>NC_079165.1:42115568-42830568 GCF_947568905.1 Ostrea edulis
AATGCTAAAAAGCAGGTATTTTCTCCAGTTTTTGCTTTACAATTCCCAAATAATGAAAACAAATCAAAGCAGGGTAGTGTTACTGTTCATAAATCTTCACAGGCCCACAGATTACAATTTTTGCTTCAAAATTGTTGAGTAAACCAAATTTTTTGACATCTGCTTATTTAAATGAGGTAAGCTTTGATCACATTGCAAATCAGAAGGAATCCAATTATTCCTTAATGCACTGGTTTGGTTTTTACCTTGCCTCTTTTATCCATGGAACATTTTTTCCCATTTCAAACAAATGTTGCTATTTTTCCCCAATTGGAAAGACCCAGACCCTTGAAATTAAGACCTTTAAAAAAAAAACCTGACTACTCCTTAAAGAATCAAGAGTGCTTGCCCCTGAATAGTAAATTACTTATTTTTTCACTATCATTATATATGTTTGACCTTGACCCTTTCAATATTGCCACACCAGGGGGGCATATTTGTTTCTAAAACATTTCTTTTTTATATTTGTACATGAATCTTATATTACCATGTCTTTCATATCCAACTGGACACGCCTGTATGTTGGTGAAATATGTTTTGATCAGTTTTTGTGTAACAACTGTATCTTGCCACTATTCTTGGACCAAACACAGTTTATACATCTCAAGAGGAAGAATGATATTTTGGCATTATGACATATTAAAGTTAACTATTTGCATAATACTAAAGGTGATTTTTAACTATTTTGCAAGTCCTCCTCAGAACTACTGTTTTAAAACTGGAAGGATGGAGATAAAACACAAGAAAATACAGGAAAAATTCATTTGTACCTGAACATGAAATTTCTTTATGTTTCTAAGCTCATTTATAAACAAGTTTTTAAATCTGCAATTATACATATTCTTAAACCCCTAAAATATGAATAGAATTTCCAACCATTTGTAAAAAGCAAGTACCGTACAGAAGTACTATATGTCTAAGTACCCTACTATTTGTATCTAAGTACCATACTATATGTATATAAGTACCATACTATGTGTATATAAGTACCATACTATGTGTATATAAGTACCATACTATGTGTATCAGTACCATACTATATGTATATAAGTACTACACAAAGTATGAGTAGTGTATAGTGACATGGAATAAATATTTATATGCCCCCCTTTGAAAAATAGGGGGCAAAAATAGGGGGCATATTGTTTTGCAGCTGTCGGTCGGTCTGTAGACCACATGTTGTCCGCTCAATATCTTGAGAACCATTCACTTGATGATAATGATATTTCATATGTGGGTTGGTTATGAGTGGAAGATGACCCCTATTGTTTTTCAGGTCAAAAGGTCAAGGGTCAATCTACTCTAGACATAGGAATATAATGTCCGCTCAATATCTCGAGAACCCTTTGCTTAAAAGACATCAAACTTGGCACACTGGTACATCCTAAGGAGTAGATGACCCCTATTGATTTTGAGGTCATATGGTCAAAGGTCAAGGGTCAAACTGGGCATAGGAATATACTGACCATTCAATGTCTAGAGAACCCTTTGCTTGACAGACATCAAACTTGGTACATCTTCAGAAGAAGATGACCCCTATTGATTTTTAGGTCACATGGTCAAAGGTCAGGGGTCAAACATCCCATAGAGGGTCACGTCAGAGGTTAAATTCGGTATCACTCTAGACTTATCGGCTTTATTCAATGATTTTGCCAGCGGTGATTTCATTGGTCAATCGAATTTGACCTCTGACGTGACCCTCTACGGGATGTTGTTAGATGTTTGTGTAGCGAGTATGCGAGCGGATCCAACATCTAATTTTAATTAGATTGTTTCTTGACAGACATCAAACTTGTTACACTGGTACGTCTTCAGGAGAAGTTGACCCCTATTGATTTTATGGTCAAAGGTCAAGGGTCAAACTGGACATTGGAATATACTGTCCGTTCAATATCTTGAAAACCCTTTGCTTGACAGACATCAAACTTTGTACACCAGTATGTCTTCAGAAGAAGATGACCCTTATTGATTTTGAGGTCACATGGTTAAAGGTCAAGAGTCAAACTGGACATAGGAATATACTGTCCATTCAATATCTTGAGAACCCTTTGCTTGACAGACATCAAACTTGGTACACTAGTACGTCTTCAGGAGAAGATGACCCCTATTGATTTTGAGGTCACATGGTCAAAGATCAAGGGTCAAACTGGACATAGGAATATAATGTCTGCTCAATATCTTGAGAACCCTTTTCTTGACAGACATCAAACTTAGTACACTGGTAGATCTGCAGGAGAAGATGACTCTTATTGATTTTGAGGTCACATGGTCAAAGGTCAAGGGTCAAACTAGACGTTGGAATATACTGTCTGCTCAGTATCTTGAGAACCCTCTTCTTGACAGACATCAGACTTGGTACACTGATACGTCTTCAGGAGAAGATGACCCCTAATGATTTTGAGGTCACATGAGCAAAGGTCAAGGGTCAAACTGGACATAGGAATATATTGTCCGTTCAATATCTTGAGAACCCTTTGCTTGACAGACATCAAACTTGGTACACTGGTACATCTTCAGGAGAAGATGATCCCTATTGATTTTGAGGTCACATGTTTAAAGGTCAAGGGTCAACCTGGACATAGGAATATACTGTCTGCTCAATATCTTCAGAACCCTTTTACTTGACAGACATCAAACTTTAAATAGTACACTGGTGTATATTCAGGAGAAGATGACTCCTATTGATTTTGAGGTCAAAGGTCAAGGGTCAAACTGGACATAGTAATATACTGTCCACTCAATATCTTGATAACCCTTTTACTTGACAGACATCAAACTTAGTACATTGGTGCATTTTCAGGAGAGGATGACCCGTATTGATTTTGAGGTCAAAAGTCAATAGTTGAACTGGACATAGTAATATATTGTCTCCTATATTTTAAGAATTATTTGCTTGATTGACACGTACCAAACTTGGTACACTGGTACAGCATAAGGAGTAAATGACCCCTATTGAATTTTAGGTCACATGGTCAATTCACTCTTGACATAGGAAGATATTATCTGCTCAATATTTTGAATTGATGATAATACTATCAATTAAATGAGGTGTGTGTATAACCCTTTTCAATTTGCACCATGGGGGGCATATTTGTTTTACAAACATCTCTTGTTCATACATGTTTTGCAGAGAAATTCAGAATTTTTACAGCACTTGATACATTTTATAAAATGTGTTGCAAAACTTGAATAAGTCATTATTTTTCAGGAGATATATATGATCATCTCATTTTTTATGGCTTTGTTTACAGCAGCTGATATTCTGTCTGACGAGCCAAAGTTTGAGCAGGAGCTGATCACAGCAAAGGAGGCCTCCCCAGAACTGATGACGGACCTCCCACTGATCGCAAAACGAGTGGAGGAGCTGAAAATCACATCAAAGAGGAGATGTCACAGCCGGAGTCGTAGTGATCTGACAGATTCCATTCTGATTACCGAGAAGTGGATGAAATACGAGGAACTGGTGCACCAAGAGTCCATGTATGATGAAGGAGTTGCTCCGCTGGCTGAGCTAGAGAGCATGTGCAACATCACGTGCCTGAACCTGGAGAATAATGGAAAGTCGGTGGACCGCGACGATTTGAAGTATTACGAGGAGCAGCAGAAGTATGATTATACTGAAAATGTCTGTTGTCTGCAGGATGGTCCCGTTGTCAAGATCCCAACAGAAAAATTCCCACTGTTACAGAGTGGAACTATGGGATGCAAACCAAAATCCGAGAGGAAATCTTCCGTCAGTAATTTTTTTACCAAAATTTCAAGGGCAGTGCTGAAACCTAAGAATACACCTGAATCAGAGCCACAAAAGGGAAAGAAAGAAAAGTTTGGGATGTTTGGAAGAAGGAAAACGCTAGCATCTGATGACAAAGAAAATATTCCTTACCAAGAAAATGTGACATCTATGGCTGAGAAAAGGTTTGCTTCTAGAGAGTACAAGAGATTTAAGAATGAGAAATCTCGACTCTTGAAAGCAGTAAAGTAAATGGCAGTATTTACTATGTAGTCCCAAAAGTGTTCAAACAATTTTACACCTACTTTTGGTTGTTTTTTGTTTTTTTTGTTATTTTTTTTCTATTCACATTTTTGTTATATTTTTCTTTACAGTATTTTAGATGTAAACTTTCAGGTTGTTTTTGGTACTTTTTTTTTTTTTTGTTTTTTTTTTTTTGCAGACACATGTAGTTATTTTGTCAGCTAATTTTTGTCTCGAGAAAATTCCATTTTTGGTAGCCTAGTCAATCTTTGGTAGATTTGGATTTCATTTGGTTGTGGTAAATTTATGTAGACTTAGATGCCAGATGGAGGTGCAATATACTGGCTTTTTTGCTTGGCTGTGATAAGGAGTGTGATAATAAATTTTTGTACATGTAAGTAATTTATCTACCTTTAAAACATTGATTGTATGCTTATTAATGGAAAAATAAATTGCAAGTGTGGGGCATCTGCAAATTTGCATTGTAAAATAATTTTGTTTGTGTGCTTTGTATTTTTCTTCTTGTCAAACCGCATGTGTGGACATTATACAATTTCTCACTGTAGTTCAATTACCAAATACAGATTATGTTGAATTTATGGATCCAAATTCATGTATCATGAGATATTGTTTTGAATAGTGAATTTGAATATTAATGAGTATTTTTATGTGCATATCTTCTTCCCTTCCTCCTCTTACCCTTCTCTTCCTCTTCTTCATTAACAAACCAAGTGCAAATTTATGCACACATATATATATATATATTTAGTAACATGTCGGAAAAAGATCTCATTCTAGTCATTTTTTTTTCAACACAATGTTATGAAACATATTTTGTTAGATGTCAGTGTACTATAAAGTATTTATTTCCTAAGTGTTGTTGGTATTCCTGATATAAGTTCATATATTGTATTTCAAGGAATTCCTGATATAAGTTCATATATTGTATTTCAAAGAATTCCTGATATAAATTCATATATTGTATTTCAAAGAATCTGCACTTTGATTATGCATCAATTTAAATATGACACTTGTACATGTATATCAATCTGTAGAATTATGCATTGATGGATTTAAAAGATCAGAATCAAGGTAAAGATGCGTAAAATGTATAACTGCAGAGCACATATTTAGTATTCAGTTTTCATTTATTTATTTTTTTCTTTGTAGAGTTGTAGATTTAGGCTCAGTTGCCTGATAGACAATTAAGTTTAACTGACAGATAACATCTACTTCAAGTTACAAACATGTAAGAGTTAATGGTAAGTTAATTGTCAGTTAAAGTTAACTAAACTGAGTCCAGATCCTCAATACTAAGATACTGTATCTTATCACTGCCACAGCTAGTCATGCACAGAACTCTATATTGTCAGTGTTGTGTTCACTACTCATCTCACAGCTTGTCATGCACAGAACTCTATATTGTCAGTGTTGTGTTCACTACTCATCTCACAGCTTGTCATGCACAGAACTCTATATTGTCAGTGTTGTGTTCACTACTCATCTCACAGCTTGTCATGCACAGAACTCTATATTGTCAGTGTTGTGTTCACTACTCATCTCACAGCTTGTCATGCACAGAACTCTATATTGTCAGTGTTGTGTTCACTACTCATCTCTATCAAGGTGAATTGTTTGTTACTTTATGAGATTCAAGAATATAAAACTACAAAGCATGGAAGCTTGTTCTGGCTGATGACGTCAACAATATACAAATTCTCGCGCAAATATTCTTGCAAGAATTCTGACAAAGATATTCACTGAAAAAGAATTCTTATTTTTGAACTGATCCTATTTTTACTCGTATTTGGCAAGTTAATTGGGTTATCCCCCTTTACAGTAATGTTTCTGTTACGTGTGTGTTGTAAATGATGAAAATCCACTGAGCTTCAATAAAAGAGCAATAAGTAATCATTGTTTGCGTTTTTCATGATTTGAAAAAGGCGAGCATGAAATCTCCGAGAAGGAAAAAGAAATTTCTGACTTATTTATAATCACAATCTGCCTCAGCACTGCATCCCAGACCGACATAGAACCCACGGCATGGAACACCACCCGAACACGGCACCGAATGTAATCATCAATGAGGCTAAATTGCTTGGAAATCGCATATAATCGAACAAAAATGAGAAAACACGTTAATGAAGGATAAATCTAAACCCTGGAATATATTGGTGGCCGGGCGCATCAATAGCATTTTCCCTGCCTAATTGAACCCTGATTACTTCTTGCATGTCGGGTTCGAATTTTCGCCTCTCCACGACCCCTGGAGTAATCTGTACATAGCGTGTACGCTGAGTGTAGATTACCTCCATTCGGAAAATAATTGGATGTGATTGACATTTTCTCACATGAAAGTTTAAAAGATGCTCTTGATATATTCAGACTAAGCCATCTTGAACATAGAAACTGACATATTTAAGTTTATAAACATAAACTGCTAATTAACGACACTACACTAATTAATGTATATCTGGTCAACTCTGCTTATGTGTCTGTTAAAATCTTTTTTAAAAAAATTCTTCACGCAATCAACAAGAGGAATTGCAGCTATCAATCTGTATCCGCAAAATACCCATGAATAATTAATTTTGATTTCTGGTAGTGAAATCAATATGTCATTTTAGCAAATGTTCTTTAGAATGCAAACAGCCTAGTGAGAGAGAAAAAATGATGAAATACGAAAATTGAATACTCGCATTGCGGACAATAACGTGTTTTTATACATTAAAAATTAGAATCGAATGCATACATACTAAGCAATACCAGGCGAAGGTACGAACGCTTGATGTTTATAAGCATGTATCCGGCATTTATCAGAATGATCTTTTTATTGCTTTCCGTAGCGACATAAAACAACTTATTCTTAAAAGGCAACATCTAAGAGCATATTTGAATGATTTATACAGAAATATTTACCTTTATTCCATAATCCTTATCAAGATATTTAAAACCTTTCTACTTTTCACAGCACGACAGCAAATTTAGTTTGTTCTGCACGCGGTTTCCATCCAATTTTGGAATAAAATAATGATCGAGTGTTTTGTAAACCGTATTTTTATGATTATGCAAACATGTTCGTTTATTTCTCCCAAGTAACGGCTTCCCTGAATGACCACTTACTAAAACGCTTACATTCACGATTACACATCACCTTAAAAAACGGAATAAAACAGGTGGGATGTTATCACAAATCATAGGGAACTACAATATGTAAAACTTTCTGCCTATTTTCTCCGAATGCCCGTACTGCATTTTAAGACGGTGAATACACAACCTGACTACAGAAATGTGTTAGTGTGTGTGTACTAGTGCTATTATTTAACAGGCTAATAGTAACACAATGTTTCGGCTCTCATGAACAACTGAGAACTCATGTTAACAGGCAATTAATTATAACAATGAAAATAAATAACAATCATTTAGAAGTACTACTGGTAATACTGACAGAGTTCACACTTCTGCACTGCACATATCTATAATTATATATGAAATACTGATTACAGACAAGATTTAAATTAACAACATGATAAATAAAATAACCCAACTGTTTCACACATCAGTTTCTGGGATAGCAGATAATGATAGTGTTATGTGCATACATATAAAATTGCAATTGTCATCAAATCGGTATAATTATATTTCAGTAAGAACAGTATGCAAGTATAAAACACATGTACATGTAGGATCAATTGTAGAAGTGTTAAAGAAGGCGTGAATTGTTTGCTTGATCACAGGGGGCACCAAGGGACAGTGCCTGTTAACAGTCTGGTAGTAAATCTATTGTACCAGACTGTTGGTCTTGTACTCCCAGTAACCAAGACAGCTTACAAGTGTAAAGCAAAGGAAATGTGTACAAAACAAAGACATGTACTTGTATCACATTCCACTGTTCAAAATCATCTTACTGAATACAGCATGCAAGTATATTACATATGTACACGCAGGATCCAGTTCTGAACGTTTTATGTCTAAAGCAGGAAGGTTAGAATACTTATATAAAAGAGAATAATAGCATTATATGAGAGAATAAAAACACAATATGTTGACCTGATTACAGGGAGCACCAAGGGACAGTGCCTGTTAACAGTCTGGTAATAAATTTATTGTACCAGATTGTTGATCTTGTACTCCCAGTAACCAAGACAGCTTACAAGTGTAAAGTGAAGGAAATGTGTAGAATGCAACATGTACTTGCAGTATCACATTACACTGTTCAAAATCATCTTACTGAATACAGCATGCAAGTATATTACATATGTAAAGATATGAGGAAAGCGATATAACGCCCCCCCCCCCCCCCCCCCCTGATTACAGGGAGCACCAAGGGACAGTGCCTGTTAACAGTCTGGTAATAAATTTATTGTACCAGATTGTTGATCTTGTACTCCCAGTAACCAAGACAGCTTACAAGTGTAAAGTGAAGGAAATGTGTAGAATGCAACATGTACTTGCAGTATCACATTACACTGTTCAAAATCATCTTACTGAATACAGCATGCAAGTATATTACATATGTAAAGATATGAGGAAAGCGATATAACGCCCCCCCCCCCCCCCCCCCCCCCCCCCCCCCCCCCCCCGAAATGTATGAAACTGAAACAGAGAATCTAGGGAGGTCAACTGAAATAGGTAGTTCGATTTATTAAACACGTGACACTGTTTATGATGCTAAATCCACAGGCAAATATATCGCTTGGGTTCGAATTTACTATTAAAGAGTATTTAATATAAATGTACCACGTGAAAAGGGGTTTTGTAAAACATGTATCACTGAAATTGAGGATGAATACCATTTTTTGTTAGTATGTTCTGTATATTGTCAGGTTAGAACTAAATTGGTGAAAAAGTATTACTGGAGTAACACCCCACCCCGTTCAGATTTATACAACTATTAAGTGTGAACAATGTTAAAGAACTTTGTAACTTAGGAATTGTACATGTAAAGCTCTTGAACTAAGAACAGTCTATAATATGTCATTTGTACCGTCATTCTAGATCTCCTTTTTTACTATATTTACATCTGATAGATGTCTTTGTAAGAATTGGCCGTTTATTTTTAGCTTTGTAATTATTATCCATGTTCAATTTTGTTATAATGCTATAAGATGTATGTCTTTCGCCATAAAGAATTGTTGATATAGTAACTTCGAACCCACGTGATATAATTGCCTGTCGTTAAAACAGGATCTAAATTTTATTTCCGGGTTTAAAGAATTGTTACATAGTGAGACTAACTCACTAGACAAAATATTTACGTATTCTGTCTCCATCACAAAACCAAATCTATGGCAACCAGAATGTATATCTCTTGATGGACATGGGCAAAATAGATCTCGTATAATTAGTCTGGTTGACATGATAATTCCATTGACGTTATAGCACTTAAAGGACAGCATCACAACGCTGAATCTCTAATATATTCACATCAACATCCATCGTCGCAAACCACGCCTATTGTCTTCATTCACACTACGTCATCATCACAGACCACGCCTATTGTCTCCGTTTTAGTACTACTAAATCTGAACTATACACATGTAACATAGCCCTGAAGGGATTTTATAAATTGGGAAAAAAAATACTCATGTTGGGCACCAGGAATTAAAACAAGTATTCACCTCTTTGACAACACAATAAAACCAGTTATATTATATACTTCTGAAATATTGGGTGGATACATAGGTTCTTGGAATAAATCATCACCCTTCACTCCAGACAAACTTTTAAAATCATTTCACTGTGAGAAGCTTCATCAAAAATATTCTCAATGTATTCTTGATGTGAATAAAATGTACAAATTTTGCTGTACTACCAGAATTAGGGAGATTTCTCTCAACATGAAATTTTGGAATCAATCATTTGTTATTGATATATACTTGAATTTAAACTACTTAAGGATGCTTATTTGTGTAGTAAATCTTTGGATTTCAATAACAAACTTCCGTGGTACTCACTAGTAGAAAAAGTCTTAGAATATGTAAAAATTGGATGTCAATTCAGAAAACTGTAACGAAACTATTCTGTAACAAACACTGAACACTGAAACCTGGTATAATAATCGAAATAAATTGATTGTTGGGAAACTACATGCATATATTCTAAACTTAGGAGCACTTTGGTTTTGAAAATTATCTTATCGAAATTAAAACAAATTGATATAAGATCTATTTGTAAATTACAGATATCTGCTCATGAATTAATTATGATAGTTGGTACATGTATATTCTGGTATTACTAGGAATGAACGAATCTGTAAGAAATGCAACTGCGGTTCATTAGGAAATGAGATTCAAATGAGGTTAAGGTAGATTTTTGAAGATGTTGCAAGCTACTGACAAACAAGTTGATGGTGCAGGGGTTTCAACAATCTCGTTTAAAGTCGGCATTTCGCAAATTCAATGGTCGTTATAACGATCTAGTTTGCCAATGCAACTTATCATTGGGTAAAATGCGGTCTGACGTGTTACATACCGATTGTTGGTACGTTCTTGGCACACTGATTTTGACTACAGATAACTCCGTTTGCCTGATCAAGATATAGGGCTCATGGCGGGTGTGATCGGTCGACAGAAAATGCTTACTCCTCCTAGGCATCTGGTATATCCAGGGGTCTATGTTTGCCCTACTCTCTATTTTGTATTGCTTGTGGGAGTTATGAGATTGATCACTGTTTGCTATCTTCACCTTTCATACTTAAATTGTGTTTAAAAGTGTGATCTGTATGATTTTTGTCTTTTATTTGTAAACCAAACGCTACACGTTTTACTTATGGGTGCAGCCATTAAAATATCGATTCTGTTATCGTAACTGTGATTGGTCAATAAATGATTGTGTCATTGCATAAATATTCATGTCAATCGTGGGTTTCGCTGATCATGCAGCCACGGTTTGAAGCAGGGTAGATATCCCCGAACTCAGTAAGCATGGCTAGCGACGATGATATAACCATTAACCAGTTAGTTTAAGAAAACACCATCGACTATTTCACCGGTAGCGAAAGCTCAGTGTTAAAGCGTTCGCTTTGTATCCGAGAGGTCATGAGTTCGAGTCCCGCTCGTGCCATGGCCGCGTCAAACTTAGGACGCAAACATCGGTTGTGATTGCTCCTTCGCCAAACGCTCGGTATTTAGGAAAATCGTGCCTTCAGCAGGTTCTGTCTTAGTCATTAACCGATGTAAAGTAAGATTCAAATCAGATTCTTTCTGCTAGTCCTTGCGGACATGTTCTGGGGTTACTTCCTCTGAGGCATCACCTGTTATTTCATTGCACTGAACTGACCTATCATCCATAGTGGGAATTGTCTCAGCTAAGCAGGAATCCCCAACAAATGACATTACAATAGTTTTAGCGGGTAGTGCAGGCTCTTCTTCCTTCTCCATAAACAAAACTACGAACCAGTCTGCTAAGTGTGATGTAGTCAACGGGACCATATCGTTTACACGTTTTTCAAACGGAAACCAATTCCTATGTGCTTTTTGACAATATGAACAGCCACCACACGGTAAACATGATGGTTCAAGTCTTGGGTTAAAAGTAGGACACAAAGGCTCATTTATTCGCCGGAATAGAGCATCAGTATTTATATGTTTGGCCACTGGTCAATGTTTGAAATTATGTGAAACTGACTTCTATCCATCAGGCCTGTTGGTCCTGTGGCTCTTTGGAACTTAAGGCTATTGTGGTCCGTTCGGACTGTAAACTCACGGTTCAAGAGGTAGTGTTGGTACTGTTTCACAAAACAACTGCCAGCAATTCCTTTCTAGTTTTGCAGTACCGTTGCTGTTCTTCAGAAAGTCCAAAATTGCCACGTGCAATCACCCGCTCTTCATTATTCTGGACTTGAAAAAGTTCTGCTCCAATTGCATAATTGGAAGCATCTGTATCGAGGATGAAATGATCCGTGTCATTTGATAATGCCAAAATTGATGCTGTGGTAAATGCCTCTATTAAGGCATCAAAAGCTTGTCGCTGTTCATCTTACCATACAAATGGTCTCTTCCCTGTTACAGAGTACAATGGGTGTGTAATCTTGGAATGGTTTTGGATAAAGGAACGATGATAGTTAGTGAAGCCTAGAAATTCACTACCTCCTTTATAGTTTTGGGCACTGGCCATTCCTGTACAGCTTTAACATACTATTCTGTCAACTTCATGCCCTCCTTGTCAACAGACCTGCCCATAAATTCCACTTTCCGATGAAATAGCAAACACTTCTTTGGCTTTAGCTCAAGCCAAAATGTCCTAAAACAAGTAAATACTTCTTCGAGTTCCTTAAATGATCATTGAAGGATTGACCCAAAACCAAGATGCCGTCTGAAAAGGTCAATACTACATTACATGTCAAACCTCTAAGCACAAGATTCATAGCACGAGCAAATGTTGAGGGCACGTTACATAGGCCAAAACCCATCCTAGTGAAATGAAACAATCCATATTTGGTCAAGAAAGCTGTTTTGTTTTTGTCCGACTCTAGCATTCGGATGTGATAATATGCCGAGTAAGTGTCAAGTTTGGTAAACCAAGTATTGTCTGATAGGGTATCCAGACACTCTTCTGTTAACGGCAGAGGATGCGCCTGATCTCTTTTTGTGACGGAGCTGAGGCGTCGATAACCGATGCAACATCTGACATTGTCATCTCTCTTGCGTACCAGAACTGGTGGTGAGACCCATTCTGAAATGGGTGGTTCGATTATACCAGCATCCAACATTTTCTGTAGGTGTTGCTCCTCTTCATTGATGAATCGAATTTGAGTTCGTCGCATGCGTTGTTTGATAGGGGGTGTATTCCCGGTGTTAACTTCATGTTGAATAGCTGTAAATGTTCTGAGATCAAACATGTCCTGGTACCGGATGATAAGGGCCTCCAGCCTTAGCCAGATCATCTGCATCCAGTGAAATAGACGGGTCTATTCCATCAATCAATGGATGCAGATGATCTGGCAATAACTCTAGGCGAGGAGTCGTTGAATTTGATTCTACCAATTGCATTGGCGTATCCAAAGTTGCCTTTCCCATCATGGCTCCTTTGCGCAGTTTATAGGGACTGTCAGTAGTATAATTACACATGGTCTAAATTTGTGGTACTTCATCTAAAACGTCTCAAAATGATGAAAAATTCTCAACGGAACGTAAAACAAACAACCAACCGATTGATTAATTCTCCGGTCGCGGTTGCTCAGTGGTAGAGCGTTCGCTTCGTAACCGGGAGGTCGTGAGTTCGAGCCCCGATCGTGCTATGACTGTGTCATACATATTCACTCCTTTATCCTTACGATATCACTCATACAATTATGCACACTTTGTATTCCTACGCCGCGTTACGTAATGTACATAAGCGAATACAAATGCATAAGGAATGTATCAGGGAGACGGAATTCCCAATAATTCAATTGTAAATAGAGCCGGGAGTGGCACATGTGATGTAAAATCTTCAAAATTTGAAAACGATGAATTTATGTATGAAGTTAAGATCGAGGGAACAGGTCTGTTATTTCCATTTTCTAGCCTAGTTATCGTCTTCAAAAATTAGTAGTAGTGTTGTACTGTACTCTCCCTGATCATGCTTTGTATAGATCGTCGACGATGATATAATTGACAATTTTTTCAATGATCAAGAAAACAAAAATACATTGAAAAAAAAAACATTAGGTGACATGAAATCTTGAAACCGTCCTATCGGAGAAGAAATGGTCAGATCAGAAGCATTAAAACTTTCTCCGTTGTTTAAAGTTAACTACATATTACAACTATATGTCAGCCAGTGCTGAATATTTACAATTGTCTGTCTGTCTGTTGTTCAGAGACATCCATACCAGTATTTCCCTATCTGAGATCCATTATCGTGATTTCATAATGTGCAATGTATTTGATTACAATGAATGTGAGACAAGTGAGATCAGTTCTTACAAGAGGGATGTTCACGATCTCAAGAATGTAATGACTTCTTACCGTATCTTACACCTTTGTATTTACCTGACAAAACAATTTTCATGTACTTTAATAATATTAGCTCTAAATCTGAAAATTTTATTTTATTGTAAAAATGTGCTATTATGATAGTTTTGTATGTAACTTTTACCATAGTCATTGATAAAATAAGACTAAGTTTAAAATCTTATCAAAATAAAAGATTTAGGTTCTATTGAATATATAGCATTATATAGAAATCAAAGTTTGTACGGGAAGACAATAATATACATTGTAATTTTGTTACATTCAGAGCCTCTGGATAGATTTTCCAACACAAAATTTTAATAACGAAAGTTTTTAAACCTTATTTTTTTCTGTATACCGGTATATAAATTACACTTTTGCAACAACAAAATTTCGACACCAAAATGACAGCTAGTATTGCTTTAGAGTAATTTAGTTTTGTCAAACCGTTTTGAAATACACTGAGTAGACCTCCCTGTAAAAACTAGGGGCCGGGTTTTATGGATATTACTTCTATATATTTAAACCTCAGAACAAAAGAAAGCGATTATGTACAATGCATAGTAATGGTAAAATACTGAAAATTTTACATTATTACGTATACCGGAATCATCTTTCAACAATACGCGTCTTGTCTAAAGAATCAATTTGTCTTCTATAATGGGCGGCGGTCTTTGTCATTAGGGATTTTCTGTGACCACGTTGTCGGTGTGTAATTCCGTTATTTTATCACACAGAGCGTATATACCACAGAGAAAGTTTGATTAATCATGAACAGATATCCAATGAACACATTAAACTTTTTTAAATAGAATAATGTTTATAAATGGATGATATCAGCTGACATTGTTTAATGGTCAGAATCAACTGAAAGTGACGTAGGTAAATGCCTTTAGTTACTAAAAATAAGATACTAAAGTAAATAGACTTTCGCTCCGTCATAAATGAGGAGAAATATTGACTTCTGATTAGAGTTTCCCTATCACTGGATTTGGTACTTGTGTCAATATTGACTGATTTCCTATTAAACAACCAAGACTTCTGAACACTTTGTCCGACCATACGCCGTAACCATGACTCGACCGCTCTGTTTTCCTGTATAAAAATCATCTAATCTGCACATAAAAGGACCAATAATATTTAAATGTCTAAATTTTTATCGGTTAGAAAATTTGAAATTCAATAAAAAGAGTGAGATATACGCGGATACATCTTATTTTTAATTTCCTTTCACCACGTTGTGAAACAACATTTAAAGAGACGAGGGCACATCGAGTGACAATTAGAGGACCGTGAAATGATTTGCGTTTGAATGAAAACCGGAGAAAAAGTCAAAGAAATCGTTATTTGTGTTAGAGATCGCCGCTAATCGCACACTATTGCAAAGGTAAAGAGCATTACCACCGAGGATCACGTGGTTTTTCAGGGATAAGATAAGAAACACATAGAAAGTATTCCAAAGGGAAAGGAATTTATTACTCTCTTGGTGACAAAACTGTGGATAACTTTATTGAATTTTCGCGAAATATACAGCCTGGGGAGTTTACAAGATTCTTATATACAGCTTATATACAGTAAGGAAGAGAAAATCACTCAATCAAATGGCGAAACGATGAAAAATCAATAATGGAATTATGATATTTATACCCGAGGAAGATCCAGTGATCTCCTTAAGAGGGGCTTTGTTGGAGATATTTATTTAATGGTTGTCTTGTCATCATGCTGGGAACTGCTCAGCACCAGACGGTTCCATACTCTAAGCCACCTGCACTTCGTCCGGCCAGGGTCCGCCGTTCGAGACGGACCGTCAAGGAGCCAACACCAAAACCGGTCAACAATGATGAGCAGGTGGAGCAACTAGTCATAGATGTACCGGCACAACGGGAGGAGGTAGGATCTAAGTCCCTGGTGAAATAGGGTTTTATTGAAGTTTTAGAGTGTTCTAAAAGAATATTGAAATATTGGTAGGGGTTTGCTAATAATGGGATTGTATTTACAGTAAGGGTAATATGCTTGTAAATGTCCCATCGAAGTAGAGTGTACTTGTATATTGATCAACTAATGATCGGATACAGGGGAATGTTGTTAGTTGTCTTTTAAAACATGAAATTGATTTGGTGTACATCTATCAGTCACCGAGACCTTTAATCACATTCTACGTGTGAGCTGTTTGGTGTATTTATCGTCGATAAGACTACTGCAGGAACTGGTCTATTTCAAGTTTTCAATCAATGTCGACAGAGAGTTGTTGACCACTAACAGGTTGTTTCTCTGTTCTGCGCTCGATAAGACCAATGCTAGGAATATTCACAATCTTCTAAATGAGAAAGTAAATAATTTTCTGTGTTTTTGAGGTGTACCACTGTGATAGATATACAAGCCCTGACCTCATACATTAATAAAGGCTCAATCAACTCAGTTAGTGATTGGTTTGCACTGATTATTGCGACAGGTGGCGATATTGCGGTACCGACTGGCGTCAGGCTAATCTATAACATACATTCTGAAAATCGGAGGAAAATATATTGATCATACTGATCGCTTTGAAGTTATCGATTAAGTTGTCCAGTGGAAAAGGAATAAATGACATTATCTACACATTAAGCGTTTAGTGATGCAAACACCCGCGTTTAATTAAAGCCACAGGTGAAATGTCTTGACCTTTTATCCTTTTTCATTTCTGTCCTAAACGTAATCGAGAAATAGAATATATAAATATACTGATGCAATTAAGATCTAAATCTAACTGATAAGGAAATTAGTAGATAAGATAAATCAAAATCATATTATTCAAATGAATTAGAATGAAAGGAGAAATGGAGGGATGAATGTTGTAAACGACCTCATTTTCGCTGAAATTTTTATTTTTGTTGATTTTGCTGAATTGTTACATAACGATGTATACAGTACACGACTATACACGATTATGCATTCTCAGCAGGATCCTTACTTGTCATTCAATATCTAATCTGATATACACCCGGCAGTCATTCCAAAATATCCAGTTGGCAAAGACTTTCAAATAACCCCTATTCATAAGGTTTCCTCGTCCAGATAAAGTCTTTTTGTTGTAAGTTGAAGAGAATATATGGTGTTTTACATTCCAAAGAATTTTCTGTTTAGTAAAGATACACAGGGTGCATGTTGAATTGATGGTGAAATCTGCTCGTACACAGAGCAATTCAAATAAACTTAACGCGATAGAGTTAAATTTTCACCACGAGTAGTGATTAAGGATTATATTTCTAGGGGTAGTCTGTTGATGCATAAAACGAAATCAAATCTTTCACATACATCATTACGTATCAAACGCCGACATCTAAGTACCATTGAATTCATTCAATATCTAAAAGAAGTTTAAATATAGGAACCTCATATGGTGCATAATGTTTATACATGATCTACACCTGAATATTACATTAACTTTTCTCATAATTTTTTCATATCATTGAATGAAGTTTTGTATATATCAAATACCCTTTAATAGACTTCTTTCATGACTTATTTTTCTTATACAACTGGTCTACTATGGTCGCGTTTAATGAAATTTATAAACATAAAGAAGTTATACATATCTTAAACACCTATACAACATTCAACCTAAAATTAACAAAAAAATCTAATAAATCGACTTTCTCGATAATGAATCTCGTTCTTTAATGTATAATCCAGTGGTCCTTTTCACAAAAAAATCTTACGATTAGGATGAAAATTTTAAAACACTACCATTCGTTTATAATTCTTTACTCAAATACTTTTGAATGAGTAAAGCTAAGTTTATACATAGGTGATAAAACTGGCATTCTCACTCAGGGCATAGTTGTACTCAGTTGAGTGTAAAGCCGATTCAAATCGTAAGATTTATGTGAAAATGCATATGGCCACTGTTTTATGTGCCTGAAAAATACACTGTCTATGTTTTATCATCCCCTCCGTGATGTCAACTGCAATATCTGTTCGCACCTTTAAAACGATAATAACTGCCGTTTGAATATTGATTGCGGAGTAATATTTTCTAAGATACTCACTTCATACCACGATCCCGGTTAGATAGCTAGGTCATTGTTAGTTCTGCTGTGTCACCCAACTGTCAACATCGATGACAGCACAAAAACAATGACGGTTATCGACATCCTGTAAAGGGTTCATGTAAACATGTTACAAAAAAGCAAAAAACAAAAACATAAAAGCAAAAACAACAACAGAAACAAAACTACCACTAGAAATTGAAATATGATTCTTTATATGTATAAATATATTTTTGCACAAAAGCTGAGTAATTATAAAAAAAATCCTTCGTGGAAATTTGCAAATTATCTAGTTTCTACGTGTCCTTAGGGGAAAATAGACTTCTTGTTTCTGGGGGGTGATAATGTATTTATCGCACTGCTGATAATAATTTGAATGAAAATGGTTCTTAACTTCCGAACCATTCCCTGTAATCGTCATAAAAACATGTCCCCCGCAAAGAAACCCGACAAACTCTCCGAAGATTACGCAGACGACAATTTAAAGTCTCGCGATACGAGGAACGGTACCGTTATCGTGATAGAAAATGTATGTTATGAATGCCAAATAACAGTTTCACAATCCGGTAGTACATGTATTATGAAACTCATTGACATAGCTTTATAGGCTATCTATGTATGTCTGATAAAAGCGCGATCATATTGAAATTTTCTTTTCAAGATGTGAACCTTGGCTCTAAAATTTGATGAGAAAAGATTACAGGCGATGAATGCAAGTTGAATATGTTTTAAGGACCAGAAGTATTTGATTTTGAATGCTTGGATCAATAAATTTATAAACATTTATGAGATAAGTGTCTTGCTCAACCCTGGTATATCAGATTCGTCCAATTTCAAATTCAATAGAGACAAGTAAAAAGTTGCTGATATAATTTGAGGATTACCAGTACGTGTAGAAACTGAACATTTTAACATACTGCTCTCAGTTTTTTCCAATGTTTCCAGAAAGTATAGAATACAAAACAGGATAAAATAATTGGTGGATTTCATTAATTCAAATTAACGCTTGGATATCATTTAAAATCTGAATTACAATAAGTATTTAAAGCACTGCTTACGAAATTGGAATCCACGTGAAGAACGAAACGGTTAAGAAATAAAGAACAATGTTAAAAAGTTCAGTATGATTGGTCGTGTGATAAAATTCTTGGAAACCTGAGGTGCTTCGATCACGTACTAACCAAGTTCATATCTCAGTAAACCTTTTAACATTGTTCTTTATTTGATATATTTTTATTAGAGTAAAATAATCATTTAGAATTACGATCCTTCCTGAATAGTTAATGATGACCTCTTGACCCTTTGGAAAAATCATAATGAAATTAATTGCTTTATATTTAATAAGTTCATCTAAAGAAAATCTTTTGCAAATGTGAATACATTAATAAAAAGAAACTGGGTGCAAACTGTTATGAATATTAGAATTGTTCGCACAGCGGGATTTGCATCCACGGTGAAATATATACACTGATATATATATATTTATAAGTAGTATTTGACTAACCATGGTTTTGTTTAGACAAAGATTGCAAATACTGTAAGAGAGGGAAAGAATCTTAACTAAAATTTGGCGTATAAGATTTATCTGTAAAACATATTTACTCTCCAACACAATGTGTGCGCTTCATCTCGTGATGGCCTTTTCCCAAATATTTGATAGAAATGACGTTGTTGACTCGCTGTGTGAAGGTAATCAATTAATCAAACAGAAAGACGCTGTCATTGCTCAATATGGAACCGAGACGAAAGAGAAATGAATGTAAATGGAATCTGGAAAATGAATAATGAAATTAACACCATGTTTATTTTGGGGAGACCTATTTTAGTATTTGTACCTGATTACTGAGAAGATTTAATGCACTCATGCACGGTTCTGATTTATCAGTAAGGGATTAGGATTCAGGATTTCATTATGCGTCCATGTAAAATTAATTTCCATTTTCATTATCAATGACAGTGGGCGTTATTACAGTTTTTACCATGTGATTAATATGAAGTATTAATAATTAAATTCCAAAACTACGAACCAACTCTGTACTTCTTGCAAGATTTTCTGCAATCACAAGCCGTGAAATGACTATTTTCGTGAATGAAAAATTTAGGGAATATATACTAGAGAACGATCACACTAATTTTAAACGATTCATCCAGTTTCCTTAAGCATTTTGGAGAGCTCACGCTAAATTAAAGACTAGCCTTTTTGACATCATAGACAGTTGCTTCTTTAACAAAATTGAAAAACGAAAATTTTCATATCTAGTGATCAGTCATCCAAAAAATTACTTTGTTAAACACCATTCTCATCCCTCGCACAAGTACTCTGAAGTTAAAAGAGAAAATATGCTGGAATTCCTCATTGACAATATCTTCGTAGTCTTTGATGATCAGGTCTTCTATCAGTTTGGAATTTCCATGGGCACGAATTGTGCTCCTTTGTTAGCTGATCTGTTTTTATATTCATAAGAAGCAGAGTTTATTCAAAAACTTCTACGTGAGAAAATAAACTATGTTGCTGTAGCCTTCAATTCGACATTTATATATATCGACGACGTTGTATCTATTAACAATAATATTTTTCATTCATATGTCGATTCGATTTATCCCTATGAACTTGAAATAAAAGACACCACATAGTCGTCCATTTCTGCTTCATACTTAGATATTTTATCAAAAATAGACATTAACAGCAAACTAACAACTCAACTTTATGACAAACGGGGTGATTTCAACTTTTCCATCGTCAACTTCCCATATTTTAGTGGCAATATTCCATTATCACCTGCATATGGCGTGTATATATCTCAACTGATTCGATATGCAAGAGCTTGTTGTGTGTATGATCAGTTTTTAAATCGAGGCAGGCTACTGACAAACAAGTTGATGGTGAAGGAGTTTCAACAGTCTCGTTTAAAGTCAACATTTTGCAAATTCTATGGTCGTTACAACGATCTAGTTTACCAATACAAGCTATCATTGGGTCAAATGCTGTCTGACGTGTTTCATACCGATTGTTAGACCGTTCTTGGCACACTAATTTTGACTACGGATAACGTTTACTTGATTAAGATATAGGGCTCACGGCGTGTGTGGCCGGTCGACAGGAAATGTTTAATCCCCCTAGGCACCTGATCCCACCTCTGGTATATCTAGGGGTCCGTGTTTGCCCAACTCTCTATTTTTGTATTGTTTATAGGAGTTATGAGATTGATCACTGTTCATTATCTTCACCTTTCACTGTCCCTGTTGTTTTCTTCGGGTATTAAATTCCTCTCTCTGTAAGTGCAAAATACTTGTGCGTGTGAACTACAAATTACGCCAAAAAATTAATTGCATAAATCTTCAAACCTTTCCAACAAATTTCGAATGTCAAGTAAAAGTATTCAATGAAAACACTTATTTGGACAAAAAGCGCAAGAATATTTAGTCTCCTAAATCTGTCAACAACAAAACGTGCAAGAATATCTATCAACAAAAAAATCTCGTAAGGGTACACTGAAACTGTATCACATATGACAAAAGGGTCCTCTTCTGTTTTCTGTGTCATTGCCTATTATGCTAGCTAAGTAACCGCACTGTTAAGTACTCAATAAATATTGACAGCAGCCTCTTGTCAACAAGGTGTACAACCACATACCACTTGTACCACTTCGTATCAAGGAAATGTCGTCATTTTTAATTGGAAACCTTTGAAACAACTTGCTAATGGCGATGACTATAGGCGTTTCATTGTCTCCGTACTGAGAGTATATGTAATCATGCCTGTATGTAATTGTGTCTCTGGCAACGTTGTAGACAGACGTCAGGAAAATGTGGAGGGGTGGGCTTTGGTTAGAACTGGTTATATTCAATGAATGTGTTGTTAATTACGTTTGGATGATGAAGGGGTTGGTCGGGGTACCAGTTGTCTGAGTACATGCGCCTGTATGCTAATTCTCAGTAATTACTGTCTCTGAATACCATTTCGTAATTTGGAAGTACATGTATCGAATAAGACATCATTCGTCAAAATTATCGTATGACTCGCAGAGTTTCAGGAAAAGGACATTTAATCCTAGCAGACAACTGACTACAAATGGCTGTTGTCAGAATGCCTTTTAAAGAACCTCATTATTCATGGAACTTTACAGGAAAAAATTCAAATTGACCGTAAGAAGCCATCGAAATATTTTCCTTGACAATGGTAATCCCTTCAAATCAAAGAAAATCCACTTCACATCAAAATGGGAAAGACTTCCAAAGTACGACAATTTTCATAATACGTACGAATAAAGACAAACTCATTTCTTGAAGATTTCAATTTTTTAAAAAAGTAGTTAGCCGTCATACTGTATGGATATTGGACATAAAGAAGACGCTATACCTCGGGGCACATTCTTAGAGATCGCAAAACTTCTGGGAAGGCAGATTATGTATCGATTATATATCGCTTCCGGTCTTATCATTGCCCATACTTTGTATACATGGTAGAATTATGTAAATATCATTCAGTAGATCAAAGATATGTGTGTTTACTCAGCTGGTGAGATCTGGTCTCTTTCAAAATCAAGAATTTCAGAAAGTTGTTTGTCTTGGAGACTGTCCTGTCAATCAAAGTCATCAACAAAACAAAACAACAACATATAAACAACAAAACAAAATAATAACATACAGGCTAAACAACAACGATGACATGGCATATCATCGTTGTCGTCGTCGTACAATTGGACATCATCGTCAATAACATCATCATCAATAATAGAAATTTATAGACCAAAAACTTTTCTTTCCTTTGTTGGTTGACACAACCAGCCGTCATGACTATATTTACACTAAAAGACTTAGGAACCTACTAATACATACGCTGGGAAACGTGACGTAAAACCCCGTGCTCGTACCATCTGACGAGCCATTTTTCAATGAGCTGATTTTTATTGAGATAACCATAATAAATCCTTGTCTACATCTCCATTTTTAAATATCTTTAGATTATTAAATCTCAAAGTCATGCGTGCCATTGCTGGATTCAATTTCAAATTTAGATTTTGGTACAGAACAATGACTCTGGTTATGTTACCAAAAAACTGTTTAGCTTGGAATAAAAAGCCTGTGTTTCAAGGTTTGTTTGCGACAGTTTGGTGTAGGTATTCCCGCTAGATGGGTGTATCTGTTGTGTCTGTGGTGATTAGGTGAAAACATGATGGAGTATGTAGGATATGAAAAATATGGTGGAAAAATTTATACCCTGATAGTAAGTTATGTGTGACTTGTTCAGAGGTTTTTTTTATCATGTACACTGTACCGGAATCCGTTGTAAAATTTGAAATATTGAAACAAAAATTGAGCGATTTTTTTCAAATTTAGATCTTATAATTAAAAAAAAAAAACCACCAAATTCTCTAGATTTTCTAATTGCATGCATTTGGAAAGAACAACTTCGAACGAATTACTTCAACTTTAATTGCAAACGTGATTGCTGTATTTTCCAAACTCTTTGTTCAAGTATCGTCTTAACTTCTGAAAATGTATTGATTCTTCTTTGAACCCTTTGGAGAAAATCATACTGTCATGTAAAAATGACGCTTGACTGAATGTTACAAAGATGAAGCGTCAATTGCGTATTGTCAATCACGTATATTGAAATTTTGAAACGTGTGCCAGAGTTCTCAGAAATGCGATGCCATTAGCTGTAAGATAAATGTTGTGTTAGTATTACCACAGATCAAACGATATTTCCCAAAAAGAGATATGTTTCGCCATCCAATAAACTGATTAAATTGATGATCACTGGATATGGGGAAAATAATAAACTTTACTTGATGGAATTGCTCAACCAACAATTACAAGCTAAAGAAATTTCAAATGATCCACCCTATTATGGAATTTCAAATGATGGTCGAGTGCATGGCATTCTTTAATGGTTTGCTTTGTATATAGTTTGTTGATTTTGTGACACGGGGCTAAGGTTAATCCAACCCACTTAACTCTCAGGTTAAAGAATGCGTCGCAGACGAACAACGCGTTCAGTTATTAAAAGTATTACGGGCAACTTTCGTTTTTCACAGGTGGCAACCGCTAGTAGCAAATGGTGACCAAAATAGAAGGGGCACAGGAGTTCCGCCTTCTTTTATTTCTAAATTTTCAGACTGTCTTGGAGATTTAGCGACAAGGTGAATTCAAACACCGAGCATCCTGATCATGCCTGGTTTTCAAATTGTTCACCAATATATCAATTCTTAAAAATTTATGAAAACCGATGTCATGGTCATGTGCCATATTTTTATGTCTCAGTACGATGTCAATTGTTAATCTAAGACTCATTTCTTGGAAGAAATTCAAAATGAAAGAAGAGAAAAATGCAACGGACCATACCGGGCTGTTCTACCAGCTGAGCTCTGTTTACCGGCGATCGTACCGTTCTTCCCAAGTTTAGACATTTAATCATTAACCTTGAATCTCCGATTAATCAGATCCTTTACCAGCTGAGCTATCTCAGTTTATCTGATTATCAGCAGTTGTACCGGTTCGACCGCTTCAAATCTTATTTAATAATTAACCATGCATCTCCGATCAGCCAGGTGCTCTACAAGAAGAGCTATTTGATTATCGGCAATTACATGTATATCGGTTCGACCGCTATATTCCTTTATTTTGTAGCATGTTCACCCCTATAATAAGCAGGACCCTACTGGTAGATATTTTAACCTTTAAGTTCCGGATGCAACTGGTCACGGCACCAAAATAACGGGAATGGGGGGGGGGGGGAGCAAAAATAACTGAGCTATCTCAGTTGTCATTAGCGATCGAAGCAATATGACTAATATCTGATACAGAAGCTATTTAAAATAAGGCATGTTTAATACCTTTAATTTTCAATGAAAATAAATCAGGGAACAAAAAATACTTTCTATCGTTGGTATCCTTATATTACTAAAATGACATTTTAGTTGTAGAGTTGATGATAGGAAGGCACACCATTTTGCTTTCTTTCTCTTTTATTATTTTTATTTATTTATTTATTCATTTTTACCGGAATTGATATTTCGTTTTAATCAAAGCTTTGCAAATACAATGGATTATATGGCGATGAATCTGTATAACTATCATTTTATTTGCAATATACAATATTGAACTCAGTCACCCAGAAGCTTTTGTACAACCTAGCGACCAGAAAAGCTAATAAATTTATTATCAATAAGAGAGGGGATCACCTATACAAAGGCGTATATTAAGAGGGTATTTATATAGATACCCACAAAAGAAGAATAGTTAGCTCCGACCATCGGCATTTAATAAGAAGGATAAAGTCAGTCTTGAACCAACAGCCCATTCCAAAGACCCACAACTATGGAGGCCCAACAATGGGATCGCAACGATGCTGTATTGTGCGAGGGTATTTAATAGTCTGAATGTATATGATAATAAGACACGGTAAAATAAACACAAAAAGGTCCCAAAATAAAGTGATTCATTCACTCCCCTCAGAACACCAGCAGAGAATTGTACAAAATTTTAAACACAAATCTCCTGCGACCCTTGTGGAAGAAGGAATTATCAAAGCAGATGGTTATGTTTTGATTTTGGTTACCTTGATATCGATTGCTAATTTGACCAAGGAAATCCGATAATGGACAGGGTATTGATTAAATTGACATGTTCTAAAGGATATTTCTCCCAGTTTCGACCTCCTTAGAAGGGAAAATGGTAGAAGGCCGCTGAATGTTACAATTGTTTCCTTGTTTCTAGAGAATTATCTCCAGGCCGAAGTTTTCCCTCACCTCCTGGCACCGGACGTCTTGTTGTTATATATACTTGGGACATGTGGGGATTTCTTTTTATCACTGGAGTGTTTGCTCGGAAGGATTATTTCTTGTTGAACTCAGATGTTCAAATAGACGACCAATGTTGTTATTCGTACGAGTTATGAGTTTGCTCCAAAACACTCCCATACAGTTCCGTCGTTGAAACGTGTGAGTTGTTATTCCTGAAACGGAAGTGATAATTGCACTCGATAGAGTGTTGTGGAACAGTTTCTTTGATACCCGTAGTTCTGTAATATTGTTTTCGTAAATATGGCAACTTTACCAAGGACTTCTGGACAAGTGGGGGCTCTAGCGTTACAAAGCGGTGCTTTACCAAACAGTATCAAAAGGAAAAAGGCGAAACCCTCTAAACCAAAAGCTGATAAAATCGAGGAGGACGTAAGTAAATCATATATAGGAAAATATCTCTGACGGACGTTATTGCATAGTCCAAAATTCGATATGCTACTTCAAAACTCGAAAGATGCATTGACATTTTCATCGGAAAACTTAGATGGTGTCACTGTCGTTTGAGAAATCAAACTTTCTCTCTAAGTGGACTGGTATTCAGTGCTATAATTCTAATTGAGACATTTGCGTTGTCTCCTTGTATAGTTGATATTCCCGAGATTCTCACTCTTCTTAAATATAGGATATTTCATTATACAATGATTAAATTCATCTCATGGATTTAACTGTTGCGCCAAGCATGGGCATTGTTAAATACAAACGACACATGCCGATCAGGGAATTAATAAACTTTTAAATAAAGATTGAAGCTTTTTCAAGGAGCAAAAACCTGGTCTGTCATTCATTTTGTAAAAATACACTTGATTTTTAAAAGGAATTTAATTACCAGGCATACAAAACTTTAAATTAAAAATAAATTTTGATGATTCGTGCTATTAAATGTATTCCATATTTGAATAACCTTCGTGTCTCTCCCAAACACTTGGTACATTATGTCGGGTAGGTCCTGAAGAATTTGGTATTGACTTATTTTACACAATACAATGGTAACACTGTCAAATATACACTACTATCTTCCATTTACGTGCGATCTCTTTTGTACGAAATTGGTTTGTATTGGCAAATAATCAAAGTTTAGATGTTCGACTGATTAGGGACTGATAAATTTGCTAGAGTTTTCAAGTCTGCTAGTGTGCTGTAAATTATTCTGCGAGAATCAATTAATGCTCTGCGATTTGGTCCCGTTATCTTGTTTGGAAAATCACGTTATAACATAGCTTAATCTTACGACATCGTGTTATCAGATCTACGTGAAAACATACCTTAATTTGCATACTGTCCTCGAGTTATCGGATCAATGTTAAAACATACCTTAATTTGCATACTGTCCTCGAGTTTTCAGATCAATGTGAAAACATACCTTAATTTGCATATTGTCCTCGAGTTATCAGATCTACGTAAAAACATACCTTAATTTGCATACTGTCTTCGAGTTATCGGATCAATGTTAAAACATACCTTAATTTGCATACTGTCCTCGAGTTTTCAGATCAATGTGAAAACATACCTTAATTTGCATATTGTCCTCGAGTTATCAGATCTACGTAAAAACATACCTTAATTTGCATACTGTCTTCGAGTTATCGGATCAATGTTAAAACATACCTTAATTTGCATACTGTCCTCGAGTTTTCAGATCAATGTGAAAACATACCTTAATTTGCATATTGTCCTCGAGTTATCAGATCTACGTGAAAACATACCTTAATTTGCATACTGTCCTCGAGTTATCGGATCAATTTTAAAACATACCTTAATTTGTTATTGTCCTCGAGTTATCAGATCAATGTGAAAACATACCTTGATTTGCATACTGTTCTCAATTTATCAGATATATGTTAAAACATACCTTAATATGCTTATTGTCCTCGAGTTTTCAGATCAATGTTAAAACATACCTTAATTTGCATATTGTCCCCGAGTTATCAGATCTACGTGAAAACATACCTTAATTTGCATACAGTCCTCGAGTTATCGGATCAATGTTAAACATACCTTAATTTGCATATTGTCCTCGAGTTTTCAGATCAATGTGAAAACATACCTTAATTTGCATATTGTCCTCGAGTTATCGGATTAATGTGAAAACATACCATAATTTGCATACTGTCTTCGATTTATCAGATTTATGTTAAAACATACCTTAATATGCTTATTGTCCTCGAGTTTTCAGATCAATGTGAAAACATACCTTGATTTGCATATTGTCCTCGAGTTTTCAGATCAATGTAAAAACATACCTTAATTTGCATATTGTCCTCAAGTTATCGGATCAATATTAAAACATACCTTAATTTGCATACTGTCCTCGAGTTTTCAGATCAATGTAAAAATATACCTTAATTTGCATACTGTCCTCGAGTTATCGGATCAATTTTAAAACATACCTTAATTTGCATACTATCCTCGATTTAGCAAATTTATGTTAAAACATACCTTAATTTGCATATTGTCCTCGAGTTTTCAGATCAATGTTAAAACATACCTTAATTTGCATACTATCCTCGATTTATCAGATTAATGTTAAAACATACCTTAATTTGCATACTGTTCTCGTGTTATCAGATCAATGTGTAAATCTATCTTAATTTGAAAAGTTTCCATGATAGCAGATCGATTTAAAAACAATTCAGATACATGAATACAGGGTGTGTCTTACCAAATACTGGTAGGTCTTCTCGAACCTCAAGAAAATACCAGCTCAGAAGGAAGGGAATAGTTAATTAGTACCATAGACGTTCGGACATCTACTAATTCAGATCGAGTGCGATTTCAATGTTTATTTTTTTTTTCATTTAAATATTTCGTCCTGCCGTCCCAGGTTTGATAGATGTAATCGGTCTTATTTCTTTCGATCTTTACTGCTTTCTATAACAGAGTTAAATAGACCACCATGGATCAGTTTATAGACGAAAAACTCTGATAATTTTAATTACAAAATTTGATGATAACGAAACAGGCAACATGATGAAGACCCGATAGACGTCATGTAATGATTTCCACGCTCGATTGGTAGGAGCCTCTAGTGCGTAATGAAATATGGAATCCCGCGATAAACTTGGCTGGTCGTGGTCATTGTTCTAGATTGCAGTCATTTGAGTGTGGGACTTTAAACTAATTCCCTCGGCAAGCCTCGTTCTAGTATCCAATAATTAAATCAACGGAAGTTATGGCGTTAGAAGAACTGTTTACAAAACATCCAAGGAATATATTTTTTTTTATTATCTGAACAAAACTCGGGGGGGTTGGATTGATTTGATTGTAATCAAGCATTAATCTTGTTATCGATATGAAATACTTCGAAAATGGAGACACTCTTAGAGGAAGAGGTAGGTGGAATTTAACATTTACAACAAGAATGCTAAGTTGTGTATGGTTTCTAAAGGGGGGCAATTGATCACAGACTTAACTGATATCCTTCCACTGGAAATATAACGACACATTTGGGGATATAATGACATATCTAACTGATATCCTTTGGGGATATAATGACATATCTAACTGATATCCTTTGGGGATATAATGACATATCTAACTGATATCCTTTGGGGATATAATGACATATCTAACTGATATCCTTTGGGGATATAATGACATATCTAACTGATATCCGTTGGGGATATAATGACATATCTAACTGATATCCTTTGGGGATATAATGACATATCTAACTGATATCCTTTGGGGATATAATGACATATCTAACTGATATCCTTTGGGGATATATATTGACATACTTACTAGTATTTTTCTGTAACACAATGACATACCCAGATTTATACACACGGTATGTCAGAGACTATTAATTGACCTTCCGTGTTAATCATTATCGAGTTGCAGTCGTTTAAGGTTTTAATAATTTAAGGTATTGAAAGAAATTTGAAATCATAATAAATGCACCATATTTTTTTGTCTATAAAACTGTAATTCCAGTACTTGATCGAACTGCTTTACAAACTGACTAAATCTTTGCATTAACTCTTCCTTTTTGACATCAGCAATCAAATACAGCTAATGTTACTATTGTTAAGATTTGTTACAACTATACATACAGTACTCGAGCGCTTCTTCAAAGCTGAAATGCAGAG
The DNA here is from genome assembly GCF_947568905.1 of Ostrea edulis. Classification (NCBI taxonomy): domain Eukaryota; kingdom Metazoa; phylum Mollusca; class Bivalvia; order Ostreida; family Ostreidae; genus Ostrea; species Ostrea edulis. The sequence goes on from NC_079165.1 coordinate 42,145,443, forward strand.
TATGTATTTGCAAGAAAGATGGCGTTCTCAGATTGAGACTTGTAAAAATAATTTGGACTACAGGTTCACACGATATTAATATGTGCCAATGGTTTGTATTGAAACGGACACTGTCCTGTCTTAGTGAAGTGCTCATTGAATTTCGCGGATATCTCTGTACCAGGTTATTCCACGACTACTGGACTCTTGACGGTGGCTCTCAGTTTGACAATCTGTCCCTCTCGCTGTATTGAAATATTTAAAATGAAATTACCTGCCATGTATATACCGGATGTGAAGTGCTTTGTAAATTGTTGCCGAACTTTGGCCTATCATTGTACAGACACCCATGCAATATAATTCATTTTATGACAGTCTCATCGTACAAAGGTGAAGCGGTTTTAAAGTTTGAAAAGTGTGCCAAGTTTGATTTGTACGTGTTACAGAAGACCCTTGCAAGATTTGTATTGGATTCAAATAAATGTAATTAGTGGAAATGTAATTACAATAATTACTTTGTCTTTAGGTGTCTGGTAGCAATGCTAAGTGTTGCTTTTAATTATTTTGTCTTTAGGTGTCTATTAGCAATGCTAAGTGTTGCTTTTAATTATTTTGTTTTGAGGTGTCTGGTAGCAATGCTAAGTGTTGCTTTTAATTATTTTGTTTTGAGGTGTCTGGTAGCAATGCTAAATATTGCTTGGAAATGTAATTACAGTTCTAATTATTTTGTTTGGAGGTGTCTGGAATGATAATGCTAAGTGATGTATTGAATGCCTGCTCACGACATGCATTGAAGAAAACACAAACACATTATTCAACCACTTGACTGCAGATAATATTCGATTTTATTTCTCGATAACCCAAACTGGTATTGACATTTTCAGGGATCTTGTCATCGTACACGTTCATTATTTTTCTACTTTTTGCAGGGAAAACGTGATCCCCTCCATTTATCATGTCGTCGGTCGGCACTTGGGCGTATTTCTCGCCTAGAAATCGGTGTTGCGCTTGTCATTAGATCAATGAATTTAAACAACCGTGTGTGCTTATTGACAAGTTTGATTTCGTGTTCCATAGCTTTTTAGTAATGTCTTTTGTGGAGGCCTGGCGTATAAATATATCGATCTGTTATGTTTCGTTATATCAGTGAAAATGGCCTTGATAGTTCAGCTTCTTTTCAACCCATATGGCATGCCAAATTAACCTCGTGTTACATATTTGATAGTACCACTGTGTGTAATAAAAAAAGAAACCACACGCCTTTCTATAGATTGAAAATCTATAAAACCAATATCTCGTTGACTCTCAAACTTATTACCTCACTAGTGTTCGAACTAGTAAATCGAAGCTTCATTGTGCTTTGAAGATAAGTAACTTAATGTATGATATAATATAACATAAAACAGGAAGGTGAGCTGACTGGTGTTCTTTCATCTGGATGTTTAGTAGCGCAGAATTTGCTCTTCGGCCTGGTGATTAGGTAGTTGAAATTTTAACTAATTAATATTTCATTATTTTTTTTTTTTTCAGAATCAAACCAAAGCTGTCGCCATGACAATGACGACGATGCGGGCTGGACTCCAGAGGGCTTATCTGGATGGTCTAGAATTCATACGCAACAAAATCACGGACACCGAGAGTGAAGTCGACAAAACGAGACTCTCTTTCTATGGTTGCAATGAAGCTGACGAGGACAGCTATCTACAGTACTTAAAAGACTGTAATGACCATTTTCTGACAGCAAACAATGAACTTCGGAGAAAGAATATAAAATTGGAAGTTATTGACAGTGAAATGAGGGTTGTGTCCTTACTAAACCAGCTACGCGAAGCTACAGAATTCGACAAAGGTGAAATTGCATTTATCACCGGATTTTGGGAAAATATAAAACACACTGTTGAGTCATTTCATTCTCTGGTAGATAGATTTCAGACAAATGTTCTTAACCGACTGAATCAAAATTGTACGAGTTACAACAGTGCGGACATAAGTTTGGAAGTTTCTAATAGGTACACGGAGGAAATTTCGGGCTACATTTCCGAACTAGAGAGGGAGCTGACGAATATGCGTTTGCTGATGAAGACCTATGATAGTGGACTCCATCAGGATTTATTCTCACAAAATTCGAAGTTTGCGGAGAGAATTCTTGTCACGTGTGATGTGAAGGCGTTTCCAATACTTCGACTCGCTCCGGATTTAGCGGAAAAAATGGCGAAGGTTTGCACTATAGCCCGGAAGTGGCTCGACAGGGATGAACAGTACATGTACGAGGTGAACAATTACATCAAAGAAACGAGAAACATTGCCAAAAAGCGAGAGGAGGATTTGAAAAACCAAAAAGAGAAACAAAAGAAAATAGAAAAGGCTGTTAAAACTGCGAGTATCCTCTTGCAAAACAACAAGGAGAAACTTCAAAATATCGAATCCGAACTGAATTCATTAGAAGGACAATTAAATGGGTTTAAGCAGGAGAAAAAATGTAAATCTGTGGAAAAGGTTCAGAAATCCAGTATGGCGGACTTTCTATCCATCACTATGACTCAAACGCGCAAAAATTACAACCTCCAAATGAAAAGACAACGTTTGGTAAAGCAGGTTCGCGAGTTAGAGGAATTTCTTATTGGATTAGAGAAAGAGCTTTCAAATGTGGAAGATGAGTTAATGGTGAAATCTCAGCAACGCCTTCTTATAAATGAAAAGGTAGAAACCAGTGTCAAAACGTATGATACGCTCAAAACGGATTTTGAAAAATATTCAGATAATCTGGAAAAATTGGAACAAGAGGTGAATATTCTTTCAGGACAGTTACTACAACTAGAAATTATTCAAACATATAAAACAAGCCCTGAAAATGTTGAACAGATATTTGATCGCCCTCAAACTGTTAAACTTGCACCTTCACTGAAGGAAAAGATTAAACGGAAACGGAAAGGACTTCCGACGACTGAGAGTTGACACATGAGCCCAGGCTTCACTTGTTATTTACTTCTGCTTGCTGGAAACTGCGTGTAGATACTGTCATGGTTTTTTTTAACATAGTCATACTGCATTTATTAAAGAAAACACCTCGCCTATCATATGTCAAAATGGCAAAACGTTAAACAGTCAAATTGTTATTGTTGATATATAACGTTGTTAGTAAATAAAAATTTATACGTGATCATTCACAGATTTGATACTTTCAAAATAACTAGAATATCACGTTTTACGCGTCTCAAGGTCAGCATACCTCATATGTAACATCAGATATGCCAAAATACGCAATAAAATGTTATAGAAACTTAGTTGTTCTGTGTCGTATTTGCCGTGTAACAGGAAATCTTCTCCGGTATCGGCAGCCATTGAAAAACGGGCATTTTTTTTTTTATCTTTAGTCATCCACTTCCACCTCTGATGTGCAAAACAGAACTAATGCTAACAATACCCTGTGAATACATTGACCCTACATGTATATATATTCCCATTGTTAGTTTGCTCTTTTATCTTGCACTTAATACAAATAAAAACCCAGAAATAGGTATAGAAAAAATCTACACAAGTAGTAGTATTGGCTTTTATATATGTACAAAGAGGAGCTGGAGGTTAGAATACCAGTATTCATTAAACAGTTGAGTAAAGGTAAGAAAGTATTGTATTGGTGAAATGTGGAATCAAACACAGAACCTTTATGAAACCCAGTAAGCATTTCAAACGTTTCGCTCCATGTGAATTTACAACAAGAGGCCCACAGGCCTTATCGGTCACCTGAGTATCACTACTCCCAAGGGCTATGAAATCTTGAAAAAAATTCCTGTTCTGAATATCTAAGCTAAATTATAATATTCGGCAACTGTATGAAACAAGATGTGTTCTTAAAACTTTAATGTCCTCAAACGTGCATACACTGATGAAAGGCTTTACATAATATATGTATTAATTAACATAAAACGATATAACTAATTTGAACCCACCCTAGAGTCAAAACCCTGGGTTGTGAAATTCACCATTTTTTGTACATGCTTTTCTGCTATTCCTAAATATGCATTTAGATTTTATATTGTATCAGCAAACTTAAAGAAGCCCTTCAACTTATGATAATTTTGACACTATCTTGAAACCAAAAGTCCCTTACTCCCTAGGATCATGAAATTTCAATTTTGGTAAAGGACTACCTACTCCCTCTAAATATCCATTTAGTTTCAATTCAGTATCAATAGCACTAAAGAAGGTGTTATTTAAGTGTTTTACAATATAAACACTATATACTAAGTTTGGTCCCACCCTAGGGTCAGAACCCCTACCCCGGGGATCATGAAATTTACAATTTTGGTAGAGACTTCCTGCTCTAAATCACTATGCATTTAGTTTTTCTTACACGTGTGGCTGTAGAGAAGGATATCTTTAAAACTTGGTCAATGTTTGGCAAAAAAAAAACCCACCCCTAAGGCTCCAAGGGTGCAGGAATCCTGAAATTTACAATTTATGTTCCCTTGTCCCAAAGATGCTTCATACCGAATTTGAAAAGAATTGGAATAGTAGTTATCAAGAAGTTAAAAATGTTCAATTAATTGTTAACAGACGACGCACGACGACCAATTGCAATAGGTCACCCCGAGTTTATTCAGGTGACCTAAAATATGCCCATACACGTGTATCAAAACCTGTTAAAGAACACAAAGGCAGTCTCAGTTTGTTAGCGATAATTTTGTGCATATACATACCTTCTCATAAACGGATATAATCATTATTTAGCAGATTTTAGCACTCTGTAGAGAATTTTAAGGAAACGTCAAGGGATACTTGTAATACTACATAATATACACGCAAAATGGCTTTCGTGCTTAGAATTCAAAGGAAAATATATCTACATAAAATGCACTGTAGTATAACAATACACCCTCTAATAGGCATATTTCGCGCCTTATTCTCCTGCACCCCCCCCCCCTTTGTTTATTGTTATCAGTGTCGTCTTTTGTCTGTTTAGCTGCAGACTTGTAGTTGAAGGAGCTGGAACACCTTTCCACCTTCAGTAATTCATGGTGGATCGGTTAGGGTGTACTTCTACAGTATTTTTCGCGACTGATCAGCAAACCTTGCCGAGAACATTCAAAACACCCTGTCAACGTGAGGAAGCAGAGTTGACATACATTTTAGATCCCTTTCCTCCCCGAGGTTATGTCAATCTCTTATCATTCTGCAGGTCTATATGTATCCAAGACATCTGCTATGTCGGTCAATCACCACAGTAAAACTAGCGACAATAGAAATTTAACGCCCTCTTCTATAAAAAAAAAAAAAAAGATGTTTTAAATTACTTTAGAAATTGATTCAGAATTTGCTCTGTTTATTGATTCTTGTTTCTCTGTGTCGGTCCCTGGTATTTAAAGTCTTTTCTTTTACTGCAGTGCACTACCGGCATATGTACATAGATTTTCCTAATTTGAATTCTAAGCACGAAATCCATTTTGCACATCGATGCTTGATACAACATCATACTTGCTGGACAAGCTCTTTAAAACAATTTATTGACAAGTAACACTTAAAGGGGCAAGGCTAAAAGTTCCATGTCTTAAAAATTCTAACTCAAATAGTTTTCATCAATCCCCTACCCCTTAAAACTAAATATGATGAATAACGATCTAAATCAATTATCATGTACTAGTTAACACATTGCTTTATACACTTTCTGTTGTTTATTCGCAAATAAAAATGTACACTTAGTCTTTAAATTTATGTCACTTTTAATGTACATTAAAAACGTTGATTCATTCCAATAAAAACAACTGTGTATTCGACGTCGTACGATAGAAACTTATACAAGATTTTACCCCCTCCCCCTCCCACTGTCCGACAACTATTTGCATTGATTGAATTGATGTGCGTGATAATTCAATTGAAGAGAACAATAATTCAATTATTGCGCACATTAATTGAATTCCTGCCCTCCTAAATTGATATCAATTCATTTGAAGAGAGCAACAATTCAACCATAGCGCTCATCACTTCAGCATTAATACTATCAACAATTCAACCATAGCGCTCATCACTTCAGCATTAATACTATCAACAATTCAACCATAGCGCTCATCACTTTAGCATTAATACTATCAACAATTCAACCATAGCGCTCATCACTTCAGCATTAATACTATCAACAATTCAACCATAGCGCTCATCACTTCAGCATTAGTACTATCAACAATTCAACCATAGCGCTCATCACTTCAGCATTAATACTATCACCAATTCAAGTATTGCGCACAATAATTTAGATTTGAAGATATCATTAATTAATTTGAAGAGATCTTTAATTCAATTGTTGCGGGTATCAAATGAATTGATGATATATTCAAATAATTAAAAACTATTTGAGTTTATGTCAATTTGGCGCTCCATAAGCAAATAAACGTCATATATCATAATAAAATCATCTGAACACATTTTTAGCTAGCACAATGTTTGTTAACAAGACTATATTGTAGGTTTGTGTTTTAAAGGGGGGCAGCCACGATTTGATCTGATTTTTTTTCTCTCAATTTCATTGATCACAATGCATTATATCGAGAAGTTCAAAAGGCATCTGAACTGTCAATCTAAGTGCGCGCTACAGATATCGCAATTCTCAAGTTTTTAAGTAAACAACGGCTAGTGTCTTTATTTGTTTGTAAACAAATTTCTTATTCTTAACAAAAGCGAATAGAAACAAACTTTAAGAATAGTTTGATTATGGTAAATTCAAACATGTAAATAAATATATGACTGAAAAGGGAATTTATACCAAAGACGTTCGGTTATAAAACGTATGTAAACAAAAAACAAGGCAAGCGCAAGCATTTGATAAAGTTCAAACTGAAAAATAAGATTTTTCGGATCAAATCGTGACCATGTCCCTTTAAATCACGAGTCTATGATGTTATCATTAAACATTCGAAAATCCAAATCTCACTTCCGTAATGTAGTATACATGTATCTATCACCGTGAAAGTAAAATTTAAAAGACGAAACCCCCTTAAATGTTGCTCAGTCACGAAAAAATTTGATCTAAGTGCCTATGTGTGCGAAACTACCTCTGGAGGTAGATTCGCGGATTTTATAATATGCAGATTCAGTTTCAAAAATTCACAAATAATCAAACTTCCCAGATTTATATTCCGCATTTGGTTGTAATCAAACACAACATATTAGTCCAGTCAAAATAGTGGATATTGGGGGTCAACCTTGAACTAATTGCAACAGAAATTCTTATTACAGAGCATCAACAGGTAGACCCTAGACAATATATATTCCAAAATCCACTGAAATCCACCGAGCACTTTTCGGGTAATTCTAGTTTGAAAATGGGTAGCTTAAATGGTATTTTATCGCCATTCATGGATATATACGTTCTCAGGTTTGTCGATTTCCATACATTTTGGAAGACGCGAAACATGAAAGGCAGATAAAATATCGTATAAAGTACTAGAGTGACATACAGTTATTGATATTTAAACAGGTAGATATATATATATATATATATATATATATATATAACTAATAATCTATTTTCCAAAATTTTCAAGTAAATCTTGCATGAATATAGGGGGTTGGTGTAATACTAACTTTGTTTTGAAAGCGAAGTTGACATCAATAAAGATAAAAGAAAAATATTCATTTGAAAGCGTAATTCAGCACACAAATCATTATGTTTAAGCATCATCTGACACATCATCGTTATTATCATAATCCATACAAAGTACATGTATATTTTCACTAATAGATTTCTTGTTTAATTCACAATACAAATATCAATATATTGAGTTATTTCAGTAATAACTTATGGCTTGTTTAAACATTTGTGCAGCATGTATAATGCTAATGAATGATGATCACCACCATCTCACGTGTTCAGTTCATCATTCATGTATACAAAAAATATTCAATTGAATGATAAATTAGTCATCGTCATCATGGCAAGGTTCAGCATTCGTACAACTTGTACCACGGCATTCTCCACAACAAATTGAACATTTAATTCCGTGTCGTCTGCAACTGCACCGCTTTGAGTCACAGTTGCTTTGACAATTGCAACGAATTATTTTCAGAAGATCGGACGGTGCTGGTGCCAATTTAGTCTTAATCGGTAGAAGATAACCAGTGTCATTCAATTTCCATCCCCATTTTGTCGCGTCCAAGTCGTTTGCTATCCATTGTTGTACTTGATGATACGCTCTATATATATGTTGCTTTGTAGATTCATAAGTAGGTGGGAGACTTTGTACATCAATATGTTTCTCTACCTTTGACATTTTGGTAACAAATTTTCTGAATCGCAAAATATCCAAACCTTCTCCTCGTAATGCCCCATACAATGACGCCAACATCTCCTCTCCAACTTGCTCCAATTTAGTGACAGAGGCAAATTTATCTAGGAAAGGCTTACTGGCTGTTATATAAAAGTATAAATTTGCGAAAATGGTGATTTCGAGGCTGTCCCCACCTTTTAACTACTGCTACCGGTATACCGATAATTTGCTGGGGTTTTAAATTCATGGGTATTTTCTTGGATAATGACATTCTAACATTGTAGGGGTTTCCATGACGGTGTGGGTTGTGCCATCAGCGTTGAAAGCAATATTAAGTTCGGAAGGTGGGGTGGTTCACAAAATTTTCATTCATATTGAGAAGTCACCAATTTTTGGTGAACAACCACAGAATTTTTATCTATGCTTAGCGTTCAGGGCCACAGCAGTGAGGGTTCTTAATCGTACCAACGCCTGCAGCGACACGGGACCCCTGTTTTCCAGGTCAAATCTAAAAGTCCCTCCACTCTCACTTCTAAATGCCGAGCGTTTGGTGAAGCATCAATCACTGCCTATTTTAACGTCTTTGGTTTGACGCGGCCATGGCACGAACGGAGCTCGAACTCACAACCTCCAGGCAACGAAAAAAACGCTGTAACCATTGATAGGGTAGTAGTAACAATCAGGGAAATAAGACTGGGGAGGTGAAAGGGTTTTTGTACATTCTAGTATATGGTGTATTTTGCGTGACTAGGATATACTGTCTGCATTCATTTTTCAGCGATTCAAATGTCCATGTTGTGGACAAAGTTAATCTAATTGAAACAAAAATCTTTCGTCTGTTATATAAAATACAAACTTCGAAATGTCAATCGTGTCTCCTTTAATCATGTATAAAGCCCCTCTCTGGGATGATTAACTTTTAAAAACAAAAACAAAAAAACCTGAACAATCTTAAAGCATTTGTTTTTATCTGGGGGAGGGGGGAATACAATTGGCAAGATTCAAATATATATAAAACAATAAAATCCTCTTTTTACACAAGTTGCAAATTACCATCAGTTACCATACAAAGTCAAAACTCGTAATCTCGAACTCAATGGGACTTTGAGACATCCGAGGATTCTCGATATTGAGGTAAAAATACATAAAGAAAATGTGGTTGGGATTTCCAGCTTACATCGATATATCCATGGTATTCGAGATATCGATGTATGAGATATCGATGTTCGAGATACCGAAGTTTAACTGTATGTTGCTGACAAATAGTGAATGTTGGCATACAATGAAGTAAATTCATATACAGTAAACACAATTATACATCAACTCAAACAAAACAATTGTAGGATGTCAACAAGCTACCAAGTGTATCTACAGTACAAAAAGGTTAAGGACAAATTTCCTCATCTCATCAAAAATACATGTCTACTTTCATTGCATATACGTACATTTTAAAGTGATGCTATCTTGCAAATCGATAAATTTTAAACATGTCTAAAACCTCCGATTTAGGAGGAAGCATGAAATTAAGCATTACCATAGTGAAATGAAAGACATTCATCTGTAGAATTATCTGTGCAGTCATTTTTCTTTTCTTTTGAAGAGAAATAACATGCTCTTGTATTTTCAATACAGATATTCTCCCAAGCACATTTTCTAGCTCAAACTATTTAAAAATATAGTAAGAATACCCAGATACAAAATATATAAATTATGCATTTTGATTTACTACCTACACTGTCTTCCCTCTACCTCATTGTAATGAAGTACATGTACCAGCATTCATACAAGATGATATAATCATATTTCTTTCTTTCTTCAGTATTGACCGTTATACATGTATTTACTATTTAATAATTTTTTAAATACTTTATAACCGTAGCTGCATTTCATGAGAAAAACCACAACTTAAAAACTAAACAAGATATGTGTGTGAAAGACGATGCCTCCAACTGTGGCAAAATTTAAATGACCTTGACTTTTAAGATCTTGATGCTTCAATTCTCCAAGAACAAAGTCTCCATCTTGTAATGCCCAAGGTTAACATTGAGGACAAAGATGACAGAAAGCACTGATCTCTGAAGCTCCTAATCATCGCTGGGATGGAATGGTAGAAATCAAGATTGTTTTAACTATGGTCATCAGGATGTCCAGTATTGCAAAGCAATGCAAGACAGAGACTTCGTACTAAGAAATTTCAACATCAAAGCTATGACATATAAAAGTCATGGTCACTAATCAATTTCAAGGCTATGTTTGTTAAACTGACCACCCACTGGGGAATACCGCTTTACACTGGCTATGTTTGTTAAACTGACCACCCACTGGGACATACTGCTTTACACTGGCTATGTTTGTTAAACTGACCACCCACTGGGACATACTGCTTTACACTGGCTATGTTTGTTAAACTGACCACCCACTGGAGAATACTGCTTTTAAAAAAAACATCAGTGTAACCAAATACAGTTCAACAAGTTTTTTTGGGGACAACAATTTGTTCTTTTAGTTCCAGAAATTTCAATCTCACACATTTGGTAACTGACATATGTTACATGTATATAACTTTCAAACACTGGCAGTCTGTCAGTCATGTCAACTCACTTGCCAATGCGTTCTTTTGCCCTCATGTTCGACTCAAACAAAATGAAAAAAAGGTTTTCCCCCATTTTGGCAAACAGTTTTCTCAATCTCTCACTTGTTATTCTAAATTCACAAGTCCTACTCACCATGCCTGAAATCTTCTGTGAACTCTTTAATAGTAACCAAAAGAGGCAAATGTTACAGAACCCGCATTTTTTTTTAACTCAATCATGACTACATAAAATGTAACATCAAATACAGATTAAGTAAACGTAATTCAAACTCCTTGTTCACAGTACAAAGAAAAGATCAACAATGATCTAACTCACAACTTTACAATCAAATGAACAATTCTATTGATGAAGTATTCATATCAACTACATATTCTTTGAGCATTATACATGCCTACCCATTCATTTATCATCACCATACAACAAAAACTTGTTCAAGAGAATTCAATAATTCTCAAAAGAAAACAAATGACTGGCATTTCCAACATAACGAATATGTTACAGACGTAACTGGTCATAAAGAGAACATTTCTTTTTAAACTTGTGATACATCAAATAATATTCTAAAACTTCTCATCAATATACATTATCTTTTTCTTTTGCAACTTTGATAGTTGCTGCCATCTAAAAAAAAACACCAAAAAAAAACACCCCACAATGGATTTAATATGTAAAATTCAGTATTACTTGTATTGTGTTCTTTCTACAAATATAAGTACACACTGACAGGACTTAAACAAAACTGACAGCTACCCATTTGGTCACAAAATGTAAAAAATAACCTTAATTATCAACCACAAGACTTTTTTATTAAAAAAAATATTTGATTTAACCATATTTGTCTTTGGACAATCTTTCCTAACTACACAGTAGAACCCTCTTAATGTGATGTTTCATTTTCCAAGCTATTTCATCACAATAAGCAGATCATCTTAATAAATGACTGGTTTATCTAGTAGTTTTCATAAAAAACAATGATATGTCTGCTTTTTCTTCAGCAAATGTAAATATGCACATATTACTTCTACCAGTACTGAATTTATATAATCAAGCATTGAGCATTTTGTACTCTCGATCATGAAATTGACACATAACTAAAACACCAAACAAGTGCTCAGTTAATCAGCATACATAATAATTAACTTAATTCCCGAGCAGTTAATCAGCATACACAATAATTAACTTAATTCCCTGTGATTGTAACTGTTTATAGAACAAGATAACGACAGTCTATAGCTTTGCGTCCCGGTGCATTGTAGCTTTTTTTTTTTTAAATCTTACTTTACAACCTTAATTTTAAGTTCTGCAGGTCATGTGTACATGTACACAATACATAGTCATGAGCAAAGGAAGAGAGGAGAAGGGGGCAAATGGAGCACCTCCCTACTGTAAAACAACGTTGTTCATTGTCTGTCTGATAATCAAACTGTCATATGAATGACAACTACTAAAATGCACAAAATTTGTGCATACGCTCATCATGATGGGATACTAGACCCCGAGGTCACTCAGGGTCAATGTAAAACTTTTTTTTCTTTATAACATAATTTTTTTTATCACTCCCTCCTCAGCAATCAAAGAGATGGGGTATATTACATGGACTATAAATTTACAATTCCAATGATTTTCTCTTTAATATTTTTACAAATTGTAATGATATCCATTTTCTCAAAAATTCACGTATGAATCTTGATAAATATAGTATTTCAGGGAATTCCAGCAGAAATAAAAAGTAGAGTGTAAATATAAGAAATGTTTCACTTTTGAAACTACACGAGGGTATGAACTGCAACTTTTCATGAAGACTTGGTGCTAACGCACTTCACGAAGTATACTGGCATGAAGCATTGCAGTTAATATCCTCCCATATTTTCAAAAAATGAAATTTATTTCTTAAGGATAAACACCCTGTCTGTCCTACTATTTCATTTATGGATACAGAGTTGTTTTGATTAATTGTAATATTTATATTATTAAGAAATATAATTTTTAAGTGGATGATGTGCCATTGATTTGGTATTTCACACCTCCAAGAACAGCAAATTAGGAAGAAGAAATAAAAACAATTGACAAGACGACACGGTCCAGGTAGTTTTATGACTATGCATTGGAATGTTACTGATCCTGATACTTCAGTGGAGGATTCAAGTTCTGCTGGCTACTTTTGTATACACAACAGGTAATTAAGTGCTTCACACCTCTGAGGACAGCAAATTAGAGGAGTGAAGAAAAAATAGTCAAAATTTTTACATCATAAAAGGGGTCTTACATCTGAAGGCATCTTAATGAGGTAAAATTACATTGATTTATTACAAAATGATTTTGTTTTTTGAAAATGATCACAATAAGCCATAAAATCAAATAGAACTATAACCACATTGAGAGGGTTCTAATGTACTTGTATATGTGATGATCATAATCTAAAGCTCAGGGGTCTGTTTTACAAAAGATCTTATGACTAAACATATATAGCATTTTTAATTGATGAAAAATAATCCCATTTCCGTGTTCCATATGTTAAAATAAGGTTTTATGCACTCTATGTGCTTCATTTCTTTAGATCTGCTATGAATTTACAGAGCATCATTACTAGTAAATGAATAGCGAAAACGTAGTGGTGACCCCAAGATGTAGGACCTTATGTGAAATGCCACAAGTAACCGATCTCCATCTGAAGATCTGATACTTCCAAACGTAACAATCTTAACATGCAACGATCTTAAGCTAAAGACCTGATATTTAAACAGAAGATATGGAAATTGAACGACACTGTTCTTTGTTCAGCAGTGAAAAACAATTTTATGAAGGAGAATATTCTAAGTATCACATCCACATTTAACATTCGTAAACTCAATAAATGATATTCAATCTGCTTCCTGAACTAAATAATCACACACTGATAAACAGGCTCACCTATGAATTGTAAAAAATCACACACTGATAAACAGACTCGCTCAAGAATTGCTTCAGATCATGAGAGTTGATTTACTTCACAGAGATCAATATTGTACAGTGAAACACATCTATACAGAAACCCAAAGGACAATTTAAATGGCTTCATATAAAAATACTCTGTAATCATCAGTGTCTCTTGATTTCATTTTAGAATAATTCCAAAATCTGAACCAGTGAATTTTATTGATGGCTGGCAAAATACATCACAACAGTCAACACATCACTACATATTAATACAACACGACAGGCACATGCAGACACTCTTGTATTCAAAATGCTGTACTTCCAGTAGTTGATGAAAGTAATGGAGTGTTGGCTTTTGTGATGCATTTTGTCAGTGTAATCGGGTATACCGTAAACAAACTTTATAAATGAAATTTTACTGTGGAATCTAAACCTAACCTCTATTCACTTCTCTGAATTTTTCAAAGCTCCTGCAAGAATTTTCAATCTCTGTAACTTGCTGTTAGTTGATGATAATGCTTCAGTCACACTTCCTGATCTTCCTGATGAATTCTGGGTAATCTCTTTCCCTAAGGGAGAAGAGACTTGTGCAATGTTGTTATTACTGAATGGCTTTTGAACACATGTGGTGAATCTGGAAGACTTTAAGGCATTTATGGTTTGAGGGTTCATGACAGTGGATTCCTGAATACTGCTAGTGCGTCTAGATGGTGCAAATGCTCCCGACGAATCATTCAAGTCTTTGGACGGTTTTTGGTCAGAAGCGGGGGTAGATCTTACAGAATTCTTTGATAATAATGATACAAATTTGGACAGATTTGCAATGGTAGGTGGTGCACCACTTCCAACATGTTTTGCTTTGTTTAGACAATTTTCAGAAGTCTCCTCAGTGACACTGGGTGTTGCAGGTACACTAACAGAATTTCCCCTCTGATTTGACTTTGGCGTCTCAAATGTAGTTGGTAAACTAGTGTTGAGATTCAATGCTTTATTTTGGATTTGAGAGGTTAGTGGTTTGGATGATATTTGACCTCGATAAAGACATCGCTGTTGGGGAAGCTGACCGCTTCTGGTGGACATCGGAATAGAGCTTCCAATGCTGCCCTGTGTCAGGGTGTCAGAGCCTTGTGCACTTTGATTATCATCACTCACAGAGTTTCCGTATTTGAATTCAGAGTGATGGACAGTTTGCTGAGGACAATTAAAGCTTCCTACAGCTTCATTTGCAGGAGATGTAGGACTTCTTACTGAAGAAAAACTCTGAAGAGTGGTAGAACTTCCACTGTTTGTGTGAGTTGAGACAGTATCTTGTTGGTGATGGTATTCTGCCTCTCTGCAAGCATTCTCTTTTGCAGTCATTGCTAGATATTGATTCAAAATAGAGTCTCTGTTTATGTTTTCCTGACTCATCACTAAGGGCTTATTCCTGGTCCCTCCCCAGTCATCATAATCATATTCCTCCTGCTGCGAGTTTTCTCTGTTCTGCCTCTCCATGACATACTGAGCCATTTCTAGCTCTAGTTCATCAACCTCTTTCTGACGTCTGGTAGTTGTTTTAATATTTGCTTTAGCGTGTGCCATAACACCAGCTGGTTTAAAAGTATAAGATTCATCATCCTCTTCTCGATATTCCAATTTTTGGGGGTCTGTCTGCCTTAAAACTGATCTAATCAACTTTCCAGTTGATGATTCTCCTGCCTCCTTCATCATTCTTTGTATTTCCAAAGTTTCTTCCATGTCTGACAAACCCTGGAGTGCAGTGCCTTCCTTTGCTCCCCCACCAGACATGGACACCTCAGTAGTATCAGAGTGTGTCTCCTTCGTCTTCTTGTGAGGGCTGCTGTAGGGACTAGATGTAGATACAGAGGAGGTATTAGACAGCTTCCTGCTCTCTGATACTTCTGGATTAGGTTCAGCTTTCTGGTTCCTATCCATCAACGGTGTCTCATCCTCTTTGACAAATTTGAATTTATTGGCCACCTCTTTAAATGTATGCTGACCTGTAGTAAAACATAAGATGGTGATTAATCTTCTTTTTACAAACTTCAAAAAAGATGACAAGGACACATTGGAAGTTATGGCGATTCTAAAACATTTACAGCTTTTTATATACCAGTGAACAAAATTCTACCAAAATGAAACTGACTGGTCAAAGAAAAAGGCAAACCTGTTTAAATGATCAACTATTACCTTTGTATGGTCCTTGTTTAAATGATCAACTATTACCTTTGTATGGTCCTTGTTTAAATGATCAACTATTACCTTTGTATGGTCCTTGGTGCCAAATGGAGTCATGGCTGATAATGACGTTGGGGTCACGTATTGATAGGACATTGTCACTGAAACCCTTCACGTTCGAGGTTTCTTGGTGTGACCGGTTCCTACTCCAGCATAAACTATCCAAGCGAGGCACCAGTTTTTTCAGTCCTTGAAATGCCATGGGTAGAAGATTGGGCTGTTGAAAGACAATGGGTACTAGTTGTATTTCACGAAAGTAAAAACATTTCATAGCATACAAATAGGATCTCCCATGGTTTGTGGCTGGAAATGACTATTATCCAACGAGTTGTGTGTTTAAACAATAATATTAGTAATAAGTTTTATGCATTATATTTGATATACTTGTATTGGGGATAGTTTAAAGTTTAGCGAAAAAAGTAACAGACATCCCAACTATTTAGCTCTCGAGATAAAACGTATCAGTACCCATTTTTGGCAAAAATGAACGTATTTTGGTCCAATTTTTGCAAAAAGAAAATAAATTTCGAGTTATTAGAGGTCTATACGTGTCTTTGATTTGATTTCTTTATTTAATTTATTATTAAATAATTTTATTTTGAAAAGACAGGACGTCCAAACATATTCCTGTGACCTTTAAAAACGAAAGTAGAATAATTTCCATTCATCACGCGGTGGATTTTTGATCTGCCTCCATGACTCAAAAGGCAGACATCATCTGCATGCATTCATTATATGCAGCCTTTTACAGCAAACTAGGTAAATCATCAATTGTTTGACTGGACATACTGATTAAATCGCAAAGTAAGAAAAAGTTCATGAGGTTCCTACTCCAGTAAACTCAGGTGACCTAAAAAAAAGTTTCATCTGATAAATTTAACAAAGCATGATCTCAGAAATAAGCCGTATGAAACATGAAAGACCCACAGTAATTCTGAAAAATACCATGATTACTCAAACACAACAAATTGTCTTTCTTCGCTAACCTGGTGAGTTTTGGCATCCTTCATGGAGGAATCTCGGACTTGAGACAGATACACATCAACCCCAGCTACATATTCTGCCATCATTTTCTCAATGAGAACCTGTCGTAGAGGTCGTAGGTGAACCACGTTTTTATAGAGAGCATCCAGGAGCTGCGGCTTGATCGGTCTCTTAGCCCAGATTTCTTCATCAATCTAGTAAATGAACCCTTGTATTGTTAGAATCTTGGTTTATCTATACACAATAAAATACAATAAAATTATTATGATGCAACTGAATATACCTTAGTAATATACTTAGTTTTCATCATACATATACAATAATCTTTTAATCATTTAATTAACTGAAACTGTAAAACATACTATTCCAAAATTACCAGTGAACTGGCTACTTTATACGACTCCACCTTGTTTAAAGAACTTTCACCTTTTTAAGCCCCTCTCTGGTTTTCAAACTGAATACTTGTTCTGGTTCTAGACCCAGATTGTTCAGAGCACAGTCAGCTAGTCCTTTGACAAAGCGTGGCCAATCTCCTCCCTTGAACTGGCGATCAACGAACACATCAGCTACCTTAAATACAACAGGATGGATTCAGCTCACTACTACACAATAAATACAACAGGATTCATTCAGTTCACAACTACACAATAAATACAACAGGATTCATTCAGTTCACAACTACACAATAAATACAACAGGATTCATTCAGTTCACTACTACACAATGTGCATGTATATCTGCAAGTTTGTATTTTTTTCAGTTTTCTTGTCCTCAACAAAGGTTTAAAATAATTTAAAGGAACCTCCGACATTCAAATACATACATCCTTTCAAATATTCTGATGAGTCTCTGACATTCAGACATGTACATATTTTTTTCTTTGTACATGTACAATCATTTCAAAAGTTAATAAGAAATTCAATCTACTCCTCACAGCAAGGAGCGAAATGGTCCGAAATCCTTTGGCTTTTGAAGACGATCATTTCACCTACTACTGATAAAGATTGTGGAGGCTCTGTGAAGATGTTGTTCAGGATCAGACAAATTTAGACCCATAATATGACAAACAAGATGTGAATAACTCCGAGTACATAGAATTCAATATTAGAGTTATTCTGTGTTAACTTTTAAATTCCAGCTTTCATTAAGTGAGAAAGAATTTATTACATGCACCATTTCTACAGACTTGCTGGTATTTAGCAGGACCGACAGAGTTTTCCAGTAGTCAGCCCTGCTGATTCATCTGATTCCCCCCCCCCCCCCCCCCCCCCGAGTTTCATACACTGGCATGATGGAAAAGTTCAAACTCAAGTAAGATAATAACATTTTGATAAATGAATGTAACGTCCATGATATGACATTTCTTATCCCTGCAATAATAATGTCAAGTCCATTAAAAAAAAAAAAAAAGAAAGATGCCTATGGGCCACACCTCTCACCAGATTATCCTATGTATTCGTACCTCCACAGTACAATCATGTAGACATTCACTCATTAATGAATAAATTTGCATACCAATCAACAAATAATAGACTTGTGATCCTTGTAGACAAAATTTTCGAAGATATTTCCTACATATTCTCAACTATCCACCCACACTGACCCAAAAGGTTGTGGTTTGCACACATGACAATAGTTGCATATCAATATGAAAAATGTAGATGTGTGGTTTTAAAAAATTATTTCCAATTATTTTTGCTATACTATGGTTCGTAAAAATATATAGGTCGATTGAGGCTCAGCGCTGACATAATGGATCGTACTATAGTTTGACTTTGAACAAACTTGATTTACAATACATGAGGATACCTTGATATAAATTTGACAAATTGCAGACTTGCTGTTGTGGACCTTGAAAAGATTTTCACTATATATTTCCATGTACAATGTAAAACTTCAAAACAGACCCGATTTCAATCCAAACTGGCCCCAGTAGTCAAACAAGAAGTTTGAACAACTTGAATCTCCATTACACAGGGAAGTCTTTAAGCAAGCTCTGGTTTTCCTGGTCAAGTGATATTACTGTGGCAGGGTGTCTATATCTTACCTGTGTATTAAACACATTGATGAGCCTGATATTTTGGCGGTGGTGTCTATATCTTACCTGTGTATCAAACACATTGATGAGCCTGATATTGTGGCGGTGGTGTCTATATCTTACCTGTGTATCAAACACATTGATGAGCCTGATATTGTGGTGGTGGTGTAAGTAATCAGACATCAGTCGGCAGTCATGAGTCACCTGTACAAAAGTCATTTCAAAGAATTTAAATAATTTTGAGGTATTATTAAAATTATGCAAAAAGTATTCTATGAAACAAACGTGTATTATTTACACAATCTGACTTCAACTTACTTTTAGAACATCAGGATTTTCCAGAATATTTTTAATTCCTTCTTCAAAGCACTCTGCTGACAACTCAAGGACATCAAACAGAAATACATTTCTGTCAGTCGCAAACTGAAAGTAACAAATTAGAAAACTAATGACTATCTGCAGAGTACTGAAGATGTACACATATTAGACACTAAAACTGACTCCTCAGCAGGGGCCTCACTAAGTATATTAATGTGAGGAAAACTGACTCCTCAGCAGGGGCCTCACTAAGTATCTTATTGTGAGGAAAACTGACTCCTCAGCAGGGGCCTCACTTAGTATCTTATTGTGAGGAGGATCATCTAAATAATTAAAGAATTTCAGCTTTGTCTCTCAATGACCTTAACTTTATGAAAATGACCTTAGGTGTTACACTATTCATAGTTAATGATTGTGTCAAGTACGATGCTCAAATTTCAAAAACAATATAAAAGATATTCTCAAAATGATAGTGTCTGAGTATAAGGAAGAATTCATTAAGATAAATCATATGCTTATTCCACATGACTAATTATCTTATTAATAAAATATTTAAAGAATATCAATTAGAATAATCACAAAACTTGCACAAAGAATATAGAATCAAATGTTCTATGGGTTTAAATTACAGAAGATCAAATGGACAGTGTCTGGTACACGGCTTGCTGACCAGCTGCGAGACGGTAGTTCTCTGGAAATAATAGAGACTAAACATCCCTAACCATACTAATACTTCCAAACACTACAGTAATAATAGACTAAACATCTCTAACCAAACTAATGCTAACAAACAATACTGTAATAATAGAGACTAAACATCTCTAACCAAACTAATGCTTCCAAACAATACAGTAATAATAGATACTAAACATCTCTAACCAAACTAATGCTTCTAAACAGTACAGTAATAATAGAGACTAAACATCTCTAACCAAACTAATGCTTCCAAACAATACAGTAATAATAGATACTAAACATCTCTAACCAAACTAATGCTTCTAAACAGTACAGTAATAATAGAGACTAAACATCTCTAACCAAACTAATGCTTCTAAACAGTACAGTAATAATAGAGACTAAACATCTCTAACCAAACTAATGCTTCCAAACAATACAGTAATAATAGATACTAAACATCTCTAACCAAACTAATGCTTCTAAACAGTACAGTAATAATAGAGACTAAACATCTCTAACCAAACTAATGCTTCTAAACAGTACAGTAATAATAGATACTAAACATCTCTAACCAAACTAATGCTTCCAAACAATACAGTAATAATAGAGACTAAACATCTCTAACCAAACTAATGCTTCTAAACAGTACAGTAATAATAGAGACTAAACATCTCTAACCGTACTAATGCTTCCAAACAATACAGTAATAATAGAGACTAAACATCTCTAACCAAACTAATGCTTCTAAACAATACAGTAATAATAGAGACTAAACATCCCTAACCAAACTAATGCTAACAAACAATACAGTAATAATAGAGACTAAACATCTCTAACCAAACTAATGCTTCTAAACAATACAGTAATAATAGAGACTAAACATCTCTAACCAAACTAATGCTAACAAACAATACAGTAATAATAGAGACTAAACATCTCTAACCAAACTAATGCTTCTAAACAGTACAGTAATAATAGAGACTAAACATCTCTAACCAAACTAATGCTAACAAACAATACTGTAATAATAGAGACTAAACATCTCTAACCAAACTAATGCTTCCAAACAATACAGTAATAATAGATACTAAACATCTCTAACCAAACTAATGCTTCTAAACAGTACAGTAATAATAGAGACTAAACATCCCTAACTAAACTAATGCTTCCAAACAATACAGTAATAATAGAGACTAAACATCTCTAACCAAACTAATGCTTCTAAACAATACAGTAATAATAGAGACTAAACATCTCTAACCGTACTAATGCTTCCAAACAATACAGTAATAATAGAGACTAAACATCTCTAACCAAACTAATGCTTCCAAACAATACAGTAATAATAGAGACTAAACATCCCTAACCAAACTAATGCTTCCAAACAATACAGTAATAATAGAGACTAAACATCCCTAAACAAACTAATGCTTCCAAACAATACAGTAATAATAGAGACTAAACATCTCTAACCAAACTAATGCTAACAAACAATACTGTAATAATAGAGACTAAACATCTCTAACCAAACTAATGCTTCCAAACAATACAGTAATAATAGAGACTAAACATCTCTAACCAAACTAATGCTTCTAAACAGTACAGTAATAATAGAGACTAAACATCCCTAACTAAACTAATGCTTCCAAACAATACAGTAATAATAGAGACTAAACATCTCTAACCAAACTAATGCTTCCAAACAATACAGTAATAATAGAGACTAAACATCTCTAACCGTACTAATGCTTCCAAACAATACTGTAATAATAGAGACTAAACATCTCTAACCAAACTAATGCTTCTAAACAGTGCAGTAATAATAGAGACTAAACATCTCTAACCAAACTAATGCTTCTAAACAATACAGTAATAATTGAGACTAAACATCCCTAAACAAACTAATGCTTCTAAACAATACTGTAATAATAGAGACTAAACATCCCTAACCAAACTAATGCTTCTAAACAGTACAGTAATAATAGAGACTAAACATCCCTGTCTAACTAAATCATTACTTCCAAACAATACAGTCAAAAAATCAAGTTTCAAAACAGGTGCACATCTGAAAATTATTGTTATTTAAAAATGTAATGGTGAAAAAGGCTTCTGAAGAAAATCAGGTCATGTGAAATTACATATACATACTGCATGACTATGTAAAAGGAAAGAAAAAAAAAAGAAAATGGTTTCTAATCAAAATGATTTCTTCTACTGCTGCGAGTCTTCATAAGGAAAATAGGTTAGGCTTATTAACTGTAAGAGTTTTTATCAAATCAAAAGTAATTTTGAAGATCAGAAGTAGTGGAAACACAATGTATGTTGAAATCACAAATGATTACATTTTACCTCATTCTCATAATTATGAAAATAAGGCAAATAAACAATGTAAAATAAAGCTGTCAGACCTCGAACAGTTTAACTGGAAGCCCCCCTAAACCTGTTAAACTAGAAGTCCCCCTAAACCTGTTTAACTAGAAGTCCCCCCTAAACCTGTTAAACTAGAAGTTCCCCTAAACCTGTTAAACTAGAAGTCCCCCTAAACCTGTTAAACTAGAGTCCCCCCCTAAACCTGTTAAACTAGAAGTCCCCCTAAACTTGCTGTAGGTCTCTATTTTGATGAATGCATTATACAACTTGGAAGCTTGCCAACAGTCTATATCATGCAATAGATAACAGGGATCCCCAATATATTAGGTCAAAATTACACTATCTGTCAAACTTGTTCTTGAAAAGGAGCACAATGTCATTTCATTCTCCTTTCAGCAAATATCATTATTATTTTGTCTTATAACATATTTCAAATCTCATGGTATAAATTTCCCTGTTTTTGATTGGCTAAAGGCCCTTATCATATTCTGTTCCTTATTAAAGAAATCATAAAAAAGAAGTCATTAAAATAATTTATGTCCATATACAATGAACAGTAAACTCACCACTAAGATGACCAACAAAGTGTCATCAAATAAGACCTGACAAGATCAGTAGAGCTACCATAGGGAATGCTTTACCTGAACCCAGCACACCTAACCAGATCTCCCCACATCCTGTATGACCAGCCCCACCAGGATCGAATGCTTTACCTGAACCCAGCACACCTAACCAGATCTCCTCACACACACATCCTGTATGACCATCCCCACCAGGATCGAATGCTTTACCTAAACCCAGCACACCTAACCAGATCTCCCCACATCCTGTATGACCAGCCCCACTAGGGAATGCTTTACTTGAACACAGCACACCTAACCAAGAGTGAGTTCGAGATCGCCGTTCTTCGTATGAGTACAAATTCCTGTCGATCCTGAACGCCAAGTACGAAACCTGAGAACGGGTTTGAGGTGCAAGAACTCACACCACCTCTGTAGGTAGTGTGGTCAAAGAACAAAGAACACGTCCGTCCGCACATGTTCTCGTCGTTCGCGACTCTAAGAACAGAGCATGAGAACAATAAGAACGGCGACCTCGAACGCATTCCAGATCTTCCTACGCACACATCCTGTATGACCAGCCCCACCAGGGTATGCTTACCTGTACCCAGCACACTTCACCCGATCTTCCCACGCACACACCCTGCATGGCCAGTCCTACTACTGCACAGTTTAACACAGCATCGATCTACAAATCATAGGTATTACAATGACACAAATATTTTTTTATTTGATCCAACATAATTTTCTTGAGATTTGGCTAAACTGTGTTATTTGTACTGATTCAAAACACCACAGTCAACCAAATCTCACCAATATCAAATCATTCTTAATCTATGTTTTACAAAATTCCTGAACCAAAATGAAGAAAACCTTACAGAATCATGGTATTTCCTGTCCATTTTATCGATAACAACATAGGGAGCTTCAGTTCCCCTCTCTAGGGCCTCTGGATCACTGCTAGAGTCATAATCTGAACTTTTGTTGTCTGAATGAAGAAACATAGTATTTGTCATGATTAATACTTTTAATTCAGCATTGTGAAATAATAGCGATAATAAAAACCAATCCACATGCAGCATACTTAATGGATCTTACATCTGCCATACTTAATGGGTCTTATGTCTACCATAAACAAAGCATAATATTATAGACTGGCAAGTAGATTTTCAAACATATCAAAATAGTCCTTAGACATTACAATAGTATCAAGATTCTTATAATTATCCCATAATTATCATTCTGATAAATATCTCATAATTATCTACTTAGTCTAATAGCATTATGAAACTTTGGCTTTTTGTTTCTTCAGCAATGATGAATTTTCAAACACATCAAAATAGTCCTCAGACAATACAATAATATCAAGATTCTGATAATTATCCCATAATTATCATTCATCTTGTAATTATCTACCCAGTCTACTAACATTATCAAACTTTGTGGCTTTTTGTTTTTTAGCAATGACGGATTCGGTATGTATTTTATTTAACTGTTCTGTCAACCACTAGTGACGTTAAACGGTAGAACAGTACCTTGTTTGACAGTACTGTCAATGTTGTCACTAGTGATTTAATCAATAGAACAGTAACTTGTTTGACAGTACTATCAATGTTGTCACTAGTGATGTTAAATAGTAGTACAGTACCTTGCTTGTGAGTATTGTCTATGCTTTTACTAGCAATATTAGACAGCAGAACAGATCCTGGGTTGAAGTCCTTCATTCTCCGTAGGTGTTGAGGTACAATCTTTGAATGTAGTAACCTTTTTCCATTTCTATATGATTGATAAATATGCATTGATAATAATTAATATATTCTGGAAAAATAAAAACAGCTGTTACATATCAAATACTGGGTATCTAGCAATTAAATGTGTCTTTTAATTGTCAAGCCACAATTCTATTCAAAAGATCTGCTGATTTATAGTTTGTGCATTCGAGTCTAGCAGGGGTTTTAAATTTTTTTCAGATTACTTTTTAATCAAAATGCATTTTTCAACTAAAGAAGGCAAATTTGAAACTTCTCAATTTTGAAATATTATTGTACATATCACTTTCCATCCATATCAGATTATTCCCTCATAATACCAATCCATAGTCCAGGGCTCCAAATTCACAATATGTAAATTGTAGAAGTAGAATTTATAGATTCAAAATTCACAATACCCCGGTATGTAACTTGTAGAAGTAGAATTTATAGACTCAAAATTCACAATACGTAACTTGTAAAAGTAGAATTTATAAAGACTAAAGAACAAGGTTTGACAATAGACATTGGTCCAAAACTCGCACATTCTGAATTTTCAGTTTTCATGTCGAATTAGTCAAAAAATAAAATTCAAATTATATTTTCCCATAACTGATTACTCCTTTGAAACATTAAATCACAAAATTGGACATTGCATTTTCCTTGAAAATAGTAAAAAAAAAAAAAAGATGTCAAGATATCAGAAAGTCATTCAACTAAGAACTAATTTCAGTTTTGAAAATACATTAAGATATTGTGATGCTTCATGCCAGTATTCTTCATGAAATTTGTTACCGCTTCATGAAAGGTATGCTGGTTCGAAGCATATATTCATCAAGATTAATGTGCACATCGTTCACAACTGCAGAGCATTTATTACCATTTGTAAAGAAATCAAAGGCAAAATTATTGGAAACGTAATTATTTACTACAAATAATGGGCCACATGTGTCAATCAAACCTAGATTGATATACTTGGAACATTGAAATACATGGATTAACAGACAAGTATTTCAACCTTATCGACACATGTAGTCCATCACCTGTTATCTTCTGAAGCCACACAGGTGTTGAAAATAATGAATATTAGTCATCTCAGTGGAAAATTTGTGAGTTTGTGAATCCATAATTCACTGCAAGAGATATAATTAATTTTCATATAATCTACCTACCTACCAACAAATCTATGCAAATCTTTTTTGTTTGTAATTGATGCAGTTATCAATTACATTCAGAACCAAATAGAGGCTAGAGTAAAAAAATATCAGCTATTTGTAAACCCACTCTTTTGTAAAATGAAATTTGTCAAGGAAATAAATGTACATAGAAACAGTTCAGACTGTCTGCAAAACATTAGATGATGATTTCCATCATAAACTAATAATTTTTTAAAAAAGAGAATGGATGACTATCTCAGCACCATTTTAACATTTTGCAACTACCTGCCTTACTAACCTTTTCTCAACTAAGTTATCTTCGTCATTCTTGGTTGCTGTTGGTAACTCGTTTTCAAAAGCATATACTGAAATGAAAATTTAAAAATGTAAATCTGTAAACCATTTTCAAATCAATATTTTGTCATATCCATACTTAAAAATTAATATCTTATCATATCCGTACTTAAAAATTAATATCTTATCATATCCGTACTTAAAAATTAATATCTTATCATATCCGTACTTACAAATCAATTCAAATCATTAGAACATAAAGACAGCAGAAATATTCACCATATTTACATGCAGAATAAACTGTGCAAGAATACTTGATAATACTTAATTACAGTTCTGTAATTCATCCCTGAAGAAATGATGAATTCCTGGCAGCTTTCGTCCATCTTCATTGATAACTGAAACAAGTGTAACTTAAACATGTTAACTTCACAACAATGAATGGATTACCAAAAGTTCTGAAGGATGACTACTCCCAAGCATGAAGAAAATTTTTCAAAGGAATGAAAGGATAGATTATTTTTTATTTACATATAGTAAATATACAAAATCAGAGACAAGGTTGGGGATCAGTGTGCTTATTAATGAGCCAAATGCCATTGAATTTGACTTTTCACACCAGAAAAACATTTGCTGATTTAGATATACACTGGTTACAAATCACCATGATTAAATCTCTTTAATTAATGCACTATAATAGAGCAAAATGGTCTAATTTATTTAACATAATTTTAAAAATACCTCTTTTTGTTTTGCATATGTAAAATGTTAATAAAGAACAAGAGACGTTATTGGCCAAAATTGGCCATGCTTCAAAAGCCAACCATATTTTGCAGGTAGAAAGGTGATAATTTTCTCTTTTCATTCATATATAACATGTACCATTTACTTGTTGCTGATATTGAGAAAATAACATTACAATATTGCATTGTTAACTCTGACGCCGCTGTCTTCCGACGGCCGCTTTTTTCTGGAACGATGTCATCAACGTTACAGGATTTACAGTTTCCTGACTCTTCTATAACATTTTTTTAAAAGTCGGAGTGGATCCGTATTTCAAAAGTCCCGTATTACTATAATACCTGAACCATAACAGTCGGACATTTAATTTCCAGATAATCCCTTGTCTCTTGAACTCTTCATTTCTTAAAGTTTTCTCAAGGTCCCTTGAACTTTGAGTTACTGAGAGTCACATGAAGTACAAATTATAACAGATTTGACATACTATATGACAGTAATACTCATGTTAACTCCTAATTTTAACGAGTGCCCATGAAATCAACTCACAATCTACAAATCATCATAAGTAAGCATTAGTATCATGCAAATTCAATGAGAACCAAATCAATGATGATATGGTCAACACAATTTATTCCAGAAAAATGTCAGTAAAAACAGCTTGGAAAAATTTGTGAGATTCTCAATTTCTAACTTAAACTTCCATTTTGTGAATAAAGTATTGATTTCACACCCTAACAGGGTCCGAAATTACCTCATGTCCGTAAGTCCGAGACTAGTAAAAAACGTGTCGGACTAGTAAACTCTCTGTATCACTAGTCCGTATGGACTAGTGAAAATCCGGAAATCAATCTTGAATTGGTTAAGAGTTTAGCAAGATGTGTCTCTTAGGTGTTTGAACTTATGGTCGATTACCTGCATGGTTAAGTATTTGCGTGACAATGACTCCTGATCTTCCAAAGACATGGAGTGCATTCGAGACTGACGTTCTTCGCACGAGCACAAATTCCTGCCGTTTCCGAATGCCGAGTACACATCATGAGAACGAGTTCGAGGTGCAAGAACTGCAAGTAGTGTGGTCGAAGAACGTGCACATTTGTGCGCACATGATCTTGTCATTCGCGACTCTAACGCAGGAGTTTGTAACACTATAGCTCATGGTTTGGTCATTCGAGTGAATTTTATTGACTTTATTGATAGAATTTCGAACTCCTGTGACTCTTAAGAAATGAGCACGAAAACAACGGGAATGTCGATCTCGAACGCACTTATGGAAGTTTATAAAAGGATTAACTCAAGAGGTTACTGTATGTTTTGAAGATCTTCAATCTGACTAAAGTACAGACCTATATATATAATAATATAGGTCTGTACTTTAGTCAGATTGGAAGATCTTGAATGCAAAATAAAGTATGGTGGTCTTTTTCTTCTGTAGGTGTCATAAACTGAATTGCTGGAACTGTGATGTGTTTGGCTTGATTAGATACTATTGAATATAATGAAGATCATTTAATATGATATACTGGAAGGACTAGTGAAATGTTTTGTGGACTAGTAAACATCAATAGTCACTAGTCCGTACGGACTAGTGCTTGAAAAAGTTTAATTTCGAACCCTGCCTAAACTTCATATTTTGGTTGATCATACTAAATTTTCATCGCTTCTGTATATATTTTTCTTCTTCTAGCGAACTTTGCATTACAGGGACGTTTAATTAACACAATTGTTCAGCTAGCAATATCATATTGAATATGGCAAGAACACAAATCTACCATTATCTAAACTATGAACCTAAATTTCACTGGGCATGCCATCTTAATAGAAATCCATTTTCATGATTGAAAATGATTGTATTTAACAGATTTTATGCTATTTTCAGTAAATTTGACTTAATTTGAACTGACGCGTCAGTCCAAATATCATGATACACACGCACAGCCGAGTTGAATTTCGCCCAAAACCCGTTTTATGCTAGATACATTCAATTATTAATTTAAAATGCGAACATATCTGTCATTCAACATGTTCCCTGCTTTGAATTCTTAAAAAAATCAGCTCTGATTCCATATGGTGCGCTTGCATCAAGAGAATATCATTTCCAGCATCGTGAAGAAAATCTCTACCTTTGTGCAATGTTAGTTTGCCTGTGTTCCCGTCCATAGAATGAATGTAGCCTTCATACTGGGAACCATCGTTTTGGACAACTTTCACATGCTTTCCTACATGCTCCATCTTCTTGATTGACCAACGTACCTTGCATCCACCAACTTTTTTCTTTTATTTCTATTTCTATTTCTTCTATACTGGAAACGACGCCAGCAACATAAATTTCGAAGTGAAAGGGGTTTTATTCCGGATCCGCGCAGAAATTATATGTTAGGGCAAGCCGACCATAGTTTGGACAGATCTTGTTTTGCTTTTTGGTCTTATTGAATTTTGATAACCGAACTTAAATTATCTATCTCATTCAAAATCAAAAGGGAAACACGGCCAAGATTGTGGGTAGCAGCTCCAAAACCTGCGCATTTTATTGATGACATTGCTCAACATTTCTTCTTCTTCATCCCATACGGAGTTGAAATTATGCACAACCTGTAAATAAATAAAATGTCAAAGAAAATTTTTAAAATGCTGAGAATCAAACTCCTTGAACTATGCACATCTTAAAGTTGTTTACAAATATCCTAGCTTCTAAATTGTGAGGGGAGTTATAAGAACAAACCATGTATTTATCTAATATAATATTTCAGGTCAACAACCTGTACTTTTCTTAAAAGTTGAAGGAAATCAAAAGCCTTGCTACTCCACATCTTCCATACCCATACAAATACTCTGTAAAATAAGAAGGTCCTCATTTGAAAACGGCTGTGGAAGGATAAGATAAAGCATGTACTCTCTATGTAATAATTCCTCAAAACTGACGAAGTTCAATAACCTGTAATTTTCTCAAAAATTGAAGAAAATCAAAACCCTTGCCACATGCACATCTTCAATATCCATTCAAACACTCTGTAAAACAAGATGGTCCTCACATGAAATTGTGGGAGGAGTTCGCCAGAGAAATTATGTACCCTCCATATAACAATAATTTTCAAATGAAGGGGCAAAATCCTGCAAGAAGGGTCGAAATGGCTGAAAATTGCAACATGATTTATCTCGATCTATCTAGTGATCCACAAAGAAGCTATCTAACAAGTTTCAGCTTGATGTGACAATGAGACAGAGGAATGAAAATAGAAACAAAAAATCCCGAACGGACGGACGTATATACATCGTTGTGCCATTATACGTCCTGACTATGGGGCGTATAAAATGGGCCCTAAATGTAGTAGACGTTTTCTCTTCTCGGAAAAGTGCAGGGGTAATATTTCGACATTGAAAATGACCCCAATTATACCCGATATTTCTTTGCAACCCATATCTCAGTCAAGTAGTAGGGGTCATGTTTCAACATTGAAAGAATGTCCCAAATACACAAAAGATTTTCTGTACAGTCCATATTTCGGTCAAGAGGAAGAAGTCATATTTCAACATTAAAAATTACCCAAAATGTATATAAACAAAATTGTGCAATCCATATCTCAGTCAGGTAGAAGGGGGTCATATTTCAAAATTGAAAATTGACCCTAGATTTACAAAACGTTTTCTATACAGTCCATATCTCAGTTATATCTGGGGTCATATTTCAACATCAAAAAATGACCCCAATTGAATATACAAAGTATTTCTTTACATTATGTCTGCGATATTTAAGTAGCCGTTAGAAATTGACCCCATTACTGATCAAAATTTAACGTTGATGACTTTTTAACGACCGTTTTTTATCAAAAGTTAACGTTAAATGATGGGGGTCAATTTTTAACGTTAAGAAATGACCCCTGGGATCGTTTTTCAATGGGATCACTATTTGATGTTACATCAGATCTTATAACACATTACGAGTCGATGTTGAGTTCATCTGTCCTGTAGTGAATCCCTATCTAGTTGGTCAAGGAGAGAGGTAACACATCTTGGTGAAATTTCTGTGTATTGGTTGAAGACAAAGCGGACTGCTCTTTGCTGTACCTGTTTAATTTCTTTAACCATGGTAGATTGATGTGGGTCCCATATATCTGATGCATACTCGAACGATGGTCTGATCAGGGTGCAGTAGGTTGTTGCTTTGACTGATGGTTTGCAGCGTCCTAAGTTCCTTCTAAGAAAGCCCAATGTTCTTGTTGCTTTTCCGATGGGGTTAGAAATATGCTTTGTCCATCGTAGGTCTTTGCTGATGGTCACGCCCAGGTATTTCCCGCTATCCACAACTTCTAGCTGGTGTCCATGGAGATGACACTGTGTTTGCAAGGGCTGACGTTTATTGGTTACTCATGACGGTACACTTTTCTGGGTGGAGGCACATTTTCTGTTTTGTTTCCATGCTTCAAGGGATGTTATAATGTCATCTTGGAGTCCTTAGCTGCGTCAGTCTTATTCTTGATCTCTCTATAGACAAAGCAGTCGTCTGCAAACAATCTAGCATCTGATGTTGTGCAATAGGTAGGTCGTTTATGAAGACCAAGAACAGAAGAGGGCCTAGTAGAGTTCCCTGGGGTACTCCAGATAGTACATCCAATGGTTTTGATGTCTGTCCTTTGAGTACAACTGACTGGTTTATGTCACATTTAATAAAATGCTTTAACATTTACTAAAATATAGCAACCAACACAAAAATCAGGGAGGGGGTGAGGGGGAGTATTTTGATTGAGAAGTTCGATTGACAAACTGCAAAGAACTCTATTTAGAGTCATCATTGTCGGCTACATGCGATTTGTCTGATGCGAAAGGCGTTGAAGCTCGCCTGGGCTCGAAAATGAACGACAAATTTTTCATGCATTTTTTAATACAGTTTCGTTAATATCTCTTTATACAATAAAAAATAATTTGTAAAAACATATGTAGCAAAAGTTGTAGATAATGACGGAACTTATTCAACCATATCAAGTTTAAGGGACCAGACCCTCAAATAAAGGGCCGAGAGGGGTCAAAAGTTTTTTAAAAATAAATATCTCGAAAACTAAAAAGAATTTGTGAAGCATTATTAAAGCAAAATTATTTGTTTTGACGTTTTGCAATTGCTGATGCCAGCAAAATGATCATTGGTTACGTAATAAGGGATTTTGGGGGGAACAATGTTCGAAACTCTGATGCCTTCTATCTCTTAAACAAAAAATATTTTGTAAAGCATTATATAATATGAATTGGTCTGAAAGTGACTCTAAACAATATGTCATCTACAAATTTTGTCTTGCGTTCGGGGGATCCCTAAAACAAAACATCCTCTATATCTTGAAAACTGAAAACATTTTGTTAAACACTATAGAAAAAGAGTTGTAGATAATGACGAGACCTATTCAACCATATCAGGTTTTAGGGACCAGCCCCCCCCCCCCCCCCCCCCCCAATAAAGGACCCAAAAGTATTTTCTAAATACCTCAAAATCAAAAAAGAATTAGATTTAAGCATTATTATGCAAAGTTGTTTGTTTTAACGTCTTGTAAATGCTGATGTCACCATAATAAAACTTGATTACGTAATAAGGGATTTCGATGGGAATAATGTACGAAACTTTGATGCTTTTTATCTCTTAATTGGTGCACCGTGACCTACGTGAGGGTTATAAGTAGGTCAAATAGTTTCCAGGACTTTCTTATCATAGATACTGCACTGACATTTTATCACAACCTCCCTCTCAGAGAAATACATAATCAGTTCATATGTCAGATAGATTGGTGCACCATGACTTACAGGGGCGGATCCAGGAATTGTGGTTACGGGGGGCGCCACTTTATTAGGCAGTGGGTCCTGGATTTTATGAGGCTTGAAATATTTCTCCTATTAAGTCATTTGTACTATTTTCTATCATTTTGATAAGGTGAAATTAATAAAATAACCCAAATTTTAAGGGCTTTTTGGAATTTTTTTTAGGTTCTCTCAATAAAATAATTCAAGAAATCAAAGGATTTTGTCATTTATTTCTCCAAAGGTGGAAAAAAATTATTGCTTCTTTTATCGTTTAGTACATTTTCCGAAACAAGATACCGCGATTTACCTTAAATTTGAAAATTTTAAGGGGGGGGGGGGGGGCGCCCCCTCTAAATCCGCCACTGACCTACTGTACCTAAGGTTTTCAGAATGCATAATATGCTTACAGGTTGAATTTCACTGCCCAACGGGCGTATATTGTACCGTTTGCAGTACTGTTGCTTATATATTAAATTTTCAAAGGTTAGCTCATATCACTATCATTATGCAATGTTTGTTCTTTTAAATCATTATGCAATGTTTAATACTGCAGTTCTGCTTAAGGTAGCTCCATCCTCATGTGACTTATCAATATTGATGATTAAAAGTGGAGAAACTTTATTAATTTCCACTCAATATAGTTTAATTTAATTAATAACCAAAGAAAATGTATATGTTACCACCTTTTTAAATATGTCATACATACAAAAACAGAAGTATACATCAACATCAGAAAATCACACATTTTCGTTAAAACAGAATAATAAAATTAGATATAAACTTGTTGAAATGACAAAATTTAGGTATCAACAGTTTTAAAAAAAACTGCTAATTAATAAATATGTATAGATTAATTGTGGATATTAGGGAAACCAATGTATAATAGACATCCAGTAGAGGAAATTCCAGCATAGGAGTTATTGCCCTTGTCAACATTTTTAAAATCATAAATAATTGATTATCTATGGAAAATATAAACTTTTTCAGTATTATTAGTTTACCAGATATTTTATTATATCCAGTGAATAACATTCCCCAGAAAGATATATTTCTATCATGGGCAAAGTTTAATTTATTAAGATTTTTGCAAAAACCTATGACATCACATGAGGATCGATCGACCTTAAATGTTCGTCCGGCACTGTCCCAGAGTTATTTACACTTGCGCGGACACAGGTCTCCACAGTTAACCATCTATGGTTTTGGGAACCTGGGCGTTTCTTTAACATCATTGATGGGGGTTCAAAATCTAAAAACTTAACAAAGAGCAGTATTTGATTTTATTCTGTTCGTTTCACATATGTTTCATATGACATGTTATTGTCGTTCATACATTGTATCTAATTACGGGGCATTGTACATGTATTTGTATGACGTTGCATAATAAACACCAGCTGCTCCAACAAGCTCGCCTGGATTACAACGAGCTCGCCTGGATTACGGCTGTATGGTAGTTCCTAGTATTTTGTGGGGAATATTGTACTCACTCTTGTATACACTATTGTTATTCATTTTGAATAATAAATTTCAGTTGTTTACAAGTAATATCACACATAAATAAAAAGAAAACCTTTCAAACACTCTTCCTTATCAATCTAATGAATTGTTTCTATGGCAAAGCGAAGTGTTTTAATAAAAAAAATGTCAACCTTTTCAAAATGTATTTTTAAAAAAACACACCACTTTTTGACTCAAGGATCACTTATTCATTTCACTCTTGCCAAAAATCGAAGAAAACTGCTTGAAAGATAAATAGCAATTTTCAATTGGTTAAATGTTGCCTAGCTACATGCATAAATAGGAAGGTTATCATTATTCAAAATTACTTCTAACAAATGAAAAAAAAAGGTTCAATTTATACTCACATGAAAGATGGATCCTCATTTATATACAAACGAATATGAAAAAACACTATATTCTTCAGTCATACTCAGAGTGGAGCAAAAAAAAAAATAATTCATTTATAATTGCTTTGAAACTGAGCTACCCACCAAATAGGGAATAGCGTGGTTCAAATCACAGGGAAGGTCAAGATAAAAAAAAAAAAATAATACCACTTATGTATATCAGTGTATGAGTTTTAATAAAAATATTGTCATTGGTTGCGTTGAAACTGAGCTAAACACCTACTAGGGAAAAGTGAGGTCAAGGTCAAATGGAATGTCAAGGTAAAAAAAATATTGATGCAGTTGGAGAGATGTCACCAATATGTATCAGTATATAAAGTTTGATAAAAATATCTTGAATAGTTTCTTTGACACTGAGCTATTTGAAACGCGAAGTGTGACGGAGACGGACATGACAAACACTAGATGCCCTGGCCATATTCATGGCGGGGTATAAAAATGATCGTTTGCGTGCTATTGGGATGCTGGAAGTTGGGATGTCTCAAATCAATGTGACAAGGCAGTTTGGAGTTCATGTTAACACTGTAAATGCTTAATGGAGACAATATAAGCAAACTGGCACGTTGGGAACCGTCCACGATCAGGACGCTCGCGTGTGACGTTACGTCGGCAAGATGCGGATATATATGGACGCCACATTTTCGTAATCAATTCCAATCGGCTTCTTTGATCGTTAGAGGCATCCCTGGATAAGTCCTGGTACCGTAAGGAACAGATTACAAGAGGCCAGCACCTGTCCTCGACGTCTTGCCATCTGTCCTATTCTGTTCTGGTGTCATCGTGTTGCAAGGTTAGCGTGGTGTAGGAGGCATCGTCGTTTCAATAACAGAGATTGGGCGGAAGTTCTGTTACGAGCGAGTCGAGATTAAAAAGTGTTCGGGTTTACCGTCGTGCCGGAGAACGTTACATTGATGCCTGCGTTATTCATCGCCGCCAATTCGGCGAGGGAATTACAACACAGGAAAATACCCTTTTGGTGATAGTGGGGGCAATTTAACTAGCATACGCTACCGTGACGAGATTGTACGACAGCACTTAGACGTCTCCATATGAGTGCAACATTCTCGAGCGGGACGTTACACAATATACAACCAACCATTTATTGACAACAACCAACGTAACGCCATTCTGCAGCAGGACAACGCATATAAAGTACGGGTGTTCTTTCCATTCCCTACCCATAGGTGTCGCTGCTCCCCAACACATCTGTCAATGCCATCATTTCAAAATTCTTTTAAATTCTTATACAGACGTTCAACTTCGCTTAATCAATTTATGATGCAGAATTTTAAGATAAAATTGTTTTACCTCTTGTAAACAATTTCCCATAATTTTGATTTTAGTCATAATAAAGTATTTTCTTCCGATTTTTGGTGTTATCTTAGTTACATTAATCATTCTAATTCTTAAATTCTGTTCAGTATTTTAGCACACCCCCCTTACGTTTGCATTATTGTTTATTGAGCATATGGCGGAACATTCCTCAGGCATTTCTGCATAACCTGATTCGTTTAATGTGTCATAGATGTGAAAAATGCATCGGTGCAAATGGCGGTCATACACGCTAATAAACTTGTTTGCATCCCCCCCCCCCCTTGTTTTCGGTGGCTGCGCATCAAATTCTGTATATATAATATATAAATGAGATACACATTTACAATATATAAAAGAGCACGTAAATCCAATAACACCACCTTTCTTAGTGTCGGATCTAAAAAGATTCAGGTCCAATAAGAAATTTATTGAAGAACTGGGAAGGCAACAACCCTGTTAGTTGTTTAAACCTCATATTTTCGACACAACCACTTCATCAAGAGACATAACTAGTGATTTAATTCTTTTATTTTCATTTATATGTATTGCATTTTAGGTCTTACTATAAGTGATATTATCCCATATTTAAGTTTAATCAACCAAGATACAGATCTTGAACAACGTTCTCTCATTTCTTTCTGGAACCTGCAACTTAATTCTTGATATAATTATCAAGACATGAGGCCCATATCACTCACCTTGGCCCACATTTAAAGATTTTCTTTACATATTCACAGGTAAAACTTTGATCCCTATTGTGGCCCCAACCTACCCCTGGGGCCATCATTTTTCCAAACTTGAATCTGCATTATGTCAGGAATAAGCTAGTACTTTCATCTTTGACCCAATGGTTCTTAATAAGATTTTCTCTATATATTTGTATGTAAAACTTTGATCTCATATTGTGGCCCCATCCCATCCCCGGGGGCCATGATTTTAAGTAACTTAAATCTGCACCATGTCAGAAAGCTTGACGTAAATTTGTACTTTTCTACCCCAGTGGTTCTCGAGAAGATTTTCCCTATTTAATTGTATGTAAAACTTTTCCCTATTGTGGGCCCATCCTACCCATGATTTTTAAAACTTGAATTTGTACTATGTCAGAAAGCTTTCATGCAAATGTGAACTTCTTTGGCCATATGGTTCTTATGAAGATTTTTAAATATTTTTTCTTCTATATATTAGTAAGCAAAATTTTGATCCCATATGTGGCCCCATCCTATCCCAAGGGGGTGGGGGGGGGGGTGGGGCATAATTTTCACCAACTTGAATCTACATGTCAGTAAGCTTTCATGTAAATTTGTACTTTCCTAGCCCAGTGGTTCTCGAGAAGAAATTTTAAAAAGATTTTCCCTATATATTTGTATGAAAAACTTTGATCCTCTATTATAGCCCCATCCTACCCCCAGGGGTCATGATTTTAACAAACTTGAATCTGCACTATGTCAGGAAGCTTTCATGTAAATTTCAGCTCTTCTGGCTCAGTGGTTCTCGAGATTTTTAAATGACCCCACCCTATTTTTGTGATTATCTCCCCTTTGAAGGGGCATGGCCCTTCATTTGAACAAACATGAAAGGATGCTTCTTACCAAGTTTGGTTGAAATTGACCCAGTGGTTCTGGAGAGGTCGAAAATGTATAAAGTTTACAGACAACTGGTGATCAGAAAAGCTCACTTGAGCTTTCAGCTCAGGTGAGCTAAAAAGGGGACAGCAATACCGGCCTTAAAATAATCAGAAGGATCAGTGCTATCACTTTTTTAAAATCAATTTCACATTTCAAGTAAAAAAAAAAAACCAAAAAACTTTTCTCCGACAAATTTTATTAAATGGCTATAGACAACTGTATATCTCAGCACAATTTCTAACAAAACCACACAAAGAAATATGTACAATAATAATGGCGAATGAACAAGATAAACTTTACACAGTGTAGAACAGCAACTTCTGATTGAAATTTCATAAAAGTTTATTCTAAAAATCAGGGATGTGTTGGACGGATGATAAGCTGATGTGCCTGATGTAATATCACAACAAAAATCATGGAATGTGTTTTTCAGATATGGAAAAAAAAAATTAAGTATATGTTTTGACACTGTTTGAGATTCTACATCTAATGCATAGGCTATGCACAAGTATCACATATTGAATTTAGTTTAAATGGCAGATCAGTAGTGTACAACCACCTCAACAAACATAAATATTTTGATGCATCATTTGGTAAAAATCTTTAATGTCATATGTACATGTATTTCATTCTCAAATGTTCAAAATATTTATGAAATACTGTTCATGTCAAATACTAATTTAATGTATTAGTGCTCATTAAGATATTAGCATTCCAAACTCAAAAAAATTCAACATTATTTCTTGGTCCCATCTAAGCAAGAAAAATAAATCCTTAGATTCCCAGATCCTTCAAAATCTAAGAGCAGGCAGAATATCTATACCTTTAACTTACCTCTAACATGAGTTAAATCTCTGTCAAGAATTATATCTTAAAGACTCGAAGTATAGTATATATATATAATTCTTGAATTTGTATAGATGTTTTTTCTTTCACACACTATGAACATTAGAATAATGTATTCCCATTATCTCACTTGGCAATTGTGGTCATACTCAAGAATCACTAAAATCATATTTTCCTAGCCAACAAAATTTCCTGTGCCTGTGTATGTGAAACCAAATGTTTATGCAGTGATTCCGAATAATGAACTACCTAATGTGATGCAAATTAACAAATTCACATTTGTAGAAAAAACCAACACAGTGTGTACAATGTATTACATATTCGTACATTTAAATAATTAATTAGAACAGTCTTTACACAATCAAAAACGGTTCTTTGGATTACTCCTTCATTTGTTGAACTGTGACCATCTAGAAAGAAAAGAAATTTATGTATCAGTATTCATATCTTGCCACATTAACCTTGCTCCCTTTCACAATACACATAAAGAACATAATAGGTCCATGGGCCTGAATGGTCACCTTTGAATATCACACAACTAAAATTGCTGATGGTGCAAGGATTGCACATTTTGAACTCTTGCAAAGTTATTGGGCTTTAGATTTTGTGACTGAAAGTGGCATTCACTCCTTCTACTGTTTCTCCATTACAAAATTATGGCCTAGAAAAATACTTTGAACTTTTTAGTAGTGACCTACCTTGATCATGGCCAAAAGACCATGGTTTAGGGTTAAAACACAATGTCTTTGTTGCCAAATATCTCTGTGTATAAAGTTAAGGCATGAAACAAATATTTCTATTTACTAGCTACCTTAACTTTGACCAATTAAAATTAATCCAAAGTTAAACACATTGGTCATGATAAAACTTTGTGCCTTAAGAATGTTTTAATATCATCACTCCATTGGAGAGTTATAGTCTTCACACATGTTTTAAAGTTGACCTTTGACCTGGCCAAATGACCTTGCAAGATCATGACAGTTTGAGCAAATGTAATGTTTGCATACATGTAAGTATGAGGTTCTAATATTTCTTGATGAGAGGGTTATAGCCTAAATAGATATTACTAATATCTTTGATAGTAGAGACAATGACCATATAACCTTGATTTTAGGCCTGTACAAATCGTTTATTCATTAGCAACCTACATGCTGAGTATGAACTTCCAATATCTTTCATTTACAAAATGCACAAATTTCAATTTTTGTTCCTCTCACTTTAAAGATGCCACATGCCTGAAGATGAAAATGTTGAAATCTGTTCAAAAACAGATTGCAATCGGTCACCAGAGTACATGCAGGTGACGTATAAATACAGATCTACCGTAAATCTGAAATTTACATGTAGAAATAATTTACTCTAGATCAACACTAAACAGAAATATTTGCATAACTATTCCCCTGTTTATCAATTGCTTTTTATTGCAGTGTTGTACATATATTTCTCAGTGAAATAGATTGGCATTATGAACAAAACATCTACTGGTAATATCTGAACAATAACCTTGTGTAAAAAATGACCATGTTCACACTTGTATATACAGTATAATTTGTCCAAACCGGCCTCTGAGTACTCCGGCGCTCTGTCAATTCCGGCCACAAAATATAGTCCCTAACATGTCTGTAACAAATCCTTTATTAATAATTCCCTGTACTCCGGATACTGCGTATTCTGTATATCGGCTGGCTTACACAGTCCCAACTGTTATTAATTAACTTAAATTATCCTTTGTAAACCGGCCCCTCGATGATACACCACCCTAATTGTTACGTTCAATTGTATTCGGTGTACACAAGGCCCCAACTGCTCGTAATTAGCTCTAATTATCGCATTTAAACCAGCCACCCCACGATGACCAACCTGTCGGTATTCGGTCGATCGCACGCGGTGTACACAAAGGGTGTCTCAAGGGAAGCCACAGGTAAGTAAAAGAGTGCAACTGGCGATGAGTCGCGATCAGTTTAAAATAAAACCTGATTTTTAGGGGGTGCACTTTTCAATTATGACAGCACTACGCACGAGGTAATGACGCCCTCCCCCTAACGACAGAGACGAGAACTGACATTAAAAAAGTTCAATTAATCGATGAATTCGATACATTCTTGGAATGAAACAAAAGCGGTAAGAATCCTGTTATGTTTTCCAAAAGCAATGTTTCCCCTCGTGGACTTCTTGGAGCTCTTCGGCGAGTCAGACAGTGATGATATGCAGTTAACACAACTCGCCATGTCCGGTTGATAACTCGGCATTGTATTAGTTTCCGTTTCACAAATTGAGACAGTTGAAAGCGATACATTTACAATGAAAGCTGGGAAAGACAAATTTTAAACGAACACAACACAAACTTGACGAACGTACATAATGTAGTACTTGATAACGGCGATGATGTAGACGAAATCGACAATTTACCAAGAGAAAATTGTGCGAATAATTCCCAGATTTTAAACTGTTTAATAAAAATTGAAACTTTTTCAAATGAGCACGACAATAAAACACTGACACTGATAGATATTTTTACATTTTGAATTCTTTTGTGATATATTAAAACGTTAGCAATCATTACACACGTATGCATAGATAGTGAATACAAGGGAAGCAACTCTCATTCTTGTCAACATTCTGCACTCCGGACTCCGTGCAAACCGGCCAATTTCTTTGGAGCCACACATAGCCGGTTTAGACAGATTATACTGTAGTAACAGTAATTGAAAATTCCACGTACATCATTGGTTGAGAATACATTAAGCTGTAGGAGGTTCCTTCAGGAACTGTCCATCACCAGCTAACTCCTCCTTCCCATTCATGGTGGACAGGATAGCATTAATATCCCCATTGCTCTGTTGCTCTTCATTCATATTGTTCTCTATTTGTTCCTGTTAAGGTATTCAATGTATAATGACCACATTTCATATCTAATAAATGGATGGTGGGATTTTTGTAATCATGGTATCATTTTGAAGGGTTCATCAAATAAAAATAATCCACCGTAGGAATTTTCAAAATTTTGTTTACTCCTTGATTTATTTCACCTAGAATTTAACATTGACGTATATGGGAAAAGCAGGTTTTGTTACAATATTTTAAAAAGAAATGATATTTTCATACAAATCTCTTGGTAGAAAGTTACATACACTTTCTCTTAATGAAAATATGAAATAAAATTAATCATTGACCACACACATTTTTAGAAAATTAGATTTTTCTTATTTTTACAAAGGGCAGACAACTCTTCCAAAAAGTATTAAGTGCAAAAAGGTCAGCTTCTAATCATTTACCAGTCATGTGAATTTCATCTGCTTCACTTTCATCATTATTCAACAATAAACATTTATGTTGATCTAAATCCTTCAAAATTGTTCATTTTCCTTTCATTATACATGGAATACCTTAAGGTCAAACAATATCATCAATAATAGTTACAGTTTTTGAAAACTGCCGATCTAGAGGTTTTGTCCTTCAAAAATTCCTTTGAATTGGCAAGAAGTGCCGGTATATCTTATTGTCCAAATTAGCGAATTTAGTCGGATACCCAACACACAGGAATGGGATTTCTAAAACTCTGGCACTATCCCCTCAATGACACAATAACCATAAGTGTGCACAATAATGTACATGTGCTGTAAAGTTATGCCAGAAAATGAAGTAAAATTGACAAAAAACATATACATGTAACAATAGGAATGCCCCCAACCCCATTTTTGGGTACTAAAATTTGTAAATTATTAAAGGTAAAATGATTTTCAAACTTAACACATCAAGAGACCAAATTGTTTATGTACAAGTGGTTTAAACTACATACATAAATGAACAACAACGAAGTGGTCGGGGCAAGGAATTCACATTCAAATACTGTATTAGATGTAAAAATGATCATGATTATGTTTTTTACCCTTCAAAAATTTAAGAAGACTGTAGTGAATAATCCAAGTGTCATTTGAAAAAGACATTTCTATTAACAAAACATGTCTATTAATGAAAAATAATAAGTATTACAACAGCTTTATCCTCGGTACAAATTAATCATATTCTCATTGAAGTGTCTTGGTCAAAGGGAGTTTTGATCAGCGTGAATTGTATTCACCATGTGCATGTCATGATCAGCTCTAGATATGATAGACGTGTTTTTTAAAAGTCTTTACAACACAAAGAAATTGTATAAGTTTGCTGACAGTTATAATAGCATATGAAAGATAAAAATCAATACATATGTAATTAAAAAGTTTAAATATTAATCTAAATATTGAAAGTAGATAATTTCTATTTTTTCTTGTAAAATGAATTAACTTATCTGCAACTTTACATTTAAAAGTTTGTCTGTAACTTAATTACAAGATATGAATAAAATGCATCTCAATGCGATTTGACAATTGATTCTTGTTTCACGGTTAAAAAATTGAAAGGACACACTTACTTTTGAGATATTTAGATTCCCTGTGGGTAAATCATCCTCTGTAATCTCATTTTCAATTTCTTCTTCCATCTAATAAAAGATTGGTTAAACAAATCATAAGTATATGACTAAACCATATATTTTTTTTAAATATACATACGCCTGTCAAATGTTTATTAATCATAGACAGATGAGTAAAATCATGTTAACTTTGGTACAACAATTGACTTCACATATATCTTCAATTGCTCCAATAACTACATTTCAAAACATGTTTCATTTTATTACATGGATTTAGATTTCATTCACATGATATAATTATTAACCATTTTGGGTTGTATAAAGAAAAAGGAGTAACAATATATTTCCACAGCCTTCTCATATTATACTCATCAAATAATCTTTATCTGGACAGATGCAATTTGGCCCTTATCAAAATGATCTTTGCATGTCCATCTGAACTCCTTGAAACACCATGGCTTAGATCATTATTCCCATGAGACAATTCCTCTATCTGTTGTACAGTGTGCATGTTAAGTCTTAACAAATTTTGTAGAACAATATACACATATTGTTTTGTAGCTACATTTCATTATTTCTTTCACTCACAACAATCTTGGGTTGTATAAAGAAATTCCCCATATATATTATGAAAAATACAAGGGTTGTTCGTAAAGTTCGTGTACAGCCTTCATCAAAACTGACAAACATTGATAAAATATATGAAACTACATGTATTATTGTTGTTAAATTCATGTTTCATTTCATTAATATGCAAATTTTCATCACAAACAAAGCACAAATAGTTCTAATTCTATCACATACAAAAAAGACACAAACTCATACCCGGAGCGATAAAATGAAAATCGTTGACGTTATCCGACGTCAAACGCTAAATACAGTTAACTTTTCTCAACGTAGTCACCATTTAACTCAACACATTTCTTATGTCGCTTTAACCAGTCATCAAAAATGTGCACAAATTGTTCTGGTTTCATATGTAAAATAACATTTAACACCGCCTGTCTCAGATCTTGCAAATCATCAAACCCCTGTCCGTGTAAAAACGACTTTATGTATGGAAATATGGCAAAGTCTCGGTTAAATTCTTTTATAAACTGTCTAGACAATTCTACTCTCTATGACAAATTTTCATCTGTCAGAATTCTCGGCACCCATCGAGCACAGACACGACTCATACTTAGATCATGGGATAAAACTTCAGTTTGAAATTCAA
Organism: Ostrea edulis; assembly: GCF_947568905.1. NCBI lineage: Eukaryota > Metazoa > Mollusca > Bivalvia > Ostreida > Ostreidae > Ostrea > Ostrea edulis. Next base: position 42,189,416 of record NC_079165.1, read on the forward strand.
CATTTTCCTGCAATTTCACGAACTGTTAGTCGCCAATCACTGTCTATCACATCACAAACTTCATTTTTTTTTTTTTACAACACTGCAATCTCGAAAAGATGGTTTTCCTTCACGCATGTCATCCCACAAACTGTCCCTTCCATCTGAAAATCTTCTGTGCCGCTTAAACACTAATGGATGGCTCACATTACAACGTTTTTCTGACTGTTTAAGGAATTTATGAGTTTCTGCAAGTGTTTTTCCGATGTCTACACAAAATTTTATCACTGCTCTCTGCTGCATCTTTTCTGAAAATGTCCTTTTTCGAACAATGACGATCCTGTCGTTATAGATTCAAACGTCGATTTCTCTGCCATTTCGAAACTTTGAACTTTCAAATTTTGCTGGTGTGACTTTGAAACTATTGTCAACATCATAATGTAAATATCATCTCAATATCTGCAGAATTTTACAAAATACAAATGAAATGTATAAAATGATAAACAACTTTTTTTATTAAAACTTTGCCGTCCTCTGGGTCACCATCCCAAGTCTAATAACAAAGTCATACATGTAATTATGCATTTGAAATTGGATGAAATTTTACTTTTTATAATTCACATATAGTAAAGGATTATAAATAAGCTAATAATAAATATCTATAACGCTACTTTTATCTAAATTTAGGCTTGTCCACGAACTTTACGGACAACCCTCATATGTGTATTTCTTTATGTAAAAATGATTGAATAGGGTTATTTCATTACTCTCTTTCATATTGTAAGGATTCTCTCCCTTAAAACACAAGGTTTTAAAAAATAACGCAGTATTAAGTCTTCCCCGGAAGACATGTGTCGCCTGCTAGTTCATTCTATATGTAATATATCACGTATAATGTTGAAAAAGTAAATTATTCAAATGGTTTTTGTCAGTTTAATACTCCTTTTAAAGGTTTTGAGAATTACTAAACATTCTTTAACGATAACTTAATTGAAATTGAAAGATGAGACATTATTATGCAATGGAATTTGTGGGAGAATCTGTTTGAAATTAAGACATTTATTATATGTAGACTGAATGAAAACATATGTTTGAAAATATGTATCAACCTGTTACTGTGCTCTTCAAGACAATGGTAATAACCATCAGTAATTATCTGTTGGGTTTACTGCTTAGTCTTGTTGTCTTTTTATATATCCAATTTACTGTTTCTCAAGAAAAATCATAATTAGTGCTGTTCTGAAATCACATATACTGTCCTTCAGTATGGGAATTACAAATACTGTCCTTTTGTACATAAAAATACTGTCCTTCAGTTAATCATAAAATAAAATCTTCAGCAAAAAATTTTTTTGCTGTAAAAAATTCTAAGTCCCGGCAAACAGGAAGTTGATAAGAGACAGATTCGAAAATGTCTTACACAATACAGTTGGCCACACTGATGCTCTGTGCCAAATATCAGGGAGTTGCCCCATGTGGTTCTTGAGAAAACTGTGACAGAAATTTTTTGTGACGACGATAACGCCAGACGACAACGCAGGACGACGGATAGTGATCCCTATATGTCGCCACTGCGTGTAACGCAGGCGACACAATTACCATTTTAAGTTTTAATGACCTGATTTTAAGTTGCAATTTACATTCCTCTATAGACGTGCAAATTGACAAAGTTTGTTGATTCTAGGATTTAAATCTACATAAGCCCCCTAACAGGGTTATGCCATATATGGCCATATCAACGTAATTCTAGGTCACAGTGACCTTGATTTAGAGTGTGACACACTTTCTACTAAAGATGCATTAACTGTCCAAATTTGGTGATTCTAGACCAAATAATTGTCCAGTTACAAGTTGGACAGGATTTTGCCATATTTAGCCAGATCGCCTTAATCAAAGGTCACAGTGACCTAATTCTAAAGTGTGACTAACCCTCTACACAAGATGTATCAGCTGACAAAGTTTAATGATTTTATGTCTCATAGTATTTAAATTATGAGCCTGACATGAAGTGGGACAGATGGACGGACACGATCACCATTCATAATACATTCTGTCTTAGACGGGTGTATAAAAAGCAGAGGAAAAATATCATACATGTCCATTGATCTGCATATTTTCAGCTGCTTTCTTGCTAGGAATTTCTTTGGTGGGTGTGTCCTTTACTGGGGTAAGTGTGTCCTTTACTGGGGTAAGTGTGTCCTTTACAGGGGTAGGTGCGTCTCTTTGTGGAGTTGTAGTTTCACTGCGTGCTCCCTGATCATCGTCGTTATAGTCCGGAACATAATCCTCCTCTGGTTCCACCGTTCCATCCTGTTCCATGGAACATTCCATGAGATGCGACACGGCTGTGTCAGAGGGATCATCAGCACTCTGAGACTCATCAGCATCCTCATCGTCTTCATCACTCCCAATCCTGTGGTGAGGAAGTTGGCCATAATTTGAACAGAGCATGTTAATGAAAAAATCAGGAAACAGTGAGCTTCAGTCTCTATAGATACACAGAACTATTTATGCTAGACCACTCCTACTGCAAGTTAACAATGATCTCATAAGACAGGTGCTCTCTGGTGACAAACGTTGGGTGCTCCCTACTCTCTAGAAACATGAGTAGAGTATATAATTATAACATGTACAGTAGTAGAGAAGAATCTTCTTAATGTTATGTTTTATTTTTCCAAGGCATTTCATCACAAAAAGCAGATTAACATAAAGAATTGGTATATAATCTATAACTTTTCATTAAAAACAGGCCATGCTGTCCATTTCATACGTAGATAAGCATATTCTTACTAAATTTATAAAATAAAATGTTAAGCACTTTGTCTTCTCGTGACACACACACATCATCCCTAAACTTAAGTTCTCACATGGAATTTCAAGATTTTTAAAAATCATTTATGTAGTCTCCATTTCATGGCTTATAGTGTTAACAGCAGGGTAAAAATGACAAAGGAAATTACAGGTTTGGGTTGCATAATTACTTATCTGTAATTAAACAATGTAACCCTTCCAATAGGTATGAACACTTTCTCAAGACTAAGAGGAAGTACAGTCTCTTCATAATTATGATCAGTAAAATATGAAAAGTGATACAAAATTACTTAATTAATCAATATAAAAATAGATGTTTTCTGTTACTTTTATATTACTTTGAAGTGGAAACCTGAAATATCCCATAATCAACTATTTCATGCAAATACTTAAATATACTGTTGAACTGCTGTGCTTAAAAACATATCTGATCTTTGCATTTATGTGCCTTCGATTAAGGTGAGCTAAAGAGCCTCAAAGCTTTGGTGTATCTTGTGTGTCATACCTGGTGAAAGGTTTGGTCTCACTGGGTGCCAACTCTATCTGTACAGGAGAGGTTTTGTATGGAGATTCAGTGTCTTCATCCTTCTCCTCGGAATCCTGGATACGGACTTCATTAGCTAACTCATCATCTCTTGCCTAAAATAAGTGAAATAAATGGCTAACTCATCATTTGTTCTCTAAAACAAGTAAAACAATCATCCTGTATAAACTTGCTAATCGAAATGAAAAATTACTTTGAAATTGATATGGATTCTGTGAGTACTAATTGATAAATATTGTAATCAAAATTTAGAACACTATTCATTTCAAAGCACTTATTGCCTTTCAAATACAATTATCAATCAGTTGTAGTAAGTTAGTAACCTTGACCCTTGATTTACATTCTTGAATATTAATATGGATTTCTCCATCCTATAAATAACAAAGTAAATATTTAACAAGAAATCATCTACAATCAATTTGACTAAATATATTTGATGACTACTTAGTTAAAGGTTCTTGAGCTATTGGCTGGACAAGTTGCTATGTGAATGCAAAAAATGCCCTGTGACCTGAAAATGAATAAGGGTCATCTCATGATCATAACCAACTTACTAATGAAGTTTGATTACTATTATCGGAATAAGCGGCTTTTAAGTTATCTTTTGGACATCACCCCAATCGCACAAATGTGACCTTAGCACCTGAAAATCAATTGGGGTCATCTACTAGTCATAAACAACTTGCCCATTTTGAAAACCATTGGACAAAGGGTTCACTAGGTACAATTCTGACAATGACTGCTATTTGCATGCTATAAAACCCTGTTACCTTTGACCCAAAAATCAGTAAGAGTTGTCTACTAGTCATGACCAACCTGCCTATCAAATTTGATGGGCTTTGAACATATGGTTCTCTAAGTGATTGTTCAAACAACATAATATTCACCGAATGAATGGCATACAGATGCAACACTATATGCCCTCTTCTTTTTTTCAAATTAAAAGTCACAATACTGTCCAGATTTGAACAGAAATAATTCTTTTATCCAAAGATCCCCATGCTGCAAGAATTTAACATAAGACAGCATTATCTGTGAAGTTTTCACTAGGTACCTTTCCGAGGTCCTCCTCCTCCTCTTTATCATTGACCCGGACAGAGGAGTTGAGGGTTTCCTCATCTTCATCTGTTACTGTCTCTGTGGTGTCTGATTCATCTGTCTTCATCAAGTGGTTCATCTCCGTTTCATCATGAAACCCAGGAGTCTATTAATATTTGATAACATATTTACAAATTCTTGTCAGTCAAAGAATACAATAGAACTGCACAAGGTTTCGTTATCAAAATAACATGTAGTTCCATTATCAAACTTCTTATCTTCTACATGATTTTTAATTACATCATCACAAAAAAATCTCAATATTTTGACTGACCTGTGTAGCCGTAGAGCAGTATTCATCAGCAGAAAAAGAAGCAGGTTCTCCCAGTCCCTCCATCAGTTTAAAGAAAGCCAGCTCATTAAATAGAGCTTCTGACATGTCCACTAACAGGTCCTCTCCACATTGCCTCATCCTGTCAAAAACAGAGCTAATGCATACATGTACTTCTAACAATATATAATACAATATTACCAAGGAAAGTACACATAGAGCACCTCAAAAGGGGGGTGGGGGTGGGGGGTGGGGGTGTCAGGAAAACAAACAAGAGGCTATAAGTATTTAAATATTTCATAAAATTTGCTGGTCAATTCTTTGCAATTATATCAAGATAACTACACAAATGAACAAAAAAAGTAATGTTATGTTTTCATGGCAATTTAATGTAGTTCCACCCTCCTGTGATGTCAAAAAATTTCACAAAGTCAATGATTTATTAAGATTTTTGCATGACAGGAACATAAATTTTGTTGGAGTCTTTTTCAATAGTTATTGTAAAAAATCTTGTTAACCATAAAATATTTCAAAAGTCTAAGTTGTATATGAATAATCAATTATATGTTTCAAAGCATTGAATCCAAGGACAATAACTCTGTTTTTATAGAATCCTTTATCAAGTCCATAATGCGATAGATTTCCTTTACTTTTCACAAACATTTTGTATATATTTTTTAAAGAAACAGTTTCATGAAATTATTATGAATACTAGTATTATATTGTTTTAACCAGTTTTTGTGAAATTTTGATAATGTTGCTTAAGGAAAATTGCAATTTTCTGGCGTTGATAACAGTTACATGTGTGCTAATTGATAAAAAATTTATTAATATCGCAACATGCTACTCTATAAATTTTATTTGTTACTAAGATGTATTATATGAAGAATCAACAATCAAATATAAGATTGAACCTATATTCTAGAAGGGTGGAATTACCTTAATTGTAAAACAAGGAGATATGAGTAAATTACGATAGAAATAAAATAAAATCAATATGTGCTCCCAGGGGTGCATGTGCCGAGTTGCATGGGATACATTGTAAAATCAGGAATGATGTGGTATATTTATAATTGTGAAGAACTAATTTCAGTTTTAAACTTTTCGAGTTACTTTCCAGAAACCATATTTGTCTGAAGTTTTCAATCTATTTTCGGTCACTGTGACCTTGAAATTTGACCCCTTTTCTCCAAAATCACTAGGGGCTTTGCTGGTATCCAACAATATATCCAAGTTTCATCTGATTCAAATTAAATTTTTTCGAGTTATCCTCCTGAAACCAAATTTTTTTTGTATTTTAAATCTATTTTCGGTCACTGTGACCTTGACCTTTGACCTATTTTCTCCAAAATTAATAGGGGTCTTCCTTACCTGGTACATAACAATAACTTTAAGTATCATGTGATTCGGATGTAAACTTTCTGAGTTATCATCCGGAAACCAAATTTTTCTGAAATTTTGAATTTATTTTCGGTCACTGTGACCTTGACCTTTGACCGTTTTTCTCCAAAATTAATAGGGGTCTTCCTTACCTGGTACCCAACAATATATAAAAGTTTCATTTGATTAGATTGTAAACTTTTTAAGTTATCATCCGGAAACCAATTGTTGACCGCATAACCAAACCAATAACCGAGTTCAACTTTGTTGCAACTCGGCTAATAAAAATATTGTAATACTTCGGGGAAATACCATGGCAAGAAACTTTTGGTAATACCCATTCCCAATATGCCCACTATGGTCCGTCCTAATCCCAGGTGTCATAATTTGTACAAATGTGACTCTTCAGTATATAAGAAAGCTTACATGCACATTTCAGCTTTTTGGTCAGACATCTATTTCTTGAATAGATATTTCAAACACCCAATTATTTCCTTTTAGAGAGGGACATGACTCTTTACATCAATTAAAACACAATCTCCATTTTCAAAAACAAATCAAAAATAGACTCAGAAGCCCCTAAGTGCAGCGATATACATGGAGTCACATCAATTGTTAAGCTTTCCTTGCAGGAGTACAAATGCAAAGTGAGGTGAGAAAAATCTGCATAATGACTTTGCTATCTTAGGATGTAGATAAGTATGAAATGAAAAGCTCATTTTCTTCAAATATATAGTGTATAGATGAATATATTTCAGTTTCAATATTGAAAACCTTCACTTTGAAATACGGAAATTTCATAAGTAAATCAGAGGAAACTTGAAATGACATTTCAACAAGCGCATTGAGTGAGCCAGAAGAAACATCAAACTACTGCACCTCTAAACCTGACTAACCCTGTTTTCTGGCTTTAATTTTATATGTTTTCCCTACTGGTTATGGGGAAAGTGCAATATTTCAAGTATGGCCATGGATATTCCAATTAAAAAGGAGAGGTGGGGCATCCTAACCTTACATCATACAGTTTAAATGCCTGCTATGTGAATGGTGAAGGCAGAAAAATTTATAATGAAATAAATCAATGATAGACAGAGTGTGGGAATTGACAAGGCAAGATCATGGATACTTACAGACTACAGATTGGGCCAAGATAGCTCAAACTGGTTTAATAGTAAATCTGGGTTTTTTTACTTATAAAAAATACTGCAATGTTCTCTAAATTCTTTTTGTGTGAAATCCTATTACATACAGAAGATACGTTTGTGTTTACATCACAACAGAAACTTAAGTAGCCCCAATAGATGACTATGGAATACATTCAAGTTTAAACTGCATACTGATATGGCCAAGTTGTTACAATAACCTTCACCAAGCCATACTATGTGGCAAGTTTAAGGTGGTTATCATATTTCTCCATTGACCCTCATGATACAGCTTACATGAAGTTATATCATATAATATCATCAAGTCAAAATTAATTATCACCTTCATTGGTTGTGACATTTCTACAATTTTTTTTTCACGATTCCAGAAAAATACATTACTGGATATACAAGAAATAGTTTGATCTTGACTTAAGAAGAATACATTGGTAATCTAAACATGGGCAGATAGGACTCCAAAATATTAGAAGTGGGGCTCTGAACATCTTTGATTTACACTTTCATCTTAAATCTGTATTATCAATATCATGAAAAAGCTTTTACGCACATTTTACAAATAATAGCAGTGGCTTAGTGGTTTGGACACTTGCTTCCCAACTAGGAAGTCGCTGTTAAATTCTAGATCCTGGCGCCATACCAAACCATAACATAATAGGTTGTCTTTTATTTTGCTAAGTGCCTGGCATCGAAAAAGAAAGTCATCAGTCTTTTGGATATGACCTTAAAATGGTGGTCCAATGTCACAGTTAGCATTGCACAATAAAGAACCCTCACTATCATGAATGGAAGCACCTTGTACAGGTCAAAATTTGTGGCATTTCTCCAAAGTTGGAGGTGTCTCTACATGAAAAAATTCTTGAATGGAACATAAAACAACATTCAAACATAAAATTGCAGTCAACTAAATAAAAAGAAAGAAGAAACATGGCTACATACTTCCTGCCCTCATATTTGGCCAAGGTATCTTGAAGGGTTGAGGACATCTGACTGCTGAAGAATCTGGAGTACTGAGTGGCCTCCCCTTGCCTGGCAAGGGACAGAACCAGTCGTTTGATGTAGGCCAGAAGCTGGGTGGAACACACACTATCCATGTTCTCCTTAATGACGGGAATCACCTCCTTCATGATACCTTTGATCTGTTGGTCTAATTGCTGTGTGTCAATCTTTGGATACTGAAAATAAATATTTGAACTTACACAAGGGTTATCCTCACGCTAAGTATATCATTGACTGTAACACTATACCCCTAAAATCTACTGATATCGTTCTTTTCCAATGAGCCAAACAGTGTTTTGAATGCACAAGTTCATGTATGCACAATGCTTGTACATACAAATGTATTTCTCGACAGGCAACTTACTATAGCCCCTGCAATTTGTTGTGAGGGGAAAAGAACTAAATTCATGAATCTACCAAAACAATCAGTGTTTTTTTGCCACTATTTTTGCACTGAAACCTTCACTGTACTATGGGGTCAATTTCAATGCTGATACATATACATCACAACAGTAGCTACATGTATAATTGTGGTGCTTTAAATAATAATAATACCCCCCCCCCCCAATATATATATATATATATATATATATATATATATATATATATATATATATGCATGCTTGTGTGTGTGTGCGTGTGTGTGTGTGTGCATGTGTGTGTGTGTGGTGTACACTTTTTCATACTGTCTCAGTTCTGCAGTACAAGAATTTCTTGTACTAAAGACATGTTTCTGAACCTGTACTGAACTGAATGGCTGTAAAGACATGTTTCTGAACCTGTACTGAACTGAATGGCTGTAAAGACATGTTTCTGAACCTGTACTGAACTGAATGGCTGTAAAGACATGTTTCTGAACCTGTACTGAACTGAATGGCTGTAAAGACATGTTTCTAAACCTGTACTGAACTGAATGGCTGTAAACTTCATTGGATACATGATGTGTCTTATTTTTTAAGTCTTGTCCTTACAGTTATGAATTCCCTCTCCTCTACTTACAGACATGGAGGAGAATGAGCTTTCACTGCCCTGGTCCACAGCTGAACTACTGGTGGGTTCTTCTCCCCCAAAGGCCTGCTCCCGAAGTTCACGCTGCTGGGTCAGGGCTCGAGCCTTGGCCTCACCTTCAGCAATTTTCTTGTCATATTCCTTCATTCTCTTCAGTGCCTGGCAAAATAGAATAACAAACATTTTGTACATTCACATTTTGCTGAAATATATTTTTCCATCTTTCAATTTAAGAAATAAAATGACAAGTAAATCTAACAGTTTGAGTTGTATGCAGCTGCTTAATGTGAAAATATAATTTCCATCAGAAACAAATATCAATCCTGACCTCATAAATTTGTAAAACAGGGAGACTTTATACCTTGTCTAAGTGTATGACAGTGTCCCCAAGGGAATCCTGGGCAAATGGACTATCCCAGTAACTGTTCGAGGGGGTGGACAGAGAACTGTCATTGTCTGCATTCTCCTCATAATCAAATGGATTGTTCTGAATGGATTGTCCCCTAGCTAAAGCAGACTGACCAGTTCTGAAGGTTGGAACATTTCTTGCCCTCACCTGCTAAAATTCGGAATATGGAAAATGTTTAAACTTTGTAAGTTCTCATTACAAAACTTTATTTTATGTGTAGTGTAGGACTGGGTATTGCCACCAATTATTGTATAGCAATATACAAGCAACTCCCCAGACCTTTAAGGCCATAGGACCACAATAAAACTTAGATGGAGTTTTCAGTTGTCCAGAAATCACCCTTTACTTTGGCTGATTTTAACGTCTATACTACACCAGATACTGATGTGTGATGATGGTAAAATTTATAATTCTATTTTCCCAGTAATATATCAATCTAATAAAAAACAAGATGTGTTTGTGAAACACAAATGCCCCCAATAATGGCCAATTCCGAAGATGGCCAAGGTCACAAGGACAAATATCTTGGTACCAGTAGAAAGATCTTGTCACAAGAAATGCTCATGTACAATATGAAAGCTCTAATATTTACCATTTAGAAGTTATGACCAATGTAAAAAAAAAATTAAAAGTAGGTCAAATGTCAAGGTCAAAAGGTTTAGTACCAACGGAAAGGTCTTGTCACAAGGAATACTCATGTGAAATATCAAAGCTCTATCACTTACTGTTCAAAAGTTATAAGCAAGGTTAAAATTTCAAAAAGTAGGTCAAACTCCAAGGTCAAGGTCACAGGATCAAAAATGTTGGTACCCACGGAAAGGTCTTGTCACAAGGAATACTCATGTGAAATATCAAAGCCCTATCACTTACTGTTCAAAAGTTATTAGCAAGGTTAAAGTTTCATGATTAGGCCAAGTAAAATTAATTAGTAGATTATCATTCAAACTTAACAAAAAAATGGGGCGGGTGGGAGGATTTTATTTTTTATTTTTCGCCATGGTATTCTTGACCTCAAAAATGCCTTCTCTCATTGAGAAAAGGCTTTATAAATCATAATTACATGTGTATTTGGGTTTCTAAAAGGCAAAGTGAAACAAAGTACCTTTACGATACCGGACCGGACATAAAAATATCCGGAAATCGTAATTTTGAAAAATAAAAAAAATCGGGGCGGGGCGATTTTCGAGGGGCGGGCGGGAATGATAATCTACTAATTAATTTTACTTGGCCTTACAGTATTACAGAATGACAGACAGGACAAAAACAATATGCCCCTCGATCTTCAATCTCTGGGGCATAAAAAAATAGTGTTGCATCTAAAAACCATCATTCACTTTTAAAACTTTAGATATTAAAGGTTAATTGATAATTGTAGCAGATCATTGAACAAGCCATTTGGCGAAGTTATGAAGTCACAAAGCTGTGTTTTCTTACTTGATAACAATGGCCATCATGCAAAAAAGGGCCCCTCTCAATCACCTGTATTGTATTTTATATTTTACACAGAAATGCATCACAGTATTGCAAGATTTACAATGACGAAATAAAAGATATGAGAGTCTGCCTATTTCCAAACATTTAACTTTTCATTTTCAATTCAAAGAAAAAAACTATATAGAACAAAGATAAAATTTCAATTTTAACTAGTAAAAATTGAAACCCATTAGTCAGGTAACAGAACACAATATGTACTACAGGTATCTGATGATTTAACCTTTAAAGAGTTTATTTGTCTGAAAATGTTTGAAAAACAATACACAGTGTATGACAATATGTGTCTGTAAAACACTGATGCCACTGTATGGCAGCTACATGTACATGTATGTTGCTAATGGCCAAAGTTAAAGTTTTTCAAAAGTAGGTTTAAACCCAAGGTCAAGAGATCAAAAACTTTGGTACCCAAAGAAAGGTCTTGTCACAAGGAATACAAAACTGAAAGATCTTGTCACAAGGAATACAAAGCCCTAGGACTAACAGGTTAGAATTTATGGTTATTGTTAAAGTTTATCAAAAGAAAGTCAAACCCCAAGGTAAAGGTAAAAATAAATTTGGTACCAAAAGAATGGTCTTGTTATAATAGGGATTCCCTTAAACAGTTTCAGAGGGGCGCCCCGCCCTGCCGCCTTTTGCTGGCGCCCCTCTGCCCTTTCCCAAATCTAAAACAAAAAAATCGCCGCCCTTTTTCCATTGAAGACAACACAAAAATTCCCCTTTTTGTACCCCAATTACAAACGTCTGTTTCTTTTGTGAAGTTCGTTTTAGATCATAATCATGCAGTATTTGACCAGGTAAATTGAACAGATCGTAATTGATCACTTGTGTCTAATCCGATAATTGGAAGCACGTGATAACGGTAAACATCTGTCTAAGTATGGTATCATTTTCAAAAAAAAGTTTATACTACTTTAATCTTGCGAAATTTGTTCGGTATGATATTGTGACAAGTTTTTTAATTTGAAAAAAAATGGTGACCGTTTTCTTTTCATCACTATATATATATGCATTTACCATTTTGCTTTTACGGTGAACCGCTTTGAATCGGTACACGACTGTTAAGTGAACCTAGCTAGCTAGATGCGCGGATTGGCACGCGCTCTTGTGTACCACAAGAAGTATGAAGGAGATATTATGAGCAGTTTGAGAAAAGTCATTTTGAAACCCATGTCATTTCGTGGCACACCATTCTTTCACTGCATTTATCACAATTAAGAGAGATGTCAGTTTTATTATCAATTTGAGTAGTAATTCCCCGGCCATTTTGCACACAAAAATACTTGGAAATTCATTTTTAAAACACGAACATGAAGTATTCATCTATGGAAATAACATTCTTAATAATATCTAGAAGATTGTTAAAAATTTCTGATACGTCAAAAGTTGTTAGGTATAATATCTATAATTAGCGATATGTAAATCAGATAAACAAGAGAGACAACTCAATTTCGCAGAGATCGTGTGATGAGACTATTTTACCGTATCAAAATAAAATTTAGATATTACGGGTAGAATATAAATTAATACATATCAATTAACCATGATTCCGCTGTCAATTGACTCTGTGCAATATTTCAAAACAAGGCACAGAAATTCCTGAAACATCGAGCAGCTTCAATTAAACTTTCAAATGACGTTTTTCAGTGTTGATCTTCCGTACGAAAATTTTAAGTGATGGGGAATTGCATGTATTCGATCAACAGCTAACGAAAACAGGAGTTAAAATGTTTTCATTTATGAGTAAAAAATAACTTAAGGTAAGGTTTGCGACATTTTGACATGTAGCGAACAAAGTCATGTTGCATATCAGTATGTTCAGTAGGAATTTATCTTTTGAAAATTGACTTCTTTAAAAAATAGCCCGTGTTGTTTTTTTTGACCAGATGGGCTTAATTTTGTGATGTTTTACATTTACGTGATCTTTGTACAAACGGGAATATTAGTGTTATAAAAACTAATCGAGGCAAACTTATGGGGTAAAAAGCTGGTAGAATTCTTAATAAGAGTATTATCTATAAGATTATACTAGTTGGTAGAAAGTTTTTATTTTAAAATACAAAACATAGCACTTTTTATATCTTTAATAAAATTTAATTGGTTGCCATGGCAACAAAAAATGCATATTGAGCAGCTTTATAAGGTCTACGTCAGAAAAATTTCACTTTAAACATAATATTTGGACCATAAACATTTAAGAGACCATATAAAATTACTACCCACCGGGCTTTGTTTCCCTGGTAACAGATTAAAAAGAATTATTTGATTCATTGTTACTTTGTTTTATAATTGTACAATTTTTTGAAGAGTGCATTGAGCATTTTCATGAAAACCTTGACTTGTGAGGATGTGATGTTTAATGCCCCGAACAAAGCGAGGGTTCCCTTCTGCCCCTGTCTGAGGTACTAATTTTCCCTGCCCTTTTGAAGCTGCTGTGGGAATCACTATATAAGGAATACACACATGAAATATGAAAACCCTATCACTATCATTTCAAAAGTTATGGCCAGGGTTATAGATTTTGCGGACAAACTGACAAAGTATATGCCCCCAAAACTCCAATTACGGGGGCATAAATTCTGAATAATATGTTTAGACTATATAAGGAATCACATTCTACGGAAGTTTGTTGGGTAACTACAATGGAAAACTTGATAATTTGCATAACAGTGATACTGTTATGCATAAATTATTACATTTTCCATTGTTATTCTCACATACCCAACAAACTAAACAAAGATTCCTTTATATATATATATATATATATATATATATATATATATATATATATGTATATATATATTTGAAATGAATATGAAAATATAAAATACTGACTAAAAGAAATTGAAATACACATGACATTCCATGTAAACTGCCATTATCCCTGCCCATTGACCTGAACTGAGAAATTAACATTCAGGTGTAAGTTGTAGGAAAATTAACACATTTGAACTTCAAAGGGTTATCACAGAGATAACAGTTGACAATGTAAATATATTGTAATACACCAGAATATCTATATTACATGAATACGCAACTTCCAAGATATCAGCTCTTCTGTGATGGAGGTACATTCGGTATTCTGTTGAACGCTTGGGTGGGTACAAGATGTATATAAATTTATCATACTTTCATGTAAAATACTCGAATCTGATTGGTCAAGAAGCATTTGAAAAAACATATTGTTACCCTCTGAGAACAGAAAGCACGCACTCCAGGGTGATAGTATCTAGCAACAGGTAACATTACTTGACAACGGGTGATATTATAATAAATTTCACATGCGTCAAATTTATGCGCGTACGATTCGCCGTAGATTGTTAGACGACGTCGTTAGAGCGTTTGTAATAAACACGAATACCCGCATCAATATACGAAATATCGCACGACAGTGATTGATCAAATGTAAACAGACTTTATGATCCTTCTGCTTTGTTGTTTATATAACATTTAGTATAATAAAACAAATATAGTTGAGGGTAACATTGAAAATTTTCACCCCTCGAGAAACCATTGTCAACCTCGGCTACGCCTCGTTTTCTTGAGGTGAAAATTTTCAATGTTACCCTCAACTACATGCACTATTCATATATCATAGACTAGAGCAATGTAAATAAGGATAAAGTTATGAAAGCGTAAACTTTGTTTATATCAGCCGTTGGTATACATTAAACTGACCAAATGAAGAATATTTGTTTGAATTAGGTCATTAAATCTTTTTTTTATTTCCTCTTCTGCAAGAGTGATACTTTAATCAAAGAAAGATGGTGATTATCGATTTTTGTTTGAGCTATTTTATTATCAATTACTCATAAACTTACTAAAATTGTGTGTCCCAGCAGTTTGGGTGGTTGCATGATGTCTGATAATCATGCTTTAGGCAAAATATGAAGGCAGCAATTAGCATTTGTACCCACCACGTGTGAACGAAAGTAAGTTTTGCATCTAACTGTGCGTAAGAGTTCCACAAATGGAAAGAACTATTGGGCAATTCGGAAATTGTGTATTACCCTGCCCTTGTATGAACATCACAGTTTGGAAATTCTAAAAGAGTTCATACAATCACTCATGTGTCAAACACAACAGATACTGACCTCAATATCCTCATCTTCATCAGTCATCAAGCTCTCACTGGGAGTGAGTTCAGAGGCAGTGTAATTGTACAAAGAGGTGGCATTCATCCAAGCAGGGGGTGGCTGTAATGCATGTTAAAACTTCAAGAAATGCTTTTGTTTAAAAAAACCGAACAACCTATCTACATTCTTTATATTCCCCTTTCATTAATATCGATTTGATGCAAGTGGTAATATTTTGGTGTTCAGCTATGTGTCAGTTGCATTTATTAAAATACTTACTGCTTCCAGAACAGAATTATTTGCACTGGCTTGCTCCGTCAGGTGTTTGGATACAATATCTCTGATGCTATAGAGAACTCGCTGACGTAGGTAGTCTGTAGTTAAAACCTGGAGTTCCCTAAACAGCTCTATCAGGAAGTGGGGTCTGTTCTCATTCTGAGAAATCAAGGTAGCTACCTCCGAGTAGATCGATTCCCTCAGTGTCTCAAACAAAGAAAAGTCAGTCTGCTCTGTAGAAAATCTGTTCAAAAAATAGAATTAGATTTAAAAAAAATAAAACAGCACACTGTGAAATTTACCATTTGTTCAAACTCCATCCTTCAATACCTGCTATCTAGACCCTGACTTTCTAATGCTCTTGCTTCGGCCTGAAATCTATTTGATACAGTGCTGGCAATACTGCTGTTCTCCAACTGGAATCCTGCCCCACTAATTCCCGCACTCAGACCTGGGCGATATTCCCTATCGATGGCACCATAACTCCTCTGGCCCCTGGTTCTCAGATCTGGATTTCCATCCATACCTACAAATGTACATGTTATTTATCAAAATTAATGTGAATTCAAACTATAGAGTCTACACATCAATGTATATGTACAGTGTATGTAAGAATCAGAATTTGAATGGAATGGCCTTCAGTAACTTACCAGATTCATGTTTACTTGAAGCAAGCGACATTGTAGACCATTCACTTTGGGTTTTCTGGCCCTGACTGCAAATAAATAAATTGCATCTTGTTAACAAAAATTCAGGTAGACAAAGTTACATATCATTTAAGTTGAAATCATAATGTCATTATGAAAGATCCAAAAGAAAAGCAATACGTTTTCTTTCTCCTGAGTATTTCTTGTAAGTTGAGGGGTGGTTCTACATCTGGATTTTCAGAAATACTGGTTTGTTGTGCCTGGGAAGTCTGTCTTCTGTTGCGATCAGACATGCTGGAGGTTTTACGCTTCAAGCTTCTCTCTGCACTGTACTGTCCTACAGAACTGCTTTTGCTGCGTATGCCTCTCCTGTGCTGTTCCACATTGTTCTGCTCGACAGCGTCTGGTCTTTCTGATGCAAACACCTCCGTCAGATCCTCTCCTCCAGCTGCCTCATTCAACAATAAATTCTCATTACTCCTGTTCCGAAATGATCTTGCTGACAACCTAGGCTGAAAATGAAATCCTCCTGAAGCATTTGGAGTTAGACCCCTAGAGTCTAGTCCAGATGGTAGCGATGTCTGAGATCTGGATCTAGACAGTTCCTCTAATGGTGCCTGTAGTGCAGGTAATCGGGGGTCTAGTTCCGGGGGCTCAAACAGAAGAGACAGACTCTGCATCTGTCGCTGCATGTTCTGCATTTCCAACTGCTGCATGGTAATCTGCTGTAGACACTGGTTCAGAGTTAGCATCAACTGCTGCTGTTGTAACTGTTGTTGTAAGGCATTGGGATCAGGGTATCGTGGTCCAAGGCCTGAAAAACAAATAAAGTCAATCAACACCTGATGATGCAGGGAGTGGTTTCGGTCCACTCTTCCTTTTCTCAAAATGGAAGTCATTCACATGTATTAAACTTTTTCAATACAATCATATACTATGGGATTATGTATGCAACAACAAAATTCATACTGAGAATTGACTGTTTAGTTTTAAAGAGAAGTAGAAAATGTTCTCATAAGTAAAAAAGTTTACTACAGAATCTGTCTGTGGAAAAAAGTACTTTTAAGTTCTACTTTGCCCTATTTTTCAAAAAACTTAAGAGAATGGAAAAACATGGAAGCTAATATGCAGAAAAGTACTTTATATCATATATCAAAGAAGCAGGAAACTACACATAATTATTGAAATGAATCATTATACATCTCGCTTCTCACAGCTGTGACCCGAGTTCGATCCCCATGATCAGCAGTGGTTGTATGCGAAAGGGATGGTCTGTTATATACACATACACGTATCAAACTTTTATTTATGCCACTCTGATAAAGTTGGAAGATTTTTTTCAGCTGATGAAGGCTTAAAAAGTAATATTTTTTTTCTCTTACAAAATTTTCTTGAGTTAACTTCCACCTCAGCCTATTCTCTCTTTCTTTACCTGCTGTAGTAAGGTTGGGCTGCATCATACTGGTGCTTTGATTGGTCAGCAGATTCTGACAGAGATTTGCAGTTCTCTCCAGCTGCTGCTGAAGATTTTCGTACCCTCCCCCTGGAGAGGACATGGATGGGGCATTGTCTTCATCATCCTGTATGATGTCCTCAGGAGCAGTGTAATTCTGTAATAACAATAAAAACTTCACTTCTTTGCAGTCACTACTGTTGATACACATCACACATACACTGAACTTTTACACTTTTATGCATGTATCAAATTCACTGTGTATTCTGCTTCATTCCTATTGAAATCTATTGCTTGTCAATTGCAACTATGAAGACACATTTTGTTTCAATCTAGTTGGATGGTTTTTTAAGTGCTGTATGTGTGTGAATATATACAAATTGCGAACTCCGCAACCCATTTTGTTGGAAAAAATGTTTTCTGATTTAATTTCTTACCTCCTATTTGAATTTAGGATAACAAGTAATGCTTACCTAAATATGATGGTTTATTTTATGTGTTTAGAGTTTGTCCTTCTTGGACTATTTCCCTTTACCATTGTTCAAAGATGAAATCATTACCAAATATGGAGACAAGTCAAGGTCAGGTAATTTTCAGCCGTTACATTTAAATAACTTACAGGTCAATAATATCTTTATTTTATGTATTTGAAAATATCTATATAATTATTACAAAAACTTTTTTTTAAAAATTACAGAAAACATAAAATGTCCTTTTGTTTGTTAGACAGGATATGAAGATCATAAGCATTGCAGAGAAAGTTTGCATAACCCACTAATGTAGTTTATATGCATTTTTGTTGTATTGTTTATAGGATTAAACATTCTTTTTGAAGAATTTATCGAAGTGTAAACTCCGGACATTTTATTCACAAACTGAATAAAAGTGTGAAGCACTTTTATGTTAAGTTTGTGAGTAAAATGTCCTGAGTTTACACATCGATAAATTCTTAAAAAAGAATGTTTGATACTTTCAATTCCAATTCATTTCCTTTATTAATAATTTCAAAATTTTTAATAGTTTCCCCGCACTTTATTTGTTTTCAGGCACGTATGAATACATCGCGTTTTCGGATTTATTGATGTGTAAACTCTCATTCAGCTATATTTTTGTCCAATCAAAACAACTGTAATAAATAACATTGGAATTATTTCTGTTTAACCAATCAAAGACAGTATTTTGTCATTTAAATAATACATCAATGTTACTGTTTTTGAAAAAAAAATTCAAAGCTAAAGTATAAAGTACCTCCTGCTTGATTCTGCTCCCACGATACGACTTTGGTCTTGCACCTATGTATAAACAATGATAATGTAGTTTAATTTGAAACAAGTGTTCCGAGCTGAAAACAGTTGCAACATAGCCTTTTTAAGTATAATATCAATCTCCACCTTTTGCTTCCTTGGACCTGGGGAAGGTCTGTTGTTTCGATTTGATTTTCTTTCTCTGCTGCTCCCTAGCCTGTCTTCTCTGTCTGACATCATTCTCTATAGTGTATGTGTTGTTGTCGGAATCATTCTCTTCCTCTTCTTCTTCCACTTGCACAATACCATCACTTGGGAAACCTGTTAAATACCCCAATATCCACATTAAACTCCACTACTATTTACAGAACATTTTCAAACTTCTCTGCTATTTGCGGTTCATTTTCAAATTCCTCTGCTATTTACTGTACATTTTCAAACACCTCAGTTATTTACTGTACATTTTCAAACTCTACATCACAGTTACAATACTATTTTCTTTGAAGCAACGTACCATCATCCTCATCCTCCATGTTGGGTCCCTGTTGTCTGTCATCGTCCTCTGTAATACTCTCAAGATTGTCTACGGTGGAACCTCCCCAAGTAGCCATTGTGGCATCAGCACTGGCACTCACTCTGAAAATAATATTTATATCAAAGTCAATAACAGTATATTTTGCTTCAAGTTGCTTCAGTTATATATTTATATACTGTATATACATATATTGGGCACCTAATAAAAGCAATTCAAGATTATGACCCCCATCCCCTGTTTAAGCTTGGCCATATTAAATCTGACCTTCATAAATGACCTAAAGCAGTCACATAACTATTAGGGTTGATGAAAGGTAAAGTTGTGTACAGATAGAAAGAAACAAACCACATGCATGTACATTATGCCTGCTGAGAGACAAATAAACTAAAATCAACAAGTATTACAAAAGACTGGTAGAGTTCTCTATTGCCTGCTGAATTGATCAATATACTTTACAATTTGGTCAGCAAAGTATCACATTTAGTCTGAATTTAGGTCACAAAGTTACTCAGGTGTGACAATGAATTGACAACTTTTTTCTCAGTGTGAGTGACAAATACACTCCAGTTTTACTGATTATTTCAGAATAGGTCAATATATTTTTTTTTTGTTTCTTCAGAAATATCTTTTCCATTACTAAAATATCTCCCATATTATTTTTTTCATGGTTATAAGCAGAATAGGTGTTGTACAATTCCCAAAGAAATACACTGCAAGGTAGATGTGCACTAACCAACAATTAAAACTATAAATAGAATAACTTAACAATAGAAGACTGAACCTGAATGGTTTAGCTAGAATAACAAGAATTCTATTGGTCAGAAACAGTAACAATAGAAGAGTATTCTGAAAGTTTTCTTTGTGTGATATCAATTGACTGACCTCAAATATAGATTGACAAATGAATGGTACATGTGGACAATTTGTAAGATGTTTACTGAAAATTTCTTAAAAGAAATTGATGAGAGTTTAATAAAGTTCAATTTAATCAAGAATCAAAGAAAATGTATGAGAGAGAGAGAGAGAGAGAGAGAGAGAGAGAGAGAGAGAGAGAGAGAATGCAGCTTTTTCTGTACTTAAAGTAATCAAACCTATCTTTGAAAGAGAAATATAATCAAATTTGATTTTATCAAAAATTTATGGATTTAGAAAGTTTCAAACTTTAGTGAGAGAGATTGAAAGATCAAGAGAGAATGCATCTTTTTCTTTACTTAAATATGTTAAAGCAATCAAAAGTATCTTTGAGAGAGAAATATAATCAAATTTGATTTTATTGATGTTCACTTTAAAAACAAATTAGGGAATCAGCTGTAAAAGACACTGAAATCAACTCAGATTTACCTGTAATAACAATCTATGCTTCAGTAACTTTGTGACCTAAATTCTGACCAAATGTGATACTTTGCTGACCAAATTGTAAAGTCTATTGATCAATCCAGCAGGCAATTGAAAACTCTATCAGTCTTTTGTAATTCGCTGTAAAGGACATAGATTATTTCTATCTGTATTATACTGACATGTACCGACTTACCCAAATGCATCTGTGGTTAATGATACTGTATCGCTCTGACTGTCTTGGTTCTTGCCATACTGCTTACGACTACCGTCTTTCTTCATAATTGCCTCTAGCTCCCGCTTCTTCTGTCTCAACTCCTCTCTTAGCATTCTCTGCTTTCTCATCTTACCATATACTTCGTCATTAGAGGAAACTGTTCAAAAAAGATATGTTGCATGTCTCTGTCCAAAGGAGCCAACAAAATGCTTCTAATCAGTTCTATTATAAAACCTTGAACGATTTTTTTTTTAGCAACTAAATAATTTTTTTTTCTGAATAGGAAATTTGATTTCAAAACCCGTAGTACATTTAACTGACACCTGAGCCATACATTTCATGGTGAATTTTACCCTCATTTTCATTCAAAACTTCTTGATCTCCAAATTTTTTTTTACATTGTGCAATCCATCATTCAAACAGAAAAGTTGTGTCCTACTGCATGTTGGTTTAGACAGATTGTACTATAATTCATATAAAAACAAAAGAAACAAATAAAATAAACCTACATGTCACTACTGGAACACTGGTACGAGTTCGTTCACTGCTGACTTCTTCATCTGGAGCTGTTGTGGTAACCACAGTATCCTCTGCCTTTCTGGATTTGTCTGTTTTCACCTCAGTGTCATCTTCCTCAGGAGCCTCCTCTCTCTCCTACAATAATGAATTCACACCAATGTCCCAAATCTTCAATTCTTATAAGATTAAACCTTCAGTATTCTGCAGATGACCCTCCCCCACCCTACTAAACCTAGGCATAATATATGTACATGTATGTACATATTAAATTACATTGTCATTGAAAAACAAAAAACTGAATTGAATTAAAAATATTACCACTGTGAATCTATCATGCAGGGACTGTAACTCCTGCTGAATGGCCAGGAGCTTTTGTCTTTCATCTCTCAGCTGTTCCAGTTCATGAAGCTGTTCCTGCATTTTTGCTTCATAGAACGAATCTCTATAATCAGAGATGTTTGTCTATTAGGCAAGCGTTTCGCAAAATACAAACTACCCTAATCACATATACAGTCATTAATTGTTTCTTAGACACAAGCAATCAACATATTCTTTATAGCCTACAGTTATAAGTTTATTCAAGGGTACCATTCTATTCAAAATCTATTTAAAATGACTTGCCTTTCTGCTCCATTTGGCACTTCACCCTCACTTTGATCATTTTTATCCTCCTGGTCAGTGAACTGTGACTGTGCTTCTTCAAGTGTAGCAGCCAGCTCTGTGATACTGTCTGGAATAGCTTCAGCTGCATCTGGAGTGTGCTGCACCAAGGATACGATGCCCTGAAGCTGCTTCAGTTTCTCCTTTGCAGCTTTCAATTTCCTACAGTTATAAATATACTTTATTCCTTAAATTTGCTGATTCCTGCAATATTTAGCACATCTAAATCAGTATATTATTATCAATCAGGGATTATGTGTGACAAAAGAGCTCAAATTAATCATGTGCCATATTTTCTTGTTCCACAGAATGTAATTCCTACCGGACTTTCTCCTGTATTTCTGGGTCATCTCCCCACGGTCCCAGGCTGGAGAGGTTGGATTCCACCTCAGAACTATCTGACTGAGAGCGATTATCTTCATCAGACTTGGATACAGTGCTTGCTTGTGGTTCTACTCCACCAGAAGTTTGTGACTGTTGCCTGTAAAGAAAAATAAAATTCATACAACAAGAGTTATCAGCAGACAACACAGCTAACTGGCAAGCATGAATCTACTTGCCTCATTCCTCTTGATTAAAATATATAGAGCCAAGGTTAAAGATTTTTGAAAAAGTAGGTCAAAGTTCAAGGTCACTAGGTCAAACATATTTGTACCAAATGAAAGGCTTGGTCATGAGGAATCTAGATTTAAAATATCAAAGCCCTATCTTCCTTGGTTCAAAAGACACAGCAAAGGTTGAAAGTTTATCCCTTAAAGTGTGATGCTTTTGCCACCTCCACTAATACTAAGGTCATGACAATAGTTTTCTGAACATTCATCCTGAAGAGCTAATAAATGCTGTCTATTGAGACTTAATGTACAATCAATTTGTATTCCAAATTGTAAGAATGCACAAGTCTCTTTTCAGCTGTTAAACACATTATTGTCCATTTCTACACTTTGAATTTTACTATTCTTTGGCAAGTACCGACATTTCATTATCACATTTCTTACACAATGTTCTGTGCTGTAATTCCTGCTCATAGCCCTCCATCGTTCACTTAAATGCTGTATTCACAGTATTTAGAATCTTACACAATGTTTTGTGCGGTATTCTTTGATAGCCCTTTATTATTCTTTAGAAGGTTGTACATTGCGGTATTCTTTGATAGCCCTTTATTATTCTTTAGAAGGTTGTACATTGTATTCACAGTATTTAGAATCTTACACAATGTTCTGTGCCGGTATTCCCTGCCCATATCCCTCTATCATGCTTTGGAATGCTGTTCTCTCATCCACAGCTGGTACCTCCCCGGCAGCAGTAGTGGTCTGGTAATACTGAACCAGTGAACGAAGCTCATTTAATCTCTCCTTCACTTCTTGAAGTTTACTGTGAAATAAAAATACCTAACATGAAAGAAACAATGAGGAAATTCTCAACTTTACAGTAGTATATTGAAATAAAGCATCAGACATGTTTAAGTTTTAATTCCAACATCAGATTAAACCTAACAAATGGCTTAATATACAAACTGGAGTTTTTCCCTGGCCTCCAGAATATTCTGTAATTCCTCTGCCTCGACAGCTGTTTGATCTGCTTCTGCCACAGTTGATATTCCTGCACTTTGATGACCAGTAAAGGATGATGCACTTGGTGGTGGCAAGCTTTCAGCTCCTGACAAGAATATAACCGCGTACTAGCTTACATGATATGAAAAATTAGGGGAGGGCAAATTCAAAACACAATGTAATTTTTCTGACACACATCCTAGGAGTATTGCTAAAGCATGTAAAGCAAAACAAACCATAATGTAATGAGCATTCTACAAAACATTATAGAATCTCATGATTAATGAAAATAGACTACAAGATATGTCACAAGCAGTATTAAAAATTTCTGGACGATAAACCTTTGGATAAATCTTGAAATTCAGATTTGATTGTTCTTTAATTTTACCTTTAGTGAATATTTTGATGCTTACTGATCTAGTGGAAATTCTAAAATTCTATACAAGTTGGCAAAACATAGGACAGAAACAATATATAGTTAAAGTTAGTTTTTCATGTTGTTTTTCAATTAAAAGATATAAAAGCTATTTATACACTATAATTTAAAATTCAAGTACCATGGTGCCATTACAGAGACCTACAATTGATACATCTTTGTAATCTATGCAGCTACACATGTATACAGTACATATGAACTCAGAAACACCAATTCTAACTGTTTGGGGAAAACCCTAGTAAAAGTGAAATTCTCAACATATGTTTATGAACCTATTTTACCTCGTGGTGCATTTACAGAGGCATTGTTGAGCTGAGTAATAACATCACTCCTCTCATTGCGTAGAGAGCTAAGTTCCTGTAGGAGTGAGTCCATTTTCAGCTTTTTCTCCTGCAGTTCTCTGAGCTTGCCCTGTAACTGCTGTTTGTTGTCCTCCAGGGCACCACTGGCTGCTGCTGCAGCTGCCTCTACTTCAGGATTACTCTGTCTCTCCACCATGTCTGTATTCTAAAAGTCAAAACTTCCACATAGAAAACTGTTTATAATAAGCAAAAACTACATTCATTATTTCACTTCATACTTGAAGTTCACCCATCTCATAAATAGAGATCATTTCATTAAATAAAAAATATGTACAGTAATATACCACTTATTTATTTGGCTCTGCACACGTCTTTTCATTTCCATGATTATATAAGCAGAATAAATATGTACACAATACTAACTTGTTCCTTGAATTCATTTCGTACGTAATTTCTTCTAGAACTGCGGTCAGTAGATGATTCGTGCCTGCCAGGGTTTTGTACTTCCACCGGTATTTCTACAGGGATATTTTGAGCTCCTTTTGAAGCTAAAATATTAGAAACAGATTCATACACTAGAATTCTCATGGTAGGTATTTTTAGTCTCAGTTTTCTCATCTGTATTCTTAAGAGCAAGTCATGTACATGTATGAATACTTATTCTCTGTCAAGAAAATAAGTTAGAGAAACTAAACAAGAATACCAGAAATGGTAGATACTATGCCCATCACAAGGATGCTTTTATCTAAATGTTTGTTTCCTATGCTACTGATCAGTAAACATGGCGAAAAAGTCACCAGTTATTGTATCAGCCATCATCAAGCTGTGACATACTTTCTTTTGCAACATACGAGTAAAGTTCAACAACTTATGATTTATTCAATCATCAAAGATAATTTTTAAAAAAATTATCATGAATTAAAATCCTTGCAATGTGCACATCTTCAATTTCTACACAAAGGCCTCAGCTTGAAAACTGTGAGAGGAGTCAAATGGACAAACCATGTACATGTACTCTGCAATATTTCCTCAAAACTGATTAAATCCAACAACCTGTAATTTTCTCAAAAAGAAAATCAAAGTCCTTGCCACATGCATATATGCAACCCACATACACTCTGTCTAATGAGAAGGCACTAGCCTTAAAGCTATGAGAGAAGTTATGAAGACAAACCATGTGCTCTCTGTGCAATATTTCCTCAAAACTTGACAAAATCTAACAACCTGTAATTTTCTCAAAATTAAAGACAATCAAAATACTTCCCACAAGCATATCTTTCATGCACATACAAACAAACTGTCAAATGAGAAGGCATTACCTATAAAACTATGAGAAAAGTTAGAAACACAAACCATTTACTCACTATGTAATATTTCCTCAAAACTGACTAAATCCAACTTGTAATTTTCTCAACAAGAGACCCATGGACTACATCACTCACCTGAGTCACCTTGGTCAATATCTAAAGATATTCCCTATATATGTATGTAAAACTTTGATTCCCTATTCTGGCCCCATCCTACCAACAAACTTGAATCTGCGCTATGTCAGGAAGCTTTCATATAAATTTGTACTTTTCTGGCCCAGTGGTTCTTGAGAAGAAGGTTTTAAAGATTTTCCCTATATATTTGTGTAAAACTTTGATCCCCTCTTGTGGCCCCATCCTACCACCAGGGGCCATGATTTCAACAACCTTGAATTTGCACTATGTCAAGAAGCTTTTATGTAAATTCACACTTTCCTAGCCCAGTGGTTCTTGAGAAGATTTTCAAATGTTTTCCCTATATATTTGCTTGTATAACTTTGATCCCCTATTGTGGCCCCAACATAACCCTGGGGGTTATGGTTTTAAGAAACTTGAATCTCCACTATATCAGGAAGCTTTCATGTAAATTTCAGCTCTAATAGCTTAGTAGTTCTTGAGAAGATTTTGAAATGGCCCACCTTTTTTTATTTTTTTTTTTTATTTTAACATATTTGTGAGTATTTTTTCTTGAAGGGGGGCATGGCCCTTCATTTGAACAAACTTAAAAACCCTTCACCCAACAATGCTCTTTGCCAAATTTGGTTGAAATTGGCCAAGTGGTTCTGGAGAAGAAGTCAAAAATGGGAAAAGTTTACAGACAGATGGTGGACAATGTGTGATCAGAAAGCTCACTTGAGCTGAAAGCTCAGGTGAGCTAAAAATTGAAGAAAATCAAAATCCTTGCCACAGACACATTTTCAAACCCACATAAGCATTCTTTAAAATAAGGTCCTCATCTGAAAACTATGAGATGAGTTAAATGAAAAAATCATGTACCCTCCACAAAACATTACTTTCAAATAAAGTGGCAAAACTCCTGAAACAGAGGTCAAAATGGATCAAAATTACATGATCTACAGTATTAACCTACAAAGAAGATACACAGAATGTTTCACTTTGATATGTGACAGTGAAAAGACAAAAACAGAAAACCCCAAACGCATGGACAGATTATGTGCAGACATCGCTGTATCGACACAACCATTCTGTCTAAAGATGGACGCATAAAAAGATTATCTAGGACCTTTGTCAGCTTGTCAATAATATACATTTATTGCATGATAGTGAGGGAGATATGAAGATTTATTCACCCAAGAAAAATCATATTCTCCGAGGGCAACGCCCCACTCGGGGAATATGATTTTTCTTGGGTGGATCAATCTTCATATCTCCCGAATATTCATGCAATAAATCATTTATTATACCGAGACAAAGCAAGACTACAAAAGTGCATTTGAAATTGGAGTCCGCTCATCTATATATTGTATGTAGCTGAGATCGCCCTAACGGTAACACCACGCTGTCAACGTATTCCTGTAGAAGGTACAAACAACGAAATACAGTGGTATGATAGCCAGTTTTTGTATTTCCATTCTCCTTGAATGCTGATTTACTTGCTTGTTTTTGTATCAACCAAAACCAGGCAATTTAATATCAGAGACCCGAATATATTTTACGCCTTACGAACTATGAAAATAGATTGACTCGGCCTTATTGTGACGTCACAATAAACTTCGTCTACCTTGACGTTAAATTTACGGGAAATGCATGAGGCTTCCCAAGGGATAAATATGATAGGGAGATATGATGTTTGAGAGGGAAATATGAAGTTTTATCATCCCTGGCACGTGACTGTCTAGACCAATCAGATTACACGTTGCATAGAATTCTCATACTGAGGTATAATAAGTGTTTTTATCACCTTAACCTTTAGCCTCCATATCAATCTAGCTAACTATGTATCAAATATAAAACCTTCATGCCATACATGTTAACTCACCCGATATTGTTAGGTTTTAACTGACTATATTTTTTCTACATGAAACCAAACGATATTTCGTTATTCTGCAAACAAACTAGAAATCGTGGATGTCAATAATTCCAGCTAAGTAACCATAGCAAGTGTGTATGAACCATGTAACTATTCGAAAAGACAATGGCTTCCCCTAGGAAGACTGTTCAAATATATGCGTTATACACCTTTATTGCCATTCCTGTTGTATGTTTTTATTGTACTCATTTATAGTAAGACGCCATGAACATTGTCATGTTATAACCCTATATTTTGCTCTCCATATTGGGCCATGAACCTCTCTTCAGAGGTTTACATGTATGCTGCATGTTAAAACACATTTTCTTGCATCATATGATCTAAATTTTCTCACTGTGATCTTAACATTTGACCTGATAACCTATAAACAGTAGGTATATTTCTCTGACATCTTACACATGCATACAACCTAAATAAATACGAAGCTTGTCTAATGAAAAATGTTCAAGTTATGACTTCTCATAATCACAAAGTCATCCTGTTGACACCTACATGTATCACAATGGCATCTGTCCTTAAAGTTTACGTGTGTTTCCTTCTACAAATTGTCCATTCACATACACTGTATTCAAAGACTGTACATCTACAACTACTTAGGATATCAAATTACACAAAGTGTTGCTGGAAAAACACGCATACAGTGATTTCTGTAGGGCTTATGCATCTTTAATGTCGAAAAATCCTTATGAACAATAATCTGAATGAATAAGATTGATTTTCCTTAAAACTGTACTCAAGCCCAAAATGCAATATACATGTACCTTAAGAGAGGCAGAAATATTGCTAACATTATTGATTTCAAAGATAGTGTTAAATTATGGATATAAAGATAACTGAAAATGAACCTTGATTTCCCCAGTTGCGAGCCTCTGCTAATTTTTCCTCAGCATCTCTCTGTATGGCAAGTAATGCAGCTTGTCTGCCCTTCAGAGCTCTCATCTGAATTAAACACAGTAAAGTCATTCAGCTGCTACATTCTTATCGTACACATCAATTTTCTTCTGGAAACCATTCTTATTCTAGTTACCTGCTCCTGTTGATCCTTTAACTTTTTCAATAGTCTCTCCTGTAATAATAGTGCCTGAATACCTTCCAAATCACCTCCTGCTGCAATCTCCTCCAGATCCGCAAACTGTAACCCAGACACATAACTATTATAATAAAAGCAATGTAGTCACACGCACCCCCAACCCCCTGCAAAAAAACAACCCATGTTATGCTCAACCCCCACCCCCATACAACAACAACAAAAACCCACCCCAATATTCAGCTGACTATTAAAAAAAAATTTTTTTTCACAATTGTGTTAAGCCATTATTTCACGATTTACAAAACACTACTCATATCTGAAGTTTTGAGTGCTAATACTTGCACATATAAACTTTAATGCATTTGGAGCAATTGCATGAGAGACAATCTATGACATGCCAAGACACAAACAACAGAATATCAATATGGTGCAACACCGATAGCACTAATTTATGATGACCTACACCTGTGTTAAATTTTGAATATTATTTTCATTATTTTAAATAATATGCTAAAATCAGTAGACAACCAGTACAATAATCACTTACATTAGGCTCCTCCCACTCTAGCTCCTGTCTGGAGGAATTATCAGTGTTCTGGACCATGGTGTTTTCCATGTCAGACACCATCGAAGTCCCCTCATCCTGCTCTTCCTCCTCCTCCTCCTCCTCCTCATCGTCAAACATTCCCAGTTTGTCCTCGATTCGAGGCCGAGATCTACCCTGGTTCAGCTGATTATACAAAACATCTTCTGTGTTGGCCTAAAAACAATCCTTTTCTTGTCACTTAAAAGTAATATTAAAATTTGTTTGTCTTGATATAAATGTAATATTTAAACATCTCAAGTAACTAAATTATTACATGTGTAAACACCACATCTAGGCAATCTAATGTAGCTTATATGAGACAGATATATTCAAAATGGGCTAATATTACCGAGGATTGAACTTTCCTATATTACCTTTAATGTACGTTTGCAATACATGTATATTACATCCATCGAACATCTAGTCACTATTTTATGGTCTACAGAGATTTTTTTTATATAATGCAATACCCTTTGACCTTGCTTAAATTACTGGTTCTAAATTATGACTAGTGCTCCAACAATCTGACCAAATTTACAATCAATATTCAAACTAAAGGGTCCATTTTGATTGATAATTGAACAGTAACTTCACATATCAACACAGAATCCATGAAATAATTATAAGTACACACACATACCAGAACATTATTCTTTACACCTAATCAACATGCTCTAATACATCATGTTATAATTTAGATTTCATCTATATCAAGTTGATTGTAGCAGATAAATATTTCATTGACAATCAAGATTAATCACACGTCCATCCAATAAGCTTCAGTAATGCAGTATCAGATTGTGGAAAGACTTCCCTCTAATAAAGTATTATATAACTTGAGAAGCAAAATATTACTTTTCAAAATATACCTATCACCAACACCAGGAGGAATATGTGCACAAAGTCTAATGATCCTAGTCTTATTAGTATTGTTGTTCCTTCTTGATTTAAAGATTACTCATCAAAGAATGACCTTGAAAAATAAAGGAAATCTTCCTCTCACCATGGGGAACCTGTGTGCCAGGTTTGATCATCCCAGCCTTTTTCATACCCTTTTTATTCCTCCCAAAAGGTGCTCATGGATGACTAGACGGAAACATTGCATAATCCTGGCATAATAACAGCCTGTCTGTGATGGTTGAATATGTATCAAGTTTGATTATCCTAGCCTTATCATTACTGTTTCTATCTTGTTTTATGCCTTCAAAATTCATAAAGGCTTCTTCCTCAAATCATGGGGAATATATGTATCAGGTTTGATGATCCTAGGCTTTTAAGTACTGTTTTTATTTGACCAACAAGGTGTTAACAGACAGATGGACAAACACGATGTTTTTATTTGATCAACAAGGTGTTAACAGACAAATGGACAGACACAATGTTTTTATTTGATCAACAAGGTGTTAACAGACAGATGGACAGACACACTGTTTTTATTTGACCAACAAGGTGCTAACAGATGGACACACCGCTCCATACATAATATGAATTGTCTATGATAGGCATATAAAGTGGAATTTTTAATTAATTATATGTCAAAGTGGTCCTTCATTTGAAGAAACTTAAATACCTTTCATAAAGAATGCTTTGTGCCAAATTTACTTAAAATGTGGACAACAACACTGACTGACAAAAAAAGTAGGTTCACTTTAAATATAGAATGCCCCTGTTTATTTTCATTATGAACAAATCCTTGCTTGTGCCAAATTCCCAGCATAACAATAAATTGGAGACTTTAAACTTTTATTACCTATAAAGCATTCTTCAACACAAAAACAGGTCATGTAAAATTTTATCGTCCTTGATTGTAATGGTAAAATGTTTACATTTTTACATCAGATACAAAAAATTTCAATTAGAGCACAATCCTCAATTAAACAAGAGATGTTTGTAAAACACATATGCCCCCCATGGTGCAAAATTGAAAAGGGTTATACACACACACATCATTTAATTGAGAGTAGTATCATCAATTCAAAATATTGAGCAGACAATATCTTCCTATGTCAAGAGTGGATTGACCATGTGACCTAAAAATCAATAGGGGTCATCAACTCCTGAAGATGTACCAGTGTACCAAGGTTGATGTCTGTCAAGCAAAGGGTTCTCAAGATATTGAAGGGACAGTATATTCCTATGTCCAGTTTGACCCTTGACTGTTGACCATGTGACCTCAAATTCATTAGTAGTCATCTTCTCCTGATGATGTACCAGTGTACCTAGTTTGATGTCTGTCAAGCAAAGGGTTCTCAAGATATTGAACAGACAGTATATTCCTATGTCCAGTTTGACCCTTGACCTTTGACCTCAAATTCAATAGGGGTCATCTTTTCCTGAAGATGTACCAGTGTACCAAGTCTGAAGTCTGTCAAGCAAAGGGTTCTCAAGATAATGACCGGACAGTATATTCCTATGTCCAGTTTGACCCTTGACCATGTGACCTCAAAATCATTAGGGGTCATCTTTTCCTGAAAATGCACCAGTGTACCAAGTTCGATGTCTGTCAAGCAAAGGATTCTTGAGACATTCAGTGGTCAATATATTCCTATGTCCAGTTTGACCCTTGACCATGTGACCTCAAAATCAATAGGTGTCATCTTCTCCTGATGATGTACCAGTGTACCAAGTCTGATGTCTGTCAAGTAAAGGCTTCTCAAGATATTGAGTGGACAGTATATTCCTATGTCCAGAGTAGATTGCCCCTTGACCTTTAACCTTTTGACCTGAAAAATAATAGGGGTCCTCTTCTTTTTATAACCAACCCACATAGGAAATATCATTACAATCAAGTGAATGGTTCTCAAGATATTGAGCGGACAACTCATGGTCTACCACATGGGGTTAAGACCAGCAGTTTGACCTTGACCTTTGACCACGTGACCTGAAAATCCATAGGGATCATCTACTCTCTAAGGAAAGCCTCTGTATCAATTTTGGCTATTATCAAGCAAAGGGGTCAAAAGATATTGAGCGGACAACATATGGGCTTAAGACCAGAGGTTTGACCTTGACCTTTGACCATGTGACCTGAAGGTCAATAGGGATCATCTACTCTCCAAGGGCAACCCTTGTACCAAGTTTGGTAGTTATCATGCATAGGGGTCAAAAGTTATTGAGTGGACAACACATGGTCTACCACATGGGGTAAAGACCAGCAGTTTGACCTTGACCTTTGACCATGTGACCTGAAAATCAATAAGGATCATCTATTCTCCAGGGGCAACCCCTGTACCAAGTTTGGTTGTTATCAAGCAAAGGAGTCGAAAGATATTGAGCGGACAACACATGGTCTACAGACCGACCGACCGACAGTTGCAAAACAATATGCCCCCTCTTTTTCAAAGGGGGGCATTAAAAACCAAAATGAGAATTGATGCATATATCACTTGTTGTTGCATATAGATGAACTTAGTTCGATTGATGCATGTAGACCATGATCTATTTTGATGACTAATTGAAATCTTGACATTTTTGACAATTTCCAATGAAAATGCAAGAAAAAAATAATGAAATTTGTGACTTAATATTCCAGAAGAGGAATTAGTATTTGGTATAATATAATTCGAAATTATATTTACAGTACTTTGGAATTTATTGTACAAAGGGGCGTGGCAGTTGAGTTGCGCAGCGATGAGAATGTCACACCCTTCTGTACAATAAATTCTATCCTAATGAAAGTATCTGTAAATGTCTTTTGTCATGAATATTCATAACTATCATTGACAAATTGCACACAATGTGATATCATAAGTCTGCTGTTGTCAAGAGTTAGAAGTAGGAACAAAAATTGCTAAATTTGACAGAGATCAGTGACATGGACTTTTTAGAATTTCAAAATGATTTGGATGACATTACGTGATCTCAAATATGCATAGTAATGGATAATGAAAAAAGGGATTGGGCACAGACTTAAGCAACATACAACACATGTTTTTTGCAGTTGAGAATCATTACATGCATTTATATTGGTGTGTGTTAATTGAACACATAACTTTTGCTTAATTTATCTATAAGTTGCATTTCTTATGTTTTCATCATTGAATAAATGTTAAAAAAATTGTTGCTTTTCTATGTTCATAGCTAAGCTCCACTCTAAAAGTTGCTATATTTTGGAATTCCACAAAAGGTTTTCTGTCTGATTTAAAATACGGCTAAGCTCAAAGAAAAAAGTACTGCACCATGACACAATTTTGGTTGACAATTTTAAAGTAAAAACAAGATGTGTTTGTGAAACACAAATGCCCCCGATAATGGCCAATTCTAAAGATTGCCAATGTCACAAGGACAAATATCTTGGTACCAGTAGAAAGATCTTGTCACAAGAAATGCTCATGTGCAATATGAAAGCTCTAATATTTACCATTCAGAAGTTATGACCAATGTCAGGTTTTTAAAAAGTAGGTCAAACTCCAAGGTCAAGGGGTCACAAATGTTAGTACCCACCGAAAAGGTCTTGTCACAAGGAATACTCATGTGAAATATCAAAGTTCTAGCACTTACCATTCAAAAGTTATTAGCAAGGTTAAAGTTTCAGACAGAATTACAGATCTCGGGGTCATAATTACTGAATTTTTCGAGAAATCAAAGAATGTCTGAATTTCAGGGCTAGAAATGTTATAACCAAATCTTGTCCTTTAAAAAATGGCTCAAGAAGACATACATGCAATTTGTGATGTCATATCAAACAAAATGGTTTGCAAATTATTTGGTAATTATAAATCTTCAAACATTTGCACTTTCTAAATATTTTGCATAATGAAAAGTT
The DNA here is from genome assembly GCF_947568905.1 of Ostrea edulis. Taxonomy (NCBI): domain Eukaryota; kingdom Metazoa; phylum Mollusca; class Bivalvia; order Ostreida; family Ostreidae; genus Ostrea; species Ostrea edulis. The sequence continues at coordinate 42,223,554 of NC_079165.1, forward strand.
AAAATCATCAACTCTTTTTGAAATTTCACAGGGCCAAATAATGCCCATGTGAATCTTGTCCTTTGGCTCAGGTGAACTAAAAAACATTAATGATTTGAACAGAATGTTTGCCATTATTACAGCTAAGTATATATGTACATGTATATATAAAATTAAAATTCAGAATATCGGAACTAGAAAATTTTGGAAATCTTCAGAAAAAGAAGTTACGAAAATTATGCATCACTTGGGTGACTCTTGTATACAAAATAGTGAGGGCTAAAGACTCATTTCTGATACAAAAATATCTACCTGGTTTGAAAGTTATTTTGTTGTAAGAGAATGCCTTAGTACCAAAAAACATGAGTTATTGGATTAAATTTCTTATGTTTAAAAGCGAAGATATAAATTTTAAAAGCTTATTTCCTTTATATACGTATGTCATAATGTGGATATTTACTTAATGAGATTTATTTTCTTGAGTCATTAAAACAACCAACCACTATGAAATGATATAAATAATCACAATTCATGCAATCGATCCCCCCCCCCCCCCCCCCCCCCCAGATACGTACATACAGTACTCAACATGTAGCCCCCCCCCCCCCCCCCCCCCATTTTCTTGACATGTGACGTACTTATTGTGTTATTATCATATACAATGTTTGTTATTTAGTACACGCAAAAATCGATTCATTAGCTGGTCACTTGTTATAATTGCGATGAGAGGTAGTAGAAATGCAAGTATTGAACTCGTACATGTACTGAAGAATCCCCCCCCCCCCCTTTTGAGTTTATGATTTTGGGGTTTGGGCAGAATTGCTTTTCTTGCTAAAAAATTTCTACATATATAATGGCACCTTTTTTCTTCGCTTGCTCCCTACCCCTCAACTTTCAAAATCGACGCTTAACTGGGCCTGAACTCACTATATCTGATAGTAGTTATTAATAACGAAGTGCTTGTCTACTGAAAGTTGCCCAAGTTAATGCAGAAAACATGATCTCGTTGGGCATACTAAATATTAAAACCACGACAGAATTGGACACAAAATAATGGTTCCGATATTCTGTATTAAATAACTACTACATTTTGACTTCACTTTGAACAACAAAATGACACAGATTAAACAGAAAGCAACAATAATCAATTGTAATGCTAGTAATCATACGTGTTAACCCAACCAATTTACATGGAAGACTCGTGCCAACAAGCTCAACCTCCCACCAAGTCTGTTTCTCCTGGGTGGAAGACCAAAATCTCTAGTATTTTTCTCCCTCTAGATTTACCTCTATATTAATTTCTCAAATCTAGCCAACCCTTTTGTACACATCTGTGTATTAATCAAAAGAGCACAGCATTCACAATTATACAAAAATGCATGCTATTGAATCTCCTAGGAGTTATCATAATTACTATCATACCATTGTTTACATATCAAAATCATAATGATCAGGAATATCTGCAAGGGAGAGAAGAGACAAGAGTATTTAAGGTGGCTCATTACACTTAAATTTTACTTAATGGCTCGTTTAAACACCTTGTCTGAAGCATGATTTCATGGAGTGAAACAAGCTCTCAATTACTGTACATGAATTTTTTGCGATTTTTTTCCAGAATGATAAAAACGGTGTTTTGTTTGCAAATTATAAGAGATTTCAATGGATTCAACTATTCAATTAAAAAATGGTCATATGTGCCACCAACTTTGGTGTTGAATGTAGTGAACTGAACGACTTTTCAGACATGCACAGAGATAATTTTTATCATATCATTATCATTAAAGAAAAAGTTTAATTTGAAAATAAGATTTGAATTTTCACCCTATTAATTTTACTTTCAGTGGCAAGTCTTGCATTGAGATTTGAAAAATGTTTAACCTTGTCAACATTGACATTGGTGTCCTTTTTCAAAGAAGTGAAGTCGATGAGGTAGAAGTTGCTGAGTGCAATCTTCCTCTAAATGAAAGTGAACAGCAGGAGACCTCCCTGTTGTTCTTGGAGGTTAACACGTATGCATGCCTTTCTCTTTCATCATCTACATTTTTTGAAAGCCGAAAAAGCTCAAACTACATCAACAAAAATGCTTGAACATACACCAATCATTTTTTCTTTACACAAATTGTAAATGTAAATGACATCTAGATGGATAAAAGGAACATACCAATAGACGATATCTCAGATTCTATGAAAGACGAGAATTCAATTTGTATTACTACTAGCAGTAATTAATTTGTTTTCTCCAAGCATAAATTTCCTGGTTATCTTAAACAATCAATAGACAATAATAATACAAGTACTATGTAACTAGGGTTCCAAAAATATTTTCATATATAACATAATTCTATCGTGATCTTACGTCTTTCCTATTCTGTAGTCTAATGATCAGTAATATACAGACCCTCAAAATAGCTATATTTTAATTTATGAAAAAGTAATTCATCACTCAAAATCACATCAAAATTGAATTGCAGATATTTAGAAATCTACAAATCCATGTATTTACTCAAAAAGCACTCATTAGAGAGACTGGTAAAAATCAAATAGTCTTATAACTTACAGTGGTTGCTTCTGATGTCTCAGATTGGACGTCAAGATCAACAGACTGAACATCTTCTGCAGACTCGGGCCGGGGAGTCTGGTCTCGTTGGTTCACGGAGTCCACGAAAGAACCCATGTCCTCTTTTACTGACTACAAAATTAAAAGACAGATCTAAGTGAATTCAAACTGCATTGTAGTGCCATATCTTGAGTTTCAAATAATAATGGATTTTGCTGCCTTAGGCCAATTTTTTTAAAAATTGGTTTACGGATTTCAAAACCGTTCGGAGGAGGTAAAAAAAAAAAAAGTTCAAATGACAAAATGTTAAGTAATGAAAATGAAATTGATTTGAGGTCAATGTTTTATTATCAACTTTAATATTCTCTTCATTGTCAACTTAAGAAGGTGGTATATAGTGTCTATTGTGCACCTTGGCAACAATGCTGTTTCCTTCAAAAATGTTATTTGTTTATTAAATTAACTTTCTATCATTATCAAATGTCCATTGTTTACCGTTTAGTTATGTAAATCCCAAAATAAAAGAACATTGTTTTTCCATTCAAAAGATGGCATCCATGACGTATATAGGGACGCACTAATCACCTGAACTACTAAAATCCTGACTGACATTACCAAGCATATATTTTGTCTAAAAATTTACTTTTAAGTTTTAAAGTCTTATTTATGAAGTCAAGTAAACTTATCAATAAAATTCATGAACCCTATAAACATTTACTCAAAAATTCTGAATTTTATATAGGTCAGATCAATTTATTGTTGCTAGGCCTAGTCAACAAATTTTATACAATGAATGAATATTCAATAATGTTAAATATGTTTTCAACCTCCTTCAATATATCAAGAGTTACACATATTAATTATGAAGAATATTTCTTTAAAATTCATTAATAAGAATTTAAAAGTGTATCCTTGGCAAAATGTATGCATGGTAAGGTCAGGTAGGGTTATACTTGTTTAGGTGATTAGTGCAACCCAACGTACATCATGGATGCCATCTGAAAACAAGTGTTTGTTTTTATTTTGGGATTTACATATCTAAATGGTATGCAATGCATAACTAATGTTAATTAAAAGTTAGTTTCATAAACAGATAATTTATTGGAAGCAAAAAGCATTGTTACTAAGGTGCAGAATAATTGTTAGCACCGACTGAAGTTGACTGATATTCCACACATGAATATTATGGACTGTCCCGAGATTTCGATGGAGGCGTCTGTCCAAATATCCAGTCCAGCGGAATCTATTTTTTTTTCTTTCTTTCTTTTTTTTTGTGAAAAGGAAAAATTACAGCGTCGGAAATATAAAAAGGAGAGAAAAACCATTTAATTTGTTTTCCAATATCCCAAAAAATCAGTGCGGCGGATCCGTAAACCAACTCAATAAAAAAAAAGGCATTACTGTAAAGATGGGAAAAAATCCAACAAAATAAAGTGCTAATATTCACGAATTTTAACCATAAACCTGTATGTGCCACTCAATTTCATGAAACTACTAACAATGGTACTTTCAAAGCTTTGATACAAATATCTCCTTTAAATAAAATAGAGAATGAAAAGAAAGAATTGGAAAAACCCACCAAGAGTTGCTGAAGCAGTGATAAATATGCCTTTTCTTGTTCTTGCAAGTTTTCCAAAAGCTTTTTCAATTTTCCAACATCCTCTCCATTTGTCTGCACAAAAATAAATTACACAAGTTTTAAAACGTGTCATATTTACGAGCCAACTCAAAAAGATCATATTTGTGTATGTAAAACAAAGTCTTTAAAGTGGAAAAATCCTTATGATAGCAAATTCATATTTTGACCTTTCACTTTCAATTACATTAAATTAAAGTCAACATCCATCATCAAAATAAAAAGTCTTCATCTTGTATGCGTACATGCATCATTCAAAAGTTAAGACCAAGGTTACAGACAACACAGACAAACAAACATAGAGACTGCAAAAACAATATCCCTCCTACATGTATCTTCAATCTTACAAAAATAAAATTCAAAGGTGAATATAAATACAAATAAAGGCATACACAACAATTACCTGAGAACCTGATTTGTTCAGGGCATCCATCATGGACTTGGCTTGCTTAATGTAATCACGAATCTGCATCAGTCTCCCAACAATCTGCCCTCCATCCGACTGAAATATACATGTATCAAACACTTGTTGAAAAAATTACTATACATTGCAAGACAATCAAGAATCTTGAAAATTCTGAATATAGTCATATTTATTTAGTCATCATCAAATCACATCCAATATTCAAAAACTAATGTGGACACTATTACAAATCTTTATTCTGTAAAAGGCATTAAATCTCACCCCATCTAATGAAGGCCTTTCATCACGGGTACTGTTTGTGTACACACTACGTGACCTGCGAGACTCAGTTTCCCTAGGAACTGCAAGCTCCTCACTGGAGCGTGACACATCCTGACGCATAAAATTTGGGATGTTGATCCTTCTTGATGGCATGTTTCTCTCATTATTCTTTTCTCCATCATTGCTCACCTGCTATTAATTACAATCAACCAAATGAGTATCTCGTTCATACCAGTGTTTTTCGTACATAAGAAATAATACCACATTCAAAGCAGTTTCCCCTCACAAAATTCCCATTAAGATCCAGTGATTAAACCTTTATTTTAACTTTTAAAAAACTAAATTTTGTAATGAAGATTTATGTATGACCTACTACTGCTTCAAGAGTGATTTGATGAGAGATAATATCAGAAAACATACAAGAGAAAACTTTTCCAATTGTTCCACATATATATTTATCTACACACACACACACACACAAAACTGTAAGTATGAATTTTGTATGAAATAATCACAAAGCAGTTGAAAATAAAAAGAAGTGAAAGTATATCAGTTACATTTTCTTTCTTCAAAACTGATTTAAATTGTATTACAAGTTATAAACATTTAAAAAAGAAAATAATAAATATTTAACCAGTGTTAAATTAATATTAAACAAAGAACTGCTTAATCAGAGGATGTATCTTTATCCAATCATTTATCTTTTATGTTGATGTTAGATATAATACAGATATACAAGAAATGTGTAAGATGAAGTATGTAGTTAGATAATTAGTGCAAATAAATCCAAGAGTAAAATAAATAATGAAATAAGGAGACTAGCTAGCAAGGACATAATGTGACTTAGTGAAATACATTATTTCATTGTAAAATATGAGCAATAGTCACATATTTACTTATACTTCTTCAAAATTCATATGATAATGATATGGGCAAAGAGCAATTCCCTCGGAACTCAGTGATACATATACTTACATCATCAATATCACTGAAAGTTAATTGTTGGCGAAGATTTTCAAGAGCTACCCTTTGAGAGGTTGGTGTAGATGGGGTTATTCGGGTGCGAGGGTAAGTAGAAGGTGTGTGACGAATTTGTTCAGAGGGGGGTGGTGAGTCGAGACACAATGACTGCTCCCTCTCTCGCTCAGGATTGCCTTTCTTTCTGCGCTTAGTATTATCAATGGGAGCCCTTGGCTTCCAGTCAGAAAAGTCCTAGGTTGAAAATATTCTACATACAGATTGACAGCCAAATCTAGAATTCTTTTCTACAAACTGAATGGAAACTGGAGAAAAAGCGTAGATCTAATAAACAGACACCATTTACTAGCTAATGTTTTGGTCTACAAGTGATGAAATGAAACTACAGTGAATACCATGTTTAAGAAGCTGTGCCTAGTTCTGACCGTGTGCTCTGCATATTTAATGTGACATATATTGAGCATGTTCAGAGGATGGTAAAGAATTCTTTAATCCCAAAAACATTAGATTTTTTTGTGTATATTGAATATGATCTGCACTATTATATGATAAAAAAAGAAATTGTTGCCGAAAGTTTCAACAAACAATAGGATATTAGATAATTAAAACACTTCAAACAATTAGATGGTAAAAACTTTTATCAAACAGAAATAATTAGGCAATACCACTGCATTTGACATGTAGGAATGCTAAAAACATTTAATACAGATAATTACTTTAATGAATACAGAGCTAGATATGCAACATCTACGAAATGTATTGTTAAAAGCTATTGATTATGTTGAGATGAGATGTTTTCAAGAATCTCCCATGAAATGGTTGGTACATTTTTGCCTAAAATTTCTCAAACAAGTGAAAAACACAACAAGCTAGATTTATTTACCCAGTTATTTTGGCGATGTTCCAAGGGATTACTGTGATTACTGATGTTATCATCTTTGTCAGAAACACTAGTCGTTCTCTGCCAGCTTGCCCTTGGTCTTGGGTCTGTGGCAGCAGTTTTAAAAGAATGATGCCCACCAGTTGCCATATCACTGAAATTTGAATTAAAGTAAATGCTGTAAAAAACTTTCAGTGTACAATAAATCTTAAACACATTATTTGTCACAAAAGAGCATAAAATCGTCTAGTTTTCAATATTGGTAAGACATTTCTTAAATTAATTAGTTTCTTTTTCCTTATCTTCTTTCCTGTTTTTTTTTTTTGTGTTGCCTTCAAAACATTTTGAAGGCCAAAAATATTTTAAGGTAGCTCCATCCTCATGTGACTTATCAATATTAATGGTTAAAAGTGGAAAAACTTTATTAATTTCCACTCAATATAGTTTAATTTAATTAATAACCAAAGAAAATGTATATGTTGCCACCTTTTCAAAGATGTCAGACATACAAAAACCTGAAGTATATATCAACATCAGAAAATCACACATTTTCGTTAAACAGAATAAAAATAGATAAAAGCTTGTTGAAATGACAGAATTTAAATATCAACAGTTTTAAAAAAAAAACCTGCTAATTCATAAATATGTATAGATTAATCATGGATATTAGGGAAACCAATGTATAATAGACATCCAGTTGAGGAAAGTCCAGCACAGGAGTTACTGCCCTTGACAACATTTTTTAAATCATAAATAATTGATTATCTATGGAAAATATAAACTTTTTCAGTATTAATAGTTTACCAGATTTTTTATTATATCCAGTGAATCATATTCCTCAGAAAGATATATTTCTATCATGTGCAAAATATCTATTCAGAACAGCTTAAATCTTATTTTTTCACTAGCCCACTGAACTGCTTTAGAAGACAATGTTTACTAGTTCAGACCAATTCTAAGTAACCTCAAGAATCCAGTTAATGAGTTTTCACAAAGGCTTAATTGTAGTGATGGGCTATCAGGGGGGAAAAATTAATTGATGATCGGATTAATCGGATGCACCTTTTCGATTGATTAATCGAAAAATAATCGAATTTTATTCATTTCAAATTTATGGCATAAATATATTAAATTCACTTTATTTTTTACCCTATATATTAAGTTTGATTGATTGCTTGTATCTTGTTTAATGTCTCTCTTGAGAATTTTTCACTCATATGGAGACATCTAAAATCATTAGAAATTTGAAGTTAATAATTCCATACTTTCGATTTTGTTTTACTGGGATAGGGATAGATCTCTCGACTTTTGTTGTTGTTCTTACGGGAACCGGTTAGAATTGAGCCTCATTACCCCTGCTTGTTGTAAGAGGCAAAATCTGAGGTCCTGTGTCACAGCAGGTGTGGCATGATAAAGATTCCTCCCTGCTCAAAGACTGTAAGCGCCGACCACAGGCTTAAATAATGCAGCCCTTCACCGGTGATGGTGACGTCTCCATATGAGTGAAAGATTCTCAAGAGGGACGTTAAAACAATATTCAATCTTATCGGATGATTCAGCTTCGTCAGCCATTTTTTATTTTAGGTAAGTCGCGGCAGGAATATTTGTATTACTAAAAAAAAAAAAAATACCGACATCGACGATTTTCAAAATGACAATTGATTATTCACATCGTTTCAGTTATAGCAACTGACAATCGAAAGTCGGCTATAATCGCTACATCACTACTTAATCGTTATCATATTCTTTATTTCATTGTTGCAGTGTTCGAAATTGGTTCAAAACTTGGTATAGACCACGGGTCTATGCCAAAACAAGATAACATAGACCTCATCGAATTGGCATAGACCACAACATTGAAAAAAAGAACACAAATTTAAAACCTTATTTACTTCTAGTGTACTTAGAAAGCATACTTTCTTTCGATTTCCATAATAATACCCTTCTTTCCTCATAATGTTTATCAAATGTAGACTTTTGGGGTAACTCTATTGCTTTAACCTAGAAAATCAGCATACACAATTTGGTCTATCCCAATTACAATTGACATAGACCGGTGTCATTTGACATAGACTATGGTTAACTTCGAACACTGTTGTTGTTGTTTGAAGTACAAATGATCTGAGCATATTTTGTATTGATAAGGTACAAAAAGTTTGAACAAAAGTTCTGACTTTATAAACCAATTACTAGGTTCTCATTTTAATATTTACAACTGTCAATAATGTTTCTTTACATGTACAAATGTTCACCTAGTTTCAAATATCATGACATTCAGTTCCTTGTATAGCTAAGACTGTGAAGCTAGAAAATTTTATAAGCTTCAATGATGATACAAAGATAAAACAAGTGAAGCTTTAATCAAATAAACATTGTTTACCCATCTTAAAAAAAAAAACAACCACACTTCATCCAAATAAAAGATATTTCAAAGTAAATTGACAACTGCATTCATTTCCACCTAGTCCGAAATATCTTACGTTTTCCTGGCTTTTTTATGATTTTGATATTTACCATGCCAGAAAAATGTCAGAACCAGAGCCATTACATAAACTGGAAATTCGCCGCCTCCAGTTGGAGGCGGCATACTCGGACCGATTTTAAATACTTTATAGTCAAATTCAATGTTAAACTCATAATTAAAGAGGTTCGCACCTGACATTTGGAATAATGTCAATTTTTTTTGGGAAGTGCATTTTTTAATTTTTACATTGAATGATAATTAGGAAACTGAAAAGAAAAAACTGGGGTCGCAATGCTTGTTATTGAGATACAGTGTTCTAAACATGACCTTATTGCACTTACATAAGATATTTCAGACCTACAATTCCACCATGGTCTTTAAAGGAGTGGACAGGCATAGCCTACATCCACTTCTCCCAAATCTTCATGTTTTGATTGTGGAAAATGTGTAAATGCCAGAACTGGTGACGGTTTATACTTAAACCCGAGATTTCGGTTCAAATATGTCTGGTGCAATTAGGTTTGTGAAGAGAAGTGAAAGTAGGCTATGACTGCCCACATCTCTCAGAGAGAAATTTACTATTCCACCATGGATTTTCATTTTAAAAAAGTATTGATCATCGATCATCAAAGATCACTTGTCCCTTATACAACATAAGTCATTTTCTTACAGTTAATTTCATTTTAAATCCATATCTATAATGCTAAGCATCAAAGTTATTTCTAGAAGGTTTTATTCACGTTCAGTATTGGGATAACAATCAAGGAATTCGGACTGGTCAATGTGCTTGTTTACAAAAGTCTCCAAGTACTAGTAACTCTCATGTTTAATGCGTCGTTCATTTTGATAGAAATAGTCTGAATACAAAAAAAAATCTACAAAAAACGGATTTTTCAAACTGAAATTAAATCTGAGCGTGTGATTACATGCCGAAATTCTTTTGCAGCAGTGTGCATAAAGATAAACAAACATAACCAAATGACACCAAATTCTGCTGTAGAAATTCACTGAAGAAGTTAACTATTTACACAAACAATATGGGAAAATACTTGCTTCGTACATTATTTATGGTGTACTTTCAAATAAAGCGTATCTGCATTACTGTGCAGCTTTCTGTAGAAATTCCATGGAAGCCATTTTGACGCTGCGGAATAATACTTTCAAACATTTCTCAAAACTCTTTTTGAAGTTTCATCAGACAATTATTACTTATCTTTAGATCTATAAACTTTTTCAACCTACATACCATTTCTCATATGAGCTTACTCTAACTTTACAAGGTATTATTAATGAAAACTTTGCCTTATATTTATCATCGGATGCTTATTTACCACTTTACGCCAGAAGTTGTTCGATCCCGATTGAAAATGTTAATCTCTCTCTCGATCTCGAATTGTGAATGTTTTAGAGAAGAAAAAAAATCAGCAGGGGCATGTCCCCACCCACTTGTCCCCACAGGTAAGGGGACTCGGTTATCAGATATTTTAGTTTTATGTTATTTGTTCCCGAATATTGAATTATATCTAAATAAAATCATCCACCAAACTCCGCTTTTTTCGTCGATTTTAACATATATGTACACTTTAAAAAGTACTTAATTAATGCACCTTCTTAAAACCACGAAAAAGGCGGATTTTGGTGGTAGATTTTATGAATAGGATTTTTTATTCGCGGGAACAAATAATACAAAACTTCAATACTCATGATCTGACAGCCGAGCCCCTGTGCTTGTGCGCCCCCCCCCCCCCCCCCCCCCCCATCCAAAATCATTTCAAATTATGTCGGTCATCTGTCCTCATAGAGCACTTCTCTCCTCACTGAAGGGTTGAATGGCCGTTATATATAATGTTCTCCACATTACACGTTGTATTACCTATATCTCTCTCGTTCAACAGCTTGCAGGGGGACTTTGACAGTATTGTTTCTGAACGTGTGTTAAAAAAAGGGAAGGGTTGTGTTTTGTTATTTGGGGATGGTTTGTTCCTGCAAACACGAGACTCCCAAATGTGTAGTCTACCCAACATGTCACATTTAATTTCATTCATTTCTTACACTTGGAAATCATTGATGCACACATTTTGAAGTCACTTCTAAACAATGTTATGATATAAATTAAGAACAAACACGTTTGTCAATATTTTCTCTAAAGTATATCATACGGACATTATCTTAAACTACAGTTACCATAGAAAACATTCCCATCAGAATACTGTCAACATAGCAAGCATTACAATTTATATAATTATAAATGAAAAAAAAATGTTTCTTTAAATTTCTCAAGAAGTAAAATTATGTGCACAATATACATGTATTAATTATACATACATATTGCAGTATAGATATAAGAACAATTTTAGTTGCACCCAACCCATTGAGTCTATAAGTCATTCTAACATTACATAGTTCAATTAACGTTCAAATAAAACGTATAAAAATTAGGAAGACTTGTACGAATACAATCTATTTAAAATCAGATCTTCTCTAACCGTTACACTGGAGTACAATCTAACTAAAATCAGATCTTCTCTAACCGTTACACTGGAAAACAATCTACCTAAAATCAGATCTTCTCTAACCGTTACACTGGAAAACAATCTACCTAAAATCAGATCTTCTCTAACCGTTACACTGGAGTACAATCTAACTAAAATCAGATCTTCTCTAACCGTTACACTGGAGTACAATCTAACTAAAATCAGATCTTCTCTAACCGTTACACTGGAGTACAATCTAACTAAAATCAGATCTTCTCTAACCGTTACACTGGAGTACAATCTAACTAAAATCAGATCTTCTCTAACCGTTACACTGGAGTACAATCTAACTAAAATCAGATCTTCTCTAACCGTTACACTGGAGTACAATCTAACTAAAATCAGATCTTCTCTAACCGTTACACTGGAGTACAATCTAACTAAAATCAGATCTTCTCTAACCGTTACACTGGAGTACAATCTAACTAAAATCAGATCTTCTCTAACCGTTACACTGGAGTACAATCTAACTAAAATCAGATCTTCTCTAACCGTTACACTGGAGTATAACAGTGGAGTGTAACGGTTAGAAAAGATCTGATTTTAATTAGATTGGATATTCCTCTGATATTTTCGATGTTCTATCCCCCCCCCCCCCCCGTGATTATATAGACGTTGCTGTTATGACTTTCTGTAGTAATTTTTTAACAGTTATTGATGTGTACAAACCCATGGATAAACACAAAAAAGTTTTTACTTTGGTTGAACATTTTTTGTGATGACACAGATCTTGAAAGTAAGTACATGTATTAAGTCGGGGGGGGGGGGGGGGGGGGGGGGGACTGTCCAATACGTCAAATATTGAATGGTCCGGGACTGTTCTGGGAAGTTTGCGCCTCATAACTTTAAAGTTAAAACACTTTACCAAAATTAGGTTGTACAATACTTGATAATGTCCTGGAAATTAGGCCACTGTTTAAAATGCAGCAGTTTTTCCGTTTGTCATTCATATAGTGCATTATGTTTGAAATCGATTATTGCGTTTGACGAGAAGAAACGACTTGTATTCATAATTTTGCCCGTAAGCCAAGAACTACCATTATAAACACATTCGCGATACTGAGTTTCAAATTTTGAAAGACCGTTCATTTTGTCTTTGGTCAACTATCCGGCATGACGAATTGCAATATTGCATTCGTAAAATCATTATCTAATTTTCGATACGGAGAGAGATCATTTATGTTACATAAGGAGCTCCAAATAACTTCCTAATAATCGAGTTTTATCTACCGTATATGATATCAATAAACATAACATAACTAATGCACGCTATTATTCAAATAATGTTTTTAAGAATTCATTTGAATTAAAGATACTGTTCATTTATTTCATGTGCGCAACAATTTAAACATAAAAAGGCCCTTCCTTATGCAATACCATTAATTGTGATTATTTCCCGCGCTTGTGCGGGGTTTCATTTAGTATATATATATATATACACACCATAAAACCATATAGGGAGTGGTCATAAGTTTCCGACAGAAGGTACGACAACATTCTAGCATTGATTCTATGAATGCCTTCGAGAAACAGATACCGGTATTCTGCTCCTAGAAACCTTGTATCATGTAATTTTTGCAAACACTTATAAACCACACATGACGCTTAATGCAAAGCAACCCCCCCCCCCCCCCCCCCCCGTCAAAAAGACAACAATTCTGCACTTATTACGCTGCCCTCTTCCCTAGTGTTGAAGATATGACTTAGATGTCTGCATTATCTGGAGAAAACAGGAATCGTGTCCTATCACGACGATAGTGTATTTATCGCAGTGACAGGTGAGAAAATGGGGAGGGGGTCCACCTGATGTAAAACTAAAAACTCCAGGCCCAACACTTGATATATTACAACTGAAACTGCGTAGAAATTGGCAAAATTTTAACTAATCTCGGGTGGGCGTAGGGGGTGGGTGGGGTGGTGGTGGGGTTTTGAATCCCCGCCCCCTTTGTATCCGTCCCTGCATGTTACGCTGCACAATGCAGTATTCTAAACGTGAAGAAACACTCTTTGTTTGAAAAGTATTAGTACAGGCAGCATGTACATCCTCCTTTAAGTAATCTGTTAGCTCCTGCTGCAGGCTTATCTATTGAAATCAGATTTCTTCGCCTGGTCAGCTCTATATCTTTTTCGAGACATATATACATGTATATTGCTTGGGAAAATAAAGTCTGTTCAATAACAAAACGTGTCCCAACTCGGCATAGACTAATAAGCATGCGATCAGATATGATTTGACACGAGTGAAGTTCATTTTATCTAACTGTGGAGATGTAAATAGTTCACAGTGCCATTGAACATGTTACGCAATAATTTATTTATATTTATGTGTGTACACAACCCGCTGGTTTGAGGGTCTACAGAAGTGTTATTCGGTTAACTATGTAGAGAAATTAGGTAAGTGTAAATGTTTACCCGTGGGGCATTATTATTTAATTAACAACCGCACTTCCTTAATATAGTATATACAATATAGAAGATGAATGCCCATCAATGATTTGTACCTTCTATTATGAATAATGTGAATAAAGTCAAAAAGAAAAGGAGCATATGTGATGGTTAATTTAACAAGGTAAGCATTCTTACAAATGTTCTCACCTGCTAGTGATGTGTGCACTAGCTGAAGACTATTGATTTTGTACTATATCATTTCCTCACTTCCATGTATATTCATAGTAGGATATTTTATTGCAGACAGAGGAAATAGTAAATGGACAAGAGAAAACTGGGATTAGAATTTTTTTAAGTGTGCCTATGTTCTTTTTATGTACATGATGTATGTAAAAAATTCACCCCCCCCCCCCATCATGAACATAAAAATAATATCGATCAGAATTGCACATCAGCGGTGAAGTGTACGAGAGAGAGAGAGAGAGAGAGAGAGTGGAGATGGCTGCAGTCCTACTGTCTTTACTCCTAAGCTTTTGGATGGTTTGTATGTTTGCAATTTTGTTCTATATATTATCTTTCTCACCCCCCCCCCCCCCTCTTGTAAGGCATACCAAACCCATTTTATATCATATGAATAATGCTTATGATAATTTTGACGCGACTTTGTTAGAAAATGTGAAAATAAATCGAGAACCCAGACATAGATGAGGTATACCTGAACTCATTGACCAACCTCGAAATTAGCAATTGTTACTCATCCGAAAACTGTTCATAAAAAATATATAGTATAATAGATGCTATTCATAAGTCTGAATTTTTGGGAATCAAAATTTCTGGAAAATATTCGAGTTTTGGAAATTTTGAAGCTTTACAACAGAAATTTATGTCAATTTCTTTTGCAGGCTTTTGAGGATGTTAACTATTTTAGGATTCCTTGTTCCGCTTTTGATTATTCTGGTGATTTTTGCTGTTTCATTCATTTCCAATTTCACGATCTGCAGAAAGGTAATACATATTTCAATATCACTCTCGCGTTCATACATTAGCATTTGACATATAGAAACGAAATACTTTACAATTACATGTTTTGCATATAGCTACCCCACCCCACACCCACCCCCACGCCCAAGCCAATATAATCTGTATGTACTTTAAGTAGTTTACAGTTTGTGTATGAGGTGAGAGACAACACCAATTTATAGGATTATTTTATTTATTCGATGTTAGTATCATTATACAAACAAACAGTGTGAATATATCAGATTAGGAAACAAGTCATAGGCTTATATAAATCCTGGTGTCCATTCTTGTGCATGAGATGTTTACTAAACATCATTTACATAATATCTAATCACTATATGAAGAAGATAGAACTTGTAAATTATATGAATATTTGAATTGAAATCTGGATGCAAAGTAGAATGAAAGCGTACATATAAAGACATACAAAATAGATATATGATTATTATAGTACGTATGTGGACAAAGAATGATATTTACACTTTCTGTGTATCAATTACCAATCACGCTCGCTGTAACTTATGGATACGATTAAAGAGAAACATATCAAAAACAGGCAATATATAGTACATCTCACATGTATCTGTATAATTTAAAAATTCTGACAAGAAGTGTTTGGGACTGTCCACTGACTCACCTGTATAAAACGGTGAGTTAATTAAGTTTTTGTGAAATAGATGTAAGTACCGCCAGGGGCGGATCCAGGAATTGCGGTGGGGAGGGGGGGGGGGGCGCAACTTTATGAGGCAGGGGGTCTGGGGACCGCCTTGATGCCCCCAGTGGGTCCAGCAAAGCCCTGGTGGGGGCCCAGGGGATCCATTATTTTAATGAGCCTATTGTCCCACATCCGTACCTTTTTTCAGTGACCAATTACTTTTGTAATAGAATCAACAAATATCGTTACAGATTTTCTACCGTTCCTTTATTTTGATCGAGTTTGGTTTATTTTCCTAAATTGTAGTTGTTATATTCATTTCGATTGGCTAGAGGTTCTATATATAGTATCTTTGATTTGATAGGTTACACGATTCGTATATTTACTCGAACACTCTCATTTATCGATGAACTGTACATCTTCCTCTAACCTTTCCTAGGTTAGTATATATTCCTTTTCCTTTGTGTCAAGGTCTAGATATTTGAACAAGTATTCGGCTTCATCTTTTTATTACCCTTAATTCAACGTTAAAGTCCACTACTCCTTTTTACACATTTATAGATCATAACATCCTCTCTTCCATTAGACAGTTGTTATATATTGTTAATAAATTTATGAAACATAAACTGTCTTGTGTGATTTATGATGAGTTGAGGCAACGGAACCTCGTATCCATCTGAAATGGTTAAAAGGGAGTTAAATATATACATATCTCGTATTACATTTTATTTTTATGCTTTTCTTTTCTTTTCACTTTTCCATTTGTTCAAGACAGCTTTCCGTTTGGCTCCCCCTTCTAATTTGAGTAGAAAGAGGCAGTGGGGGTTGGTGTCTGGGAGTATTACATTATAACAACGTAAATAGAAATGCCTAGTGTTACCCGGGTGGTGGTTTGGAGTTTTAATGTACAGTTCATTAACACTAGACCTAACTTTTGATTTACTAGAGTTCATTCTGTGATTATAATCAGTTAAATTAACATTTTTACTGTAAAAGGATAATTTTCCTGATGATTATCTTTTAGTTTGTGTTCCAGAATTTTATTACATGTTTTGTTGTTGTTGTTGTTGTTTTAAAAATAAAAAGGTATATATTTGATTTTTGTTGCAGAGTGATAGAGTTGTCGATCGTTCAGATATAGATCGGGATCAAAATACCATATTTTCAATACATTCAATTCGAGTTTCCTCCATTTTTTCAGTAACAAAGTTCAAACACTGATTGACTGAAACAGTTTGTGTAATACTGAATTACGGTCACATACGCTCAAATTTTGTTACACAAGTAAGTTTCATTTTTCAAATAAGAGTTTCTTATTTTCGTATTATTTAATTTGTTTTGAGAATAGGAGTTTTATCGATAAACAGATAAAGACTAAAGTCAATAAAATTCACTCGATTGACCAAGCCATGAGCTATGCGTTAGCAATAGCATAGCGAACAGGAGTGAAACTCCGTTTTGGAGAAATCGAGAATTTCGCTATTCGCTATGCTAACGCATAATTGCTCATGACTTTGTCAATCGAGTGAATTTTAGCCCAATTTAGGCGTATTGACTATATCAGTTTATTGATAAAATTTCAAACTCCTGTGATTGCAGGGACTTATTACAAATGTAGCAGCTTCTACTAGACATTAAAGTGCAGTGCTAGTAGTTAGCAGATATATAAATTCTACTTGATATTGAAGTGCAGTGCTAGTAGTTAGCAAATATATAGGTAACTATTTACAACTTGGAAAAGGTGGGCGGTAAATCTAGTACTCCCGACTCCCGATGGTCCCGGATTGCGATGTTTTAAAGATAATATTAAAACTGGCCAACAGAATTACTTCATACTTCTCGGGAACAATCTTTATGTCCAAATTGATTCACACAATTAAAAAAAAACAATAATAATAAGTATAAATTCTTAAACTTGAAATGTCACCTACTCAAAAGCGGTAAATCTAGTACTGTGTTATAAATACAAAACCGAAAACGGACACCGATACAGTTACGGTTACAAACATAGCTCATAACACAATTAATATGATCCAAAGAAAATTACCATTATAACGGAAACAAATTACTTTTAAAAATTAATAAAATTTACCATTATTAGGCATTCTTTGTGTTTCTAAGTTATGGCAGAACTCTAAGCCACATACATGTGTAAATTATGTGTTTTCCCCGATTCTACAACGTGGACGTAGTTCTACCGCAGAGCCCTCATTACAAATTAAATTTAATTTGATGAATTTTAATTACACATTTATTACTAATTGTCTTGAAGAAATATTCTATTTTACATATTGTTCTATTTGTTATGGGTTTTTTTTAGTCAAAAGTACTAAATCATGTGTTCTATTTTGGTTCAATGTACGTTTATTTATCGCAAAAAATAATTCTATTTAATAAGAATAAAAATAAAAGATACGGTATCTAATTCTTTTTTTTAATAACAGAAAATATTCAAAATGTATATGATTTTGTTGATATATGATTTTTAACAATGTTTTGATTATTTAATTAACAGTTATATAACAAATTCTGAGCCTTAATATGTGTAAATTTTAATCATTAGAAAATCAAGATAATAATAATAATAAATTCTTTTATTTAGACAGTATGACTAGTTTACATTGTGGTCCTGTATAAAACATATTCACAGACAGATAAATGAGAGATTAGAAAAATAGATAACATAATATAAAATATATACATAAAATATACACACGATATCACTGGGGGAAAAAAACCCCCAAAAAACCATATACATATGCATCATATCTATATATCACTTATTTGAGTAATAATGCTGCAAATATGCTGATTTAAAAGATGTAATAGAACCACAGCTTCTGACAGACTCAGGCAACTGATTCCATAAAATTGTGGAGGATACCTTAAAAGACCGTTTATAATATTCAGTTCGAACTTTTGGTAAATATAAAATGCCACTATCGCTACTTTTTGTTGTTCTGGAACTATTAAACTTGGCTGACAGAACTAAAAGATAAATTAATTTCTTTATGTACATGTAAAATTGGTCCTTCAAAATTCTTATTAGATAATTGTTTTGCTGGGGAAGAAAGAAAAATCAAACCCGAGTTTAGAAAATATAATAAAAACATTTGATTTTAGATACAAATATATAATATTTTTAAATAATAGATTTTCTCTTAAATAATAGAACACCCCTTGTAATTTCGAAATGTCTTTTTTTTTTTTTTTTATTGATTTGCCCCTATTAACACCCCCCTCCCCCCCCCCCCGAAAAATTTATTACACGTAGGACTTGTTGTTCAAAATTTATAGGCAATGCGGTTTGCCTCGCATCAGGTGGTATATTAAAATAATTTGCTATGTAAAGGTTTTCACTTTCATCCGAAGTGGAAAATTGGTTGTAAATGACCACTTTTGAGGAGGCAACATTTCAAGTTTAAGAATTTATCTATATATCATTGGGTTTTTTTATTGTGTGGATCAATTTGGACATAAAGATTGTTCCCGAGAAGAATGAAGTTATTCTGTTGGTCGGTTTTGATATTATCTATAAACAATCCAGGACCATCGGGAGTCGGCAGTACACTATATAGGCCTACATGTATATTTTGAAATCATTAAAACTGTGAAAAAGAAGAAATACTTCTAGTAAAACATAAAGATTTATTCAACATCGTTTTTTCTTTTTAAATCATGTTTTTAAGTATCTTTTTAAATCATGCATTGAATGAAAAGTGACCGTTTTCGGTTTTTGTATTTATAACACAGTACTAGATTTACCGCTTTTGAGTAGGTGACATTTCAAGTTTAAGAATTTATACTTATTGTTATAGGTTTTTTTTTTAATTCTGTGAATCAATTTGGACCTAAAGATTGTTCCCGAGAAGTATGAAGTAATTCTCTTGGCCGGTTTTAATATTATCTTTAAAACATCGCAATCCGGGACCGTCGGGAGTCGGCAGTACTAGATTTACCGCCCCCTTGGAAAAGAGGAAGTAGGTTACTAATTTGTCACTATGAATTTTAGACTGTAGATTATACATATAATTTGTTTGGTTTATATTTATGTAGTGGTCAGCTGGGCTTGATCGCCGGTGGCCAGTTAG
The DNA here is from genome assembly GCF_947568905.1 of Ostrea edulis. Lineage (NCBI taxonomy): Eukaryota > Metazoa > Mollusca > Bivalvia > Ostreida > Ostreidae > Ostrea > Ostrea edulis. The sequence goes on from NC_079165.1 coordinate 42,243,421, forward strand.
CTCAGTTGGTAGAGCACCCACATGACTAGAGTCTCAAGGGATCTGGGTTCAAATCCTTGTCTGGTCCGTTGCATTTTCTCCCTTCCTGTCATATTTAGTGCCATAGACCAGCCCCCTGAACTGACAGGTGAAAATGCCTGCCAGGAGATTAAGATCCTGGGTTGATGTCTTCAGGTGTGAAGACAATATAAGGAGGGAGGAATGTAACGGTCAGCCAGGTTTGATCGCCAGTGGCCAGATAGCTCATTTGGTAGAGACTGGAGATTTAGGGGCCCCGGGTTCGAATCTTGATCTAGTCTGTTGCGTTTTCTCCCTTCCTTCCTGTTACATTTATCATAAATCAAGTTAAGTAGGTCTTTCTTGTTTTAATTTGCTACTTAATCAGTTAATGGTCCAGTACTAAAATTATGATAATTTCTAACTCTTGAGGTATATTTACCAACCTAAGTGCAGTATTTCAATCTACTCCTTGTAGCTATTTTGCTTACTTTCATTGTGAACTTCATTAACTTTTTCTATACTATTAAGTAATAAGTACTGTTTAGTCCATTCAAGCCAGCATTGAAATACATTAACTAGCCAAAATCTAATGTTAATCATGTTACATGAATATTGACTGGAAATATGAGAGTGAAAGAATATAGATTGAGGCAAAATAAATTACAAGAAACTAATTTAAAAAAAACCATGCAGTACATTCAAAGAATTTTTACAGTGTATTTGTAATTGAATAGAAGCTGATCATCGATGCTTGCTACATGTAATTCAGTTAATCAATAAAAAACAAAACCCCCAAAAAACCAACAACAAAACCAGGGATAATGAAGAATGGCTTCTTTTGTTACTGTTTCAAATTTTCGCCTTGATAAAGGGATTTTGGAGATTTTTTACTCCAGATAGGAGTAATTTTTTGGATGCTTGATTCTTGGAGCTTTCTGGGTGATATCATTACTTGTAAGTAAATGAATCTCTAAATTTCCAGTAAAGTTGGCATTCTAATGTCTATTTCGAAATGGACAAAATCTGTCTAACCATGGGCCATATTCCCAGAGTAAATATGAAATTGATAAAAATGTGCTTCACAATCAGTAGGTTTTAATACCCATTAGTTACGTGAAGGTAGAAAAATGTGCTTCACAATCAGTAGGTTTTAATACCCATTAGTTATGTGAAGGTAGAAGAATGTGCTTCACAATCAGTAGGTTTTAATACCCATTAGATTTGTGAAGGTAGAAAAATGTGCTTCACAATCAGTAGGTATTAATACCCATTAGTTACGTGAAGGTAGAAAAATGTGCTTCACAATCAGTAGGTTTTAATACCCATTAGATTTGTGAAGGTAGAAAAATGTGCTTCACAATCAGTAGGTTTTAATACCCATTAGTTACGTGAAGGTAGAAAAATGTGCTTCACAATCAGTAGGTATTAATACCCATTAGTTACGTGAAGGTAGAAAAATGTGCTTCACAATCAGTAGGTATTAATACCCATTAGTTACGTGAAGGTAGAAAAATGTGCTTCACAATCAGTAGGTATTAATACCCATTAGTTACGTGAAGGTAGAAAAATGTGCTTCACAATCAGTAGGTTTTAATACCCATTAGATTTGTGAAGGTAGAAAAATGTGCTTCACAATCAGTAGGTTTTAATACCCATTAGTTACGTGAAGGTAGAAAAATGTGCTTCACAATCAGTAGGTTTTAATACCCATTAGTTACGTGAAGGTAGAAAAATGTGCTTCACAATCAGTAGGTTTTAATACCCATTAGTTACGTGAAGGTAGAAAAATGTGCTTCACAATCAGTAGGTATTAATACCCATTAGTTACGTGAAGGTAGAAAAATGTGCTTCACAATCAGTAGGTATTAATACCCATTAGTTACGTGAAGGTAGAAAAATGTGCTTCACAATCAGTAGGTATTAATACCCATTAGTTACGTGAAGGTAGAAAAATGTGCTTCACAATCAGTAGGTTTTAATACCCATTAGATTTGTGAAGGTAGAAAAATGTGCTTCACAATCAGTAGGTTTTAATACCCATTAGTTACGTGAAGGTAGAAAAATGTGCTTCACAATCAGTAGGTTTTAATACCCATTAGTTACGTGAAGGTAGAAAAATGTGCTTCACAATCAGTAGGTTTTAATACCCATTAGTTACGTGAAGGTAGAAAAATGTGCTTCACAATCAGTAGGTATTAATACCCATTAGTTACGTGAAGGTAGAAAAATGTGCTTCACAATCAGTAGGTTTTAATACCCATTAGATTTGTGAAGGTAGAAAAATGTGCTTCACAATCAGTAGGTTTTAATACCCATTAGTTACGTGAAGGTAGAAAAATGTGCTTCACAATCAGTAGGTTTTAATACCCATTAGATTTGTGAAGGTAGAAAAATGTGCTTCACAATCAGTAGGTTTTAATACCCATTAGATTTGTGAAGGTAGAAAAATGTGCTTCACAATCAGTAGGTTTTAATACCCATTAGTTACGTGAAGGTAGAAAAATGTGCTTCACAATCAGTAGGTTTTAATACCCATTAGTTACGTGAAGGTAGAAAAATGTGCTTCACAATCAGTAGGTTTTAATACCCATTAGTTACGTGAAGGTAGAAAAATGTGCTTCACAATCAGTAGGTTTTAATACCCATTAGATACGTGAAGGTAGAAATAGCTACATCGGCAGTTTTGAGATTATCTCTAGGCCAAAATAAGATAAATGCGCGTTTCCAGTTTCCTGACCCTACCTACCTTTTTGCTGCCTACCCTAAATATTATATTGACAATATATATAAATAAAATAAAAATTCAGAATTTTTTTCTTTTTGCATTTGAGTTTCTCTGATTTACATTTTAACTACAGTACTATTGATCTTCAAAATGTTTGAATAGTAATTGTAATGTATATAGACATGTATTCAAAGTATGTCCAAAAATTAAGATTTCAAATAGAATGTTTCAGTATAATTAAATGTTTACCTACCCACCCTACCAAATGTTTTGGGGAGTGAAATAGGAAGCATACATATTTTATTTGGCCTTATAAATGTAACATGACAACTTCAGGTAATGTTGCAGTTTAGTATACATGTAATATGAACATGTGAAATGTTTTTAAATTCAAAATAAGTAATAGGAATTTTAAGAGGCTTCATGTGTGTTATATGTACTCACTAAATGTGCTTTGTTGTTGTCATTTTCAGTTTTTTATTGAAAAGCTTAGTAGGATGAAAAGGTGAAACAAACTACTGAAAATCATGTCGGGTAACTACTACTTTGTAATGGTGGGACACTTGGACAATCCAATATTTGAGATGGAGTTTTGTCCACCTAATAGAGCCAATGAACCTAAGGTAATAATTTGGACTTTCATATAAAATTTACAAATGCAGGGTTTGATATTTACCTTCTTGAGCACTAGACCAGTTGGGCTACTTCAAATGATTTTTAATAGTAAGACCTGATCTTACATTTACTAGCCCTGACCAAATTTTCCAGAAAAAAAGATGATGGTTCCTCCATTTGATATTTATAATCACAGACTGAGCTAAAACGTATTCACATTGTCTCATAAAAATTACGCTAGTCTCATTGATGCTTTTTTCCTATAACTGATGATAGATTACAACTCGACCATTTTTCTTTGTTTTTTAAGCCCGCTTTGTTTCTTCGCTATCTTTACTTTTTCATAAGCCCACTTTGTTTCTTCCCTACCTCTTCTTTTTCATAAGCCCACTTTGTTTCTTCCCTACCTCTTCTTTTTTATAAGCCCGCTTTGTTTCTTCCCTACCTTTACTTTTTCATAAGCCCACTTTGTTTCTTCCCTACCTCTTCTTTTTTATAAGCCCGTTTTGTTTCTTCCCTACCTTTACTTTTTCATAAGCCCACTTTGTTTCTTCCCTACCTTTTCTTTTTTCTCTGGGACATCTTTCTGTGAAGACTAGAAGCTGTATTCCTGTGTCAACATCGAAAAATGGCTGTTTACGATGCAATTGATAAAAACTTCTCACATCTCATTGAATTAAACTTGTTTTTAAATTATAGTGAATTCAATTTATATCGATTTATCTAAAACAAAACTTTACACACTTTTACATTTTTAGGATTAACATTGAGCAGATGTTATAAAAAAATCATATCAGACCAAGACTTATCGATTACAACTAGAAATAGAGATTATGTCATCACACAGTTTAAAATTGTTGCAAATGTGTTGTTAATTTTTTACACGTATTTGTTAGTCAGATTAAAATAAAGTTTCTTGCTTACTTTTCAACACGACCAGTCAGACTAGTAAAACAACGTATTATCCAACCAGACCTATCATTTAGTAGACTCGAGTGGTTGGATGTGCCTTAGTGTCAAACCCTGTAATGTGATTTTGACGAATGTGTACCAGTTTATTTTGGAAACAGGAATTGGGAGTTTCTATTGTAAAATATGATTTTCTAGAAGTACAAAATTGCTGTTGGCTTCAATGTAGAAAATGTAATTACATGTATCTTATTTGAGTGAAAGTGCATAATTTCAAGGTAAATATTGGAATACAAATGCATGTAATTGGGTCAAATGCTGTGTGACATGTTTCATACCAATTGTTAGGCAGTTCTTCATACACTGATTTTAACTACGGATTACTCCGTTTACCTGATTAAGATAAAGGGCTCATGGCGGGTGTGATCGGTCAACAGGGGATGCTTACTCCTCCGAGGCACCTGATCCCACCTCTGGTATATCCAGGGGTCTGCATTTGCCCAACTCTTAAATTGTATTTTTTATAGGATTAAAGAGATTGATCACCGTTTGTTATCTTCACCTTTTTATGAAATACCTTGTCTCTTTTTGGAGAGCCTAGATGAGAGAAGGTTTTGTACATACTTGTAGATAAGAATTTTGAGTACATAGAATAGTTTTAGCTCCCTGAATGAGACTCAGATGAGTTTTTCTGATAAAAAAATGTTTTAGATGCCTAATGAGCTATTTTCAAGTTAGTAATGGCAACATATGATAATATCATCAACAAGATGATGAAAGCTTGTGATTTGGTGAGAATTATGACCCATGGATTTCTTGAGTAGATGTATTTTATGTAATATTTGTGTGAATTTTTAGAAAGATGACCATCGTCACTTGAACCAGTTTGTTGCTCATGAGGCTCTGGACCTGGTAGATGAACAAGTGTGGACTACAAACAACATGTACCTTAAAATTGTGGACAAATTTAATGAGTGGTTTGTGTCAGCCTTTGTCACAGCAAGTCGTATCCTTCTCTCTCTGTATTTTATCAGTCTGTTGCCCTTCTTTTCTTTTTTTTTTGCCCTAATTTTTTTATGACTACAAATACAAAGTAAATTTGTAATACAAAGTAAAACAAGAATGTTCATAGACCGCTAACCTTTGCCCATCTTTGCAAACCAAGTGTCCAATTTTCGCTTACTCTCATCTAGATGAGAGAAAGCGAATCGGACACTTGACTTGCAAAGATGACCTTTGCCAAGGTCCCTATTTTTCTTTGTCCACAACCATCCACAGATTGCTTCAATAATTTGATTACGTCTTTCCAGTCAGCAAACCTATCATATGTGATAAGTTTGAACAAAATCTAGACAGTTTTTAGATAATTTTGTCCATAGATAAACACACATAAACAGAACCAAAAGCAGAACCTTCTTGGTGAAGTTCCTTTATACTGTTGCATGCTTGAGAAAACTAAGTACTTTAACTATGTATGTGAATAATCTACTTTGAATATATCTATAAAAAGATTTATTATAAAGCACACTGAATTTGATTTAACAAAGTGTACAAATTCTTGCCAAAATTGTCACATACTTCATTTGAAAATGTTTGAATATGTATTGCATATTAATATTGTTTTCATTAACGAATGTAAAGGAATGAGATTTATGATGTTACATGATGTAAAAAACGAAGATGGCATAAAGAATTTCTTCACAGAAACGTATGAAATGTATATCAAGGTAAGTTTTGTGTGTATTAAATGCAAATGTTGAATTGGAAAATATTTAACTTTTTATGGTTTTACTAGATAACTGAATTTAGTGTCATTCTTTAACAGTTAGTTTCTATGGAATCCTGTATATTTCAAGTGGGAATGAAATAAAACAATGGCTGTGCCAAGAAAGGCATCCCCCACAATGAAGTATATTTACAATAGTACTCCAACGACCTTGTCCTTTGACTTAAAAAAAACAAACAAACCTTGTTAACAAGGACACAGAGCTGTGTGTAAGACAGTATCTGTGCACATGCATGCAGTCTTGTACATAAAAAAAATCAGAAGTCCAAACTTTTACATTTGACCTTGAAAACCAGTATGAACCAACTATTTTTGTAAAGTACCATTTTCCCAAAGTTAGATAAAAAAATTAGATAGGAAATGTGTGAATTTCAGAATTTCCTTTCAAAAAACTTTTTTTTTCTACGTTAGATCTAATATATGTACAATCTTAGGTCTTCAAGAAAAGTGTCATTTCCGAAAAAATTGACAAATACTGGATAGGAAGTATGTCTTATATACAAGTAATTTCATAATTTTCTTTCCTGTGACCTTGAAATCTTACATTACATTTGACTTTCAAAACCAGTAAGAATAATGATGAGGCACTGTTCCTGCATGTTTGATAAAAATTAGAAATGAAATGTACAGAGGTTGTAACCAAGGAACACACAAATATACGGAAACTAAGCTAAGGATCAAAAACTAAACTCAGGAATAAAATCAATTCCACTGTCGGTGTTCAATGTTGTTTATTAATCTAGTTTTCTCTTAAACTTTTAGCATTCCATGAACCCATTCTACGAAATCAACAAACCAATCGTGTCGCCTGCTTTTGAGAAAAAAGTTCAGACATTTGGACGAAAGTACCTAACAGGATAAATCAAACTGTCTAGGATATCGGCATCAGTGCATGTCTAGGATATCGGCATCAGTGCATCTTGTTTTGTGTGCAATAATTAATGTTATTTGCTCTTTGTTATGTACATTTGTATGATGAATAAAAATGAATATCACTGTATAAATGTCTTCTTTGATTGTAAACTAAGAAATTCTAGAATGTAATGATAAATCTAATTTCTTCTTTAGAAATCTCAGCCAAGCTTTGACATCTGATAGAGATACATAGATTGGATAAGTAATAAATAGTCATCTTATTTTTTTTTAAATTGTTTGTTTGTTTGTTTGTTTTACGTCCCGTCGAGAATTCTTCACTCAATTGAGACATCACCAGCTGTAGGCGAAGTACCATTTAGACCTATGCTAAAGCGCCCATGGCCGTAGCTGTGAGTGTTATAGCGTGACAACGCGTTTAGCAACACGGGACCTCCGTTTTAAGGTCATATTTGAAAGACCCGTGATTCTCACTTCTAAATGCCGAGTGTTTGGCGAAGTAGCAGTCATTATCTAGTAACGAACGGGTCTCGAACGCATAACCTCCCGGTTACAAAGCGATCGCTCTACCACTGAGCTACCGCGACCGGTAATTTTTTTTTTATTAGTCAAGGTATAATTTATTCTAAATCTAATTCAATGTTTTACTTTTTATACATATTTAGACAGGATGTATTATGATATGGTGCCGGTCATCTGCGGACAAATGTTTATAAGGACCCGACCCTTTTGTTTCGAGTTTTCCCCCTTGATACTTAAGCTTGGGCCGGTCGTGGTAGCTCAGTGGTATTCGCTTCATGACCGGAAGGCGGTGAGTAGATCCCCGCTCGTGTCAGGGCCGCGTCAAGCCTAAGACGTGAACACACATGTAGGTAGTAATTGCCCCTTCCCGAAACGCTCGGTATTTAGAAGTGAGAATCAAGGATACGACCTTAAAAACGGAGGTCCCGTGTCATGACAGGCGTTGGCACGTTAAAGAACCATCACTGCTACGGTTCTAAGCGCTAAGCATACATGTAGGTCTATTTGTAGTACTTCATCTACAACTGGTGACATCGCAATATGAGTTAAAAAATTCTCGACGGTACGCATACAAATCCAAACAAATACTTAGTACAAACATATAAGAACTATAAGTTTTGAGGGATTTGTCATTTACACGTACCCTATATTGTCAAAGTTTTGTCCTTTGAGATACATTCAGAAATCTAACGAAACGAAACAGATTGTATAACCGAACTCTTTTAATTATAATAATTAACAAGTGTACCGCAAACGGTACATAATACGCCCGTGAAATGCTTACATAGGGTGTTTTTCTTGTGCTATGATTTGTATAACTTTGCTTCAGGTAGTATCAGCCATCATGAGGCTGTGACAAACTTTCATATGAACAAAGGGTCTTAGCTTAAAAATCGAGATTTCCTCAAAATGGACCAAGTTCAACAACCTGTAATTTTTTCAAACATTGAAGAAAATCAAAATCCTTCCCCAGATGCACATCTTCAATACCCATACAAACACGCCACAAAATAAGATGGTCCTCACTTGAAAACTGTGGGAGGAGTTGGGCGGACAAATTATGTACCCTCCATAGAATATTAATTTCCAAATAGACTAAGTTCAACAACCTGTAATTTTCTCAAAAATTGTAGAAAATCAAAATCCATCCCACATGCACATCTTCAATCTGTAAAATTCAGGGGGCTCAAGGCGGCCTCCAGACCCCTTACCTCATAGAGTTGCACCCCCTAACCGCAATTCCTGGATCCGCTCCTGCACTAGACAAAAGGTAGGTCTACATGTATTACATGTTTTTTTTCAAACGTGTATATTGCGTGTATAACTTCTAGATTTCAACAATGCATTCCAGGAAAGCATACATACATATATTTCGTGCATTGCTACTGTCGTCTGATTCATTATTCAAGACAATAATATAATGGCATCTTCAAATTCACAGAGTAAAATCACAGGTGCTTGCATGGGTCATAATATATAAATATACATCTAAACTTATGCATATATGTATAAGGTTAGATGTGTATTCATATATTATGACCAAAGCACCTGTGAGCAAAGTTGGACGGCTGATGAAATACAAGTGCTAGCATCAACAATTTGCGAAAATATAGTGATATTCTGTTTGCAAAATTTTCTAGTGATATCTCTTCGGAGAAAAAGAGGGGAATCTGGAACGAAATCACCAAATAGAAAGTAGTCTAGTCTTTCAAGAGTTGAAATATACCAAAAGTTCAGATGAATATTAAAAGGAAAGAATGCTAAAACATTTGTTGTTGGAATTTAACACCCCCTTCCACCAAAATTTAAAATAAGGACTCAATATGTAGTCGTTATCCTCTTCCATATATTATCATTATAACTTGGAGGATATAAAAATTGTAAATTATAGGTCATTAGACACAATTTCAGTTTTTTAAGAACTTGGTTGATTGGATGGAATAAATTTCTAGACAGTTAACATTAATGTTCCTTGATTGTAAAATAGAATTAATCTAAAATATGCATGTGACGTGTTACGTTCCATAATATTTGTGTAAATGAAAGTCAAATTAAAAAATTTCAAAAATGAAATTAAAGCTTCCAATATTATCATCAGATAGTTCCCCATAAGTTTGTTCACATTTTTCACTATATTTTTTCATACAAAACAACAATTTTTCAAATTGTACTTACTTACTTATCCTCTTCGTCCCCGGCGAGACAAGGCTTCAACAAGTTGTCTCCATCTAGCTCTGTCCTTGGCAATATACTGTGCCTGTCCCCATGAGTAGCCCATTTCCTCAAGTTCTGACGTTACGGTTCTCCTCCAGGTGGTACGTGGTCTGCCTCTTTTCCTCTTTCCAGGTGGTGTCCAGTGTAGAGCTACTTTGGGAATCCTGTTCTGGGGCATTCTCATTACGTGACCAAGTCATCTCATTCTTCTTTGTTTTATCTCTGTGGTGATGTTCTTGCTTTTGCACTTTTGGTGTAGGTTTTTATTACTGATTTTGTTTGGCCAAAAGATTCTGTTTATTTTTCTAAGGCAGTTGTTGTGGAAGGCCTCAACTTTTCTCATATCACTGTCTATAACACGCCAGCATTCAGACCCATACAGGAGGACTGATTTCACATTGCTGTTATAAAGTTGGACTTTGGTCCTCAGACTGTAGCTGTTTGATTTCCAGATGGTTTGGAATTGGGCGAATGCTGCACGTGCTTTGTTGAGTCTTGCCTTTATGTCTTTCCCGGCACCGTTGTCCTTGCTAAGTATGCTTCCTAGGTAGGTGAATTCCTCTACCTCCTCCAGTGGTTCTCCATTTAAAACCACAGGTTCCACTGGAGCATTTATTGTCATCACCTTGGTCTTTTTTGGTGTTGATGTTAAGACCAGTTTGTTTGGCAAATGTGTTCAGCTGATCTGTTTTTTTCTTGTAGATGGGTCTTGTTCCCTAAGATCTCTGCAAGGTCGTCTGCAAAGTCTAGGTCCTCTAGGTTGCTGAACATAGTCCACTGGATACCTCTCTTCTTATCTGCTGTGCTGTTTCTTTGGATCCAATCAACGACTATTAAGAAGAGGATAGGTGACAATATACATCCTTGTCTAACTCCAGATTTGACACTAAAGGACTCAGAGGTGTTATTTTCTAATATGACACTGCATTCAAAGTTTTCGTAGAATGCTCGCATAAGGTTACAGGTTTTCATTGGGATTCCATATGATCTAACTATTTTCCACAATGTATCCCTATGCACATTGTTAAATGCCTTCTTAAAGTCAATATAGTTGATGTATAGTGGCATTTTCCATTCAATACATTGTTCGATAATATTACGAATGGCAAAAATCTGGTCTATGCAACCTCTTCCTCTTCTGAACCCAGCTTGTTCTTCTCTCAATTTATCATCAATAGCTTCATCTATTCTGCTGAGAAGTATTTTGCAGAATACCTTACTGGGGACTGAAAGCAATGTCATCCCTCTCCAGTTATCACATATTTGGAGGTCTCCCTTTTTGCTAGTTTTACGATAAGTACTTTACTCCAATCAGATGGTTCCCAGATGGATACAAATAAGCTCAGTAGTTTGTTTGCTGATGTGACAATATCTAATTTTAGCATTTCAGCATGGATGTTGTCAATGCCAGGTGATTTCCCGTTTTTAAGATTTTTAATAAAAATTTTAACTTCCTCCAATGTCGTTAGTTCAAGATCTATTTCCAGGTCTTCCTCAGCAGGTACAGGAGTAGCAGGTTTATCAGGTTCTGGGTAATTTAATACCTCTTGAAAATACTGGACCCACCTTTTGGCCTGTTCATGATCTGTCGATAGTGGGTGGCCGTCTTTGTCCTTGACAAGAGCTGGTTGGGTTGTATTTTTACCACATAGCTGTTTAGTTATCTTATACACAACGCTCATTTCTCCATGAGAAGTTGCATGTTCTGCTCTTTTTGCAAGGTTGTCAAGGTGCATTCTTCTGTCTTTTCTTGCACTTCTTTTCACTTCTTTGTCTTTTTCTCTATATGAAATTTGCATTTGTTCTTGTAATCTGGTCGACTTTGTGCTTATGATTTTTGTTTCAGTTTCTTCCTTTCACTTATTCTTTCCCATGTGTTTGATGTTAGCCATTCCTTATTCTTTTTTGTTCTATAACCCAAAGTTTTTGCAGCTGTTTCAACATATGTTTCTTTGATGGTGTCCCACTTTCCTTAAATGTTATCTTGTTTTCAAATTGTAGGTGCGACTTTATTTTTTTTTTTTTTTTTTACAATAAATTAATTAATGCAATGGATTCCACTTTTAAACATAATTTTTTGAAGTTTATAACGTTAGGAATTAGATATTTCTGATATGGATTTTAAAAAAAAAATCATAATTTGATTCATAGTCAATTTGACTGGTCTCTGAAAACCTCTTTTCTTCTTATCTGCCGCTGTTTGGGTTGCTTCAAAATCAACACCGTTGCCATTATTTGTTTAGTTGTTTACAGACTGATGCCGAGCGTTTGGCGATGGAACTGTCACTACCTGTTTTAACGACTTAGGTGTGTCGCGGCTGAGATTCGAACCCCGGGCCTTCCACATGCGGGGCGAACGCTCAAACCTCTCGGCCACCGCGGCGGTAGTCTGCTTTATGAAACGCAACTTAGTCCGGTTTTATAATTTAGTCCTGTTTTTACGCCCAACTAAGCTTACGTCTGATCACAGGCCTTTTTGTGAAACGGGTCCCTGGTGTCCGTCTGTCTGTAAACTTTTCATACTTTTGATTTCTTGTCCAGAGCCACAGGGCCAATTTCAACCAAACCTTGTACAAATCATCCTTGGGTGAGGGGAATTCAAGTTTCTTCAAATGAAGGACCATGATCCTACCAAAGGGGAGATAATCACAAAAATAGGGTGGGGTCATTTAAAAAATCTTCTCAAGAACCACTGAGCCAGAAAAGCTGAAATGTACACGAAAGCTTCTTGATATAGTAGAGATTCAAGTTTGTTAAAATCATGACCCCCGGGGGTAGGATGGGACCATAGTAAGGGATAAGATTTTTACATGCCTTTGGTCACTACGTATCATCTCGCCCTCAAGAACATGAACGGTATTCTGGAAAAAACACCTGCCCATTCTGCATGCCAACAAACGAATGGCTGGTGTTTTTAAGGAACCACCGATGGCATACTTCAGACGCCCCAGAAAGCTGAGAGAGAGAGAGAGAGAGAGAGAGAGAGAGAGAGAGAGAGAGAATTTATGCCTCCTGGGGCCCAGTCTGGAAGATAAATATCTTGTATCCTGTTTTCTATTATAATTCCCTGTTTTATGTAAAACTTCACTTCCCAACTATGAAGTTATTGTTAGTGTGTAGAAGACACATTACATTAAATGAAAGGTGATAAACAATCTCATGTTCTTTGTATTGGAATCCTGTTCAATAAGACAAGATGAACCAAAGGATTTGAGTAATATTTTGGGGGTATTTATTATGACCAATGTTTACTGGGAAAACGAATTAGATATCAACTTGTCAAATATATCACCAGAGTTCATAATTTATCAGATCTAACTTACAGAGAAGTAGAATAACCATTTAGATTTAATACTGTTCAATTATATCACTTTGATTTCATATGAAAAAGCAGAGAGGAAACAACAGTTGTTTAAGACAGAGTGGAAGAAAGACCAACCTTTACCGTTTTTTTTATATTAAGAAACAGCTGCACGTATGAAGTATACTCTTTAAGGCGATGTTGGATGTAAAGGCTGTTTTCTTTCTTTCCGTGTTTGCGTCACTAAATCCAACATTTTATCTATGACAGATTATGACCTCTACAAAAGAATTAGCCTAGCATTTTAGAGCATTGGGGGATAAAGACCCTACTGGTGACAAAAGGACTTTCGAGTACCCGATAAAATGTCCATTAATCCCGTCCGTGACCAAGTCTATCAAAAGACCCTTCACAGCAAAAAGCATCCGTTAGCTGGGGTCTTACCGTGGAATGGTGATACAAAACAAGAGAAACAACCTTCAGTTGTTGAGAAATTCCAGAAGCCTTCAATAATTTAAAGATAGTCTTATGAAATATAGACACAAATGGAACATTTAAGTACGTTTTTCATAATAGGTGTGAAAGGTCAACAAGTGTGGGGTCCTTTAGAATGCTCGTTTGCTTTGTTTGATTTCCATATTGCAAGCGATAAGACGTATTTTCATATAGGACATATTAAAAACTGGACAGTCGTATATTGATTTAATTTGACGAATTGCTACTCATCATGATATTTATGGCGCCATTCCAAACTTTCTTCAAACAGATAACATCCTAGCGTCTTATATTTTACTCTGCGACTGCGATTTCTATATATATATATAAGGACCTGAAATTACCATAAAATTTCTTTTAAGCTAGTCCATTTCCAATGAAAACTTTACTATTTATCGCAGAGATCCTATTATTTTTTATTTTTTTCCACGTGAAAGGAAACTTCTTAGGAGGCACCATCAGCAGCTACTTCCATAACAATGTCGCTGTAAGTAGACATGTATATATATGTTGTAAATGGTTCGCTAAATTTCTTTCACTTATATCTTACAGTGATGTAATGATTTTAAAAAGTTTTAGTTTGTTACGATGTATATTATGTAGATCAATGTTGATTTCGATTTTACGCTTTAATATTTTCTCAAAACGATTTTCAGCCATCAAAAAATTAAATGGTAGAATTCTTTTGAGATTTTTTCTTTTTAATAAAAAATGAATTCTAAAGCACATTTATTTGACTGGTTTTGAGTATAATTTTTCTTTTGATATTTCAATATTTTCCGATAACTGAACAGTATTACATTGTATGTATTTTAAATACTGGGAACAAATTTGAACAACAAAATAACAGTAATAAAATTGAAGGAATTTTCTTTGGAGAGTAAAAATTTGCAATACCGCAAAAGTATACGTCAACCTATGTACTCAATATACACAGTACTGTCCGGGGAAAAGTGCTGTAAGACATAAATAGTAATCGTAATGATTAACAGAAATAGATGCGTTCTTTGTGGAGAAAAAGACTTGCGTATGAAGATAACTCCCGAAGAATACAAAATGAAATATTTCTTCATTTCCAGAGATTAACATACAGACTGGTGTGGGAGAGGGGTACAGGACCCTGTGGTCCATCATGTTCTGAGCAAGACATCGGAAACCTATTCATATCGCTACCGCCTGCGCTTTCATCTTTAAAATGGCGGTGCACCGCCGGATGTTCCACCATCACGGACCTACATGACGTCAGTTACACGTTAACAGCCGTCAGTAGCAGCAACGTGTCTGGATGGGAACAAGGAGAGCGTTACTTCTTTTATCGTGGGTGGACAATAAACAACACATATGAAATCTCGTACGTTATATACATTATGTTATTAGGTCAAATATGCTGTCTAACAGTAAGGTCATTCTTTACATACTGATTTTGACTACGAATTAATACTCCTTTTACCTGATCAAGATATGGGGCTCACGGCGGGTGTGACCGGTCAAAAAGGAATGTTTAATCCTATTGAGCATCTGATCCCACGTCTGGTGTGTCCAGGGGTCCGTGTTGTAGAATCACAGTTCGATATCTCCATTACTTTTTACCAAACTAAGCAATGTGAATATATAAAATCTTAATGAAAACAAAAAATTAAATGTTTAGAAAAAGATCTAAAATCATGAACTTCAAAGACAAAAGAGATACATTGCGAATCATTATTTACATACTTGTGAATATGCACATGTCCGACATATTCAGGTAAGGTTCAGAGGTTCACGTAAGGCTCTGAAGTTCCAGTAATTCTCTGAGGTTTAGGTAAGGTTCTGAGGTTCCAGTAACGCTCCGAGGTTCAGGTAAGGTTCTGTTAAGGCCCAGGGGCCCGTTTTACAAAACAACTTACGACAAAGTAGCAAGTCTTAAATTGTAAATACACAGTTATTACTTTAAATGAATCAGTGAAACTTTTTCTGAGATTAGAGGTTCACGTAAGGCTCTGATATTCCAGGAACGCTGTGGGGTTCAGGTAAGGTTCTGGTAAGGTCCAGAGATGCAGGTAAGGCTGTTGAAGTTGAAGTAAGGCTCTGAAGTTCAGATAAGGTTTTGAAGTTCAGGCCAGACTGAGGTTCATCAATGAAACTTATTCTTCATAAATCTTGAAAACCTTTTCGGGTGTTTTACAATAGAACAAAGGTCGTTGTCTTATTTAAGGTGTCTAAATCCAATGATATTTGGTGGCATATTTCTGCCTTCACTTGTCAGATATTATGTCTACATGTAATGATAGACAGTTTAATCATAAAGGTGAAATAAATGCATTTAAGATGTAGACCCTCAGACCTCCAATATATGGATGTCTCCCACATTTTCAGAGTAAGCCAAATAATATGTCATGGATAATATCATTTATTGGAGATTTCATTTATATTGAATTTTAGAAGGACTGATTTTATTAGTATGTGGTACTACCTTAACTTCCTTAAGTGCCTTCTCTTGTTCGATAAACATCCACAGATCGACATGTCGTTGATTTTAACAATTAAACGACTTCTTAAGTTCAATAAGTCTTCATCTATATATATGCACTGAACGGCAAATGTTTTCCATCTTGGTGGTAGTTAAACCAATATGATGACCTGTATCTAATCTCCAAAGATTAAACCAATAAAATGAATGTTGCCCTGGTTGTTACACAACTTTTGAAAGATACATTTCATTTGTAATTTTGTTGTAAGTAACTGAAAAGATGTCAATTTCATCCTCAAAATAAATAAGTTTTGACAATAATCAACCAAACAACTGAAGTGAAATCGGATTTGTTCACATCGTTTTCAGACTTATTCACTGTTACATTAACTCGACATGGTTTGAACATTTAGCTAAAATGAAACCAATTCTATGACTATGTAAAGCTGTGACTTTATAGTATTTCAGTTTGGCACTTGAAAGTTGGATAAAAAAAAAAAGGACATCGCGTCATGCCATATTAATTTTAAGGGAACATTTGTCAAGTATATGTCGACATTAATAATGTTGTGATTTGTTATCAAAATGGCGTAATCAAAATCGATTGGTTGAGTAAATGAGAAGATATTGTCAAAATGTATTAATTTAGAGAATAAAATTGTCAACTTGTCGATATTCTTTCGCGACTTCAAAAGTCTTATAATAACTGGGATGACAATCATTTTATTGACTTAAATTTTTGGCGATAATTTACAACCAAGACGAGTAAAAAAAATGCCGTTCAGTGCATGAAGATGAAGCTTTATTGAGTTTAAAAAGTTGTTTCATTCTTAATTATCAGCGACATGTTGACTTCTTGATATCGACATACATGTATTGATGTTTAGTCACTCTAACGTTTCCATAATTTTGAGCATAAAATTGGCATCTTGACTATTTTGGCGACTTGCAACAAATATTATCTTTCAAAAGTTATGTAATAACCAGGGCGACATTTATTTTATTGGCTTAATTCAGATACAAGTCACCATGTTGATTATCAACAATTAAGATGAGAAAAATGTGTCGTTCATTGCATAAAGATGAAAATTTATTGAGTTTAAAAAGTCGTTTGATTGTTAAAATCAGCAAAATATCGACTTTTTAATATCGACACGTTAATGTCTCGAGAACAAGTGGGGTCACTTCTAAAAATGTTTCCGTAACATCAGATCATTATGTCGATTTCCCAGAACATAATGTCGACTTGTCTGATCTTTGTGTGTCGGCTTGTCAGTTCATTATGTTGTTAAGCAAATGGCACATTATCAGGGTACTGACTAAAACCTGGTCTTCGGTCCCGGTCTCAGATTTTTTATTCGATAAAAACAGAATATATTAAAATATTTTAAACCCAACCCCCCCATTTCTCATTAATTTAGGTATGACGTCTCATGCCTGCATTCTGATACCGGTAGTTGATTGATCATATCATTTTCTTCTTTCGTAAAATATGATATGAAAACTCCGCGACCGGTGGGACCGACAAATAAAATCCATACTAAAAGCCGGTCCCAGTCTCGACATTTTCCCTCAATAGCCGCTTTAATCTACCTTTTCATAAAAAAAGATAAGGATGTGATACGCAATGACTTTCTATTGTATACACATGTTTCTGATTCATTGTATCTGGGTTTTTTATTCCAATTTTCCTTTGTATGTCAAAATCGAACTCAACTACATGTACGTGATTTTTTCTCCCAAATGAACGTGTTACATTACATTTTCATAAAAAGATCAGGATGTAGAAGAGAAATAATATATATGTACTTTTGCTGGTGTATTTGTTTGTAATTTACTGCTGCATATATATATTTTTTAATTTATTCATTTTTGTCATTCAGGTCAAACACCTGACCACACGGTTGATAAAATTTTCAAATTCAGTGTTATATTCCGAACCCGGTCTCTGTACATGTGCTGGCTGACTGCTCTTTTTCTCTTAATTACGAGTGTATTGTGAGAATCGCCTGAAGTTGTTAAATTATGACGTCATATTAGTTGTTTTAATCAGTGAAGAAAAGCCTTTATGTAAAATTAGAATAATACAAATTAGCGTGCACGTGCAAAACATGAGAGTCCAGAATGCACCATGTATGAAGTACTTAAAAAAAAATTATGTTCATTAGTGAAATGAAAAAGAAAAAAACATTGTCCTTAAATTTTATTATAATAATTGAAACATGAATAATTATTGTTGATAGCGATACAAAATTAATATGCACTCTCGTCAACACCCCCCCCCCTCCCTCTTCCAGAAAGATTCTGAATATGAATACAAGAATAATGATTTTGAAAAGGAAATGTTAAATTTCGTTTTTTTGCCCCCGTAATCGGATATTCGGGGCGCATATATAGCGTTTGGTCCGTCCGTCTGTTTGTTAGCAAAAACTTGAACCTTCGCCATAACTTTTGAATGTTGATGTTGATAGGGTTTTCACATTTCACATGTCTACTCCTTGTGACAAGACCTTTCTTTACATGCAATTCTTCACCTTTGAAATTTGACCTACTTTTGAAAATCTTTTACCGTAGCCATATTGATTTATTTATTGATGTTTTCCGCCACACTCAACAATTTTTCAGTTTTCTGGTGGCGCCCAGTGTTTATTGGTGGAAGAGAGAACCCAGATACAAAGTATCTGGGAAGAGACCACCGACCTTCCGAAAGTAAACTGGGAATCTTTCTCACTCTGGCGCGAACCTTAGCCATAACTTTTGAATGGTTAGTAAAAATACATGAGGGTATGGAATGCTTTACGCAGGCATACTTTTCATGAAGTGCTAACAGTATTTGTATTTTCAAAACTGAAATTTATTTCTTAAATGAATTTACATGTATTTTTTGCATATTTATAAATGTAGATTTCATTATCAGTTTGTGTCAACTTTATGCATTTTGAAATGTAAGATATTTGAAAATAGGATATAAACAGTTTTTGTGCAGCATAATTAATACGTTTGTACATATACGTATATAACTATCCACAGTAAATATACATGTAGTTACCACATAATATTAATTATAAAGTAAAAACATACCATAGATTATTTGAAGACCATCTAAAGTCAGAGGGTATCTTCTGTATAAGTATACAGATTCTGACATTTTTGGTGAGCATGTCCTCTATGTATGGCGCACTTTTATAAATATTATATAAATATATTAGGTGAATTTTTAAAAAACATTGCACCTAAAAGAACCACAACTGAAAAAACCCAACTAAATATCAAATAAGAAAGGAAGAAATAGAGTTTTATCGTTATTATTCACTGCTTATATACAAATATAAAATATACATATAAAGAGATCGGGTTCGGAATACAAAACATGTATCTTTGAAAACTGATTATAACCTGAATAGAAGAAATAAAATAAATGAACAAATAAACTAACTGTCAATTACAAACAAATACACCAGGATAAGTACTGTACATCTATATTATTTCTCTTCTATATCCTTATCTTCTTATGAAAAGGTAGTGTAACGCGTTCAATTGGGAGAAAATTTCGATTCTGACGTAAATATAAAGAAAATTAATTGAAATAAAAAGCCACGCACACACAATAAATCAGAAACATAATGTATACAAAGGGATACCATTGAGTATCACGTAATTATCTTTCTTATGAAAAGGTAGATTAAAGCGGCTATTGAGGGAAAATGTCGAGACCGGGACTGGCTTTTAGCATCGATTTTATTTGTCGGTCCCACCGCCGGATCCCGGAGTTTTCACATACATGTATTATTTTACGAAAGAAGATTGAAAAGAAGATCGATTGATTGATGTTTTCCGCCACACTCAACAATTTTTCAGTTACATGGTGGCGCTCAATTTTTATTGGTGGAAGAGAGAACCCAGATAAAATGTACCTGGGAAGAGACCACCGACCTTCCGGAAGTAAACTGGGAAACTTTCTCACTTACTGGCGCGAACGGGATTCGAACCCGCACCGACAGAGGTGAGAGGCCGTGTGATTTTGAGCTTGATGCTCTATCCACTCGGCCACGGAGGCCCCTTATGAAAAAAGAAAATAATAATATGATCAATCAACTATCAGAATGATATGTCATAACTAAGTTAACGAAAAATGGGGCTCAAATATCCTGATATATTCTGTTTTTATCGAATAAAGAAATCCGGGACCGAAGACCGGGTTTTAGTCACGGGACCCATATTGGGCTTAAAAACATTTCGTACGGTTACTATTCTAACTTTTTATCAATTGACAAGTGGACAAAAAAATTTAACAAGTGCACAAAATAATATGACAAGTCGGCTTGATTAACAGAAAAGTCGATGTAATTATTTGACAAGCGATGGTAAAAATGTGCCACCATAATGCTGAGCTTAATACTAGAAAATAGATACACACGTCATAAAGAGAATAATGTGTTATAATACAGCAGGTGCTGGTGATTGCTGTTTACAACACTACCCGTTTGGTTGGGTTGGTCAAGTGTGATATTCAGAGATTAAGTGATCTTTTGAACACCGTAAGGATGGTGTGTAGTATGAAATGGAGACTTTGTTCGAGATCCACTTAATTCACAGCTATTCTTGACAGAATCTCCAACATCTTTAATCACAAATCCTGAAAGATCCATAACACGTATGTGAAAGAGCCTAGGAACGTGAAAGAATGGAATACTAGTATTGTATAACGATGTTTGAGTGTATAGTTAAAATGACTAGGAATTGTGTTTCAAGAATTTCAGTGAGTTATGCAACATTTATCTTGAAGCCAAGAACTGTGACTTACAAAAAGAAGAATCACAATGAAGTTTCAATTTTAGCATTCATTTACCTTCTATAACGTTGTAAACTTGACTCTAATTTACATGTCTGTGGTTACATGTTCTGTTACAGATTAAATGGGCTTGATTGGTTGGCCTCCGCCCCTGGACTGGGTAAGATGGTGGCTGGTTTTGACTTTGGTATACGTAATGATACTGGCGTGCCTAATGCCAGCCCAATATCCGCAGTACCATCAGTTCTGGGGTATGCCTAAATATTGAGTTTATATATTATACTATTGACATTTCCAATGCTTTTGCCTTGTAATGATAGGCATTTCCTCATGAATGCACTGAAGTTGTAAACAATACGCATATGAATATGGAACTACTTGTTGTACAATGTACGTCCTTCAAGTGAAAAGTTACTTGCAATCTCCATACATGATATTCATAATTTACACACTCTCGTGTATATTTTGTTACAAGAAATAACTTTACCTATGATTTACACTTTACTTAACAGTATTCAGTTTGGATGCACTACAGTGATCAACATTCCCGCCGACGACCCGGATGCAGATTCTGTACGATGTCGTCTGGCCAGTCCAGGCGAATGTGGAGATGCTTGTACTAGCGCTCCTAATATAACGCTGAGCTGGGTAGTACAAAGTTGAACATAAAGTTGCTTATCATAATTAAATTGAGATTTAAATACACGCATAGAGCACAATAATGGACAAACACTACTTAGTAAGTACCGGTATACAATCTTTTAAATACTTACAAAAACATGGTTGCATAACGATTTGTATTTCTAGGTGAACACTTGTATCTGCAGCTAAGAGCAAATAGATGTATGTACATTTATATTATGGTATCTGATGACGTTCTACAAGTGTTAGTGAGTAACAGGAAGGGAGAAAATGCAACGGACCAGACCGGGATTCGAATCTCTAGCCAGATAGTTCAGTTGGTAGAGCACCTGACTAGAGATTCAATGGCCCGGGTTCGAATCCCGGTCTCCCGTGGGGATCTGGGTTAGAATAGGTCCTCAGTACCCCCTTGCTTGTCGTAAGAGGCGACTAAATGGGGCGGTCCTTCGGATGAGACCGAAAAAACCGAGGTCCCGTGTCACACCTGCTGTGACACGATAAAGACCCCTCCCTGCTCAAAAGCCATAAGCGCCGAGCATAGGCCTAAATTTGCAGCCCTTCACCGGCAGTGGTGACGTCTCCATATGAGTGAAATATTTTCGAGAGGAACGTTAAGCAATATTCAATCAATCAATCCTGTTACATTTGGTGCCGTTGACCACCCCTGGACTTGCAGGTGAAAGTACTGCCAGTGGCAAAAGAATCTGGGTTGGGTGTCTTAGAGGACAAAGACAATTTAAGGAGGGAGGAATGTAGCGGTCAGCCAGGATCGATCACCGGTAGCCAAATAGCTCAGTTTGTAGAGCACCTGACTAGAGATTCAGGGCCCCCGGGTTCGAATCCAAGTCTGGTCCGTAGCATTTTCTCCCTTCCTGTTACAAGTGTAAGAAAGACCCATTTTAGAGACATGTACACTTAATAACTAAAACTGTTTAGGAATATTGAACAACTGTATTTAAATGCCAATGAGTTCTATCTGTGTGATTTCGTTAACCAGGAGACATGCTCCCTAACTATTCCTGCTACTACTCAGTATGGTTACGACCCCAACAAAGACTACAGGATCACAGTTATGGTGGAAGACTACCCAGATTATACAATATCTGTCGGAGACCAGGTCAGGTCCATCCGAAGGCCCATCAGCAAAATACCCACTCAGGTTAGTAAATTTATGTATAAGAATCTTCCATGTTTTCAACTTTCGAATTATATTTGTAGAACGCATATTGAATCATTTTAATAATTCCTCTTGCTCTTCATAATGTAATCATTGAATCTGCTGTTAGGTCCACCATAGAAACGGCACTATTTCAATTCAAGTAATTTAGATAGTTGAACAAAGAACGGAATGGAACAACAGTAATTTCCGGTCCTAAAATCTATACATTATCATTAGTTTGTACGTCCAAATCAGGAATTTTGCTTTCAAATAAAGAAGTCACTAGCTTTAGATGAAGTGCGACAAATTTTGATCTATTCATGGGGCTGGAGGTTGTAGAGGTGGAAGTCTTTTTTATCGTGCCAAAGCCTACCGTGATACAAGAACCCCGTTTTTAAGATCATATCCGAAACACCTGTGACCTTCACTTTTAATGCCAGACACTTGGCTGAGAAATAGTCATTTCCTATGTTTAATGCCTTGGGTTTGATGCGTCGCCGGGGATCGAGAATCGAACCTAGACTATCCGCTATCAGCGTCCTAACCACTAGACTACTCGCGACCGGTCTTAAACATTTGTCAGTTTCTCCGATACTCATTAATTTCCATATTAAAAAAGTCAGAATCGAAAATAATGATTAACCCTTCCCCAAAACAAATGTGGAACACATGATAACAACAAAATTGGTAACTTTCCTGTCGACCCAAACTATTTCATGTATTTTGTATATTAAAACATATTTTAAACTAATCCTAGTCGATGGTTTTGGAAAATAGTAAAACACCCTTATAGCGAAGTGCTGGGGACGAACAATTTTGTATAGGTTTTATGTTGCCCTGTCAGCAAAAATAAGCTAAATTGGTAAGGTGGTCAAGACAAGAAGAAACTTACCAGAGAAGTGATTATTTCTAGGTTTCATTAAGTATTACCACGCGTAAGATAGAGCCACGCTCGTACCATGGCTGTGTCCAACTTAAGGAGGTATGCTACACCGGAGAAAGTTTGATATGGATGAAAAGTGGAGGATATGTACAACAATATTTTGAAACTGAAAACTTTCAAATTTACTTTATGTAGTCAAAAAATGTAGTTTTAGTAGAAACCAATCTGAAAAAAATTTAAAACCCTAGCTGGACTCGTATCAGCAATCTACAGTTCGGCAGTCGACGTGCTAACCTACTGAGCTACTCAACTAGGCGGTGAGTTTTGAAATGAACATATATTGCTGATAACTATATTTTATCTATATTTTTATCCATGTTTTAAAAGGAAGTCAGCCATTATGAGGATGTAGAGTACCTCCTTAAGACGTAAAACATAGATAGTGATTACTCCATCGCCAAACGATCGGCCCGGGCAGTGAGAAGTGAGAATCACGGGTCTTTCGGATATGACCTTAAAAACGGAGGTCCTGTGTTGCGGCAGGCGTTGGCACGTTAAAGAAGCCTCACAACTATGGCCGTAAGCGCTAAGCGTTTAAGTACTTCAATTACAACTGGTGACGTCTCAGTATGAGGGGAAAATTTTCGAAGGGACGTGAAACAAAACAAACCTGGCTATATGACGTGTACTAGTCTTTTCTGTTGTATTTAATTTTAGTCTGTAGTTTCCAGCATGTTCATTCAGCCACTGTCACTTTTTAGGAACCATAACAAATCCAATTTCAATTGATTAAACGGATTCTCTACAAATCTGTTTTAGTGATATTGTAATTCATCAAAAATGTGTATTGCAGTTTACGATACGGACAATTGCAAAACGGCAACCTTGTGGAAACACGGGAATGATAATAGATGGAATCATCCCCAACCCCCAAAATCTGTTTCGTGTATCTTACGGAGGAAAGCCATTAGAGTTCAATGGAGCTGTATATATGCAGTCACCAGATATCAAGTAATAGCGTATCTCGAAAAATATCTATTATTATATACAGTTTCCTCCGCTTATATTGAAGTCGCTTATATTAAACTATCAGTTATAATGAAGTAAAAATGAATCCCCAGTAACTATATTATATGGTTCAACCTCGGTTATATCAAACTTTGGATTCATACTGTAATGAACAATTCAGGTTAGTCCCCTAAATTTCAATATATCCGGAGTAGACTGTAAACAATGAAACAGGACTATCATGAAAATGAGATTTTAAAGAGCAATATCTAATTACCAAAAATATTACCACTAACAAAGAAATATGGTAAGTATAACGACCAAACCTGTCTGCACTCTGGTCATTCTTGCTTCAGTATCACAAAGGACTTACGAGCACCTGTATTATTGGTACATACATATTTTAGGTCCACACAATCGATGTCATTTGCACCCATTTTGACATTTATTCTTTATTTTCTGCTCTTTTCCCAGTGATACCAACTTCATCACCAGTTTCTTTGCCGGTGTAACCCACACGATTCTTATAGATGACGAAAACTCCACAGCTGTGAGATTCCGCGATGACGTCAGACGGATTCAGTACGTCTGGAGCTTGAGTAGTGTCGACTCTCGTCAGTATGCCGACACTTTGCTGTGTGTTTGGGGACAGGACATGGAAGGGTAGCGTAAAACAACTTTCTTGTCATAAGCCCATAACATAAGCGACAAATGTAGCAAATGACGAAATTCACTTTAATTGTTTTAAATCAAATGTTTTATTAATGATTTATTGCAGATTAACGACAGACAGATTCTGCTACACAGCAATATTATTAGGTATGGCATTACTATTTTTAAAGATGAATACATTACTACGAATTGTGATCGTTTATCAGTTGGTCTGTTTTGTGTGTTTTTTCATGAAGCAGAATATATTCAAAAGCTTCTACATGAGAAGAAAGAAAATCTCTTGTTGTGGCCTTCATTTCAACATTAAGGCAAATCGATGACGTTTTGTCTATCAACAATACTCGCTTTCATTTATATGTCGATTCTATATATATCCCAGTAACTCGAAATAAAAGACACTTCAGTCTTCCATACCTACTTCATATGTGGATATTTTATTAAACACAGATCTATGTTAATGGCAAATTCAATTTATGATAAACAGGGTGACTTTAGCTTCTCCATTGTAAACTCTCCATATTCAAAATATTCCATTATCACCCACATATGTTGTTCATGTCTCTCAACTGATTCGATACGCGAGAGCATGTTCTGCACATGATCAATTTTGAAATCGAGGCAGGTTACATACAAATAAGTTGATGTTTAAGGTTATAATGGCTTCGTTTAAAGTCAGCATTTCGCAAAATCTATGGTCGTTATAATGACCTAGTTTTGAAATACAACCCGTCATTAGGTCAATTGCTGTGTTACATGTTTGATGTAAATTGTTAGGCCGTTATTTACATGCAAATTTTGACTACGGATTACTCCATTTATCTTGTCAAGGTGCTAACTAGTACAGGGCTCAGGATGGGTATGAACGCCAACAAGGGATGCTTACTCCTCTCAGGTATCTGAAACCATCTCTGGTGTATGGGTCCATGTTCGTCCTACTCTCAGTTTTATGTTCTTTATGGGATTTTGGAGATTGATAACTTTTCGTTATCTTCACTATTTCATTACTGGGTTAACATCATCGCAAACCACGACCAAATGAACAACCCTTCCCTTCTTGCTATGTTTGAATGAAACGAGAATACGTTGTAACTCATTAAGATATTGATCAATGCGAGGAGAGCATAGTCGGAGAATGACCTTCGACACAATCTCTAAATATCAAATCGCAGTTTACGTATTGTTCATTGTAAAATATTAGTAAAACAATGGCGGCGCCCAGGTTTCAACTTTGTGATTTACAAAAGAGAACAATCCAGTCCCTTTTAGATGACAAAGACGTTTCCTTTCAGTGCCGAGTGGGTTCGGAAAGTTATTATGCTATGAAGAAATTCCATATCATTATAAGAATAAAAACGAAAGTGATTTTTGTGATTTTATTGCATATATTTATGCAGAATTTGCACAAATACCCTGTTTGATTGATGCCTGCTTCTTTCATTATGTCGGTAAATTCTACTACATCTGTGTATACACATTGATCTGAATTTTGGTCTGTTAATATAACGAAGTCTTTGCAGATAAGATATGCTTTTGTATTGTCCGCAGCCATCATCATCTCTGATTACCTTCCATCATTTTTAAACAATTATTTTCATTGGTTTGACATGACGTCACACATTAGGTGTAATTATTCCAGATTATGATACTTTATGTGATCAAGCAGCCACGGGTAGGAGAGAGCTATATGCGGACCCGGTCCTTGAGATGATGCAAAGTTAAGGTAGTTCCATTCTCATGTAAACTACCAATGGTTCAAAGTGGAAACAAGAGGCCAACAGGCCTTATCGGTCACCTGAGTACTAGTGGAAAAGTATCACTAGAAAAAAAAAATCCTGATCTGAATATCTAAACTAAATTCTAATATTCAGCAACAGTATAAAACAAAATGTATTCTTAAAACTGCAATATGCCCTCAAAAGTGCATACACTGATTTACTTTTACTTACTTATCCTCTTCGTGCCTATCAGCACATAAGGTCTCAACCAGCTGACGCCACAACTGCCTCTCTTGTGCTTTCTTTTCTATTTCCCCCAGGTCTTCCCTATATATTTCATCTGGACGTCTCCGTATGAGTGAAAAATTCTCGAGCGAGACGTTAAGCAAGATACAATCAATCCTATTCTACCTGCATACACTGATAAAAGGCTTTAAATAATATAATAGGTGTATTAACATTAAAAGATATGACTAATTTGGACCCATCCTGAAGTCAAAACCCTGGGTTGTAAAATTCACAATTTTTGTACATCCTTTTCTGCTATTCCTAGGTATGCATTTAGATTTTATACAGTATCAGCAAACTTACACATGAATATCATATACTAAGTTTGGCCCCACCATGGGGTCAGAACCCCTACCCCGAGGATAATCAATCTTCCAATTTTGGTAAAGGATTACCTGCTCTTTCTAAATATCCATTTAGTTTCAATTTATTATCAAAAACACTAAAGAAAATGTTATTTAAGTGTTTTAAACATAAACACTATATACCAAGTTTGGCCCCACCTTGGGGTCAGAACTTCTACCCCGGGGTCATGAAATTTACAGTTTTGGTAGAAGCTTCCTTTTTCATCATTACTATTTACTCACTTTCTCTTTAGATGGCCAGGAGTAAAGAAGAGGATTTTAAAAGAAATACAACAATTTTACAGTTTTTACCCCAAAATTAAGGCCCCTTAGGGTGGGAGGGGGTAATGAAATTTACTATTTCCGATCTCCTTCGTCTACAGATGCTACAAACCAAGATTGGCCCAGTAGTTTCTGGGAAGAAGTTGTTAAAGGATGACGCACGACGACGGACGCAGACCAATAGCAATAGGTCACCTGAGTGACTCAGGTGACCTTAAAATGTATATAGATATGTCAACATCAGAAAATCGCACATTTTCATGAAAAAGAATGACAAAAATACATAAAAACTTGTTAAAGTGTCCAATTTGTAATCATTGTATAATAGACACACAGCAGAGAAAATATCGACACAGGAATTATTGCCCTTGACACCCTTTTTTTTTTGGTTATAAATAATTATTCAACGAAAATATAAACTTTTTCAGTATCAGAAGTATACCCTTTTTTAGCTAACCTGAGCCGAAGGCTGAAGTGAGCTTTTCCGATTACAAGTTGCCCGTTATCTGTCGTTGGCGTCGGCGTACACTTTTCACATTTTCATCTTCTCCAGAACCACTGGATCAATTTCAACCAAACTTTACACAAAACATCCTTGGGAAAAGGGCTTTCAAGTTTGTTCAAATGAAGGGCCATACCC
Source organism: Ostrea edulis (assembly GCF_947568905.1). Lineage (NCBI taxonomy): Eukaryota > Metazoa > Mollusca > Bivalvia > Ostreida > Ostreidae > Ostrea > Ostrea edulis. Next base: position 42,271,735 of record NC_079165.1, read on the forward strand.
CTTTGAAAGGGGAGATAATCACAAAAATTCAAAAATAGGGTGGGGACATTTAAAAATCTTCTCAAGAACCACTAGGCCAGAGGAGCTGAAATTTACATGAAAGCTTCCTGAAATAGTTTGTTCAAATCATGGCCCCCAGGGGTAGGTTGGGGCCACAATAGGGGATCAAAGTTTTACATGGGAATAAATAGGGATTTAAAAAAAAAATCTTCTCAAGAACCGCTGAACTAGGAAAGTACAAATACAAGAAATCTTTCTGATATAGTGCTGATTCAAGTTTGTTAGATCATGGCCCCCGAGAGTAGGATGGGGTCACAATAGGGGATCAAAATTTTACATACTCATTTATAGAGAAGATCTTTTAAATCTTCTTCTCAAGAACCATTGGGCCAAAGAAGTTTACATTTACATGAAAGCTTCCTGACATAGTGCAGATTCAGGTTTGTTAAAATCATGCCGGGGGGGGGGGGGGGGTAGGATGGGGCCACAATAGGGGGATCAAAATTTTACATACTTATATAAAGAGAAAATCTTTAAAAATATTCTCAAGAACCATTAGACCAATGAAGTTTACATTTACATGAAGGCGTCCTGACATAGTGCAGATTCAAGTTTGTAAAAATCATGGTCCCTGGGGGTAGGTTGGGGCCACAATAGGGACCAAAGTTTTATATGCAGATATATATGGAAACTCTTTTATTAGATATGGGCCAAGGTGACTCAGGTGAGCGATGCGGCCCATGGGCCTCTTGTTATTTTATCCAGTGAATAAAATTCCTCAAAAAGATATATTTCTATCATGCGCAAAGTTTAATTACACAATACTGCAAAAAGCCTATAACGTCACATGAAGATGGAGCTACCTTAATGCATTATAATTTAGTTTTTAATCTTGGTCTTTGTCGCATATTATGGAGAGATTGAAAAGAATACAGTCTGGAGCTGATGTTTACTGGATTCGTTATTGTAATATAATCCCCCATTCTCAAGTATATCTTGGCCTTCTAAATCGTATTGCATATAGGCAGTCAGTTCAGGGAATCATGACATATGGGGCTGTTGATCTGTAGATTTTGCAGTTTTAATGTTTTCCAGGTGGCTTTCCACTAAGATTGCATTTTTTCATCAAATCAAATGGTTTTAAAAGTATTTATTATAAAAAATATTGCACATATTGCCCTCGTTCCATCGCTGATATAAACTGTCTTCTGTAATGTGCTATTGATCCTTAGAAGAGAATACCTTCTTGATCGTTTCATTTCGTGGTTGAATGTTGTTCTTCTATATTGTATTTTCGCGGAGTATTTGTATTCGTAGGTATGACCGAACCAAAAAAAATGAAAATACGTCATATTACAGTATTTTAGTAAATCACATTAGGAAATAGATAAAGACAGATGCATGCATTCGTTAAAGGACATTTTTAATTGTACATTCACATTTTTCATGTTCGTCACAGACGGGGATGACTGCGGGGGGCATACATGCCGTCATGGCGGAAAGTGTGTCGATCTCTTCAAAAGATGGACGTGCAAGTGTCCCCACGGATACAAACCAAAAGATTGTTCACATAGTAAGGTTCTTGTAATTCTGATAAACGCTATAAATACCTAAATCATCTCAAGAACTAGTCTATATAGAAGATATTCACAGATGAGATGACGATCGACGGACTATTTTTTCAATTGCAGAAGTAACGTGTGCAGACTTTCCTTGTAAAAATAATGGAACGTGCGTTGATACGGGAACTATGTACACATGTGCTTGCGCTCCAGGTAATTTTAAAGTTTAAAAATAGATAAGGTTTATGATTTCCCGTCTATTGTTCTTTCTGGACAAATTGAAAATAAAAATTTGAAAAGAGGGTGCTGCACAGAAGCGATGTCTCTCTGATCGGAACTCCTTGTCAGATATTTAAACACTCGTGACGTAGAACTGAGCTTCATCCAGATTTTTTAAAAATCTTATTGCGTATTTGCCATTTAAATGCATGTACCTGTAGGATTCCCCGGTACTACGGGTAAGCCTTTTCACCATTCGCTCAGAAAAACACACAAGTTATCGTTGGCAACCTTGACTAATAAAACATTTAGGTACAATGCATCACATGCTGTATTCAGCGTGTTTGTTGTGAGTCCCATTCACGTCTTGGAAAGGAAGTCGTTTACAGCATAAATAAACTATTTAAACAGTGTCCAAGTGGAAAGTTATTTCTAAAGCGGCACATTGTAATAAACAGAAATTTGACATGAAACATTTATAAATACTAGAACTGTGTTTCAATTAAGAAAAAATCTAGATGGAAAACATAATATGAAGAAGAAAAAATCTTGTGTCCATGAGGTATTCGAACCCGGTCGTTTAAAAAAGAAAACATATTAACATTTAAGAAGTCTGCGACCTTACCGACTGAAGCATGCAGTAGACATTAAATGTCGATGGAAAAATTATATTAGTGAAATCGTTTCAATTTTTTAATTTTTTTTTACATAATGCCTCCGGGGATACCCCTGTATATTAATGCTAAAATCATATGAAGCGCATATTGCTTGATTTAAACTCAAATTATTTTGGCTGATTCTTGTTAATACACGCCTTTTAAACTTATTTTGAAAAATGTTTGAATCGAGACAGTTTCAATTGGTTTCATTATATATTTGAGTAATTTAGTTTATCAATCTTTCACGCAACACCTTTAGGGAAATTAACATAAGATGTGCAACACCTTCTTTCCAAATATTTATTTCATTAGAATTGATATGGTTAATGTTTTGTTTCCTTTTCAATAATAGACATGGAATAATGTAGATTTTTATTCGCCATCATAAAAAAAAAAAAAAAAAAAAAAAAAAAAAATAAGAATAGAAAGTTGTTGAATTATTAAAATTCTTAAAAATTCTTTTTAGGATTCACCGGACTTGACTGTGAAATAGAACTTTTAAACACGGGTTTGTTTTTTCTATACATACTTTAAACAATTAATTTTGATTGGAGATTTTTGTGTGAAATTTCTTCTTAACATGCTTAAATTGTAAACTAATGCCACATGTTTTAACAGGTCCAGGACCAACCAAATCGGTGAGTTTCAGTTTGTTTTTACCAATCCTTATATCATATGTAAACAAAGAAAAATATACCCCCCCCCCCACGACACAAGCGTCAAAGATATCTGGTTGCAGGGGATGAAAGAAACCATTCTATTTCTTTTTGATCGAACCACACTGACGATGTATGTCTTTTGTAGAGCCCCTTGAGACAAAGATTCAATTATGACGCCATACTTTGATTAAGACATATTGATTACTATATTAAGCAAAATTAGGTAGTAGAAACAATTTTATGCAGAAGAATGACAAATTCAAATGGCTAATTATGTGTATATGTTTGCAGTTTTCACTTGTCGGGATTCAAATCCCCATACCATCTCAAGACCTCTTGAATAATTTACTAGTTGTGCGAATCTGCAAATCAGTCTTTTTTGCATCCACAAAACACCGCACACCCTTTTTGTATTTCACGGATAAATATATAGATATAAAGTGATAAATGAAATATATTGAACCCGAAATAAACACAGTATGGTTGTATTCTAATGTTTATTACAATTTTATGTTACATGTGGAGTACGCTTGAATTATTTTTGAATATTAAACTACTTGAAGGCTAATATAAAGAATAACTTCAATCTAAAAAAAAAATCGGGTCTATTATAACTCATCGAAAAAAATTCATAGATATGACAACTCATCGACGTTCACCGAGTCAAGTTGGGAAAAAAAATACAGGAATGATAATTTTGTATAATTATATTTTTATTACGGTAACTTATTTAATACAGTAATTTCAATAAGAAATATTATGTGCCAAGCCCTCGATGTATTTTCATAGTTTCCATGTTCTACCCTTGAAGAATGTGAAGTTACTATAGTATATATTTTTTGGTTTCTTGTGATTTTTGGACTGTTTTTCCCCCCCCCCCCTTTAATTTGTAAATATCGGGGTGCGGTACACCGACACCGCACGAGAAGCGTCTATGTCACCCTTCTAACAAAATCTTGTGCGGGGGTCATTAGCTAAAACGCGTTCATATAGGTTCCAGAACTTGATGGAGTAACGGGTTTTCCTCCATTTTAATCATGTTAATGTTAGTTTGCCATGGGGCATGATTGTATTCCTTTTTTTTCTTCGACGAAATTTTCAGTTTTAATCCATCGTCCATTGCAATAACCTTGACTATACTTCCAGTAAGAAATCATAGAATATTACATTGCCTAGAGCATCACATTCTTTTTTTTCTCTCGAATTAATGCCCAATTTGATTTACACGGGTCAACTTACCCCCAACGCAACTGAATCTAGGGGGTCTACTGCACAACCGGATGTCGATCATGTAATTTTTCTTTCACAATTTTTGGTTGTGCAGCAGATGGATTGGTGCCCTGATATATATATATATATATATATATAGATAGATAGATAGATAGATAGATAGATAGATAGATAGATTGATAGATAGAGTATGTCTATTTTAACGGCTTGGGATTCCGACAAAAAGAGAGTAGAATGTAGATATAAGAAATAAGAAAGTGTACAAGAAAAACTTATTGACACAAGGGTCAAATTCGGCCCAACTACTTGGTAACTATCAATACTATGTAATGTGAAAAACTTAAAATAACGATTAATGGTCATTGTAGAATGTAGTCCCCCACTGCAACGCGGAAGGGGACAGAAATACCAATGTCCGTCCCACTTGACTTTGTGGACGCAGCTCCTCCAAAACCGCTCAACAGATTTTGTTCATATTTTGTAGGATTGTTAGTCACCATCTGTAGTTGATCATATCGCGCCGTCATTCTTATTCGACAAATTTTACAGGCGTTATGGAACTTTTGCGTTTCAACTTTTTTTGCGGCGGTGGGGGACATGGATACGCGTAGCAATCATGTAGAAATTGCCATAGGGTATACGAAATTTAGAGTAGGGCAAACACAGACCCGTGGAAATATCCGAGGTGAGATCAGGGGCCTGGGAGTAAGCATACCCTGTTAACTATCAAAGCTATGTAAAACCAACCATTTAGAAACCTTCATGTTTTTATATCGAAGCTTATTTTTCACCTGCATTAATCCCTCGATATACATGTATATATATATATAGTTCATTATGAGAGGCTAAGGATATTGTTCACATTTCAGATAATATCCCATTGCATTAAATAAAATCCCAATGAATTAATTTTCATCTTTAAAGGAAAAAATACTCAAATGTAGAATGTATTTAACTATTTAAAAAAATAGTCCTTTCAATTTTTGATGAATATTATATTTTTTTTAAATAATGTATGACTATAGAAAAAAAAAATGAATAAGATACAGCGCACAACAAAGAGAAACTAAATACTACAAACTCTGGTTACTTTAATCTAAGAACATAAAGTTGAGTTCTCTTGCAGTGCGAAAATAAATACATGTAGTACAATTTGACGGATTCCGTATACCGAAAATTATTATTGTTATTGATCAGAATCGTGATTAAATATCTGCAACTACCGCAATTTGATTTTTAAATGAAATAATCAGATAACAATGGGGGCTTTGCATATATATAAATATATAAAGAAGCTTATATTATAGGACCGCAGTAAATCACTGACGTCTTTCTAAAACCATAACATATAATCAACCGCCTTCTGGCGGCCGATAATGAAAGTTGATACAAGTACTTTTTTAAGCGCTAAGCGTAGCTTAGGCGCTTATTGCCGCCAGTTGGGTTTTGCTTTCGTCATCATGTTTCCGGTTTATCGCCACCTATAGGCGAATTTATGCATCGCTGTAGTCAAGTCGTGTTTAAAGTAGTAATTTTGCAACCGATCTTGCACGGGGATAACATTCATATCTGCAGTTGCATTTCCCCCCGGAAATACAGCTCGTTGAACAGTGAACAAAATATGTATAAAAAGGGTGATATTTTTGTCCTCATTCTTGGGGAAAGTGAGACACAGATGCAGGTCATTCTTCAGTTAAAATTCCCATTTGAATCTGCGTCTGTAATAATTAAAGTGATTCAAAATCTAAATTTGAATAAGAATATGTATATGAAACCGTTTTAGCTAGGGTGCCTTTGCATTGTTACCTTCGCATGGCGCTTAGAGGCCAGGAAAATCAATTTGCATGGTGCAATCTATAATTAGAAGCCACGTCATTAAGCTATACACGAAACAGGAGGGTTTTCCACGTGTGTTTTGGCTGCTGTTCCGACTCAGCAAAATTTTTGTCCGACGCAGAAAAAATGTGTGCAACACAGTAAAAAATTAACTGATCCGCGTCCATTGTGAACGAGAAAGAATTTGTGCACTATTATGCTTTGACAGCGAAGGACAGAGATCGGTGTCTCAGAAGGATGATATTGCGTAACTGCTTACACCTTCCCAGATCATATATGTAAGTCGGTCATGCAGAAATTTAGAGGATGCAACGGTGTAACTTAAGCTTACTTTATTATTTCTAAACAACCAAGATATTCTTCAGAATCATCGTCAACACAATCAAATTTGATTTCGTGATTTAGTTTCAAAAATGAGACTAAAATAATAGTCTTGGGACAAGGAAAAGATAAAAGGTACAACATTATATTATATTATATTATATCATATTATGGAAGACAATATCCCGGTTTCAAGTATTCAAAACACCGCGTGGAATTTTACGAGGGCTGTATACTGAAATACATATGTTTAGAACAAGTGTTAGATAAACATTGCCATTGTGTCAAGCATGAATGTGAAATGGTTTGCGGTCCACAGCACGCTACATACAACGAAAATTAATCGTGTTTTCAATTTCTTTGTACTTCAAACAAACAATTGACAATGACATGCATATGCTACATGTATTTCCGAACGTACAAATGATGAAGAAGGGGGAGGGGCATGGATGTACTGTCGTTGTTCCCTGTCCCCACATTTTGTTTTCGCTGAACGATCTTCTCATATAAAAAAGATGCATTTAGTTTTTTGGTGAGATGCCTCTTCATTATTTCTAACAACGGTTTGAACATTACCGTTTGAAAATTACTTTTGTAACTTTTCAGTGCCTAGTTTGGGATTCTCATTTAGCTACATTTACATGTTGTAAATTTTGCATATTTATTGCTAGTCACTTCTGTTACGTTTTTTTTTTTCATATTAGAACTCCTACACAAGCTTCGAATCTTATGGTTTTTTGCTAAGGTTATTAGCATTTTCATATAAAGAACTGTTTTATAAAATTGAAACAATAGCAATGTGTATTATGTCCCATTCAGACAAACGGATGAGTCTCCTTTGCAATATGAATATGAGCTTTTACACAAGAAGTGTAATACACACAAGTTGATGAGTACAGCGTTTAATATACCTGTGTACAAACTCTTGTTTTTTTTTTTTTTTTTGTTTTTTTTTGTTTTTAGATTTACGTATAAAAAACAATCAATACAATTGCTAAATGTAAATCCATACTTATATGTTAATCTAATTCATCATCATATTTGAATTAGTATATCCTCTTGCACTAACTTTCATGTTAAAAATGAGCTATCTCCACTCTTGTTGATGACGCAGTATTCAGTTTCAAAGTAATATTGCACATGTATGATGAACATCTTTTCTAAATAACTTCCTAAATTTTGTTTTCAGTTATACATGTATTTATCGGACTTATTTGGATTCAGATTCTCTTCAACCTGATTTTGAATTGAAAATAACTTCATTATTGATTACAAAAAATAATTCCACTTTCATGGTTTGATTGCTATTTACAGATAATTATGCACTGGATTCTGTAGTACAAATCATACAGATGCATGTTTATGTGTGTATTTAAATGATTTCTGGTAAGGTAATAAAATGGATGTAAAGCGTTTCATAATCCTGCATTATTGGTGTGTTTTGACATAGTCATGTAAAGCATTTAATGATCCAGGGACCAGAGCAGAGCGGATCAGAAACCCTTGCCTTGGGAAGATGGGTGGGAGCTAAACAGGGTATAAAGTGTTCATTTGTCAAATATTTGAATAACATAGCCTTAAATGCTATTGATTGATAGCCTTAAATGCTATTGATTCATCGTATCTTGTTTAACGTTCTTCTCAATAATTTTTAATTCATATGGAGACGTCACCAAGACCGGCGAAGGGTTTCAAATTTAGGCCTATGCTCGGCGCTTACTGCCATTGAGCAGTGAGGGTTCTTTAGCGTGCCACACCTACTGTGACACGGGACATCCGTTTTAAAGGCCATCTCCGAGGACCCGTGACATTCACACCTAATGCCGAGAGTTTGGTGATGGAACTGTCACTACCTGTTTAACGAACTAGGTCTGTCGCGGCCGGGATTCGAACCCCGACCGCCCGCATACAGAGCGAACACTTTACCTCTGGACCACCACAGCGGTGGTAATGCTATTGATACTAAATTCTGATTATAGATATTTAATAACTACAGGTGTCCTTTACCAAAATTGTAAATTTTATGATCCAAAGACAGGGTTTTAGTTTAGTGTGGGATCAAAATTATAGTGACCATTGTTTTAACATCATATAGAATTTATATTTACGTGTTGAAAAGTTTCAGGACATTGCTTCCAATCCATATTTGTTATTTTCTTACAGAAAATGTACTACTTAGTTATGCGAAAATAAAGAATAATGCATAAACCTTTTTTTTTTTAAATGTTGTTCCTGCTCATTAACATTACATACAGAATTCATGAAGTCAGCTTAGCGCTTTTAAGTACTTTGATTATGTACAGGCGCCGAATTCTGTCCAAAGCTGACCAGACACATCCTTCTTGTGGCTTTGGAAGGATTCAATTTGAACTAAAATTTTGAAAAATATCATAAAGAATCATATTCATGACAAGTAGAACCGGTAGTACTCGAATTTAAAAAGCAATATTTACATTATGTGTCTTCGTATATCTTGCATTGATTAACCAGCGATCGTGCATCACATCTTGTCAATGAATGTAATTTCTAAGATGAACTCATGGAGATCTATGCCTACTTGAATAGCATGTATTCTATTTTTAGGATTTCAAAGTCGCCCCAGCAATTGTCGGTTCCATCGCAGGGGTTGCCTTGGCGTGCACAACAGTAGGATGTTGCTGGTGGTTTCTGTTTGCAGCCAAAAGGCCAGATTCAAGAGAGAAGAAAAAGAGAAGAGTGGTAGAGAAGAAAAAGAGAAGAGTGGTGCCGGAAGATCTTCATATGACACAAAATGAGGATTTACCAATAACCCATACAACGCATAGCAAATAAAGGAACAACAAAAGCAAATGATTATACTATTGTCCATTTTTTTCCTATTTCGGGACAAATACATGTATTTTGTGAAGATTTACATTATTTCCTTTATCTATGGTTTATGATTATGCCAATTATGAAAAAAATGACGTTACAGCTAATCGTAGGAAATGACCGGTTAAGTCTATAAGCCTAGTTCTATGTTTCCTATAAACTTTTGAATTGTCCGTAAATTTTAGGCATGCATACTGGATTCCAAACACAAACGCATAGTACGCTTTCTGTGCAAATACGTATAGAACTGAAAATGACAATGGATGAGAAAGAGTGTTGGTTTATATTAAAGGGTATCAAAATGTTTATCTCTTTTTGTTTACTCTTACGCATCAAATAGATGAAAGACAAACAAACCGAATTTGTTTTATTTTGCTACCCGGAAGTATTTAGAATGAAAAGCGATAACAAATTCAATTCGAAACATGTGGTGTATATCTATTTGATGTAGAGTAAATGTAACTTGTTTTATCATAGAATTTATCAATTTGGTGGACATCCCAATACAACGAGCGAGGTAAACACGCTATTTATCGTTATCAAGCAATATGAATTTTCTTTATCTGATTACGAATATTTTTAAAAATGTAAAACTATTAAATGCAGTAATTCTTTAAATATAGATTTTTTTAAGCTGAAATAAAATTTCATCTCTGTTCATTTGAATATTATATAGCTAATCACGATATAACTTCAATATCCATATAATATGTATTATTAGAGCATGCCTCCAGAAGTAAAATATATCAATTATTAGCCTATGGATGTTATTGAAGATTGATGCAAACATATCTTCCAAAACACTCTTTAATGAAATAACGTCAACATTCAGATGTACTATAAATAGTAACTTGCGATCTATCATAGAATTTTGCATATCACGCCAACGAAATATAACATTCAAATATGATACCACATCCATTATCTTGATTTCATGACAATGTATCGTCGACATTGTATAATTTGTGCGCTGTTCATTATTATACCGGCAGGTAAATCATTTACGTTATTAGATTTGAAAGTGAATAATTCTGAATTTTGTTCTCTAAACCGGGAAAAAAATCCCTCGTATTTTTACAGTATGAGTTTAGAATGCAGCAATGACAATAGGGAGGGGGATGAGGAAGAGTTGCTGAGGTTGAGGCAGGTCATTGAGGCGATACAACATGGAAAACCTATCATAGGGTTTATAACGGTTGTGTCTTCACTCTTAAATTCTATAAGGAATAATGGATTTACGGGAATGTCTTCCTTGATTCGGAAAGCCACTCAGTGTTATTTACCCTGGTGTACGGATATTGGAACTTTACTTACACACGATATACATGAACATGTGTACAAAAACGACGAACAGTTGTCAGGACTTGTCGAATTCTTCAATGTATCACAATACACCATTTTAGCACCATTAATCGAAAAAGAGTACATCACAACAGCGGATAACACGACGATGATCTTGAATGCAATTGATATTCACAGAGGAACAGCTTATCTGGTAAAGTTGCAGGAACTATACGAAAGTTTGTGTTCCACTCAAAACGTAACAAAATGTAGAATAGGATTAGAAAATTTAAAACTGTATATACGTGTTGTTGTATTCAAACTGTTTTTACTTGGACAAATGTACACTGTTTTCAATTCACATGTACACGACTCCAACAATTCACAGTCCCACATCACTGAAGACTTGGTGAGTGAAATGTTTAGTCTGCTGGAACAAAGTAAACATTTCTTAAAAGTTCAGATGCGGCCGTCTGTGGAAAGGGCGACAGTTTTCTCATTGTATCATAAAACTGAATACGAAGAAATCGAACTGTTTTTAAGGGAACATGATCTGAATCTTCCAAACGTCGAAAAGTACCTAATAGGTAAAAATTTCACAATTCAAGAACCTAGTCCAAGAGAAAGATGTATGCATCTGACCAAAAGGAATAGAATAATGAGAGGGACAATACGCAATGCAGGCTGCAATCAAGGAGAATTTTGTTTTGAGTCGATTGGACAAGACGACATATTTTATATCAAACTACTAAAATGGCCGATGGTGTACGTTTATGTACATGAAAATAAATATCTATATGGTACAACTAATATACCCGGAGATGAAGGAAAATTTAAAATAATTCGACTGCTGGACAATGGCAACATTAGGTTTATTATATCTGTCCTGAAATGGCCTGGATGCTTTCTATATATTAGCTTGTTTCGGTATATCAGAATAGAGAGACTTGGCAAGGAGAATCCAAGTGGTGGAAGATTTCTGTGGGAATTCAAAGAATAAATCTACAAATGTTACAGACTTGTTCAGTCTGAATGAAAGGATGGTGGTACAATGTTTAACATAGATCATCGTTTTCGTGCAATAATGTAATTGAGATTTTTTTTAGTTTGTTTCCAAGCACACACCGGTGAATGATTGTTAGTGAAACACATGTACCGAGTGTTTCAGTAAAGGGAAAAATATCCCATTTTCTGCGGTGCATTAGTTGCGTACGTCACGTTATTTGGTCCCACAGACAAAGCGACCATCTGCTGACTATTTTCTTTGCACACATCTGGAATAAGGGTTTGAGCACGAATCCATCGTCGGCAGGTTTTACAACCTTATTGGCAAATACTCGTCGCAGATTCAGCGATAACCTTAAAGCTAGTCAGCAAATCTTCGCCGACTGTTTCCAACTAAACAGCGATTAGCTGGCCACCATTGCCGAGCAAGACTAAACGCATGTAAAATATACTCTTCAGAAAATGGTCCTTTGAAGTCAAGTCGACAAGTCGCAACCCAACGGTGAACGATAAGTTCACGCTGCAAAACCACTTCATTCGCCGATTGATCGATGTAGATAAAACCGAACACCGCACAGACTAGAATGATCTGTTATTGAAATAAGATATCTTGGAGACAATAGCTACCTTTAAGAGATCGAATAAATCGCAGGAAGTCTACGAAAAGAGATACTTAGGATTGGACAGTTAGCATGATGGTATTTTTTTATTTTTTTTTTTTTAGAATTCTGACTCTCATGGACAAGATGGAATGATACGGGAATTAAAATGTTTATATAGAAGTTGATTACCTCCATCATTAATTTGAAATCTACATGTATGTCCCATAGTCCACAAAGATTACATTCAATTCCGTACATAACATTAGAAGATTTTCAGGGCAAATGTTCCTAAGTTTTGGTATTGAAGCTTCGTCTGGTGAGATTACTAATAATTGAATACCCACTGATCAAATTATCACAGGATTTATAGTTTTTGATAGAACAAGCACATTTACGAAAAGGAATAATAAAAATGTCTCTCAATGACACATTATATTCTTTACTTTGGGTAAATGACTCTTCATTTTTTCGTATAAAAAACCTGTTTATTGGACGACTGTATATAATTAGGAATCTTATAAACTCCACAGAGTGACACCTTTCTATACTGGGCGACGTGTCTAGAAGTATTACATCGTTATTTACATTCATGGTAACACATCTATTTATCGAGCGACAAGTATCATTGGGCACAGTGTATCCACCAACAGAGATACATGATTCATAGATAAATGAAAACGAACAATCATATAAATACTATAAAGAATACAAAGTTGAAAATAGGGTAAACACCTCTGAACACATCAGAGATGGGATCAGGGGCCCAGGAGGAGTAAGCATCTCTTATTGACAAGTAACACCCGCCGTGAGCCCCATATTTTATATTACTTAAACAGAGTTGTCCGTAGTCAAAATCAGTACGCAAAGAACGTCATAACAATTGGTATGAAAGACTACAAAGTTGAAAATAGGGTAAACATATACCTCTGAACACAACAGAAGTTGGCTCAGGGACTCAGGAGAAGTAAACATCTCTTATTGACAAGTAACACCCGCCGTGAGCCCCATATCTTACACCAGGTAAACAGTGATCAGTAGTCAAAATCAGCATGCAAAGATTGATTGATTCATTGTATATTGTTTAACGTCCATCTCGAGAATATTTTACTCATATGCAAAGAAAGTCATAACAATTGGTATAATATATGTCAGACAGCATTCGACTTTATGACAGATTACATTTGCAAAATGTTGACTTTGAACGAGATTGTAGAAACCCTTGTAACATAAATTTAATTGTCAGTAGCGTGCCTCAAATTAGCCATTGATGATTTGCAGGACATGCTCTTACGTATTGAATCAGTTGAGGGACATAAACAACATACACACATTATAATGGAATATCACAACAAAAATTTGAGAAGCTGACGATGGAGAAGCTGACGTCATCTCGTTTGTCATAAAGTTGAATTGTTAGTTTGCTGTTAACATCAATGTTCAATAAAATATCCAAATATGAAGCAGATATTGAAGACTTTGTGGTGGCTTTTACTTTGAGTTCACTGGGATATATCAAATCGACATATGAATGAAAGTGAATATTTTTGATAGATAAAACACCGTTGATATACTCTATCTAAATATCAGTTGAAAGGCACAGCAAAGTATTTTTCCTTCTTATTTAGAAGATTTTGGATAAATTTTGCCTCATAAGAAAATAAATACAGGTCAGCTAATGAAGGAGCAGATTTCATGCCCATGGAAATTCCAACAGACTTTTTGAAGACCTGATCACCAAAGACTACGTATATATTGTCAATGCATGCCATGTTTGAATGTTGGAAAAGTTTTGATGAAATACAAGTGACAATAAGTCAGAACGGTGTTAGTCAATGGCTACTCGAATATTGATATATTTGTGTGGTGAAGGGGTTCGTCCTCTCATTTAAGTAAAGAGCGGCCTATATTGATTTCTATTAATACTACGTCTAAGAACGAACATTCTTCGTCTTCTGTGTAACATTTGGAGTCATGTGCTCAATTGCTGTGTAAACAAATGTAACAAACTTTGATTTCATTTGAATAGTTTTACACATAGGTCATTGAACATCAAAGAATTTAAGTTTGTCAATAAACTGATCAATAGAAGCATTTTATGAATAGTTCTTGCATACGCCATCATTAAGAAAGTAAGCCACATGTTGATTGATTGATTGCATATTGTTTAACATCCCCCTCTCCATATTTTCACTCATATGGAGACATCACCAATACCGATGAAGGGCAGCAAAATTTAGTCCTACGCTGGTCGCTTGTGGCCTTTTAGTAGGGAGGGATCGTTATCGTGCCACACCTGCTGTGACACGGGGCCTTAGTTTTTGCGGTTTCATCTGAAGGACTGCCCATTAAGTCGCCTCTTACGACAAGCAAGGGGCACTGAGGATCTATTCTGACCCGGATCCCCACGCAATCCTCTAATGTTGAAGATATGCACAACAATGAACAATATCCTTTAATACAGGAATGACAAGATGAAAAACTGTGGAATACAAAATTTAATATTTGTATATAGTATACAGTTTTATGGTAATACACTTCGTTTTTGTCTTTTTATCTATAACAATTGAATCTGATATACATGTAGCATTCACTAGGAAGGGTTGATAAAGGGATGTTACTATGGCAGCAGCATAGTTACCATGAAAACCGTAATCAATACCTTTATAATGTGATATTATTACAAATAACTGCAACATCTCGTTGTTTAATAGGATCAAACGAGACAATTCGCTAAGCGAATGAAAGAAAGTTATTGTACAGTTAATTTTCAATGACCCTTGCAATCCCTTAACCTTTAAGTTGTCTTCATTAACCAAAGGATTCGTTTGCTTTTATAACAAAAAAATAACTATCACAACCGAAATCTTGATATTATCAAATACAAAAAGGATACATGAATATTCTAGTACATTTTGCTATCAGATGTTATACGAGATATAATTTTTAAATTTAGGAAAACCTTGCAATGTATTTCTTGACCTTTAGATGCTGCTTGCTGATAGTAGCAGTCTGAAATATCGTTGATATTTCATATCACTGTCCGTCGTTTCAACTCGGAATATTTCGCGTACTGTAGTATACTATTTTGGTCATATTGTGAGGAATATACATTCTACTACACAATGCACATTCATGAATCTTTTGAGTGTTGATCTACAGAGCAACTGACATAATTTGATATTTTCAATATGTATCTTTTTCTTGTTTTCTAAGGCAATACAATTTGTATGGTTTTATCAACGAACACACCAATAACATACATCAAACAATGTAGTATACAATTTTAGATATACATCATTACCCTATTGTACAATTTTAGATATACATCATTACCCTATTGTACAATTTTAGATATACATCATTACCCTATTGTACAATTTTAGATATACATCATTACCCTAGACTTCAAACTGTGGTAGTTTCAAGTTAAAAATTCCTTAAACTTGTTTGATTGTTTCTTTAAGCGTGTGAAACTCTTGTATAAACTTTCAATACAGTTACGCTAGAAGAATTTAATTCAAGATATGTGTTTCAATGAAAGTCCATTGGAATCTCCCATCCATCAAATCTCCATGGCGACCCCTTAGTATATAATTTGGAAATATATTCGACATATAGATAAATTCACCAGGCCATTTCAAAACAGACAACATGAATTTGTCATTTTCCACTTTGACAATTTTGAATATTCCTTCATCTCCCGGCCTCTTTGAGGACCCATATAGATATCCGTTTGTGTGCACATATACATACCACGACGACCATCTCAGTGGACTTATGTAGAACAAATTGTCTCTTCCAAGCGAATGGAATTCAAATTGAATCCGATCTTGATGAGGAAAACATGAAGTTCCCCATATCGTGCCATATATATTTGAAGCCATATTCATCCACACATCTGACGGTATTGTTGGTTGAATCGCAAAACGTTTACCAATCAGGTCCGCTTCAAGACTAGGAAGAACCAAATTTTGTTCCCTTAAAAACATATCAACTTCTAGAAACTCAGATTTATGGAACAGAGAGAAAAAAGTCGCTTTATCGATTGTTGGCTTCAACAGGAAGGAAAGGAAATCTCTACTGTCTTTGTAGAGTCTATTAAATTCCATCCTCATCATGTTTGCTACAGTTGCGTTTGATAAGTTTGCTGATATTGTATACATTTGTCCTAATAAAAACAATCTATATATGAGTAGACACACATATAACTTCAGGCTTTCCAGGGCAGGATTGCTAGACTTCATTTCAAAAGAATATATACAGCGCTTTATCCGATCTCGCAACACCCTCAAGTAAGGTGCCCCATCACACACCATTTTCATTAACTTAGGTACATCCTCCATGTCTCCAGTAAACAGAGATAGCACATCGGATTGAGATCTCCGAGTAGATGTTAAATCCGATACAAATTGTTCATCGTTGTAGCGAAGAAAAACGTGAACGTTTGAATCAGAAAGTCTTTGGGCGAAATTTGTCAAGATTGTCATAAGTCGCGTATCCATCGTACTTCTGATATCTTCGTCAATCAAACATTTAAGAATGAATACCACGGATATCGTATCTAGTATCACGTTTTTTGACGGTTTCCGTTCGATGGCTTCAATAGCTTCGATCGATTTACTTACGATTTTCTCATGAATGGAATCAAAGTCCGGAGATCTTACAAGACTCCTAGAATCTTCCACATGCACAAACGAACTTCCTATATTTTCCTGGTCGGAGGAGACGAGAATGCTGTCCATTCTGTATTAAAAGTACAAGAAGTAAAGAATGCCAGTAGATTCAAAGAAACCAGATTTCTCAGCGTAAACGTATGATGCAGCTACATGGACACGGTAACAAATAACTTCTCTTTTTGTCAACACAGTGTGTGCTCAGTTTGGTGGGTCTGAATGACAAAATCTCGTTGATGTGAAAAATGTTATTTATCAATGTAAATGACAGATAATATGCAATGGTAAATACAACCAATAATTTATCTACGCAATGATCGAGTTCAAATAAAATTTTATCAGTTGATGCAAAACAATATTTTGTTAACTGACTGACGGACAAAACATTGACCAGTAACTACTGTTCATATGATAATCATGTCAACTGTTTTGTAGCTCTGAGTACCTGCGGGAGAAAAACAAATGATAGTATTATTTTGTCAGAAAAAATGTTTCTACCTTGAATAGTCATAATCGTCAAAGGGAAAGCAGTACCTAGACATTTCTACCTCCATAATCATCAGCAGTCGTATAAAGGACGCCTTCAAAATTGTGATATGCCCACATAAATCAGTTTAGACAGCGATAAATAATGATTGTTGATTGGATATTGTTTAACATCCTTCCCGAGAATTTTTCACTGATATGGAGACGTTACCAATACCGGTGAAGGACTGCAAAATTTAGGCCTACATGTATGGTCGGCATTCACGGCCTTTGAGCAGGGAGAGATCTTTATCGTGCCATACCTGCTGTGACACGGGACCTCGTTTTTTACTGTCTCATCCGAAGGACCGCACCATTAACAGTGATTAAGTCGCCTCTTACGACAAGCAAGGGGGTACTGAGGACTTCACACTTCTTATTGAAAAAATTGTGAAAGTCAGTGCGAATATGGACCAGACAATGGCGCTGTTTATTATGTAATATTTAAAAGAGATGAAAATCCCTGATAAGTAACGATATTTTGTGAAAATGTAGGGATTTTAGTCATTAATTAGAAATAAAATCCTGATGTAAATACGTTTTACAACCACGATAGTACAATTTTCCATTAGAATTATAGAGAGAAAATACGTGAAATGGCGATGGTTTGAAATGTTCTAAAATGGTCTTTTGACATAATTATTTCTTTCATGTTGATAAAGAATACATAAGTTACCGCAATAAATTCTTTCTCAGTTATGATATTTATGATACATATATATACATGTGTATGAGGTAAGGTAATGAACAGTGATCAATTATAGAGGGGAGCAATTTCGGACCCCTGGATACACCAGTGTTCTTTCCTCAGCTGAGAAAATTCTCAAGTCTGTTTATGGTCTCAAATTTAAAGGAAGTTCTCAGCTGAGAATTATTTCTTATTCTGAGAACAAACATTGTCTGAGAATTTTATTGTTTTATGGTCATGAGGCCAGAAGTTGGATCAGGTCCCTAGAAAAAGTAGAAAAGTATTTATTCCCTGTTGACCAATCACACTCGCCGTGAGCCCAGTAAGATAAGTCGTATGTTAAATTTTATTCTAATACTGAACAAAGTAACTCAAAAGCAATCACAGCCAAATGTATACTTACATGTATCATCGCTGCAAGTTTTATCACTGTAGATTTTAAATTATAGGCCACTTAATCGAAAATTAACGTAAATACGTCGATTTTCAAGAAACGTTCGAGTTATTTACCTTTGGAGAACTCTCGTACATACAATGTAGTAAGGCGCAAAACAACTTGTTTACATGCGAGAGTGGAACAAATATTCACCACTGCCTAAGTGAATGTGCTCATTAAGTTTCTCATATGTAGTTTCATCACTGGAATTCGACT
Source organism: Ostrea edulis (assembly GCF_947568905.1). Classification (NCBI taxonomy): domain Eukaryota; kingdom Metazoa; phylum Mollusca; class Bivalvia; order Ostreida; family Ostreidae; genus Ostrea; species Ostrea edulis. Next base: position 42,290,497 of record NC_079165.1, read on the forward strand.
GATACATAAACTTTAGTAAATGATAAGCATTCAGGGAGTAATTAAATACATGGAATTCTTATTATATCACGTTATTTCGTTGTTCGTAGATATCATATCTAGGATATGTCTTACGGCGTGAATGCGTTTGAGGGCGAAGCAAAAAATATTGGCATTAGTATGTAGATCCATAACAGGGCAAAAATATCCCGAATTTAGCACCTAACGTGTGAGGACAGAGCTCAATCAAAGTATTCTAACTTTTGACATTTTAAATCCGCCTATTCATTGAACGTGGGAAACTCTTATTCAACTGATGTAAACAGTGCATTGTGACGTCATATTCAGCGTCGGTGTTTAGCAAATTTTTATTCACAAACATAGGAGACATGGTGCAATCGCGTTAATCGAGGCCAGGAGTGATTATATATAATTAAGAAAATAAGATTTACATGCTTTTACGAATTTTATGTAACATCTCAGAACGACGTTTACTTGGGTACACGAGATTCAAAATGGAGAATTACAGGTCCACGCGCAAGTATTCGAATCTACACCATTGGGACCAAAATTTTCAAGTTCCATAGGTATGGTTTAATTTTTCATTAGTTTTCTATATGTTCCTTTTAAACATGTAGATACGTGTTACCTATAAGGAGAGCTCCGCTCTCACGGCCCTTCGGGTCGTGAAAGGGCTTCGCCCTCTGTTACTTGCAAATATGACATTGTTTAAATTCATGATTCCACTTTAATAAAACATTTCTTTCGATAGTATTGTGTATTTCCTACATTTACTCTTTTAAAGAGAAGCCGCTTTATTTAAATACATTTCATCGTCTTCCTCACTCTTTCAAAGTTCCACTAAATGCACCTCCTACAAAGGAGAGCTCTCATTTCGAATCTGGCATATTGTAGCGTCTAAATAAATTTTGGTTTTATGGTATCCTAACAGTTATTTTTCTGTAGTTGTACTTTCTGTAGTTGCACCATTCTATTATTTTGGAATTTATGGCCCTGTCACACTACATCACGACCATCACGACCTCACTACGTTCTATCATTTTTTTAGATCGTGGTGAGATCGTAGTGCGAACGGCATGAATTTGTAATTTTGTCTGTCTTCACGATGTTACTGTGTCCTCACTACGCTCTTATCACGACTCCACTACGATTAAACTACGGCCTTGTTACGATTTCACCACGTTCTCACTACGTTCATCAAGTTCTTACTACGCTCCCACTACGTCCATCACGTTCTAACTACGCTCTCACCACGACTCCCACGACTGCAACACGAGTTTCCTATGCTTCTGCCACGATTATACCACGATCTTACTACGATTCTACCAGGATCTTACTACGGTTCTACAACGTTTCCGCGCCGTTGTCGCCACGCTTTGCAGCAGCTGAATCAGATCCAGATTCAGTATAAATACAGCTCAGAACCTTCTTGTCATCCATTTGTACCAATATTTCCATTGTAAAAGCATGCCACCAAAAACTGAAAGAGGTCGTGGTGGGAAAGGTAAAGGGAAAGGGAAAGGTGCTTGTTTGCATTTGCTCTCCAAAGACCTGGAGCAATATTATGTTGATCGTCTTCCATGTCCAGTAGAGCATTTTGTAAGGTTGGATATCGTGTTCTCATCAAGTTGTGCAGACAAACGCAAGTCTCAGTTACAACACCAACGGTATCTGGGCCTTTAAAAACTTAACTTGGTCATTCAACTGGAAAACGTATACTAATTGCAACATCGGTAGCAAGTTTGATGTTTGGCACTTTAATTATATAATATATATATATATATATATATATATATATATATATATATATATATATACATAATGTACAATTCTTAGAATTCTCATCACTCTAGAACATATATTGGATTTGGGATTGATTGAACGTTCACTTGGTCACTCATCCATAAAACATAGGTCAGTTACTACATCCATAACCTTACTGTACATCTGCTGGATTACCAGAACTATTCTGTTAAACCACTTCAACTTTTTAACCTGTAGAAGGAGTTAAAAGGACGTCAAACATTATTGAAATTCATCCTTATAAATCACTATTCTGACTTCATGGACCTGAATCGAAATTCTAAAACTTACGTCTATTTTGACCAACATCGCTAAATAGCATCAACGAGGTAATAGGGACAAAAATTGAAAGTTTTGTGGGTCCTTGTCACCTGCATTGATTGATGGGACCAGAATCTTAAAAAAAAGATACATTCTCTGAAAAGCTTCCTATTTTCGGGATATCTAGCAAACGTTGTGCACATTGTATGAGCAAGGAGGTCTCTACCAAAATTGTCATAACCGTTGGGCCAGTAGTTATTGCTTAGGCCGGCACTTTATAATTCATTAAGAGAAAATGTTATTTCTTGAAAGTCTTCTTAACTTCTGGACACAAATAAATTGAGTGCACTTCATGATTAGAGATAGCTCTTTCAAAATCATGCAATACTTATTGTAATGCCTGACCTTGTAATTAAATTGGATTTTGATTCATTAAAACAATTTGTTAAAACAAGTAGTTAATAAAATGTAGTCGGATGAAGATGACGCAAGATCAGACACCTGGCTCCAGGGTCATGAAACATCTTAAGCTTAAATCAAAATCTAAATATTGCGATGAAATGATTGAGAAGCCAGTGATTCCAAAAATAAAATTGTTATTCAATATTGCTACATCAAATTTCTAGTGTCTGCAAATTAAGAGGTTCAGGTCTAAAGTAATGAACATCATACAGGAAATTGAAAATTTGACTTACTAGTATATTCACCGGTCCGTGTTTGCCCAACTCTTAATTTTGTATTCTTTATAGGAGTTATGAGATTGATGACTGTTAGTTATCTTCACATTTTCATCAGCACAATTTTTTTTTTTTTAGAATTTGTTGTAACGAATTATGCAATTCATAACGGATTTCGGAATTCGTTATTTCAAATTTTGCAATCCGTTATTACGAAGTTTACAAATTCGTTATAACGAATTTTAGTATTTGAAATAACGAATTAAAATAAAAATAATGAATTCTGAAATTCGTTATTACAAAATAGAAATATATTTTTGATAGGTCCTAAATGGGCTTCCTTAATAATAGATAGTAGCTTCTACCAAAATATTGAAAGTTGGTGACGTCACCATTTGAGTGAAAAAATACTAAATGGGACGTAAAACGACATATTCACTTCTGGGCATTAAACAGCCATTATCAGCCATTGTTAGAAAATAGTTATAATTAAGACGAGTCATCATCACAATTGTGAGGTTAACAACCCTGGGTTTGGATTCTATTGCTAGGGTAAATCGAGGTCCTAACCACTAAGCCATATGCAAAATGATGATAGCAAAAATCAGTAAATAGTTTCTCAGGACAAAAATTTCAAATTTTCATGAGTCAGGCAGGCATTGTTTTTTTGTTTGTTTTTTTACGTGGCTGTAGCATGAATTATCTTTTCTTTTCATGTGTATACTGTAGCTTGTCTTACCTTTTATTTCTCATAATAAGAATATTTATCATTTTAAAATAAGAATAGCTTCATATTACTTACTATCAAATATACTATTATTCTTAAACATTTGCACACAAATGAGTATGCATTCAATAATTATTTGATAAAAAATATTCTTACAACTTTATCTAAACCCTCTGAATGTTTTACACAAAAATATATAACATAAAAATTACCACATTTGCATAATAAACAAATAGAATAACAATTTTCCCTGCAGTACCTTTTCAATGGATGCGGTGGTACCTGAGAAACTATTGGGATTTTTTTGCCTGATATTGAACAGGGATATCGATGCGTCTATTAAAGGTAATGGCACTTGGGTTATGGATTCGGTCGTAGGTCGTGGTTATAGGATTCACAAAATGAGAAAGCATTAAATATTTCTTTATACTTCCAAACATCTAGCTCACAGACTGGCTGCATAGATTTGATGAGTTAGATACCTCTACAAAAATTGTAGCTGCAGATTTGTATCTCTCTGGGAAAATATTGGGGCAGACCAGAGAGCTACAGATCCACTCCTTATAAAAGCCTTATATCATTGTAATCATTGTATTCTTGCATTGCCGTCCCAGATAATATAAAAAAATTCAAACACATTTCCCCAATATATTTGTGTCCAAGCACACCTTCAAACATTCATTAAATCCCCCTGCAACCCGAAAACTCACAGCTTCAATTGATTTCGTTTGATGACGTAGCCATGTTATGTAAGCCAGTCAAATCGAACCCCATTGCTTAATAATATCCGATCTGATCCGAAATATATATTCGGTCTTCATTTATCATAAACATTTATAATTGATATGAATAATTTATATGAAATGAAAAATGTATAACATCTCTATATGTAAAGAAGTTCTTGAGTATTAAAAAGTAATCCTGGTGTGGTGTGATAGCCTAGTCCGGGCCCCGCCCCCACCACTGATAACAATATGTATATTGTATTGTATGTTTTGTTCTTTTCTGTTTTCTATGCTTTGTATATATGTTGAGGAGAACATATCCCTAGCCATAGGACTGTTGCAATCCTTATTAAATGAATAAAGCATTAAATCAATAGCAAAGTGTTCAAAATGCAAAGCTAAACGAACTAAGATAATTCCATGCAAAATATTTCATTATCTAAGATAAATATTTCATTATCTAAGATATTTGTGGGGATATTTGTTCACATAGACATCGTTGTTTTAGAAAAGTACAAATGAAATTGAACCAGGATCGATTTGACTGGACCACGGTAGTAGCAGATAATTAATGTCAGGTGCAGGTAAAATCCACAGGTAGACTTGTGGTGTTGAACAGTGTTATGAAATGTTTAATTCCTACCATTTACAATACTTACAAGTTGCTATTTTTCTGTTACAAACAAACAAGTTGTTTATTTTTTCCCTTCAAATCATTGAATCCCTAAACAAAAACCGGCACGGCAGGTGGGCCTATGGATACAATGCAAGGGGATCAAGTAAAACTATTAGAGAAAATATTGATGCATTGTTTACAGAACATTTAAACATTCCCGTTATAAGATGGTGTATGTGATGCATGTTTATGCATTCATATATTCAGTCTCGGATCCAGAAATTTACAAAAGGGGAGTCTAGGTTGTCTTGAAATTCTTAATAAGCAACCCCCACCCCCCCCAAAAAAAACCCACTGGAAAATATAAATTTGATTGCATGCACTTTGGAATCAGAGGTGAAGTCCGGGTGGAATAAGAGGCGAAGTCCCCAGACACCAGTGGATTTCGTGAGATTTGGTACTGTAAGGTTAAGGAAACTCAGACCCCCCACCCAGTTCTCCTCCATTAATCCGCCTATATATGATTATATATATATATACTGCAAAATATTCTGAATGTTTCTTTTCACAGAAATCTGTTATTTTTATCACATGTGTCTCCAACGCAGTATGCAGTCTTTTCCGTTGGAATAACTGTACTTTGAATTTCGAAAGGATATAAAGCTTTCCTTTTATTTCCCCCGTTTTTCAGGAATTATGAAAGTCATTTTCCTGTTAAATAAGAATATTATTTGTATGTAAAATGAAAAGAGTTTTAATCAATCTATGTACATAAACTGAGTAACAATTCAATTTATTGTCAATGTATCATTAATCATGATATAGTCAATAAAATACAGAATAATCTTAGGATTTAATAGTGTATACACTCATTAGTCATCAATAGGCATCCTAGCCAAGGGCAGGTAATTCCGTATAGCACTGTCATAACTAAATATAGGATTCTAAAAATAAATATGTGTTCCGTTACTTGCACAGTAAACAAATCGGACAGGACGTAAGTAGTACTTCAATGCTTTGTAGAAAATGTATTTACAATGTGAAATATCTAGGTGTAGATTACTATGTAAGTTTAAGTCGTGAACGGAGGTAAGATGAATGTACTGACTATAGTTGTCATGTAAATACCATACACTACAGATAGCTTAAAATTCCAAGGCGTAGCCGTGTTTTATATGCGCCTTCGTTCCAAGATACACCGTAAATGATCATCATACATGGACATATCTTTCTCAAGTCTCTAAGTTTAATAATCAGTGCTCTCTTTAATACTTTTTAATGATGTCAAACACGTGTAGACAGCAGATATTTAGATTTCTGAAACACAGTAAAATTTGGACGAAATGATAAAGTAATAAAAACAACATAGAGACTTGAGCAAGTCTAGGACATACATGTATCCTGAATTTATAGGTAGAACGGAGTGGAATTAATCTTACCACTACGTCATCATTATATTGTCATTAAAGGTTAGATAATTATTTTCCAATGATATAGAGTATGTTTGTTATATTCAGTTGAATAAATTGGATTGTTTATGTAAGATAGTTTCTAACGGGCAAGTTTTCTTACAGTGCGTTGCTGATTTGAAGCTATGCCAAGATCGTTTTATTTTCTTCGTTTCGTTGTTGTTGTAGGTCATTAACGATTGAAGAATGATGACCGATAGCTCAAGTGACCAGGACGGCCGTGATTTTAGCTATCTTCCCACAATTGCCTGGGTCAATATCTTAGATCATCTAAACTTGAATGATAAATACCGTGTCTCTACCACGTGTTCAAAACTAAATGAAGCTTTCAATCATCCAACTTTATGGCGGAAAATGACGTTATTCATAATGGGAAACATGGAGAACTATGGGCTACACAGCCAAGTGATGATACCAGCCCAAAACATCAAACTGGTCAAACGTTTTGGAAAGTACTTCCAAAATTTAACTTTTGTTATTAGCGGTCATTTAAATGAAGACTTTGGTGATTGGAATGATCTCGTGGAGGAGGTTACCAAACAATGCCGGTTGGAAACGTTAACGCTTTACGTAGGAATCGTGACGTCAATGCGTCATTTCTCTGGATATAGGTCTTGTGGTCGAAATCTTATACCCCTTGTGAATTTTGTAAAGAATGCATTTCGTCTGAAAAACCTTAACATTATATCTTGGCCAATGTTTCCTCGAAACTTGCAAAACCATGACGAAAATATTTTCGAAGCAGCGATGGTAAACATTAAGCTTAAGGATCTTGAGAATCTGAGTTTGTTTTGGTCAAACACAAACAGCTGGACAGAAAGGCAACCAATTCTTCTATCACCCAACGAAACGGTAGTTCTTGTAAACCACTTCAGTAATCTCAAACACTTGGCTCTCCGTTCTCCAATGATGGATGAAAACATGCTGAATGTTTTATCCCAAAGACAGAGAAGCACATTACAACGTCTAAGAATACTTGTCAATTACATTTCTAACGACCCAGACTTCGAAATACCTGAAATTTCAGACATGGCTTGGGAGAACTTTTGCTTGAAGAATGTTGGTGTACAGGTGGAACTGACAATAATGTCTCGCGTTTCTCTCGTCGAATTGTCAAATTTATTAAAACCGGCCTGTCCAGTTTATGTGACAAAATTTATGGCTTATTCTCGTTGTGATGGGAATGTCGTACAATATCTGACGGATAAGTACAAGAAAACACTCACATGCTTCGAATCTTTTGGAGAAGACTCCTGTTTTGAAAAGGAGCTTGTTAACATGGTAGAAAAGTCACCCAACCTACTAAAACTGGTGTACCGCGGAAACATCAACTGTCAAAATGTAGAATGCTTGGCAGCGCTACGATCGAGGTCATGGGTGACCTTCGATATTTTAAGAGAGAATATCTATGTGGAAGAAAATAACATCGAAAATAGATATGATGAAAATGAAGTAATTGCAAAAGGCCCGGATGGAACTTATGTCCTTGTGGCGATGCTCAAGTTTCACCAGAAAGAACAGTCGAGGTTGTGTAAGGAGGCTAGAGAAGACGAAATGATCGACAACGTCTCGAGTCACTTGGGACGCAAATGGTTTCCAACATCCAGGAAATCTACAAAATTGGATACTCCGTTGATAGTGTAGTTAAGAAGAGAAGTGGAGCAGACTTTTGATAACAACTGAGAAATAATAGGAACAATAAATTTACTTTATACACATACAAAAGTTCAGTGTCATCTAGACATTATTCTCTTTTGAATGCGTACAACGTGCATTAAAATCAATTTTTCGCGCAATTTTTTGGACGCCTCCAAGGATTAACTCATTTATGTATATATTGTATGCATGTTCCATGTACTCTATAACTTGTAATTGTACTTTCACTACCTGTATTTTTCTAGTCAGTCTCAAAGGGGATAACACTTTACCTGACACCTATGTACATGTTTCAACAGGTATTGTTTATTCAGGTGACCCCTCTTAATGATTTGTTATACATTTTACTTAACAATTTACCTTATGTCATTCAATAAATGACATATTCGACAAAACTGCATTACAGTGTTGGGTTATTTGTCACTGCTGGAACGGGTTCTTCTCATAGGAGGCATAAATAGAATATTTCGTCCAATGCAAGAAAATGAAATGTAGTATATTTACCCATTTTAAGTTCTGTATTATCAATTATACATAGAAAAACATGTTTGATTATCAAGGTCCCGCAATAGGCAAGTGCCCTATAATGATCAGCTTCTACATACTTCGGTCCCTGTAAACGCTTTTCCGGACTTGTTTAGCTATCCCTGCTTTATACATAAACTTATATCAATGAGTTGTCAAGATTGAGTTTGGAGTTTGTTGACATATTCATGAAGGAGTTATGGACCTTGAATTTCGCTAATAATACCACATGGCGTAGCTCAATTGTCAAGCTTGTCACCATTATTCTATCTAGGTTGAATTAGCGGCTAAACCCAAACTGAATTTAAGCTCCCTCTCCCGAAAATATATTGTAAGCCTTTTGACACCCTGTCATAATGCCAATTAGCGAACAAGATATACTCTCTGGACTACATGGTTGTTTTACTTCGCCTCGCTCCTTCTTTATCAAAGACTTGAATGATAACTAGGTATATAGTTGTATGAATTTATTTGCTGGACTTCATCCAGTCAGTGACGTCATATATAAATAATGCCTTGTCGGATTAAATAATAAACTAATAACAATAATCGTTGTGGATTGTGGTGTCCATGTGGTGGAGAGCTCTAAAGCTATATATTTCGTATAATTTCTACATTTTGCATACCTAGTGAATTTCAGTGTTTTGATTCTTTGAAATGAACGATGTAATCGATACAGATTAGGATGATGAAACTGGTAAACTTTCCGCTTTATATACTTTCTAAAAATGGTCATGTGACCGAAACAACCAATAAATAATTGTCCTTTCTAGAGTATCTCCGGACTACTTAAGTACAAAACTTCAGATATAGAAAAGTACATAATGTCAAAGTGTCCTATTTCTGTACAGTGAATTATAATCAAAGTTAATATGATAGCATACAAACATAAGTCAAAATAATTCTTCATAATAAAACGGACAACCATAATCCTATGCGTAGGAATACAGAACAACAATACGTAAATCGTACATTACGTCATCACAATAAGTTCAAAGTAGTTTGATCACTATTGTTGCAATTGAACTACATCATATAAAACAAATGAAGTAGAAATGCAAATCTCAAATATCTAAACAATCGGACAATGCTACTTGTTAACTACAAGATGGTGTATCTATAGACAAAATATCACGTGATGCATTCCTTCGTAAGCAAGATGGCAGGCGGCTAACTTTCAACATGTGATGGTAGAAGTAAGTTACGTGATTTACAATCGTGATACTTGATTTCACTTTAAGTTATCGATATAATTTTCATCAATACATCTGTCTTAGCTATAGCTTTACCGAATACCTTAAATACTAAACAATGAATGCAATATAGATGATTGTTTACATACACATGTCAACAATATCGAAAGTAGCAATGAACGAGTAATACGCTAAAAATAAAATGGAACATCAACATAGCTTATATTATCCACGCTAAGCATGATAACAGGATGCTACACTACTAACCACTAATGTACATGCACATGGGATCATCATCCATGTATTATGTGCAATTATTACAAAAATTATATAAAAATCCACCCCCAAACCCTATCATGTACAAATAATTTAAACCCACGATCTTACAATATTACAATATGATGCATTGTAGATTAGCTGAACACCATGGCTTCTGTCGATTTTCTACTGTCATGAAGTTGACGTTAAGATTGTACATGTAGATAACAAACAATTTGGTTTCTCACATGCCCATAACGTCTCCTATAAATCACTGGTATTAAACTGATGATAGTAACGATCGTTACTATCATCTCAAGATGGTGGAAGGAAATTCCGGAAAGACCACATTTACTTATTATATCTATTTGTATTGTTTATTTGCGAACGATATGTAGGCAAGAAATATCATACACTAGTAACAATTACGATCAGGTGTTATTTTATCTTTTATACGGCTCATATGAACAGAAAATTCGTCGTTGAAAAAACAGCGAGGATGATAGTAACGAAAGTTTTACGTTACTATCATCATTCATTTCCGTTACTATCATCCTAGCTGTTTTTTTAACGACGAATTTTCTGTTCATATGAGCCGTATAAAAGCGTTTAAAGCATTTTTTCCAATTTAAAAGTTAACTTTAACTGGTATATTTAACCTATGTACACAAAAACATGTCACGAGCCTTGAATTGTGAGCTCTGTATGTCTCGTGTAACTCGAAAACTGACATTCAAATTTTTACTGGCCATTAGAAATACCTTAGTTAAGCATTGTAAACATTAAAAATGGAAAAATAAAATTTGAAAATGTTCAGCTCAAATCATGTCCATGCCCCATTAAAAGATAGGGTAATAAATGGTAAATGAATTTTCCTGCGTATCCAATAAGTAAATGTAATTTACGAGAACTTTGTCACTGTGTAATATACATCAGAGTAACTTTGTATAAAATGAATGTACCTTCAATACCCAAGGATTTGTCGTATTTATCTACAGCATGTAACTCTTAACCCGTTCCTCCATTGTGACACATGGTTTGGTATAGTTTCACTTTCCGTAGTATTCAAAGGGTATACTATAGTCTAAAGTTTAGAGAAATATCAGAGGGAATTGATCTTGTGTAATTTAAATAACTACAGTTTCGATAATCTTAATTTCATGACAAAAGTATAATTTCTTGAATTCATTTTGCAAAGTTGTATAAAGAGTTTGCATACATAATGAGTATGCACTAGATGGTGTTAGATAAGAAGCACCTGTTAATCAATCAAAAATCGACTGATGCTAAGGAGCGCACTGTCGCTTACACCTACCGCTTAAAATGCGCACTGTCGCCTACACCCAACGCTTAAATTGGGCACGATGAAGAATATCTTGAAGACTGGAATGCATGGCAACACTATCTATGCCAGATTTACTTATAAAAATGACGGATGTAGAAAAATTGAGCTAACGTGCGTTTAAAACATGGAAATTACATACATGCAGGATAATAAACAATTTGTGTAATCGCGACGGCGTCCTGTGTAAAGTTGTGTTATCGTGACGGCGTCCTGTATAAAGTTGTGTTATCGCGACAGCATCCTGTGTAAATTTGTTATCGCGACGGTGTCCTGTGTAAAGTTATTTTATCGCGACGGCGTCCTGTGTAAAGTTGTGTTATCGCGACGGTGTCCTGTGTAAAGTTATTTTATCGCGACGGCGTCCTGTGTAAAGTTGTGTTATCGCGACAACGTCCTGTGTAAATTTATGTTATCGCGACGGTGTCCTGTGTAAAGTTATTTTATCGCGACGGCGTCCTGTGTAAAGTTGTGTTATCGCGACGGCGTTATGTGTAAAGTTGTGTTATCGCAACGGTGTCCTGTGTTAAGTTGTGTTATCGCGACGGCGTTCTGTGTAAAGTTGTGTTATCATGATGGCTTTCTGTGTGAAGTTGGGTCATCGCGACGGCGTCTCGTGTCACAGCGCACTCTTGCACTTTCATGAATGAACCTATTGGACCCTACAGTAACATCTACAAATTCCATGATAAGTTTCAAACTTTAATGTGTCATTGTTGGTTTATGAAATACATCTAATGAAGCCAAACTTATTATATTTTTTTTGGACTGCATGAAGAGAAACTGTGTTTATACAATGTTTAATATGTTTTTGACGAAAAAAATCATGATCGATTTCGTTGTTTTCTTTTTTGTAACATGCGGAACTCCAGGATCTCGGGGAAATTGATTTCATAAAAGAAATCTCCTTGATAGTTTTATCGAAAAAAGTCACTGAACGTGAACATTTTCCAAACGCAAACGTTTGCGGTGGTTGTAAAATTTCCCTTTCCCAGCCTCCATAGATCAGCTTCCAAAAGCTTATCAACTGTTACCATGTGATGTTTTCGAAATCTTACTATCACACAGACATGAAGACAAATGTGGCGTCGGTAGCCTAGTGGTTAGGCTGTCAGACTCTCGACCGAAAGGTCGTGGGTTCGAGTCCTAGCCGCGGCAGGGCCGAAGTTGTGTCCTTGGGAAAGACACGTTACATGAATTTCTTCACTCCACCCAATTGTATTATTAGAATGTTAGTGCTCTAGCTCCTGTAAAGGTGGGTTGCACTGTATGCTTCCCAGGAAGCTGAGAAAGTTCTAGATTGATATAAGGTCTGCCGGGATAGTAATGTATTGTAAAGCGATTTGAGCAGCATGCGCTGGAAAAAGCGCCATATAAAAACTCAATTAATTCTACAAACAGATAGACCAACCTATAAAACAACCGCGAACCAATTGGTAATCATGATCAGAATTGAATAATTTCTTATGTGAAGAAATATACAGAATATGTACATGAGGTTGGTAAATCTTTAATGGTTATATGTATTTCTATTTTTAGCTACATGTACATACGCTGTATAGATATTTGGAGGTAACATTGATATTATATACAAGAATTGAACGCAATAATTAATTACAAACATTTAGGATCTTCAATGGAATCACGGAAATCGTAGTGACTACTCCTGCAGATTTTGATAAGTTCCTACGGATTGACTGTACATCATTCTGTGAAGCAAATAACGAGAAAATCGATCACACGCAAGACCACAGAATCAACTTAATAAACAGAAATTCTACACTCTAAAATAGATGTGAAACAGAAATGAATATATTTTAATAATCTATACTATCAATAGAGCATACAATTCTTTCATTGTAAAGAACCTTTGGAATGGCTGCTTTCCTCTCTGAGTGTAATTTCATTGTAACGTACCTTTGGAATGGCTGCTTTCCTCTCTGAGAGTGCTGTAATTCAGATTATCTTGGCCACCTCCAGTATCGTTCTTGTTTTCCCTGCCACAAAGAAAGTAAAATTGCTTTTATGAATTTGTGTATAGAAGGTAAAAATCCGTTAATGGAATTCAGCGAAGCAATAGTATTTCTTTCCTTTGTTTTTAATTTCATCATTTATACATGATATTAGTTGGGATAAAATATCCTCGGATACTCCCGCATAATTCTCACCAATGGTGCCAGGGGCCCATTGGATTAAATGTATTTTATTATTTTATGTAAGGCATATATATAATTTATATACAAATATATAATATCAGTATATGTATAATAATATATATCAAATATTTGTTACAAGTATTTTTCAGAGTCATAGAAATATCATAATATACAACGTTGATGTAGATGTAGCAACAGTAAAATAACATAGAAATTACTAAGGAATAATGTATAAACAATGTAGTCGTAAGTTGACAGTATAGTTATAATGATAAATATTTAAGGATAATATGTACATTGTAGACTATGTAATGAAAATTCAAGAGTATAAGTGAAGTCTCAGTAAGCAAAATATTTCAATACTGAATTAACAGCAATCAAAAAATCTAAACGACAATTGAATTTGATTAAAAACTATTCTGAAGATTCTAATTAGTTATTCGCTTAGATCATGTACCTATACGCCATTTGCTATTTCTTCAGAGAACACACACACAGCATCAACAACTGCTGATGTTGATCAATTCACTTCAGATCCCAGATTTTACTATATGAACCCGTGGGGATCCGGTTTAGATTAGATCCTCAGTACCCCCCTTGCTTGTCGTAAAATGCGATTAGATGGAGCGGTCCTTCGGAAGAGACCGCAAAAACCAAGGCCCTGTGTCACAGCAGTTGTGGCACGATAAAGAAAGGCCGTAAGCGCCAAACATAGGCCTAAATTTTGCAGTCCTTTATCGGCAATGGTGACGTCTACCATATGTGAAAGATTCTACAGCGGGGCGTTAAACAATATAAATCCAAACCAAACTATATTTATGAAAAATAGACACAAACTGTCAAAGCTTAGTTCAGGTGGTATTATTTTAGCAGTTAAGAACACAGTAGTAAAAGATGTCAGTTACAAAGAGACAAATAATCAATAGTGAATAATCTTAATTAGTTAAAAATCGATGGATAGTAGTTTCTTCGAATACACACATGAGGATAACACGTGATTAAAATATATCACTGAATTTAAGTCATTTTATGATGCTTCCGGCAAGTTTATATGTATTAGGGGATGTTTAACGAAACATATGGTTATTGTGAAGCGCTCTGTAATCAGCAGAGCTCTGATACATCCAATATATCCAACATCCGTGATTCGATATTTTTCTTTCAATGTAGTAAAATTTACATAATTCATGGGGAGTCTTAAAACCATTCTGGCAAACTTCCGTCAGAGTTCGTTTGCACACAAAACAAACTTTTCCATGCAGGCATTTTGGGATAGGGAATTCCCAAGAACTGCTTTTCATAAAGATGGCGATGGGTCATCAGGAAAAAATGACATCAGCTGAAAATTGATACTTTTTCCATAGTCTGTTGGTAGTAGGCACTGTTACAACGCACTTTGAAAAATTACGCACTTTGAATTTGTTTTAAAAAGTGCATTAAATGGAACCAAGTCAACGCACTTTGAAAAAAATTCAAAGTGTGCTGATATCGACTATATTAACGCACTTTGCAAAAATCAAATTTTGCACGGCTCGGTCGATTTTCTTGACGCTTTCAAAATTGATAGATAATTATTTGAACCTCTATATTTGATGATGCCGTCACTTCCCAATCTAACATTTAGACATTTTGTGGATTTGGGTAATTATAATGATTAGACTGTCTGTTCCTCCTTCTGACCAATGTCATTAATTTTCGGCTGACTTACCTTTCCGCGATTTTGATTTTCCAACCTGTCTGCTTTTCCGCGACTACTACTACCTATTGCTTTTCTGCGATTGTTTTTACCATATATTTTGCGTCATCTCCTTTATTTGATGCCTCCTTTCCGCGATTTTTGGTAACAGTTACGCTTACCATCAAACGGTTGCCGTTACCCGTACATGTATTTCTCTTCATAGAGTTCTACTAAAATTGAATGAGTTTCGCATTTACACTGGTCGGTGAAAGAAACTAGACGCTATGGGAATTGTTCATAAAGAAACAAATCGTGACAACCAATGCATTATATATGATGGATTTACTTATAGAAATGTCAGTGATTTAAAGAATGGAGATGTGTCCTACCGATGCAGTGTACATAAATTATGCAAAGCAACAATTAGAAGGTATTGCCGTATCAAAATCCAAAAACACTCACAATCATCCCAGTGATAAAAAAAAGTTGAAGCACAACAGATTTTACCTGGCTAATGGAAGCAGTGCACGTATAAATAAGTTGAAGAAAAGCAAAAAGCCAAAAAAAAAAAAAAAAAAAAAAAAAAAAAAAAAAAAATTAATCGCGGAAAAGTAATGTGACTTGTCGCGGGAAATCAAGATTTTTTTTTCGCGAAAAAGCAGAGTCGGATCGCGGAAAAGCAAAACTGCGTCCCTTTCCCTTGACCAAGTCTATCCAAAGCTTTACCCATAGATTGTCCGTGCCATGGGTAGAGGGTGTGTAGTGACCTTGATCCAATTTCCTAAATCAAAGGTCACTGTAGACAAACCTATCTGTGTAAGATCTTTGTATGGAGTATATTTTCTCTAGCCTTTGTCCAGTCGGACTCAAACTTCACCCATACAGTGCCTATGGGTGGTGGATGTGCAGTGTCCAAGAACCAATTTTCTATATCAAGGGTCATAGGCGAACTAACTTCTCTGTGTAAAATCCTTATCTGGAGCATACTTATCTCCCCGAGGACAGAATAGTCCTCTCCGAAAACAATATTTTAAAACTACCTTGCGTGTATTTTGCTAAAAGCGGGATCCTTTGAGATGGTCTAAATGCTTATGTAATGAGTATGCGAGCGGATCTAAAATAAAATTGTCATTAAATCGGGGGTGGGGGCGGGTCTACATGCAATATATTGCAACGATTTACCGGTAAAGAATCATAAAGATTGGCATGTATCTTTGGTTTTCCTTTCCACGTTTCCGACAACGGGAGATCAATTTCTCTCATTTTGAGAATGAAATACAACACTTAGTCATTCCCTGTAAGTACTAGTTTAAAAAGAAAATCAAAGTTCCAGAATTTCTGTTTCAAAGTGCGTTTAAGTGTCTCCATGGAAAAATATGGTTATATACACTAACAATGCACTTTGAAAGACATTTTCTGAGTGCGTTGACTAGGTCCCAAATTTAACGCACTTAAAAATTTGTTTTCAAAGTGCGTTGCCAGAATGCACACAATGGATATTGCCTAGACTACGAAGTACGAAGGCACGAAGTGCAGCGACTTTTCCGACTTACATTCACAATTGATTTTCAATCTCTGTTTCGCACGTGTTATGTCTGAAATATGTTTTGTTCTTGAAGGGAAAGTAGAAAAGTTAGATGTATATTTATACCGTTTACTTCAATTTTTTATTGAACTTGTTTTTCTATAAACTTTAATTTTGCACCCTGCAAATTTAATTCATTTACGAAACTATGCTTTCTGTAAGTGTGCACTTATTGCACTATTCAATAAGGCCACGTTGTAATCGTGGACGTACCTTATCTCAATTAATTTATGGTATTCGGCATCTGCTAGTGTCTCTTTGCGCGGAGACGCAGAGGACTGTGGGTATTAAGTGATTTTAGGCCAGGAAAACGCGATAGTTCCGCAGTGGGGGCGATATTTTCCCAGAGCATTTTGGGTAATTTCCATCTTTCACGTGATGAAGAGCATAGCATGGGACTCACGTGTGGTGTGATCATTGGAGCGAGCGTGTTGCTTCACGAAATAATCCTTACCTTTTTTCAGTAGAAAGTCGTGTACCTGTTCAATGAAAAAGTGGAGATAACGAGCAATAATACGAAGTTGATATAATAATAAAATTATTCACGACGATCATTATTTTTTTCGACAAACAACTGATGGGTCGGGCGATATTTTGTACTCATTATTAATTCTATTTTTCCAATGTGCATTTAACAGTGTATCATAACTACCGTCAAAGTGTTTTGAAAAGGAACGAGCTTGTTGTTCATGGTTTTAATCTTTTCGTTTGAACTACATCAGATGGGAGTCATCCAAGACTTGCTACATTG
The DNA here is from genome assembly GCF_947568905.1 of Ostrea edulis. NCBI lineage: Eukaryota > Metazoa > Mollusca > Bivalvia > Ostreida > Ostreidae > Ostrea > Ostrea edulis. Next base: position 42,307,919 of record NC_079165.1, read on the forward strand.
ATGACTATTACAGGTTAAATACTAATTCATTATCGCCGAAGTATTGTTCTTTTCTATAAAAACACCTTATTTTCTCAATCCTCTTTTGAGATATACTAACCCATGTCGACGATCCTTCTGTGGTGAAATACAATAACGACTCCTGCAATGATAACAACCAAGACAAGGATCCCTGCCACGGCACCAAAAACATCCTTAGAAACCCCCGCTTTAATAGGTGCAGATTCAGTAACTGTATTGCCCGTTGCTTAAAATTGAGAAGAAAACCACGTACTTAAAAAAACCCTCGGATGTACAGGATATAAAAGAATGATTTGACATCTATGACTTACTTCTGATTGTTATGAGTGCCTTTGACGAATTTTTGTCGTAGCTTCCCCATTGGGATTCACTCTTTGCTCTACAGTGGCATGCCGTATTGTGGTCTGATAGTTGTGCAATCATGGTCAAACTCGAACCAAAATTAGTGTTTTTAATACCTCTAAGTATTGGTTTGTTGTCACAGTACCAATACCACACAACTGGAGGATTTCCGAGGGAGTTGAGGGAACATCTTAAAGTTACAGGCGTGTTTTTGTTTACAAAGAAAACTGATCTATCTATTTCAGGGTAACCATCTGGGAAATCTGAAAAAATGGAGAGAAAACAAAACAAAACAAAAAACTACAGATATAAATGCTGATCGCTGTGTACACTGAAGTAATACACTATCTTTCATATACTTTAAATATTTTGATGTCATCCTTACAGTATACGGTCAGAGAGACAGAATTGGATGCAGCTTCGTAGTTCAGTTGATAACTCCTAGCGACACAGTGACATATTTTCTCGTTCAGATTAGAATCAGCTTCTAAAATCAATTTGGTCGTGGCGTTCATGTTCACAATTCGTCTGTTGTACACGGTATATCGACCACACTTCCACGTCCACCGGATCTGGGGATTTCCCATAGAATCCAACGTGCACTGAAGAGTGATTTCTTCTCCCGCAACTACAGCTGTGCTAGTTGTATTCAAAAAAGGTATTGTTTTCGGAGCATCTAAAATGGAAATGCCCTTAACGATACATTGGACATGTTTCATCGTTTATGAAATATAACTTTATTTGCCGTTACAATATGCAATGTCATTTATTAGTTATATTGATTGATCAAATACTGTTCAAGTCCCTCTGGAGAATCTTTCACTCATATGGAGACGTCACCATTGCCGGTGGAAAAAATGATACTTATTTCTTTAATGATACTTATTTCTTACTGAGATTTTCACTTACATTTCACATTGATTGTCACGTGGTTAGACATTTTACTGTATGAGTCGTTCGCAGAACTCGGCCTAACTTTACAGAAACACGTCTCCCCGTTGTATTTTCTGTCGGCCTTGATTTTAAGTGCAGTATTATGAAGTCCTGTTGTCGCATTACCAGTGAGGTTGTCATTACCACACTTCCAAAACCAGGTTAATGGCGGTAATTGCGTGGAACCCGGATAGACGACACATGTGAGAGTGATGGATTGTCCCTCCGTCATATTGTTGGAACTGAGTGTCAAGAATGGCGAAGGGACTTGGAAAACTTAAAAAAAAAATGTTTTTTTAGATTGCTTATTTTCTTTTGATATTTAACGGAATTCATTAAAAACAATATTTCGATTAATGAAAACCACCAAAAAAAAAAAAAAAAAAAAATAAATAAATAAATAAAAAAAAATTAAGCTATCACGTATAAAAGAATTGCTTCGTTTTCATCAAAGACAGTTTTGAAAGCTTAAGAGCAGAATCAAAGTTATGGTACAACTTACCAGATCCATGAATAGTAACAATGAATAGCAGAAGAATGGAACACTGCAACATCATCTCAAGAAAACAGAGCCCAACGCCGTATAAGGGGTGTATGTTCTGTTAAATTGAATCCCGGTCAGAATTACATCGTAAGTGCCAGATACTCCTAATTAAATGAGCTGATACAGCGAAGACGCTAATCTGTGATAGATTGGGCCCTATCAAAATTTATTCATCGCTGAATACTTATTATGTGCATTACGTATACAGCGGTCATATGTAGGACATTCTGATCAAAGTGTCCCCGCTCTTTGTTTTAAAAACAAAGCCAATTGGTGAAAGCATTTAGTGTAAAAACTGCAGAAAATACATTGCTTGTGCATTTATTGCTAAAACTTGTTTCTTGTAGGGAGGGGAAATGGTCCATTGCCATTAGTGTCAGAGATGAAAATATTGCAGCAAAAACAAAAAAACACCAACAAAAAAAACAACACAAAACAACAACAACAACAACCCCCCCAAAAAACAACAACAAAAAACACCCATTCATTTGTTATGTTGAAGTTTTGTTAAAATGTTCAAGAAGTTTGGCGCAGAGTTAAGATAAACAATGGTTTCCAAACTGTCTATAAAATTATTGCAAGAGCAGCAAATTTATTGTGAGGCTTATTATACAAGTATCATGTCTAATCAATCATGCACGTGAAGGGAGATCGTAATTTTTTTTTTTATCCCCATCCAAATTTAAGCAGGGGTTTATAATTACTAACTAGTGCAGAAAAGGTTTTCCTTTATAAACATGACATGACGGTTGTGCATAATAAGAATATCGTGTAAAAAGAACATAATGGAGCAATTCAAGATAATATTTTGTATAAAGTACAAATATTGAAATTTCCTCAGTTCTAAGTTGACAAAGGGCAATATATTAGATATATAGTAAATTATATCATGTACACATCCTCATGAAGTGTATAAATCCTGAACACACAATTTCTGAAAATTCCACACGAACAACAGGGCTGATAATCTGTAAAGTATTATTTAATCGCAGTTTCCCGCCAGGGCCTTGTTTATTAAGAGGGACTTTGTGACGGGTGAATTAACTTATCTGTTAATGAAGGCAATGTTATCTTTTAGTGTATTGTGCTTTAGTTATGCTGTGAGGATGGGACACTAACAGCTGGAGAAGAGCAAGTCACTCTTTAAGATGGATCGCTATAAAACCTAAGTTTTATTTAATGGCTCTTTAAAGCATCTCATTGAGAACGACTTCAACATCGAAAGAGTGATACAAGGTCTCAGTTTTTGAGTCTTATTCCTAATTAAATAATAGTTAAAGACTGTTTATTTTCCAAATAGAGATTTTAAGAGTCCAAATTTCGCTGTGTTTTGATATATGTAAATACATACTAATAGAATCGTGTAGATGTTCTAATTCTTTAAACAAAAAAAATATTAATGACAATTAGAAGCGTGATTTGATGATTTTTAAATCTATTACAAAAATCGTCAAGAATTTGTCAGTGTGATAAAAAATACATGTATATTAGACAAACATATTTTTAAAAAATGTTAAAGTGATTGATTGTATACTATTTAACACCCCTCTCGAGAATAAGACGTCACCATTGCCGGTGAAGGACTGCAAAATTTAGGCCTATGCTTGGCGCTTACGGCCTTTGAGTAGGGAGGGATCCTTGTCATGCCTCACCTGCTGTGACACGGGGCCTCAGTTTTTGCGGTCTCATCCCCCGGGTATCGGATATACATGCTACCCATGTCGGACCTACATGAGGATGCTTCATCTTCATGTGTTTCAGGAAATGTTCCTTCTTGAAGGACACATGACATTTCTCACACACCACCAAGTTTCGTGTACACTTAAAAAAAAATAATAATTTATTTTTTTATTTCACAAATATTGACATAAGACAAAAGAACATTTGTCATTTTTTTCTAACCACTTTCACACTCATACCTTTGTTGGTAAGTGCTTGCATTTCTAATATAATTGTAAGAGAACAAGAGATATTTATAAAACACATGTCTAATAAAGGTGTTTTTCTTTAAATATAATGTACAGAATGCAAAATTCTTCGTCCGCTCCGCCATGCTTGTTATCGCGAGATCTCGTAGGTGGATCTAATGAAAAGCCTAAACATTGACAATCAGCGCGAAAATGTAGTTACTCGAGCCACTTCGACAAAGAAAGGAAAATCATATTGTTGCAGAAAGAATTTACACTCTGCTGTTCGGTTTTTAACTTGATATTAAATTCAAACCTTTTCAATACCGACGAAATAGCTTTCGTCTCCATACTTGTCCATTGATGTAAATAATATGATTACGGTGTGACCGTTGGGGCGAGCGCAGCATATCTGAATACATTTTCAAAAAATTTATATTGAAAACAAGGAAAACTGATCTGGTTCACTGTCAATACGTAGGATTACTGTCTTGCTCTTCTCGCCAATGTAGGAATCAGTTTAGCGGGAAATGCAACGAGCGTGTTGTGACGTAGCCTGGTAGTTGTGACGTGACTGTTTACATTTCTTTAGACAATATTTTTTTAAAAAGAAAAAGAAAGGGGGAAGAATATGATTGTCATCCTTTCCTTTCAAATAAGAAAGGTTTGTAATACTTCAAAGATTTTTATTATTCTTATTTTACGAATCGAACCATCCGCCATTTTGTACGAGGGACTTCTGGGATTGGCGTCAAAAAAAAATTCTTGTTAGAGGTTGAGATTTAGCTCGGATTATTTCCCGCGCTCTAGTCATTAGAGCTCGCAGTACGAGCCAGCGCGGAGCGCTGGCTCGCTGCGCTCGCTACTACCTTATATGGCATATGCAAATGACTTGACAACCGGAAGTTGAAACTTCAGTACATCAAACATGGCGCACAAATATGAATCGTGAAATTGGAATTTATCGAAATTGTTGAAAACGGTAGAATAGAGCCTCACAAATCTAAAGTTGCAGGTTGTAAATTTATATATTGACTAAGAAACATAGAATATCATTTTATTTACGTAAAGAAAGTCAGGAAATGTTTAGAATGAGCGCAAATGTTGCGGGAGTGAATCACTCCCGCATTTGCACCATTACGGAGATCCTAAGGAGTTGTAGCCCTCTCCCTAAAAAAAAAAAAAAAAAAAAAAAAATCAGAGTGGACTACATTATTGCAACTATATATTACTATGTTCAGTTTGACCTTTGACCATGTGACCTCAAAATTAATAGGAGTCATCTCCTCCTGAATATACAAAACTGTACTAAGTTTGATGTCTGCCAAGCAAGGGTTCTCAAGATACTGAGCAGACAGTAGATTTCCATGTCCAGTTTGACCCTTGACCATGTGACCTCATAATCAATAGGGGTCATCTTCTCCTGAAGATGTACCAGTGTACCAAGTTTGATGTCTGTCAAGCAAAGGGTTCTGTAGACATTGAATAGTCAGTATATTCCTATGCCCAGTTTGATCCTTGGCCATATGACATCAAAATCAATAGGGGTCATCTACTCCTTAGGATGTACCAGTGTGCTATTTCAAACAATATTTTTTTCTACTTTTGAAGCCACATGTACTTTTATCTATTTACATGTATCACATGCACTAGTCTTGAATGAAAGGTGAAGATAACGAACAGTGACCAATCTCATAACTACAATAAGCAATACAAAATAGATAGTTTGGTAAACACGGACCCCTGGTCACACCAGAGGGAGATCAGGTGCCTAGGAGGAGGAAGCATCCCCTGTCGACCGGTCACACCCGCCGTGAGTCCTATATCTTCATCAGGTAAATAGGTCTATCCGTAGTCAAAATCAGTGTGCCAAGAACGGTCTAACAATCGGTATGAAACACGTCAGACAGAATTTGACCCAATGATAGGTTGTATTGGCAAACTAGATCGTTATAACGACCATAGAATTTGTGAAATACTGACTTTAAACGAGACTGTTGAAACCCCTGTACCATCAACTTGTTTGTCAGTAGCTTGCCTTGATTTAAAAACTGACTATACGCAGAACAAGCTCTTGTGTATCGAATCAGTTGAAAGATATAAACACCATATGCAGGTGATAATGGAATATTGCTACATAAATATGGGAAGTTGACAATGGAGAAGCTGAAATCATCCCGTTTGTCATACAATTGAGTTGTTAGTTTGCCGTTGATATCTACTTTCAATAAATTATCTAAGTATGAAGCAGAAGTGGACGACTCTGTGGTGTCTTTTATTTCGAGTTCACTGGGATATATCGAATCGAATATGAATGAGAATTATTATTGTTAATAGATAAAACGTCGTCGATATATCTAAATGTCGAATTGAAGGCCACAACAAGATTTTTTCTTCTCATGTAGAAGTTTTTGAATAAATTGTACTTCATATGAATATAAAAACAGGTCAGCTAACAAAGAGCACAAATCGTGCCCATAGGAATTCCAACAGACTGTTGGAAGACCTGATCACCAAAGACCACGAATGTATTGTTAATGAGGAACTCTAGCATATTTTTTTTTTAAATTTCAACTTCAGAATACTTGTGCGTGGAATCAGAGTGGTGTTTAACAAAGTAATTTTTTGGATGACTGATCACTAGATATGAATATTCCTGTTTTCCATTTTTGTTGACGAAGCAATTGTCTATGATGTCAAAAAGTTTACTATTTAATTTATCGTGAAGAATGGTCTTGTAAACTGTTGAAAAGTCATACGTTTTGATGTTGTTGATTTAAGAAAAGTTTTGCGATTTCATGATTACAATAATTTCATTATAATTTTTGGAATCCACATTTGATTTACACCACTTCTGGCATATGTAGTCGCACAGTAAGTTTGAAGTTTCTCCTACACAGCTGTTAATATGGTAGAGCACTTACTGGATCCAGCCATGTATCTTTGTTAGGGTTTTGATTTAGTTTAGGAATCCAGTATAGGTAGAGTGACTCATATTCATTCGACCCATTGACTGGGATATCAAATGTGTCTAAAACTGAAGCATGATTTGAAGAATTTCATCTTTTGAAAGGACAGTTGGAGTATAAGTACGATTACCAAAAGTGGAATTAATACCAAGTTCGTTTAAAATACAGTTGTAACAAGAGGTACTGTGAGCAATGCTCACTAAGAATATCCCCCGCTTACCCCAATCTCCCAAAGGGTGTTGTTAATTGGTATAAATTACCTCTTTCCTGAGTGTAAAAATATGGTATGCCTTTGTAGAAGAAAATGGAAGATATAGTCCGAACACAAATCCATGGCATAAACCTATAATTTTGACCTTGAGATCAAAGGTCATAAAGAGGTCATGAATGTACATAACACACAGTCTCATGGTGATACACTCATGTCTTATGGTATGAATATGTCAAAACCCTATAATCAGTTTTGACCTTGAGGTCAAAGTTCAAGGTCAGATAGAGGTCATGAAGGTACCTGACACATCGTCTCATGGCGATACACTCATGTGTCAAATATGGTATGCCTATGTCAAAGAACAAAGAAGTCATGGCCCTGACACGAATCCATTGTAAAAACCTTTAATTTTGACCTTGAGGTCAAGGTCATATGGAGGTCATGAAGGTACATGACACATCGTCTCATGGTGATACACTCATGTGTCAAATATGGTATTCCTAAATCAAAGAACAATGAAGTTATGGCCCGGTCACGAATCCATTGTAAAAACCCTTTTATTTTGACCTTGATGTCAATGTCATATAGAGGTCATGAAGGTACTCGACACATTGTCTCATAGTGATCCACCTGTGTGCCAAATATGATACGCCTAAGTCAAAGAACAAAGACGTTATGGCCCGGACACGAATCTGCACAGACAGATGGAGGGACGGAGGGACAGACAGAGTGATTCCTATATATCCCCCTGAACTTCGTTCGGGGGGTATAATAATGAGCCTTACAAACAAAGACAATGTTGTTATAAGCTTTGTCAGCTGGAACCAAAACATATTCCTCATGTAACCTATCTAATTCTTTATCACTTCTGGTTTACTAAACACAGAAGGATAGATGATACGTACTTTTGTTTTAATATGTTTGATGCGGGATTTTAACATACCTCTTTTACTTTTAATTCAGCCCATCGTCGACTTAATTCATAATAGAGATGATGTTCTGTCGCCAATTGAAAGACCGAGTATCTCTGTATTTAGGACCTTTTAGAATTAGTGATTTGAGGTCCTCATTTTCAACTATATCAACATCACCAGTAATGACATATCCAGCTGGACTATAGCTGAAAGAAGATGAAGAACAAGAACACGTAGGTGGATTAAGTATAAGATGGTCTATATCTTGGTACTGCAAAGTTTGTTTATAATTAAAAAGTTTGGATGCAATAGTAGAAGTATATTTAGGAACAAGAGTAGTTTTCTTGTGCTATAATTTGTATAACTTTGCTTCAGGTAGTATCAGCCATCATGAGGCTGTGACAAACTTTCACATGAACAAAGGATCTTAGCTTAAAAATCGAGATTTCCTCACAATGGACCAAGTTCAACAACCTGTAATTTTTTCAAACATGGAAGAAAATCAAAATCCTTCCCCAGATGCACATCTTCAATACCCATACAAAAGATGGTCTTCACTTGAAAACTGTGGGAGGAGTTGGGCGGACAAATTATGTACCCTCCATAGAATATTAATTTCCAAATGGACAAAGTTCAACAACCTGTAATTTTCTCAAAAATTGTAGAAAATCAAAATCCATCTCACATGCACATCTTCAATACCCATACAAACACTCCACAAAATAAGAAGACCCTCACTTGAAAATTGTGGGAGGAGTAGGGCAGACAAATTATGTACCCTCCATATAATAATTATTTCCAAATAAAGGGGCAAAACTCCTGGAAAAAAGGTCAAAATGGATCAAAATTGCAGTATGATCTAGAGTGACCCACAAAGAAGCTACACAGCAAGTTTCAGCATGATATGTGAAAGGGAAATGAAATTATAAAGAGAAAATCCCGAATGGAGGGATGGACGTACAGACATCGCTGTACCATAATACGTCTCGTCTAAAGACGGGCGTATAAAAACTGGTTGTAGACTTGAACTTGAAATAAGTTGGAATACACGACTGAACTCTTTTATGACGAAGAATGTTAGTTATGTTGACTGCATCTATTCCTTTTTTTGTAAATGAGCTTAAGGAACTGGTGGTATGATTTGGAAGGAATATCATCCATGACCCGTGCTGGTTTAAAGAGCAACATCCATAATCATAGAGTACAGTCTATATTCAGGTGTTGAAAAATCCAAGTATAGACTAGCTGTGCCTTCTTCAAAAAACGTATATATTTAATGAAATGCTGGCGTTCAATAATGGTCCAGATGTTTCATGCTAAAATTCTCGAGGATTTAGAACATTTTATTTGATATGGGGCTCACAGCGGATGTGACCGGTCAACAGGGGATGCTTACTCCTCCTAGGCACCTGATCCCACCTCTGGTGTGTCCAGGGGTCCGTGTTTGCCCAACTATCTATTTTGTATTGCTTGTAGGAGTTATGAGATTGATCACTGTTCGTTGTCTTCACCTTGCATTAGTAAACATATTAGCTATTGATACATGAATAAATCTATAGACTATCTACCGAAACCTTGTGTTCCTTAAAAATTGTAACATATCATGCAAGGTGAAGATAACGAACAGTGATCAATCTCATAACTCCTACAAGCAATACAAAATAGATAGTTGGGCAAACACGGACCCCTGGACACACCAGAGGTGGGATCAGGTGCCTAGGAGGAGTAAGCATCATCAAATTGCTTCTGAGAAAGTGAAGATAACGAATAGTGATCACTCTCATAAATCTTTAAAAAATACAAAATTAAGAGTAGGGCAAACACTGATCCTTTCACACACCAGTAGGATCAGTTACCTATGAGGAGTAAGCATCCTCTGTTGACTGGTCAGCCTGCCGCGAGCTTCGTATCTTGATCAGGTAAATTGACTAATCTGTGGTCAAAATTTAATTTGTTTTTATTAAAAACAAATGTATCCCCAACTCCCCAAATTGAAACTGCTTCAAATTACAACCCCCTCCCCTTAATGTTATGCATGGTATGCGCCGGGGGGGGGGGGGGGGGGGGGGCATGAACAGGAACATAAACATTATGAATGACACTTTGTGCATTGAGGGAATTTGATATAGCAATGTTTGAGACTGGTATATACGTTAGAATTAATAATACATGTATTCAAAGATACATTAGAATGATTTGTGAAAAGGAATCATGAAGTATATTTATGAGAGACTGATGCAAATATAAACTAGATGCTGTCTTAAGACAGTAATACCCGCACGCAAGTGTTTGCCTTTAAATATATATTTTCCGTTGCACTTGCGTATAACTAGCAAGGAAACAATAATAGTAATTTGATAGTTTAATTCAATATACAGTGGTGGATAAAAAGTTTAGGGGGAAGGGGCGCGCCGGCTGAGATTCTAAGATCATCAGCAGGTGCTTAGGTTCAAATGATAAATACCTGGTATTGAGTGTAAGGAACGATGACTCTGGGTTGAAGTAGAAATTACTTAAAAATCCAAATAAACGTTTAAAACATGATTTTGATGGAACAAACGGTTAATGAGGCGAACGAGGTACAGGGAAAACAAGTTTTATATGAGCAAACAGACTTGACTAAAGGGATCGAAAATACCCATTCCGATACTCTTTCAGAACTAGGCCTAGTTTTACCTTTACTCATGATTTGCGTTTTGCACGCGGCGTGTATATTTAACGGACTGTTATACATGTCTATGATTTTTCGATTTCAAGAGTTGGTTTTGTGCATTAGGAATTCTTATCATGTTTTATAAATGGATGATTATGATGTTGGTAACATGGTAAGTAAATATTTCTAAGTTATATATGTGTAATCGAGAACAAAGCTGCAAAGCGAATAAGATGCCCCTGTACTAAAACTTGTACCACGTGTTTGACAGAGCTTTAAAACCGACTATCACATTCATGTATATCAAGGACAAAGACACATACATGTACACATATACACTCTGTTTTCCCCTAAAATAGCTCTTACACATGCATGTTTATTGTTATTTCGGATTTCAAAAATTTCAGTTGAGCATCACTGAAGAGACATTATGTTGAAATACGCATCTGGTGCATCAAAATTGGTACCGTATAAGTTTTATATGATAGTCATATATTTATTATGCTACTGGTATAGATTTTTCTGTACATAAACACACACACACATACACCCACCCACACACGTGATACAGACATCAATTTTCAAATTCTTGCAAAAATGTAATTTGAATTTTGAAACTCCATATCTGTAATAAAATATGACACCTTCCATGCAGGAGTACATTTAAGCAATCTGATATGAAAGTAAATGACAGCTAGGTCTCAACAAATATTCATGTCTTTTAGGGAGTTGTAGTAATATGACCCCCTGGTTGTTTTGGGGATTAGAGAGAGATTACATTTCTAGGTCACCTGAGTTGTACATTGCTATTGGGATGTCTATAGTCAACCATTGTCATTTATCTGTTGTCCGTTTACTTTTTAACACTTTTAACTTCTCTAAAGCTACTTGGCCAATTTTGGTATATACATGTAGCATCAAGGGTTAAAGTTTTTCAGTAATCTAGACTACTTAAAGCAAATAAACTTAATGCATTATATGTGCATAAGAAAAGGGCCATACATATATGACAATTTTTGGACATTTTGAATTTTTAGCTCATCTATTTTTTTAGTTTTACCTATTTTATAAGGTCGGTCTTTCATATCTTGTACATATATTTATTATTACAAGACATTATATTTCATATCATGACCTTTGAACTTGGAATTTGACCTGCTTTTAAGAAAACATAACCCATAAAATGTATTCATAAGTATTCTAGGTGTGGCTATCATATTTTGTGTATAAATCCATTATGGCAAGATCTTGTGACGCAATGGCATTTGATATTTTGACTATTCATGGGAAAATGGGATCGATTAAAATAATCTTTTAAAGAACAATAGCAGGGCCTAGATGACACAGGTGAGCAATATGACCCATGGGCCTCTTGTTTACAGATTACATGGTTAGCAGAACTTTGTCAAATATGAAATTTCGTGGCTATACTTCATTTCTAAGCATTTTTACTTCATATTAACGAATGGTACCTCAACCAATGAATCATCACGTCATGCTATTTTTCACTGCATTGCTAAAACTTTTCATTGTGAAAGTGCAAATAATTCTTATTATGCCCCCATTCAAAGAAGTATGTGTTTTACAAACATCTGTTGTTGTATTATATTTCCTTGGACTAAAATATCGCTTTTGCATTGGTTTAATTATGCTATATAAATGCCGTTTATATAACTATGTCTGATTGATATATTGATAGTTACAATATGGCGTAATCATAACCGAATCAACCGTGTTTATATTTTAATTCATACATATCCCTTGCCACGGGCCTCATCAACTGTAAACGGAAAGTTAAAAGGTATCAGACACCATCTTGTACCTTGCCATGACTGTCTATGGATATATATATATATATATATCCAAAATTGAAATAGAATCTCAGTAATCGGATACTAATATTTAAAAAATATGAAAAGAAAACACAGAAGTCCTCCGTAAAGCTTTAGCGCTTTCATTACATCTTCAGAAGCTTTACAAAGTTTCTGAAGATGTAATGAAAGGCTAAAGCTTTACGGAGGATTTCTGTGTTTTCTTTTCATATTTTTTAAATATATATATACATGTATATATATATATATATATATATATATATATATATATATATATATATATATATATTGAGTTGATCAATCTCATAGACGGCTTGGCTTCGTTATACTTTATTTCTATGCATTTTTTAAATTCATTTTAATGATTGATACCTCAACTAATGAATGATGACATGCTATTTTTTTTTACTGTTCAAGTGTCAATAATTTTGTAATGTCATCTGTAGAGTCTAATACAATCCTATGGAAAGTTTTTTCTTCTTCTGGTATTGACAGAAAGGATGTCTTGGATGAATTAGAATATGAGTAATAATCATATTTGATAAAGTTTCAGTAAATTTAGTGTACAATTATACAATACATTCCAAAATGTATGTGATAAACAGGTACTTTGAAAATTTGGGGGGGGGGGGGCAGTAAATTTCACTGGGCCAGTAAATTTAGACAGTTTACTGCATGGTCCTACTGGCCAGCAAGTTTTAAATGTTTTCGTGAAGACTGATCCATCAACTTGTACATCTATTTTATGGTTTTATGCAAAAATAAATTGCATACCACGGATTTGCACCAAATTATAACCAAAATATGGACACTCTGTAAATTTAGCATTGCACTCTGGGGTAGGTTTTAAGAATGCTTTAAACAGGTCCAGTCCAAAGACTATTTCTACCTACATAGCTACTTATAGCTACCTAGGTATTTAAACCTACTTCTGGTAGCTATTTTTACCTACTTTTTCCTACACTTGCATTTCGTGGCCAAACGCAGGAACGGCGCAATATGGTGTGTACCAAATTCCTTGATTCACTTACACTGACGATGAATACCACAAAAATATTGGACAAAAAAGATTACTTTCTAACCTTTCAAATTTGCATCAATAACTACACCCAGTTCCATTTTCTAACTACAAAATCATATCATGAATGAATGCATATTAAATACTACAATGTATCAATTCATACAGCGGATAATTGCATTAAAATTTTTTAAATGTGTAGTAGGGATAGTCGTATATTACTAAAACTGCATGCTTTATAATTTCATTTTATTCCAAGCTTCTCTATTAATAGAAAACTTATAATTCTAAGTAAAATTTTAAAACATTACCTTTCAGTAGAAGAGTCTTTGGAAAGAATGATTCAGTTTGTTTGGAGAATAGTGTTCACTTGGGTCTCCCAGAAGTTCTTTATTCATCAGATGAAAAGTGTTCACTTGTAACTTGTAGATAGTGTGGAGAGAGAGAGAGAGAGAGAGAGAGAGAGAGTTTGAGAGTTTTTATTTTTAAAGTTTGAACTTTGGAGCGTGGGGAATGTGAGCTTGCTCACTTTTGCTTTCTTTCATTTAAACAGTTTTTGAACAAATATTGATCATATATTACAATAGTAAGTAATGAGGAAATACCTTTCAGACAAAGGTCAATCAAGGTCATTTAGTAAAGGTCCATGTCACTCAACATACACCTTATGTATGAAAAAGAAACCTTCATTTTAACAATATTTCAACAATTATTGATCATTGTGCGAGTCAATTTTTCATATGAAGTAGTACAGTGATTGGATGCATTTTGGGGAGTATCCATCAGTTTTATTGAAATTCTTGTGTTCTCCTAATGGAGTATATAATTTGTTACTCTTTCTTTTTGTGAAATTGATAAATAATCTGTCTGTCATTAAACGTAGTTCCACCCTCCTGTGACGTCATAAGATTTCGGAAAATCAATGATTTATTAAGGTTTATGCATGACAGAATTATAAATTCTATTGGAGTCTTTTTCAATTGTTATTGTAAAAAATCTTGTTAACCATAAAATATTTCAAAAGTCTAAGTTAGATATATAAATAATCAATATGTTTAAAAATATTGAATCCAAGGGTAATCACTTTGTTTTCATAGAATCCTATATTAAGTCTATTATACGATAGATTTCCTTTATTTTTCACATACATTTTGTATATTTTTTAAAGAAAAAGTTTCGTGAAATTGTTATGAATACTATTACGTCATTTAAAAAAGTTTTTGTAAAATTTTGGTAATGCTGTTTAAGGAAAATTGTAATTTTCTGATGTTGATAACAGGTATATATTTGCTAATTGACAAAATTTTTATTAATACCACAACATACTTATTTTATCATTTTTATTTGTTACTAAGATGTATTATTTCAAGAATCAACAATCAAATATAAGATTGAACTATAAGATTCAACTTATAACTCTAGAACTGGGGCCTCCGTGGCTGAGTGGTTAATATAGAGCATCATGCTCAAAATCACACGACCTCTTACCTCTGTCGGCGCGGGTTCGAATCCCGCTCGTGCCGTTAATTGAGAAAGTTGCCCAGTTTACTTTTGAAACATCTGTAGTCTCTTCCCAGGTACATTGTATCTGGGTTCTCTATTCCACCAATAAAAACGGGGTGCCTGAAAAATTGTTGAGTTTGGCCGAAAACATCAATCAATATGATTCCAGAAGGGTGGAATTACCCTAAGAGCCACATTCCTCTTCAGGGGAGATAATTATGATATATAATGGGCTTCTTGAAATAGTTAATATTTTGATACATGTAGCTGCATACAACTCCTTCCATAAACCATAAATTTTTATGTACAAAGTTTGATGTCTGTCAAGTTCAAGTGTCAAACTGGACATAGGAATATATTGTCCACTCAATATCTTGAGAACCGTTTGCTTGACAGACATCAAACTTGGTACACTGGTACATCTTCAGGAGAATATGACCCCTGATGATTTTGAGGTCACATGGTCAAAGGTCATGGGTCAAACTGGACATAGGAATATACTGTCCACTCAATATCTTGATAACCCTTTGTTTGATAGACATCAAACTTAATACATTGGTACATCTTAAAACGTAGGTGACCTCTATTGGATTTGAAGTCACCTGGTCAAGGGTCAAACTGGACATAGGAATGTACTGTCCACTCAATATCTTGAGAACCGTTTGCTTGACAGACATCAAACTTGGTACACTGGTACATCTTCAGGAGAAGATGACTCCTATTGATTTTGAGGTGACCTGGTCAAATGTCATGGGTCAAACTGGACATAGGAATATACTGTCTGCTTAATATCTTGAGGACCCTTTGCTTGACAGACATCACACTTGGTACATTGGTACATCTTAAAAAGTAGATGACCTCTATTGGATTTGAAATCACCTGGTCAAAGGTCAAACTGGACATGGAATATACTGACCACTCAGAGTCTAAAGAACCCTTTCCTTCACAGAAATCAAACTTGGTACACTGGTACATCTTCAGGAGAAGATGATACCTATTTTGAGGTGACATGGTCAAAGATCAGGGGTCAAACTGTGACAACTCGGAAAATTTAAGATGGAGTTGAAGTGACAAGCTTTATGATAGAAAACGTCATTTATCGGCCACTATTTGACCCCAGGGGCCAATATGAAAATTCCGAAACTTTATTGCGCATCTACAGGATATACCTTTACAGTTCCTTGAATGATATGTGACAACTCGGAAAATTAAAGATGGAGTTGAAGTGACAAGCTTTATGATAGAAAACGTCATTTATCGTCCCCTATTTGACCCCAGGGGCCAATTTGAAAATTCCGAAACCTTATTGCACATCTACAGGACATTACTATTCAGCTCCTAGAATATCATGTGACTGCTCCTACAGATGTAGATGAACATTCTGAAACCTTATTGCACATCTACAGGACTTTTCTATTCAGCTCCTAGAATATCATTTGGATTGCGCTGTAAATGTGGACCCAGTTTTAGTGACAACAACCGGGACGGACGGACGGACCGGGATAAAAACAATATACCCGAACTTTCTTTAGAAAGTGCGGGTATAATTACTTCAGTTTGGCACACACTCATCCACACCAGAGTGCAACAAAATCCCATTGTAAGGGGATTCAAAACGGAAAACTGGTACAAAATGTGGTACATACCATTCGAGAAGGATTATACATCTGGTATATCCAGGGTCTGTGTTTGCCCAACACTCTACATTTGTATTGCTTATAGGAGTTATGAGATTGATCACTGTTCGTTATCTTCACCTTTCATTATGAATTTGACATAATGATGTCTAGGAAAAGGAAATTCTGATATCGGGGGTCAAAGCGTTTTCAAACACACTTGATAGAAGTGTTCTACATTTTTAAAAACAGAAATCTATAGAATATGTCTTTACATACATAGGTGGGGCAGTTTCCCTTATTACTAGCAGAAACATACCATGTAATCGCTAACAAAAAATTCATAAGCACATATCAAAACACTCACGTAGAAAACGTGGATGTTACCGTCAACAAGAAGTGAAACACGCCATTTCGAGATTTTTACCGACAAAACTTCGGCAACAGTAATGAATAAGGTACACTCATTTTGTGACTTTCTTTTATTAAAAGGAACATTTATCTCAGGTGTAATGTGCAATTAGTTCATAATTCAATGAAGCAGTTCCACTTTGCAAACAAATGTCAGAAATTCAATTTCGTATTCCCGATCGAGAGTTGACTGGGAATGACGCACAATGAATTTAATATACATGTAACACCAATCATCTTTTATATCATATAAACAATATACATATACACAATGTTGTAGAGGTTTCAGGGCCGTAAATTAACCTTCAATTTGGAGGAGGCAGGAAATTAGGCGGGGGTCTGGGGGCCTGGGCGGCCCCCAGACGCTGAGCACATTTTGTGCACACTGAACACGTTTCGTGCAAAATCCTTGATTCTAGGGCCTTCTAAGATGTTACTTGACTAACTCATTCTAAAAGAAAGATTTGGAATGCTTTTTAAGGGGGTATCATGTTCTTAGTTATTGGAAACAACATAAATTCTAATGAACTTTAAATTTTAATTTTTTTTGGCTCAAAAGTTGGAGGAGGCAGCTGCCTCCTCCGCCTCCATGTAATTTACGGCCCTGGGTTTTTGGGGGTAAATGTTCTATATTAATACAATATATCATAATTCAAATTGAATTATCTCCCTTAGACAGTGGTAAATAGATAGTCATCAAAAGAAAGATGATGACATACATACAGACAAAGAGACAGGACCCCGAAATCAATAGATGTTTTCATCTAAATGTAAAATATTTCTGTACAAAATTTGAAAACTGTACAATGAAAACTGTTTGAGCTATCGTGTCACAAAGAAAGTATTGACGGACAGACGGACGGACAATGTGATAATTATAGGGCTTCCGCAGTTCATGCAGGGTCCTAATAATTACTGTTTTACTGAACTATGAGTTGGAAAGTGAACATACCCTTGTACACGAAAAAGATATAAAACATTTTTCTTTGATCCACTGTAAATTGTAGGAAATATTAGGCCCTTGGTCAGAACAATTTGAACATCATTAAACGATAATGGAGTATTGTAAAAAAATAAAATAAAATCTCAATGCAATCCGCTAAGCCATGTTGGAGAGGTGTTCACAAGCTATTTTACACCCATCTTAGATCCACTATAACTTTAAGGATAACTATCCTGACAATATGCACATCTGCAAATGGCAATGAAGTACAATGTATTGTACTAAGTTTCAAGTCTATTGGATAAGTCATCTACGGTAGGAGAAGTGTTCACAAGCTATTTCACATCCTCCACCCCTCTTAGATCTACTATAACTTTTAGAAAAATAATTGGATTCTCACGTTCCGACAATATGCACAATGAAGTATTGTAAAATTGCAAATGAAGTATTGTACAAAGTTTCAAGTCTATTCGATAAGCCATACCGAAGGAGAAGCATTCACAAGGCTTTGTGACAGACATAAGGACATAAACATCTTTCCCCTGGAAGAGGAGAGGCATAATCAGTATGCAAAGAACGGCTTAACAATTGATTCGGTCAGAGGTCTAGCAACCAAAGTGATAAATTCTGTTTTATAAAGTTTACTTGTGAAATTAAAAGAAAATGAGAAGGGGACATTATTATACATATACCCCCCATATCTGTATGAGGTAAACCTGTCCTTTATTACGCCCTTGTAACATACATATACCCCCCCCCCCCCCCACCACCACACATCTGTATGAAGTAAACCTGTCCTTTATTACGCCCTTGTAACATACATATACATATACCCCCCCCCCCCCCCCCCCACACACACACAGAGCTGTATGAGGTAAACCTGTCCTTTATTACGCCCTTGTAACATACATATACCCCCCCCCCCCCCCACATCTGTAGAGGTAAACCTGTCCTTTATTACGCCCTTGTAACAGTCTTTATCTACTCTAAGTACTGTGAATAATTTATGAAGGAGGCGAAAATAGTGAAAAAATCAGAAGATTGAAAACTGGTAAATGTTGGAAATAGCACGTACGGCATCCCGTGGAGATCCGGGTTAGAATAGGTCCCCATTATTCCTTGCTTATCGTAAAAGGCGATTAAATGGGGCGGTCCTTCGGATGAGACAACAAAAACTAGGCCCCGAGTCACAGTAGGTGTGGCACGACAAAGACTCCTCCTTGCTCAAAGACCGTCAGCGCCGAGCATTGGCCCAAATCTTGCAGCCCTTCACCGGCAGTGGTGACGTCTTCAAATGAGTGAAAGATTCTCGAGAGGTACGTTAAACAATATAGAATCAATCATGTACGACAAGCTTCAGTACATAATATCACCAATAAAAATCATTTCAAAATAAAGATACAGTAAATACACATGTATAGATATAGTACACAGAGAAATATTCAATTGTTGATCACTTTTTTCTTTTTGCGGGTCTTTTGCATGTGTATATTTTGATACGTTGGAACCCTGAAATGTTAAAGAAAACAGATAGAACATTCTAAAACCCCTGATTAGAAACTGTAAGTATATATATGTAGAAATTCAAACATTTTCAAAATCATATTTCACAGTTGAATAGTAGTAAGATATAAGTAATACATAGTAGAGAGAAAATGAAATTAAAATAGATGTATACGATTATATTTATGTCTTTACAAATACAATTGAGAAGAAAGTCTATTTAAAAAAGTCGACGCACCCAGAATATTTACATGCAAGAAAAGAAAAGGAGACGGTAGTAAAAGATTATTTACCTCTCTTCATCATCTACATAGAAACAATAAAGATCCGTAATTGCATCAGCCATACAATTTTTTTAAATTCCACTTTGGGCATATCGTGAGTAGATTTTATATGAACACCTAATGACTGACTTTCCTCACTATTGATCAAGATTGAATTATACTGTTCTTTGCATAAAATTCTCATCATTCGGAGTTTCTGATGTGAAACTCTCAATGCAGTTTTCTAATCAACAACAAAATAAATATTCCTCATAGCTGACATTTTAACAAGCGTGTTAGCCCTTTTTACAAATTCAAATTCTGCAATTTTTCTCTAGCCAAGCTTTAAACTTCATTATAGATATCGTTTTAGTGAACGCCTATAAATGTACAGTGTATAATTTATTGGTCAACTGTTTTTCAGTCTTACAGCTTTAGGTGAAGTACATGTAACACAAAAGGCGCCCAGGACCGTATTTAGTATTTCGAGTCCTTTATTGTGTCAACGCCTGCTGTGATAAATGTTGAATGAAATACTCGATATCTCAGATAATATGTTGTTCAACCTTACAGTATTTACATGTATAGCTGTTATTAAAGGCATTACATATAAATTTTGGGTTTCACTGACCGAGGTCGCACTATTAAAACACAGTACTAACTTTTCTTTTGGTTTCCACTTTGTAGTACTTCATAACTATGCTCCTCTGTGACAACTCCAGCGTCTGACTCACTGCCGAGATGGAAACAGTAAGTGGATGGTAACAAATGTCTTAAATTGATTCTTAAAATCTGATAATTCCAATGTTATTTATTACAAGTGTTTTGATTGGACAAAAATAAAACTGAACAAGAGTTTATACATCAATAAATCCGAAAACGCGATGTATTCATACACGCCTGAAAACAAATAACATAGTGCGGGGAAACTATTCAAATTTTTGCAATATTGTTAATGAAGTGAATGAATTGGAATTATAAGAATTAAACATTCTTTTTGAAGAGTTTATCGATGTGTAAACTCCGGCCATTTTACTCACAAACTTAACATAAAAGTGCTTCGCACTTTTATTCAGTTTGTAAGTAAAATGTCCGGAGTTTACACATCGATAAATTCTTCAAAAAGAATGTTTAATCCTATAATATATTTCAATATTAAATTACACTTGAATGCGCTGAATAGTAGGGAATGAACACATTTTGACAATACACGAATTAATGGAAGTAGTGTTACCTTTTCGTGCTTGGTTGTCTACCTGAAAGGAAGTTTGGCTCATTACGTCATCATGATTTTAATTTACAATAGACATCAAATTAATAACAACATTGTTTCAAAAAACATTTATATCGTCTGCAAGGACATACATGATCACTGTATCCATCAAATCAGCCGAAACATAATTTATATCTCTTATAATTTCAAAGTTGTAGGGGGGCGGGGGACAAAAAATCCCGAAGTGTAAATTTTTTTAGTTCAGTTTTCCTTTTCGAATATTCGATCTAGATTAACGAAACATTGAAATGAAAATAAAACCTATTTTGACGAGGAACCAAGATAGCAACGATGACTCTTTCGGAATCCTTCTGTGTTGAATAACGACGAGGGCAGTGCAGGTGACAATGACAACTAAAAGGATGGTCAAAGTCGCTCCAAATGCTGCGGGCGAAATACCAATATTCTTCGATTCTTCTGAGTAATTCACAATATCTGTGTCTAATAAAAAAACACTACTGTGCAATAATAGTTATTCATATAGTGTTTTAAGATTGAAATAACAATATCAGTAAATCTGATGGATACTCCCAGAACTGCATTTAACCCAGGAATGACTTCATATGACGAATGACTAGCACAATAATTAATAACTAGAAATATTGTTGAAATGAAGGTTTTTTCAATATACATGTATAAAGTACAGAGCGACGTTGTGATATTTGATCTATACATGTTCAAAAACAGGTATGTGTTCTGATAAAAAAAACGGTTGAAATAAAAATATTGAAAGTTGTTCGTAAAATTGTTTTTAAAACAGTATACTAATCAAATCAAACCTGTTATTCTTATATAACTATTCGATGAATTTCGTTCAAAGTCTTCCCGAGATATGAACGAAACTATACTTCTCGAAATGCTACTTTTAGCTCTACAATGGCAAACTTTTTCGCCCGTCCTTTTTGATATAAATGAGATCTCTGTGGTTCGGCCCATATTCCTGACATTTTCGGTAATTAAAGCACCATTACAATGCCACGACCACGTGACCTGTGGATTTCCTGCAGATGGCAATGAACACTGAAGGGTAACTGGTAATCCAACTTTAACAATGGCTGAACTCCTGCTGATACGAGGAAAGCCTGATGGAAAATCTAGAGGAAAAAACCCGCAGATCACCAAATTAATTCAAAGAAAATCAATATCTGATTAATGTAAATGCGATGTTATTTATGTATATTGTATCTCTCCACTTTTACAAACAGTACCGATCGCGGTAAGTCAACGTTAGATCGTTAGCTTCTAAACCGGGAGGTCGTTGGTTGTGTATTATTCAACGTCCCGCTCAAAAAGGTTTTACTCATATGGAGTCCACACCACTACCGGTGAAGGGCTGCAAAATTTAGTCCTTTGCTCGGCGCCTATGGCATTTGAGCAGGGATGGATCTTTATCGTGCCACACCTGCTGTGACACGGGGCCTCGGTTTTTGCGGTCTCATCCGAAGAACCATGTTGTCGTCTCTTACGACAAGTAAGGGGTACTGGGGACCTATTCCAACCGTAGTTCTCACGGGACTCCGGGAAGTCTGAGTTCGAGCCCCGCTTGTGCCATGGCCGCGTCAAACCTAAGACGTTAAAACTGGTAGTGATTGCTCCTTCGCCAAACGCTTGGCATTTAGAAGTGAGAATCGTGTCTTTCGGATATGACCTTGAAAACGGAGGTCCCACGTCTGGACAGGCATTGGCATGTTAAAGAACCTTAACTGCTACCGCTATTAGCGCCAAGCACAAGACTAAATTTGTGATAGTTCACCTGCAGCTGGTGACGTCTCAATATGAGTAAAAAATTCTCGATGGGACGTCAAGCAAACAAATCTAAATAAATCTTTTTTTGTCATAAGATGTGAAACTCACAAAGAATCGTTACGGCTGCAGCATTTGAAGACGCCTCGAACCTATACCTTGAAGAACTACTCTCCGCTGTACAGTAGCAGGATTTGCCATCTAGATTTGGGTCAGCTGTGAGAATAATATTGGACGTCAAACCAATGCTAGTTATCCTTCTACGGATTGTCTGGGTTCCGCATTTCCAAGACCAGCGAATTGGAGGGTTTCCAAGCGATTCTATGGAACAGAGCAGTGTTGTATCGCTTTTAGAGGTCAAAACTACTTGTGAGGCATTCAAAGTTGGCGACGACAAAGGAGCATCTATAAGATAAATGAGTATTTTAGTTTCGCATTTAGTTTATGGAACGTATATGAAGAATGAAGAAAGAAAAGAAAAAACAACAACAAAAAACCCCGTGCTTTTAGAGCATTTAATTACACCAACATTAGCGTATTGTTAAATGTTACATTCTGATAATCAATAGGGAAGACTATTAGGTTCAGTTGCTTATTATTGTTATTTTTTTTTTTTACAATGAATGGGGATTATAAACTCACAGTAGACTTGTATGCTCTGGAACCTGGATTTGACTTCATTCGTCTGATTTAGAGATGTGGATTTAGCTGTACAGTAACAATATTTGCCGTTGAATTTTCTGTCTGCTTTGAACGTCAGTGTCGTAATTTTTCCGTTGGAAGTAGAATTCCGTGTCAGGTCGTCATCTCCACATGTCCAGTACCACGTGATTAGCTCCGATGCGGTTACAAATACCGAACATTTCAGACTAATTGTTTGACCCTCATCAACCCGATAAGACGTCAAGGTGTTAAGAGATGGGGAGTTCATTGAAACACCTGATAAAATACCAAAGACACTATTCATTACCAATGTTGCCTCATCCAGTAGTTTTATCTTTTCAACCTTTGATGAACTGCGAAAGGAGTGGTATACAAAAAAGATAGATAAATATGCACCCCACCCCCCCCCAAATAAAACCCAGTTCTATGCTTATTGGGGTAAAAGGACTTTTATTTCGATATATATTGGTTCTACGTATTACTTCGTGTATGATAATGCAGCATGAAAAAATTACCTTATGTGGAAAATGAAAGTAGAGATCATCTATCAATATCTTATCCGAAATATCCACGCAAAATGTATTCTATAGACCGATGCAATTCAAGCGTTTGGAGAAGTCATTAAAACCCAAAGAATTTCAAATCTGCTGTAAATATATATCATTGAAAGCATTTAAAATGCTGTAAAACGGTATCTTTTGATCCTACAAATATCATGGAAGAATAATGGAACTCATTTATGCCTCTTTTGTTTTTAAATATCCGTTTTCTCTGTCGGGATGCGCAAGTCCTTGAATGACTACATGAATTACATAAGTGCCGGATGTTCACTTATACGTGCCTACCCCCATAGAATTAAAAAGGCTATGAATAGTAGGTTTTCTAAGCTCTTTAACTCGTCACTTGCTCGTGACTCTAGAACAAGAGGGAAGATAATATTTTATCGTACATTACTATACTCATTGAATATCATTCATTTTGTAATGCTGTACTGCAGTCAGTCAGTCAATGTTCTACTATATTGTGGTATTCTAATTTAAATTTAATAAAGAATGGTATCTATCAAAAAAAGTGTTTTCTTGCTTTAGTGATCCTCAATGATTTTAATTTATTTTCATAGTCGTGTCTTCCTTGGAAAAAAAATTAGAATGACTTTGTATTATCCCAGTGAGGATCCGGGTTGGAATAGGTCCTCAGTACCCCATGCTTGTTGTAAGAGGCGACTAAATGAGGCGGTCCTGCGGATAAGACTACATAAACCGAGGCCCGTCACAGCAGATGTGGCACGATAAAGACCCCCCCCCCCCCCCCTGCTCAAAGGCCGTAAGCGCCGAGCATAGGCCTAAATGCAGCCCTTCACCGGCAACTGTGACGTCTCCATATAGGAAAAATTCTTGAGCTGAACCTTAAATTGGCAGGTATCGAACACAAAAGGAAAACCATGGGACAATGTCCAATGAAAACAAACATAAGCCACAAAACAGCTTTTGTTAGCAAAGTCTTATATTTACCAGAATTGCACATTTAAAAGAATTTTTGGTTTTATTTGTTAAGCCGGTATGAAAGTTTGCGTAGTATTCAAACCTCCTCAAAAATCAGTTGTACTTCAAAAATAAATTACATAAAACGTTTTTATGTTGTTATAAAACTATATTTATATTGCAAATAACATTTTCCTCTATGAACCAACAAATTTCAGCGCGCGACACAATCCGTTCACAATGACTATGAACTAGCTTAAAACACGCGACTGAGAGAGCGTAATGGTTTGAAAAAATTAGAACATCTGTTACAAAGATCTCGCAAGTCACACCTTTGGATTAAGGTTGTAAACTTAAGTGGATTATTATCCCAATCTTGCGGTCTCCTACCTCCAAAACACAGTGCACCTTGTAATGTTGATAAAAGGCAGGGTGAGACGAAAGGTGACGTCATGTCTATGTGTTGACGTACGTAACAATAACTACTGTGACAGAGGCTAGGAGTTCGTTTTAAGCAATGTAAACAAACGGTGTTTTAGTAAATGAATATAAATATAAGAAATGAACATCACTAGCTAGCGCGATTCACAGAGAAGTTGCCTCAAATCCAAATCCGTTCATATTGACCATGAACAGCTCAAAAGTGATGTTCATTTCTTAAATGGATCGACCTTTTTAACTTGCTATATCAAAATATATTTCCTTATTTCAATATCGGGATAAAACGCGAAAGTTTTCAGTGTGACCTTTGATCATGATATCCACCACTGTATTTTGTAGTTTTGAAAACTATATTCGTGTTGTATAAGTACATATTTCTACTTTTTGTATTAATCGTGAATGCATATACCTTCGCCACAGAATTATACACACCATAACCAAATATAGTAATATAACGTAGGATGTGATAAAACAATGGATCAACCTCTTTAACTTGCTATATTAAGATTTATTTTCTTATTTCTCAAAAGGTTAATTGTTAGCCAAAAATTGAAGTTGGTTAATTTGGTATCGTAGATTAGAGATGTAAAATCCTTACCCTTTGTAATCCCAACAATTAAAATACTCATCAGATGAAGTAATGGCATCATTGTTAGGGGTAAACGTTCCGCACACTAATTATATACCAGGAAGAAAACAAGCGTATAAAGCATTTATCTTTCCATTACCTCTTAGATAGGACGAATGAAGACGTACAGTGATTACAATGCACTGTGGGGCGGTTTGCCTCATTCACTGGTTTCAAGCCTCATTCTAGAACACTTACTCTTATAATGTCAAAGTGTTAATATTAATAATTACTCAGAATAGTTAAAAAAATAAAGGATTGATTGAATATTGTTTTACGTCCCTCCCGAGAATATTTCACTCATATGGAGACGTCACCACTGCCGGTGAAGGGCTGCAAAATTTAGGCCTATGCTCGGCGCTTATGGCCATTGAGCAGGGAGAAATCTTTACCGTGCCACACCTGCTGTGACACGGGACCTCGGTTTTTACGGTCTCATCCGAAGGACCGCCCCATTTAGTCGCCTCTTACGACAAGCAAGGGGTACTGAGGACCTATTCTAACCCGAATCCTCACGGGATAAGAAGATAAAAGATTCAAATAAAAAATGTTCTGATATGATCGAATAATTTCGTGTTTTCCTATTGGCTGAGATCCAACAAATCTAAAAAAAATAAAACGTTTTATTTAGGCCAAAAAATGTATTACTTGGTTCTCAGGCCAGTTTTGTCAAAAATAAATGAAAGAGGGAGGCTTTTTTTATATTACCTCATAAAAAAACAGACGAGGGATTTTTAAAATTTTTATTAATTCAAAACTCCCATATTTTAATCCAGTGCTTGATAACATTGAGCAAAGAAATCAAGAACATTATTTCATTCTTTTCTTTTTCTCTGGCATTTTCTACATTCATTCTTTTCTTTTTTTCCTAGCATTATCTACACTCATTCTTTTTTTCTGGCATTATCTACACTCATTCTTTTTTTCTGGCATTATCTACACTCATTCTTCTGTGTGGCAACTGGTGATTAGCCCTACAGCTTTCACAAGTGGGATAAGCCCCTTCAATTTGCTCAACTGTGTCATCTGCAAAGCATATTGGAGGGAATACCAGCACTAAAATATGGAATTAGCTCTAACATGTATACACATGATCAAGCAGGGCAGATATCTTTGGAGCTCTTTCGTTTCTTATAGCACGAGCTATTGAAGCTCACATCCACACGAATATTGATAAAGATCCAAAACACGTTTCAAAATCATGTGATCCAGTGCCCAGTTTCACAAAACTATCGTATAACTAAGACCAAAATTTGTCATAAGATCCATCATAGCTGTTTCACAAAACTGTCATATCTTAAGATAATTCTTAAAATTGTTAGAAATCTTAAGACATCCAGATACTTG
This sequence comes from Ostrea edulis, assembly GCF_947568905.1. Lineage (NCBI taxonomy): Eukaryota > Metazoa > Mollusca > Bivalvia > Ostreida > Ostreidae > Ostrea > Ostrea edulis. The sequence goes on from NC_079165.1 coordinate 42,335,078, forward strand.
TCTTAAGTCACAGGGGCTAAGCCCATGTAGTCTTATCCGCAGGACCGCCTCATTTAGTCGCCTCTTACAACAAGCATGGGGTACTGAGGACCTATTCCAACCCGGATCCTCACTGGGAAAATACAAAGTCATTCTTACTAGGACATTTACCTGGACCGGTAAATGTCCTAGTAAAAATAAACAAGTGAAATCGAGAGAACGATGACGTATATCTTTGTTATTTTAAGAACCAGTGACTTGAAATTTGGCATGCAAGTAGTTAAAACATTAATCTATGCAAAGACAACGACAAATTACGCATAGCTTACCTAGTTTAAGATTTTTTAGGCATTTGAAGCGAGTGGTTAGTTTTTTTTATCTGTATCAGAGTTAGACCCCTTTCTATATTTATGGTATCACAGAGTTCGGGCCCAAAACGGGCTTAGCCCCTGTGTCTTAAGTCTATACTGAACATGGTGGTGGCCTCTGTTTTACAAAGAGATAGGTAGCTTATCCGGAGGGAACGTGGTTTCAAGGACAGAAACAATATATTACACTATAAGGATGATTGATAAGCTTATACCGTGACATGTGATCTTTAGGATGAACTCAATATTCGTTTAGAATATCCCACAGCCAACTTTTTCCTACTCTCGCTGTTAAGGCATGTCCATTTTTCTTCATTTCTTCCCCCGACCGGACATAGTCTGTTGAATTTAAAAGCGACATCTCCCCAATTTCCCTCATAGCATAGGAACTCTAGTTTTGTGTTGAAAACAAACGTCTTTTCTTTTCTCCACCTCATCAAACAATGCTGTTATTTCAGCAGCTGAAATGTTTGGACATCGTTTCATAAACATCTTTTGACACCGATTTGTTTGAGAGCATGCACACGGACTTCATTACCGCTATGTGGTCACAAGTAAACGCATTCGAATACCATTCATTTGTCACATATTTACAATGGTTTTCTTTTGTTGTTCAGGTATTGTATCTGGTTATCATCAACAGGTTTTTTTTTTATCGCATATGTGATAAAACGAGCTCTTCCCACCTTGATATCGCATGGGCGGTACTAACATCAGAATTACAAAATAGAAACAAGACAGGGATAATTCAGTTTTCGTGAAGTTACTTTTGCTGTTTCACGGGAAAAGCGTGCGCCGATCGATGTCTGGGGTGTTGAAACAGACGTGAAGTGTTATGTAACAAATACATGTATACATATACCTGTGACCGTTTTTGCAGTCAGTAATGTTAAATAGTTCTCTCTCTCTCATTTTATAAAAAAGTTTGCTAATGCAAGTCTTTAATCATTTTCCCACTTTAATATTTGTGTCATACAGCCACCAATATGCAAGGTGAAGATAACGAACAGTGATCAATCTCATAACTCCTACAAGCAATACAAAATAGATAGTTGGGCAAACACGGACCCCTGGACACACCAGAGGTGGGATCAGGTGCCTAGGAGGAGTAAGCATCCCCTGTTGTGATATGTGATAGATACATCCAGGGATAATCAGTTTTCGTTAAAGCTGACATGAATTAATAAATACGTACACCTTTCTCATCTTATCCGCCATATTTCTCTCAGATAGCCTAATTTACTCTACCTGTATATACCCCAAATGTGATTGTTACACCTGAGTGATTTTTCTAGGTGGACTCGACCAGTGCACATCTCCGATAGTAATATATAGGGAATGCGAAACAAATAAAATCACATTTTAAAACATTATGCTTTGCTCAAAATTACAAAATATTTATTGTATACCAAAGCACCATTCCGAAAGTTTAGATAATTTAGGAAAAAAAATGCAAAAAAGCTTTTCTTGCATACTTGCAAGTGCATGCAAGTATTTGCAGTTTCTTATGAAATAAATGCGGATAAATCATTTGCCAATTACATACTGATAGAATGGAATAAGCAAAGAGTATGAAATATATTAATAATATCAATTCTTGCAAAATACAGGTCCATGCCATATGCATAATATGTAATGCCAATGGCATATCCCCCCCCCCCAAAAAAAAACCCCCGGATCAAATACGGACGTCTATTCAACAGGTATCGGAGATGTGCACTTACCGAAAATATTAGATTCTCTTTATTCTGATAAATCCACGAAACAAAATGATAAACTCTATTTGCATCTCGTTAGAACTTTACAACACGTTGTCATTCCATTATACAGACTACGACACACTTCACCCGTGCAAAACAGGGTGTCTTCAATCAGGGGAGATGTCAGAGTCCAAAATTTTTCCTGTATTGGATGCTTGTCTGGTCGAGGTTTTGCAATTTATAGAAATCGGGAATCTAATTATATACACTGAGTATCTGGTTGGCTATATTGCGTGCTCAATTCAAAATTTATCGATGATCATATACAAAGTTGGATATACAAATAAGGGAATAATGATCGAAAATATACATCTGTTTAAAAATGCGGGTATTACATTTGCAATCGATAAAAAAACAGTTGATTACACAAAGACACATATAAAAGGAAATGTATAAACGAAAATATAGTTTTATTGTCTCTTTGGGAACCACATAATTATTTACGGTATGTGTATGTCCATATTCATTGATTGAACAGGAGAGAGAGAGAGAGAGAGAGAGAGAGAGAGAGAGAGAGAGAGACTGTCCTACTTCGATGTACAATATATCATTTCACAGAAGGAAAGAAAATTTATCACTGATATAATGGTAAGCTTACAAGCATTAAAAATTTCCAGCTATTTAAAAATTTGTGATTGACAATATATTAAAAACTTAAAGGAGTTGATGCTTATAATTGAATTCATTACAAATGTTTTAAAAAAGTTTAAACTGTGCATGTAGAAAATACTGACTTTGTATGTTAGAATAACGGAAAAAAGTAAATTGTCAAAAAAGTGGGGAGAGCAGACCAGCCCAGCCTCCCTGCCCACCCCAACCCCCTGTATACGTGCCTGAAACAACATATCAGTTCGTGTTGAAAGAAAGGTGCATATCTGCATTTCATTAAATTCCAAAGGAGCTCGAATTTATGTGTTCCCCTATTAATTATTTTGTATGCAAGATTCGTTCCCGAATTTCGAATCATGATTTCAGTCAGAGCAGAAATGAATTCATTTTGAAGTACATCTAGTTTGAATGTAAATGTGGGGTTCCTTCTTTTAATTTCATCAGACTCATTAGAACTCCCTCCCCCAAACTATGCAGCTTTGTTTTTATTGATATCTAAATCGGCATATGAATCCGGATATAAATTATATAATGTTTTTCCGTGATCATATAGATATCGATACTAGAAAATGTTTATACTCTTGCCTTTTGCATATCCTACTAATGTATTACAGTAGATTGACACTGTATCATATCAAATAAAACCTCAACACGAACTTTACTGATTTATGAATACTAACATCTTATCGAATACATTTGAATTTTCGACGTACAGCGGTATGTCTATTTCCAGATTATATCCATTGCGCTAGATCTACGAAATGAAAATAATCATTATGGCATGTTACAGAAACGTTAAAACACACATATGCTATAGTCCTGCAATGCATGCATGCGCTTTTTCTGAATACATGTATTTATGTATTCGTGAATGAAATTCCTACGCTTAAAACTATCTTGGCCTTTATGCATTTTGTTTTGTGATTTTGGTTTACCATTCCTTACACTGTGTAATTGAAGGAAAACTTGGTAAAGGGTGCAATTCTACACCATACAATTAGTATGCATGCATGTGTTGAAAAGCAAAATGTACATGTAATAACCAGACATGTATCGTCATTTTTCAGGGGGGGGGGGGGGGGTGCAACAGGAAGAAAAAAAATGGAAAATTGGATTCTTCAAAATTTCTTGCCATTCAAAATGATAATAATAATAAAAAACAAAAATGAACGAAAACAACTATGAAATAAAACAAAAAAATCAAACCAACCAAAATGTTTTATCCGATGTTCAAAGTCCTAATGTGGGATGAAGGGTTAAAAGAGTCTTTTACTTTGACTGCCTCAATAATTTTCCCCTACATTTCATTTTCTTCCATCGTTGGGGGTGGGATGGGGTAGTTAGAGTCCTCTACTATGAGTGCCTCATAATATCTTCATTTTCTTAATTGGTGGTGGTGTGTGTCAAGTTGGGGGGGGGGGGGGGTTGTCATCCAAGATATCTTTTATTTGCATTACAAAATAACGGCCTCTTACCTCTGTCGACGCGGGTTCGAAACCCGCTCGCGCCGGTAAGTGAGAAAGTTTCCCAGTTTACTTTCGGAAGGTCGGTGGTTTCTTCCCAGGTACATGTACATTGTATCTGGTTTCTCTCTTCCACCAACAAAAACTGGGCGCCACCAGATAACTGAAAAGTTGTTGAGTGTGGCGGAAAACATAAAAAAAACCCAAATAAACATAATAACAAAAAATGGATATTGTTATCAAAGGTGGGGGACAGACACTCTTTTCCCCTCCCCTTGATTCTATGTGCTTGATAACTACGCATAATATGATAAACTCAATTATTACATTTTGCATTAGTACAATTTGCGTCGAGTTCAACGCAGAATGTAATAACGCAAATGGCATAGATATATAAGATCTATTGAGCACCGAATTAGCATAAAATGAAGTAATTGAAAATAGCATTATTTAAAGATATGTTTAATTCTTAATTATTGCGTGCTTTAAATGAATCAAATAAATCTGTATTATCAATTAATGAGAGCAATATTGAGTTACTGTTCTCTTATATTGAATTAGCGATATCATTTGTCTTAATAAGAGCGCGATTATAGATCATCGTTTATCTCTCTCTCTCTTAATCTCTCTCTCTCTCTCTCTCTCTCTCTCTCTCTCATCCCATACACTCGTACAGTGTTGTATATGCAAATTATCTATGCACAAACAATTTATGTACCTAAATGATTTCCTGATTTATAAATCTGCAATACTCTGACCAGGAAATCATACGGTATAAGGATTCATGCACAATAAAGGGTAAATATTCTAATCTGATACTTCCCTAGATTGAAGATAGCTGATCGGCACGGGCTAAGTGTGTCGCAGTCTTTACGATGGACAATGTTGTTTACTGTTGGAATACAAATGGAGTGTATCGTTTTGTTTCATGGATTATGCTAAAAAAGGGAGTTTTACTACTACTTTGAGTATTTTCGACAAGTGTACATGTACATCTGCGGTCCTTTACAGATATTACGAGTAGACCCAGGTGAATAGTCGTCCGCATTCGATGCTTTTTCATGGCGAGCATACATGACCATGTCTTCTATATACGTACAGTAGCATTTATGCATTTGCATTTTGCTTGATGTAAGAATGAATGGTATAGATTTTATACCCTTTGCTTATTCCATTTCATCAATAGATGCAAGGTGAAGATAACGAACAGTGATCAATCTCATAACTTCTATAAGCAACACAAAATAGATAGTTGGGCAAACACGGACCCCTGGACACACCAGAGGTGGTATCAGGTGCCTAGGAAGAGTAAGCATCTAGATAATAGATGAAATATTTCTCCGCGTTTTTGGTATAGTTTTGACATATTTATTGCAAATGTACACACATTCACGTAAAGAAAAAGGCATTCTACATGTATATTTATTTATCCAAAGCATTTAGAATGATTTACTACTGTACGATATGTTTATTGTAATTTTGAGCACTGCGTGGTGTTTCAAAACGTGATTTGATGTTCTATAAATTAGTATTGGAGATGTACGTGTTACCTCTCGAAGCTACCCGAACAGGTAAATCGAAGACACTGATGTGAAGTGAAGCGTAGCAAAACTCGTTCTCTTATATACCATGCGAACCCTGATATATATAACAATAGAATATCCAACTACTATGGCGGATTAGCAGAGAAATATGGCGGACATATAGAATTATACTATATTTATTAATTCATGTCAGCTTTAAGTTAGTTTTGCTTTTTTACGGGTAAGCGTGCGCCGATTGAGGATGGGCGTTAAAGCAGACAGGAAATTGTTATGTAACAGATATATACGGAAGCGTATTGCTGCCAATTGATATAATTATACCTCCCACAAACGAAGTTTGGGGGGGGGGTATACTGGAATCACTTCGTTTGTCCGTAGACGCAATTTATCCAGAGTTTATTTCTAATACCGCTGGACATATTTCATTCAAACTTTATGCACATCTATATATTATGTAGTTGTGCATCTCATATTTTCATTGAAATATTTTAACAGTTATAGAAGTTACGCACATTTTCTTTTCATTTTGGGGGTTGCGCACTTTGTCCAGAGTTTAATTCTAATACCGTTGAACAGATTTGATTCAAACTTTATTCTCATCTTATATATATAATGTAGTTGTGCATCTTCTATTTTGTATATGGCGTGTAAAACGTTGCACTATTATACTAATCTTGTTATTCATATTCGAAAAGTTGTCATTCATATTCGATAATTTTATCATTCATATTCAAAAACGTGTTATTCTTATTCAAAAACATGTCATTCTTATTCAATAGATTGTTATTCATATTCTAAACTTTTCATTCATATTCAAAAACATGTGATTCATATTCGATAATCTTATCATTCATATTCGATAATTATGTTATTTATATTCGACAATCATGTCATTCATATTCTATAATTTTGCTATTCATATTCAAAAGCATGTAATTCATATTCGATAATCATGTCATTCTTATTCGATAGTCATGTCATTCTTATTCTATAATTTTTAAATTCTTATTCAATATAATTTGCATTGAGGGTAATATTATCTGTTTGTAAAGTCTCTGCTTATTGGGTACATGTATGTGAAAGTATTTAATGTGAAACTAAATGTCAATTTTACTAAATGTTTACTAAAATTTTACTAAACTAAATGTCAATGTCGAATATGAATAACAACTTTTCGAATATGAATGATATGCTTTAGAATATAAATTACAAGTTTTCGAATATGAATAACGAGATTAGTATAATAGTGCAACGTTTTACACGCCATACATGTACAAAGTATTAAATTTTATAAATAAATCAAATCATTACAAATAGCTTAAATCGTAATATTTCAACGTCTTGTTTATATTTCTATATACTTTAATCTTTCATATACATGTAACATTTAAATTCATCCATGCAGTTAAAAGTTGATAAATGAAACACGTTATTTTACAATGTAACGAGTATAACAAGGTCCTAAGATCTAAAGTTAAGATATTTTTGTGAAACGGTACTACCGTATCTTATGATTGTCATAAGTCAGATCTTAAGACACTCTTACGATCTATCTTATGACAATCTTAAGATAGTTTTGTGAAACCCAGCCCTGCAGGGTTGTAAGTGTGTGAACAGAATAAATAAGTCTTGGTTTATCGCATGCTATATACTCCACAGTTTTGTTTGCAGTTTGAGCAGAGGGAGCAAAGGGTATGTCATGATTGTTTGCAGCACTGGCACTTTCTGCTGTAGTGAAGGACGATGCTCTTCTGTGGTATCTGTACCATAGACTCTTTATAATGTCCATCCTCTCCTATGGAATACATGGTAAAATTGACATTTAGTTTCACATTAAATACTTTCATACATTCAATGCATTTTTAACTTAATTTTACTAAAAATCTAATTCTTCTACAAAATAAATATACCTGGATCTGGAAATGAATGAAGTTGGGAAAAATCGTCAGGATGCAGGCGAGGTGGAAGGCATATCTGGCATTCTGGATTCCCACACTTACGAATGGTAAAGAAATAAGACCTGCACACAGTACAGTGGTCAAAGAACTCCTGAAGCTTGGGCCTGTCAATGAAGAAAATGATTCATATTTGTTTCTTATCAGAATTTTTCATAGTGAATTTACATTCCGTAAATCAATTCTATTAAAGATGAAGAAATTTATGTCCAAAAGTGTTCTTTTTAGAAGAAGCTTCAAGATTTGTAGGTATGAAGTAAGTAGGTTTACAGTATAAATGCTACAAAGAATAGATACAGGATTCAGGAGTAGAGAGCATTGACAGAGACTAATGAGTTACAGTTCGGTTACATCCACCTGTTTATTACACCTTTAATTTACCATTAGTATAAAGGAAATGGCTATAGCCCCAAATTAGGTAAAAAGTTGTGTATATCGATAGTTTCTAACAAGCCGTGCAAAAAAAAATACTCACCAGCTGTAGATGTAATGAACTATTAATTATTACTGTAAACATATTGTATTTGACTATTACATGTATTCTATTATTTGGTGCCTTTGGTGGAAAGCAGCTTCCACTAAACCAAATACTCTAAATATCATGTATATATGAATGCATTTATTCAGAAATGCTCTATATCAAATCTGGGCACTTGTGAAGCAATCAATTTTTGCGAAACATTGTAAACGCTAAATATAGACAAAAATTAAATTTTTCGAAACGTTACCAATAACAAATTCTATCATTTGCATAAATATTCATATTTGGTTTCTTGCAAGAATCCATCATCACCTGCATATGGTGTTTATATATCTCAACTGATTCGATATGCAAGAGCTTGTTCTGGGTATAGTCAGTTTTTAAATCGAGGTAAGCTACTGACAAACAAGTTGATGGTACAGGGATTTCAACAGTCTCGATTGAAGTCAGCATTTTGCAAATTCTATGGTCGTTATAACGATCTAGTTCGTCAATACAACCTCACATTGGGTCAAATGCTGTCTGACGTGTTTCATACCGATTGTTAAGCCGTTCTTGGCACACTGATTTTGACTTGCGGATAACTCCGTTTACCTGATCAGGGTATAGGGCTCACGGCGGGTGTGACCGGTCAACAGGGGATGCTTATTCCTCCTAGACACCTGATCCCACCTCTGGTATGTCCAGGGGTCCGTGTTTGCCCATCCATCTATTTTGTATTGCTTGTAGGAGTTATGAGGTTGATCACTGTTCGTTATCTTCACCTTGCATTATACTGATTTGGTTTGATTTTTAAAATAGCCACATTGCTTTTCAAAGTGTAAGGATATTAAACTCATTACATGTCCTTACGATCCTTTTTCAGACTTGGTTGTTTCATATTATGCCCTGGGGTGGGGTGGGGTGGGGGGGGGGGGGAGGCAAACTTTTCCAGCTGATCCCAAAGGTCTTCAATTGCTTTCTCTGTAGCAGCTTGGAAACATTCGAACTGCTTGTCCTTCAAATAAAGCCTCCAGAACATCCGAGTAAGAAGGGCCGAAAAAGGATAGAAGATAGAATTTGATGTAATTATGATGTAAGTCTTCACTATACATCTCTTAGCACAGAAACTAGAATTTGAACATGGAAGATTATGATTCAGATATTTACCTTTACTGGCTCAACCGAATCCTTCATTTCTTGCCGCATTGCCGGATCCTTTGCCACTTCCCTGAGCTGGCCTAATCTACTGGCCGGACGTAGCCTTTTTTCACACCTATTTGAAGCTTGCGATCTCATTAAACCCACAGCCTGAAGTGCTAGATTCAAGATTGACATGATGTACTCAGCTGAGTTTCTCCATGATCCCATGGGTGGAGTTCTTGCTGCTATCAACATATCAAAGTCTCCACTCAAAAAAGACAAACCAGTGATAGCTGTACAGACAAATAAGTGAGTCGATGATCCGGACCACCATCTGTATAAAGACATAATATAGGCTTGGTATATAATTCCTCATCCAAAAGAATCTGGTTTAGTTCAGCAATATGCCGCAGTGGTGAAGACGGCTCAAGGACCAAATCTTTTACGCCAAACCTGTCCCCTGTAGAAGGATCCCTCTTCATGAGATTCAGGTATATCTATGAACATGGTGGCACTTGGGACATTGCCAAATTTTGTGAAATCGTGGTAAGAAACTGCAAATACTTTGTCCTGAGCTACGGTACTACACACGTTTCCCCCCACTCCACAGCAGCAATGCGATTCCCTGGCTCACCGACCTTGTAATATTTGTCGTCCATGCAAGTAAATATAGTAAAGTCACGAAACGTGATACAGAATTCCTTATGATACCTGAATGTAGCGAATGCATAATGTGTATCTTCATGAGTTTTTACGCAACTGTCTACTTTGTACTTGAAATGTCTTTCAATTAGCCAGTAAAGAAGCATAAGTCGATGTACACTTGGGTGCAAATTGCAGTTTGAGCCATTGTTCTGAAGGTACAGTTGTTTCTGGTGGGCATGTCTCCTTTACACAACGCATGGGGTCTGGAACGCATATTGTTGTGGGCATGTCTCCTTTACACAACGCAAGGGGTCTGGAACGCATATTGTTTGTGCCAAGTGAGTTATCTGATCATGACGTCTCTCATCTACTGCCGTCTCAATAACGTATTAGAGATACTGTTTTGCTTTCTAAAAAAGAGAGCATCATACTTCGACAGTTGTCCTTCACTGTGACACCTCAGATCAGTAATATGTCTGCATGGATCCCCCATTTCAAAGGCTTGGTATACACGTGCATCTATCTCTATCTGATCATCTGTTTCAGCTTCCGCAGAATCACCAGCAAGTTGCCTGTATATGAATCGTGCCTCTTTTGCTTTTAAGTTACAAATGAGAGATGCCTTCCGAATAAAGTTTCTACGCAGAGCTCTGGTGTGGTAACTGGGTAATTCTTCTTTTCAAGACTGTATGACTTCTGTATTTTTGGCAACAGTATCTGATTCTACAGCATTGGAAGGAATACGCCAAATGAAATTGTGTGACCCAAGGTTATTGCTTGTAGAAAATGTCAGATGCATACACTTGTATGGTAATCCAGATTTTAAATAGTCAAAGTAATATCGTCTCTGTCTGGTGGATTCTGGAGTATATTTGTCAAAACAAATTGGCCTGTATTCCTTAGATGATCTTCCAATGCCTTGTACCTTACAACAATACAAGGTTTCACTACATATTTTGGATATATGAGTGCGCAGAGGAAACATTTTGCTCTGTTTTCATGCATCCTTTTGGCTGCATTTATCAAGTAATCTGAATAAATGTGGAGATTCTAAGACAGTTAAGTCAAGGCTCTTTTGATTGAAAACCACATTGGCCCACTCATATATAGCTGTTCAATACATCTATCAAGGCATGAAGCAAGATGGAGAATAGAAGAATTTTCCAAGGGAGTGTTCTTGTGTTTCTAGTTCTCAGGATTGTTGTATCCCATGAGATGTAATCAAACAAGAAAGGAACATAAAAACTTCTTTCTCTCAAAGTATCAATATGCGGATCAATAGTCCAGATGCAGTTTGTTATGATTTGAATCAGTGTTTTGCCTTGGTCTACATTGGTTGGTGTAAAGCCTAATCCTGCCTTTTGCAGCATTTTTGGAACTCTGTTGTATAACACTCTCTTGTTGTTAACAATACCCCCATCTACTGCATGTGGTTCTGGTAGTGACAGTTTACGAGCACCAGACAGCAGAACTTCAAACGCATTCTTCTTAGCATTGCCTATCAATATCATAATTAACAAGAGGCCAATGGGCCATATCGCTCACCTGAGTCACCTTGGCCCATATTTTAAGATTTTCTTTATAGATTTGCATGTAAAACTTTGATCCCTATAGTGACACCAACCTAATCCCGGGGGCCATGATTTTTACAAACTTGAATCAGAATTATGTCAGGATGCTTTCATGTAAATGTAAACTTCTTTGGCTCAGTGATTCTTCAGAAGAGTCCCGTGGGGATCCGGGTTAGAATAGGTCCTTAGTACCCCTTGCTTGTCGTAAGAGGCTACTAAATGGGGCGGTCTTTAGGATGAGACCGTAAAAACCGAGGCCCGTGTCACAGCAGGTGTGGATCCCTCCCTGCTAAAATGCCATAAGCGCCGAGTATAGGTCTAAATTTTACAGCTCTTCACCGGCAATGGTGACGTCTCCATATGTATGAAATATTCTCGAGAAGGATGTTAAACAGTATACGATCAATCGTATTATATCATATACATTGTTGGCCGAAATGATTAAAACAGTAACGAAATCCAAGTACAAGGTGATCCGGGTTAGTACCACATGCTTGTCCTCAGTGGCGACTAAATGGGGCGGTCTTTCGGATGAGACGCAAAAACCGAGGCCCCGTGTCACAGCAGGAGTGACACGACAAAGATCACTCTCTGCTCAAAGGGCGTAAACGCCGAGCATATGCCAATATTTAGCAGCCTTTAACCAGGAATGGTCACGTCTCCATATGAGTAAAAAATTCTCGAGCGGGACGTTGGACAATATTCCATCAATCAACCAAGTTCTAGATTTGCTCAAGTATGACGTTGTTTTTATGTATGCTGACCTCTCTGTGAGTCTGTCCAACTTTGTGAAAAATTAAGAATTTTGAATCTCTGAAATGGAAATAATAATCACGAGTATGTTTCAACTGTGCGGACATGCACGATGCGGAATTCATACACGGTTAAAATATGTACATCTGTTTTGAGATATATATTGCATGCTGTCTTGAGCTAAAATTAGTCAATATACATGCAATTAAAACGAAATGTAATTCATTACTGGATGAAAGTCTACGCTGTTTCTAGTGTGCGAATGTATAAGCAAGGAAGAATAGGGGAACTGGATTTACCCAATGCTTCATTCCGCATAATTAAGAAACTATACACATACGAATATTACTTATATTTGTATTTGTTACACGACTTGGCTTTTACGAGTGTAGACTTATGCAAGTCATAATGCTTATGCATTGAAAAATACCATACAGGTACAATGAAAAATCAAAGATTGATCACTGAAAAAAAAAGTTGAAGATAGCGAACTTTGATTAATCTCACAAGTCCTATAAATAATACAAAATCTAGACCACTGGAAACACCAGAGGTGGGATCAACTGTCCCCGTTGACCAATCACACCCGCCGTGACATACTCTGTGTGACCAAAACAAACCCACCCTAGTAAAGTACATGGCAGTCCATGAGACCGTTGTACACGAAGCTCCTTAGATATAATATCTTTGAAAAATTCATTCAGAGCAGATTATACGTGCCAAGTTAATTTTTATAGGCAATATTTATCTAGGTGGAAAATGATGCACGGCACGAAAAGTGGGAAAGGCTCCAAAGAGATTGGAAAAGACATGAGGAAAAAGTATGCTTGCTGTGGTTTATTATACTTGCTGTTAATATGTGATAATTCTGTTTACAAATGACTTCAGCGTAACGACAAGTACGTGATTCTATCACGATTTTCGACATTCAAGAGTTACCCAATGATAGTGTTGTCTTATGATAATGTAATATTATAGGGAGAGAGTATGGCGTTAACTGAAAGAGGTGACGTGTCTCCTCTTATACTGTTTCCGCATTAATGATATATTTTTTAGATGATATACATCCTCTTTATACACTTACCCTGTTCATCAAGCAATCACGGAAATACGAATTTAGTAATACGTATGTACTATACAGTTAATCTCTGATAGATCTTTGCTTTAGTGCATATACATATATAAAAATACCCAGTCTCATGTAAATTCTTGAAATAAGTATCTAATATAATTGAAACATTTCTGAAATTGAAATACATATAAAGATGACATTTGTTTCAATATTTATTACTTGAAATAAAAAAAATATGTACATATGAATGTGCATTTTACATACTACAGGTGCTTGATTTAGTCAGACATTGTTTAGCAATATCATCCCAAAATGTAGTAGGTGGACAACGACGTAGAAAAGCGCCATCTGGTGCACAGGAAATAAAGTGATCACATCGGTTACAGGCGGCGAAATCTCCGTCAGAAGGACAGTCCTTGACGGAATTAATTTGACGACAGTTTCCGGTTTGTGTTCCCGTGCTTGGCTGTGTTACTGTAATACATGTTAATGACAAAAAATTACATGTGAAGGTCTACGGATACACACACAAAATAATCTGACGAGATATGATTATCCTGAGGGATTTCTTTAACAAAGCAAATCAATCGTTAACATTATACATGTAAATATTCAATTCCTTGGGATGAACATTTCATACGGTGTATTCAAGAAAAAAGCACTTTGTCCGCGGCGCTTATGATAGAAACCCAAATCAAAGTGTGAACATCTCCCGACAGCCGTATTTCAGAAGTAATAACTGCCTGATGAGTATAACCAGCGTTATCCTGAATACAGACATCACTAGCACTGTTCATTTCACATAGATACTTACCCATGCCGCCACCAGTTGCACGGCACATCTGAAACTCCATGCCATTTTTCCACATGTTGTACGTGTCACAGGTGAGCGACGACGTGCGAGTTCCGTCAGCAAGGGCAAAACCGTTGTTACAGGTCTGGGTACAAATTCTGTAGCGGGAAATTAGAGCACGAGTCTAATTAAATACAATTATCTTTCTCATCATAGTTTAGACTCATACAAGTGAGCTTTACTACCCTATTAGTGGTCCAATAATGAAATAAGAACTATATCATTGCATATTACTTTGTTACATGTTGTACTTATTATTGTATTAAGATACATGTACTTACAGTATATAATTTAAATTTGTTCATAAGAGATAGTTGATGAGTGGAAATTCAGAATTCTTCAAATCAAATGGGACAACAAAGGGGATCAAAGTTTTACTTGGGGATAGATAGAAAATATCTATGAAGATCGTCTTCTGAAGACCAACAGTTTCATGAATAATAATATTGATACAGTGTATGCATTGATGCCCATATAGTTTAGATTCAAGTTTCTTCAAATCGTATCCCTGGGAGTAAAGTTGGGTCACAGTAGGAGAACAAAATTTTACATGGGAATATTTAGGGGGAAAATCTTTAAAAACTTAGTTATAATGATAGCAAGCATCCATACGTAGTATAGATTCCAGTTTGTTCAAATATTGGCCTCGGACTTTGCCTCAAAATAGGGAATCAAAGGTTTACATAGTAATATATTAGAAAAACTTCTTCTCAAGCCCAGAAGGATCACAATTAGTCACATTAATATGCAAGCATCATCAGGTGGTGTAAATTCCATTTTTTCAATTCATTGTCCTAGAGGACAAGGTAGACCACAACAGGGGATAAAAATTACATGGCAATATTTACGGAGATTTTTTAAAAAAATCTTCTCATGACCAGCAGGTCCATCATTTGACATTCATATTAAAAATATGCAATCATGCTTAGCTTCTGCATATTAAAAGTTTCGTCAAAACATCAAATCATGCCCCCCCCCCCCCCCCGGTGTGGTGTTAGGAAGGTGCCTCAATAGGGGGTTCAAAATTTGACATTGGAAAATATTATAATCTTCGAAACGTTTCTTATCAAAAGCCACTTGTCATGATTAGTCATTTTAATATGCAAGCATGGAAATAGGGGGATCTTTATAAAATCTTCTTCAGGATATCGAGGCCATGTTAGTCATATGAAAAGTTGAAGATAACAAACAGTGATCAATTTCATAATTCCTATATGGAATACAAAATTAAGAGTAAGGCAAACACGGGACCAAAGGTGGGATAAGGTACCTAGGAGGAGTAAACATCCCCTGTCGACCGGTCACATTCACCATGAGCCCTTATATCTTGATTCGATAAACGGAGTAATCCATAGTCAAAATCAATATGTAAAGAACGGCCTAACAATTAGTATGAAACTCGTCAGACAGCATTTGATCCAATGGCAGGTTGTATTGGCAATCTAGATCGTTATAAAGACCACAGAATTTGCAAAATGCTGACTTTAAACGAGACTATTGAAACCCCCGTAACATCAACTTGTTTGTCATTTGCCTGTCTCGATTTAAAAAAAGATCATACGCAGAACAAGGTCTTGCATATCGAATCAATTGAGAATGCAGGTGATAATGGAATATTGGTACATAAATGTGGAAAGTTGAATCCGTATATCATAAAGCAGAGTTGTTATTTTGCCGTTAACACCTATATTCAATAAAAATATCTAAGTATGAAGAAAATGTGTAGGGCTCTGTGGTGTCTTTTATGCTTTCTTCACTGGAATATATCAAATTGATATATGAATGATAAAACGTCGTCGATACATCTAAATACCGAGTTGAATGCCACAGCAAGAGAATTTTCATGTAGGATCGTTTGAATAAATTCTGCCTCATAAGAATATAAAAACAGGTCAAGTAACAAAGGAGCAAAATTGGTGCTCATGGGAATTCCAACGGACTGTTGGAAGACCTGATCACCAAAGACTACGGAGATATTGTCAATGAGGACTCCAGCATATTTTAGATTTCTATTTCAGAGTACTTGTGCGTGTTTAACAAATATTTTTTCGGATGACTGATCACTAGATATGAATACTTCCTTTCCTTATTATTGTTAAAGAAGCAACTGTCTATGATGTCAACAATTCTAGTCTTTAGTTCATGGTCATGTAAAGTGTTGAAAAGACATACATATTGATTTTGTTGATTTGAGAAAAGTTTTGCTATTTCAAATTTACTAAAACTTCTTTAGAATCCACATTTGATTGACATCATTTCTGGTATATGTTGTAGGACAGTAGGTTTAAATGTTCTCCTTCACAGCTTTTAATATCTTCGCGAAGAGCAAAGATAGTGGCTTAGTAGAACATTTACTGGATCCAGCAATGTATCTCTCTTTGTAAGGGTTTTTGTGAAGTTTAGGAATCCAGTATAGGTACGGTAACTCATATTCATCCATCCCATCGACTGGGATATTAGTTGTGTCTACAACTGAAGCATGATTTTGAAGAATATCCTTATTTGAAAGGGCAGTTGGAGTACAATTACGATTACCAAATGTGGGATTAATGCCAAGTTACAAAGTTTTTAATTCCACAATCCATTACTAATATAATTATCAATTGTAAATATTTCCCATATTTAACAACAATTGTAACCAAACCAAAACATGTTATCAATAACAAAAAATCTAGAAATCCTAGTACTAATTATATGGGTGTGGGCTAGAAAATAAACCTGGTACTATAAATTGTACATGAATCGATGTTTTGATTGAAGATGAGTGTATTATTGGTATAAAAAAGGAATGCATTTCTTATACATTATACTACCAGATAACATAGTATTCATTTATGTAAATTCCATCACTCCTCTGTTTAGTATATGATTAAATACAGTGCGATATGATACAACACACTATAGAATACAAAAGGATGCAATTTTTGTATACGTACAGCTGTGATGCCTTGTATGCACATTTTACTTTGGCATTAGTTGCAGATCTTAAAGGAATACACCTTGTCGCCAAAAATGGATCTGAAAGAGTAAATGATTGTTTTAATCAATATTTTACAACCTCGTGTCAGATGATCTCAATAGACACCAAAGTACATGTTCTATGCATTAGTCGTTTGATACTTATGTTGCGTCTTTACCCAGGTGTGGTGGATTAAGTCCAATTATGCTGAAAAGTAGGGCATCGCTGGTGATGACACTTCCGCTGAAAACTGTAAAAAGAAAAGTTTGGAATTACGACGAAGACATATCCATCCAGAATTGCAACTGCACGTCTAGGATTAAGGTGATGATCACGTCTCACATGTATATAGAGAATGGTAAATCTCAAACGAAGGGATTTAGCCATACATGTGATATTAAACGGGGGTTAATATAATACATATTTCATAATGTAGTGCATTCTATTCATTGCATATTTGATTCCCCCTTAATTCTATGATTTGGATATATACATGATAAGAAAAGTAACGGAAACGATACCTGATACGCCCACCAAACGTCTGTTGGGTGTTTTAAAGCCACCAGTAACTTAAAGTAGCATCAGACACCATCAAAATTATATTCCGTGAGAATCTGAGTTAGAATAGGTCCTCAGTACCCTTGATTGTCGTAAGAGGGGACTAAATGGGACGGTCCTTCTGATGAGACCGCAAAAACCGAGGCCCCATGTCACAGCAGGTGTGACACGATAAAGATCCCTCCCCGCTCAAAGGTCGTAAGCGCCGAGCATAGGCCTAAATTTTGCAGCCCTTCACCGGCAATGGTGACGTCTCCATATCAGTGAAAGATTCTCGTTTGGGAGACATAATAACTCGTGCTTTTCGTAGGGTGTATATTTAAAGCTATTTGAGAATGTGAATTGATGATATGACGTCACAAATATAGCATGGAACAAAAATGATGTAAAGTATGTGATAAATTGATATTATGACATAATATTAACGTTAACATGATATACCCCATTCGTGTTATATTGGATGACTTCTCGATCAGATTACTGACTTTGTTGCGATTAAGGCTAATTCACAACACTTAAGTGTACATCGAGCTTAGATATCACACTTATAATAGCACATGTACCAAGCCAGCCTGTCACGAGCCTTTTGAAGTCTTCCTAATAAAGTTAGAGACAATGAAAAGAAAAAAGAAAAACAAACACAGCACACTGATGTTTGTTTACTTTTCAGATAGAGTGGTCCTGAAGGCCAAACCCATTACCATATATCATTGTAAAAATATATTTCATTGTCTAAATCCAAGAACAAAACAAACCGCGCAAGTGTGAAGTTTTATCTTTCAATATACCAACATGTATAGACACAGCGAAGTTGTCCGTTACTCTTGATATTTTTCAAAATCATTGTAGCAAAAAAGAATGTGATGAACCTTTGATTGACAAATTCGTGTGACTTTATTTGGGGGTGGTAGTGAGGTAGGATGGGAGTACAAACATCATTAAAATTGTTTCATGAAGATAAAATGACCATGTACATAGAAGTATTTGTTCCCCTCAGTGTTTGTTCACTGTTCGTTATCTTCACTTATTTTCATGCAGCAACCCTAAATACAAATAGATCTACTTGGAACTCGTCATAAGCTTTGATTCCCAAGTGATTTTCTTACACAAAAACTTAAGTAATTTTACATTTTGTTATGCCGTATATACTCAATGTCACGACTGCCCAGTTTTAATTAAAGTTCTTGTACAAGAACGTAGGGAATTTTACAATTTAAATAAAGTATACAGTAAAGAGGCCAACAAATCCAGTATTAATAATCGTTGGTACTCGGGATAACTCGTATCCGAAACCCAGCTCGTTAATTTTTGTGATGTTCCGAGACTTTGCCATTACTCTAACCCATGTAAATACAACTGTAATGTTTTGTTTCCACATGAAGATATCAAAACACCTTATAAATGACAAGAGAAATAATATCAAAAATGTAATCGAGGTGGCTGAGCGCGGATTTTGATATGAATGGGCTGTGAATTTACTAGAAAAACATTTATTGACTGGGTCTCGAGAAACGTGTTTTGTTGGAGTTTCATATAAAAGGGTGAAGATAAAGAACAGTGGTCAATCTCATAACTCCTATAAGAAATACAAAATGAAGAATTGTGCAAACACGGACCCCAGGACAAACCAGAGGTGGGATCAGGTGCTTAGGAGTATCCCCTGTTGACCGGTCACGTTGTCTAAGGCCTCAGGTAAAATTTTGTCATCAGATCTTACAAAACACATGTTGCCCTCGACGTGAGTCAATAATCATATATCATTGAAAGCAATTTGAAACTGCTGATTTTGTGCAAAACGACATTGATGGTTCATATTTATTCACAAAGTAATTAAAGAAATGTCATACCTGTTAATGCGACCAGGAGAGACACCATGTTGTCAGACGCTGTCCACGATTATATATGTTAACAGAATGTCGCCCAGTAGTTGCCCAAACCGAAGATCGCCTTATCTTTTATATAGTTCAAACCTCTCATCTTTGATAAGGCAGGAACATCTTATCTTGACGATATATTATCTCTGGATTCGGTTTTATGTACTATACTTTATAATACCTTGCAAATTCTGGGTTTTTGTATCCAAATGAAATTAGATGATAATTTTGTGTGAAGTTGCAAAACTTTTCTTTATTGATTTGTTTGAAGTAACTTTCATAATTTTAAATGTAATGTATTATTGTGGGTTTTTCATAAATTGAATACAAAATATTGCCATGAATGAATTTCAAAATGGATGGTTATTTCTTATCTATGTAATTTTCATTCATTAGGTAATATCCAACGTAAAGTCCCTTCCGTCTTTGATGTCGACATTGTACTTTGGTAAATGAACTAGTGAACGTAACGAACAGTGATCCATCAGAATCACAATTCCCATTAGGAATACAAAATTCAGAGTGACTGATAGGTGTGGTCAGGTGCCTAGGAGGAGTGTTGACCAGTTCCAACCGCCGTTGGCCCTGTATCTCGATCAGGCAAACGGAGAAAACCGTAGTCAAAATCAGTGTGTAAAGAACGGCTTAACAATTGGTGTGAAATACGTCAGAGACAGCATTCGATCTAATGTTGGGTTTTATTTCAAATTAGATTATTATGAATATATTTAAAGAAAACATTAAAGAAATTTCGAATTTTATTTTTAGAAATGCGCTTCATTCAATAGATATTCTCTTCGAAGGAATTGCAATATCAAAATGATTTTAAAATACCCATCAAGTTTTGGCGCATCGTCTAGTGGTCAGTAAAATACACTGCACTGTACTTTGGGTGTCACAAAGTATATTTCAAGAATATAGAACACGAAATTGTCCAACAATTGGTTAAAAGCTGTCCAAGACTAGAATGTGGACGCTTGCAAGATTGAAACTTTAAAAAAAAGGATTTTTTTTTTACCACTGAAGTTGCAAATGTCTCTCTTTTTGATTTCAGACTTAAATTAAGATGCGTCCGGAATTTTATTAAGTAGTATCGAATGTCATCTGTAACATTAATAGGAAATTGAGATAACTAAACGTCCGGTTGTGAGTAATTGCAAACTTTATGAGATGCAAAGCTGTGTTAATGTTTACGGAACATCAAGCAATGAAGTATATTGACCTAGTCTTCTTGTTTCTATTGAACGACCTCTCAGTGGAAGGTAAGATAGTACATGATTTATGAACAAAGTCAATAATGTAAAGGGGTCAGATTCAACTCCTAATATGACTTTCGCCTTTTTGAAACAAAGTGTACATTATTTTGATTCTATGGTAATTTTAAAACAAACAGCCTATGGGCCACATCGCTCATCTTAGTAACCAGGGTCCTGCTGTTGTTCATCTGTTATGATTTATAAAAATCTTTATTCCCATGAAAAATTTTGATTTCTTATTGTGGCCCCAACCTATTCCTAAAGGGTCATGACCTAACCGAACTTAAATTCAGGAAACAAAAAATGCCTCGATGCCAATGTGACTAATATAATGTTGCTGTTCTGAGGATAGTCAAAGATCATGGTATGAAATGAAAATCTTGCCATAAGAAATCTATATACAAAATACAAAAACCCAGTCTTAGATCGTTCTAAAGATATTGAATAGGTTAGTGTTTTTAAAAGTAGCGCAAACTCCAAGGTCACAATGTGCAAAAACGGTATTGTCACAAGGAGTGCACATATGAAACATGAGAGCCCAATCACTCACCATTCAAAAGTTAACAGGACAAAAACAGTAAAACTTGAATATACACAATTTAGAAGCATTTGCATTTCTATGTGGGTTAGTGTGACCCTGCTACTCCTGAAAAGAATTTTTTAAAATTAATTTCCTGTATATTCCTATATAAAACTTTGATATCCTATTGTGGCCCTACTTTACCCCTGGGGTCAAATTTGAATTTGAACTACCTGTAGATGCTTGCATATCAATATGACTAATCATGGTCCTGCTGATATTAAGATGAAGAATTTTAAAGCTGTTTCCCTATAAATTCTAGTGAAAATACATTATATCTTTAGTTTGAATTGGTCATCACCTGCATAAGGTGTTTATATCTCTCAACTGATTCGATACGCAAGAGCTTGTTCTGCGTATAGTCAGTTTTTAAATGGAGGCAAGCTACTGACAAACAAGTTGATGGTACAAGGATTTCAACAGTCTCGATTGAAGTCAGCAAATTCTATGGTCGTTATAATGATCTAGTTCGTTATTGGGTCAAATACTGTCTGACGTGTTTCACAGTGGGTGTGACCGGTCGACAGGGGATGCTTACTCCTCCTAGGCACCTGATCCCATCCCTGGTGTGTCCAAGGGTCCGTGTTTGCCCAACTATCTATTTTGTATTGCTTATAGGAGTTATGAGATTCATCACTGTTCGTTATCTTCGCCTTTCATCAAACAATAAAAACCGAGTATATAAAAGGTGAAGATAACGAACATTGATCAATCTCATAACTCCTACATGTAATATAAAATAGAGAGTTGGGCAAACACGGACCCCTGGATATACCAGCGGGAGGATCAGGTACCTAGGAGGAGTTAAGTATCCCCTTTCGACCGGTCACACCCGCGTGAGCCCTATATCTTGATCAGGTAAACGGAGTTATTCGTAGTCAAAATCAGTGTGCCAAGAACGGCCTAACAATCGGTATGAAACACGTCAGACATCATTTAACCCAATGATAGGTTGTATTCGCAAACTAGATCGTTATAACGACCATATATTTAAGAAATTGATTAAATTTCATTTTTGAAAATACATGAAGGCATGCACAGCTTTACGCCAGCATACTTCATGAAGCGCGCTGCTTCATGAAAAGTATGCTGACGTGAAGCGTTGCTGTACATACCCTCATCCATTTTCAAAAATGAAATTTATATTTTGTATTTATGTCCCAGCCGTTAAAATAGTCGTACTATATTTATCAAAATTCATGTGTACATTGTTCACATTCACCACTTCAACTGGAAATTATATCGAAGGTAAAAACATTGGAAATGTAAATATAGTGAAAATGATATGAGAAGCTTTTACTAAAATGGTGAAATTCACCGACAGGATCAAGAGCTGGAGCCTGGTGAAAATCTATTGAAAATTATATGATTATAAAATCGTTCCTTTACATACATACATTGAAGAGACAAATTATGTGTATAGACATGATAATCAGGGTGATTCTAACAAAATAGTGAAATATATGGCCCTTGTGTCATGGGTTCTGATGGTAGAGGCTCACAGAGTGAAGATGTGCTATAACATCTTTTTTTTTTAAATCTTGCTTTCGAAACCGAGTACTTATAGTGATAATGATGGGAGACAATTCTAATTCTACCAACAATGTGAAATCCATATCCCCTGGATCAAGGGATAGGGTGATGGGACTGGGTTAAAGCCGTAAACAAACTCTGCAGTATCTATCTTCGTTTTTACTCAGAGACATCTAGCAGAGAAATTGGATGTGTCGTCACGATGAGCAAGTATGCTTCTACCAGAGATTTGAAGTTCTTCGCCACTCTATCATGGGTTTTGGCACTAGAACGGTTTATGATTCACAAAGTGAAGTGCATTATATCTTTTAAAATCTTCTTTGCTCCTGCACAGATTGAAGAACACCAAACCTACCACTAAAATGACCCCTTGTCATGCTCCAGGGCAGGGACCGAATGGGTATTATATAGTGGAAATACATTTATATTTCCATAGTTTATTTATTCTTTCTTTTGTGAGGAAGTACTGTATGCATGGTTATAAAAAGCATGCATCGGTGTACCAAAAGTTTGAAATATCCTACTCCTGGGACAGTGGGATAGGCTTTAAGGCGGAGGAAATATAGTGAAAATACATTTTGTCTTTTGAAATCGTGTTTTCCCTAATTTCTAAGCATTGTAAAGAGATTGCGTGTGTATGGTTATAAAACATGTTGATTGTAGATACATACAGTGTTCCAAAATAGTAAATTTACCAACCCCAGGGGTAGGAGTTTAGGTCTTACGACATGGTTTAAATGGGTATATAGTGAAACTGCATTCATTCTTTAAAAATTGTCTTTACTTTTGTGTATTGCAACTAAATACATGTACTTTATGCATAGAATCTTATGAGAAGCATGCGACCCTTTGCCGAAAACTGCAATGCCATACTATTGCAGAATTCTAGGGCAGAACTAAATAAGTAAAATAGTGATACACATTTTATCGAGTAAATCCATTCTCTTCATTTCGGTACATGTTGTATGTCGTAACAAAATACAACACCATTACATACTTCTAAAAATACTCTCCGAACATATCAAACACTTGCAAAAGCGGTTGTAAATATAATTAATCACTAGAAACCAAATGTGCTTCAATACAAGCTTTGACATGTTTATTTTAGTTTAGAAAGAAAAGTGACATAAAACTTATATAGTTGTCCACTTTGTCATCTGCAGCTGATGTTGATATAATTGTGAAGTCACCAGTAATATACGGCAAGGACAGCATGACTGTATTCTGCAAGCCACAGGAAGCATTGAAGAGGAGCATAAAAAGTATCAATATGATACGAGTGTATGTTGAGCACGACGGTGACAAGCTGGGGTCAGTGCAATCGAAATTGTCAAGAATAGTCAAATATGCTCCATATGGAGGCGACGATATTCAGATGGGACCCGCGAAGACAGAGAGATATAACATTACAGGTAAATGAGACTGTGTAGTGATATTCAATAAAAGTTCTCTATCGTTCTTTGTGAACCTGTTGATCGATGGTAGGCTACAATGCAATAATGAGACTGAACTCAACAGTAAATTTTCCCCAAGATTAAGAAGAGATAAAATCATTTTTTAATGCTGAATTCGCTATCAGAGCTCATCCAAATTATGCATGTAATTTTTTGGCCTAGTTTAAAGATGTATCTTTGGTAAAAAAAAAAAAAAAATCATAACAATTCAGTTAGTATAAAAATATAACCGACGTGTTGCAGTGGCGATCTGAAATAATACATTTCCAAAGTCCATCATAATCAAATTCTGAATAAAATAATTATTTGCATCATTTCCTGTTTGTCTGTGAAATCGCATGTGTGTGGGTGTTTTGCCCTCCTACAAAATTGACTTAAATCCTATATAAAAGCATACATGTAAAACATATTTTGAATTTGGTATTGGAATTGAGTTCAAGACGTGTATATAAAAAGGCAGTATATTCATGCTCAAGGACACTTGATACACTACACACTAGAACTACCATTAACAATTTACAGGTTTTATTTAAAAAGAGACAATACGGCTCAATTTGCGCAAAAGTCATAAAATAGCAATTTTACCACAACTCCAACCTTTGTTGCATAGTTGAAGTAATGAACGTTGCGAAAATAATACATTTCCAAAAGTGAAATTTTCGTTTTATCACAAAAATAATACCTTTTGATAGCCCATACAAAAACCAACACTGAGTCTATTTAGACGCATGCACACAGAAAGTAATTATAAACATTGCAGCATGGCGTCCAGCGAGAAAAAAGCGTCAGCGGGTAGACCCAGAATTTTCACGAATTCTACAAGTAGAGCGAGATAAAACTCAGGTGCGAACTATAATTTACCTAGATCACTTTTTGTATGTCTGTTGGATAAACACGAGTTAGGCGAAACACGCTGGACTTGCAAAGATACTGGTTGATAATGTAGGCCTAGTAAGTGCCAAATGTAAATTACTTCAAAAGCACCGTTAGGTGATGGGAGGCTTACCGTTCAAACATTGATTGATATCACTTAAAAATATAAGAAACGGAATAATCCATAATTGAAAATATGAATATTCAAACGGAACACTCCATAGGGATATATATTTAACATTCAAAACCACGATTCCCATGGGGGTCCGGGTTAGAACAGGTCATCAGTACCCCTCGCTTGTCGGAAGAGGCGACTAAATGGGGCGGTCCTACGGATGAGACCGCAAAAACCGAGGCCCGTGTCACAGCAGTTATGGCACGATAAAGATCCTCCTTGCTCAACGACCGTAAGCGCCAAGCATAGGCCTAAATTTTTCAACCCTTCACCGGCAATGGTGGCGTTTCCATAAGAGTGAAAAATTCTCTAGAGGGAGGTTAAACAATATACAATCAAATAAAATCACGTGATGTAAATATACATTTAAAAGTCCGAGTCAACATGAAGAAATCTTTGAATTCAGGATGATCTTCAAAGTGCAACTCAAAGCAAAATGATGTATTTAATTTAATCAAAATTGCCAGCATTGGAATAATTTCTATCATTTTATCGATACGTGTTTAAAAAACAACAAACGATTAAATTATGAAAATTGAGTTGTAGTGTCTCTTTAAATGCATCATCAATATACACTTTTTGTAGTTAAGAAATGTGACCAACCAGATATCCTTCTCTACTCTTCTACTTTCAAAATCTAAATTTTGTTATCAATTAGATTCATTTCCTCGAAAACCAACATGGAATGCCTACTTTTAGTTTGGTTGTATCATTTCAGCACTGCTGGAGTGACAGGTCAGACATGAATTTATATAATATTATTTATTAAAAACATTTTCGGTTAGTGCATCATTTAAGGTCAGTATTATTTTCGCAGGTGATATCAGCTCAGTAGACACTGCATTTATTGGGGTAAATGTAAAAAGCGAGGATGTCATTTGCTCAGATAGTAGGTTATTTCGGTGCGAGATGGATTTTATTTTCAAGAATGGAACAAAGGCAAATACTTTTGCGGATGCAGCAACATGTGTAAAAGGTAATTTAATTCGAAAATAAATTACCATTTTTTACTATAATTGTACTCCAATTATTGGATTATTCATGGTTTAAAACGAGTGGCAATGTAACGCACCATGACTACATATTTATACCCCCCGCAACAAGTTGTGTGTGTGTGTGTGGGGGGGGGGGGGGGGGGGTTACTGGAATCGAGTTGTCCATCTGTCTGTCCGTCCGTCTGTAGACGCAATGGTTTCCGGGCTCTAAAGCATTATCCTTTCCATCTACCGTCACCATATCATGATATGGACTACCCATGGGATGAAGATGTTCCCTATCGATTTTGGGGTCAAAGGTCAAGCGCACTGAACATCGAAGTAGCAATATGGTTTCCGGGCTCTAAAGCGTTATCCTTTCCACCTACAGTCACCATATCATACATATGGACTACCCATGGGATGAAGATGTTCCCTATCGATTTTGGGGTCAAAAGGTCAAGCGCACTGGACATCGAAGTAGCAATATGGTTTCCGGGCTCTAAAGCGTTATCCTTTCCACCTACAGTCACCGTATCATACATATGGACTACCCATGGGGTGAAGATGTTCCCTATCGATTTTGGGGTCAAAAGGTCAAAGGTCAAGCGCACTGGACATTGAAGTAGCAATATGGTTTCCGGGCTCTAAAGCGTTATCCTTTCCACCTACAGTCACCATATCATACATATGGACTACCCATGGGATGAAGATGTTCCCTATCGATGTTGGGGTCAAAAGGTCAAAGGTCAAGCGCACTGGACATTGAAGTAGCAATATGGTTCGGTTTGTCATGCCATTTGTTTTTTACACTCAGAAAAGAGGTAGTTTATACCTATTACCAACACCCTTTGGGAGATTGGGGTAAGCGGGGGGTATTCTTAGTGAGCATTGCTCACAGTACCTCTTGTTGAAAATTTCATTTGTAGATCTACTTCTTCCGACCTTTTCCACAAATCCTTTCTCGACAAAGATAAAAAAAAATCCTTTGCACCTTACAATCAATTGAGTCCGCTAGTTTAAACTTGTTTTACAATAAGGCTGTGCTTGACGGCGCAACTTAAGACGTCAAAATTTTCTCGCGGTGTTTTACATGTAAATTTATCCTTCGAACATCAAATCCTTTGTTTTTCTTCAATTTTTAAAAGCTGAGGCACCCACAGTGCACATACCCCATGCGTTCCTAAATTATCCGATAGACTGCGGTGAACAGACGATTTGCTGATTCCCAAAATTTATTCAATCTCTCATAAGGCCCGAAGTCTGTTTTCTCTAATAGTGTTTGCGGGACATTCAAGGAGTTGCGACAAACTTCCGCCAGAGTTCGTTTGCTTACAAACCAAACTCTTCCATTTAGGCATTATGGGATAGCGATTCCTTAGGCCGCGTATACTGTGTGACGTCACTGTAGAATGACGAAAAAACATAACGTCAAACGTAAACAACTTTCAAAACAAGAACGTAAACATTAATTAAGTTCATTAATTTATACAATAATTTGAACAGATTCTCCCTACTTTTTAACAATCTTTTGATCATTTTATGTTTAAAATAAAATCCATACTTTTATATTAATGCTCTTAATGTCAATATCTTCAAACTTTTAACTACGAACTACTTCATTAGTGTTATTTGCCTGCGTGATAATCGCGGACTCACAATATACAAATCTGTATATTGTACTGCGTCACATAGGAGAGCAATCTCTACCCAGAGTTATCGTTCCCGCTACGCTCCACTAATACCTCTGTCAACGTCTAAAAAGTTATATTAAAATGTACAAAAACTAACTTAGCATATCGAACTGTAATGATAATATCTGAGCAAATCAAACACTTCTCTGAATTTTTTTAAAATCAGAAGATGGTAAATATGAGACACCTGAGCGAATTAGAAGGTTTATATAAATATTCATTCATTCAATAATACTAGTATAATCATCGAATTCGTTGTTTTTGTGAACCTACTTTAAGATTTAAAGCATAAAACTTATAAAATTATTATCCATGATGCTATAGGTATAGGTAAGTTTTGCCAAGAATCTTGACATTTAGACGTTGACAGAGGTGTTGTAGCGCAGCGTAATACGCCCTCTGGTGAGAGATTGATAGGAGAGGTCTATTCGTAGGTGACGTAATGAGGCCTCGACGGGGAGTTTGGGAGTTGCGATTGACATTTGCACCTCCCAACTGTCGCGCGATATGCCACAATTTATTTAAATATGACGTCCAATCTAATTAAAATTAGATCCTTAGCGATATACGTGAGCGGATCAAAGGATCTAATTTTAATTAGATTGATACGTCATAATGATAAAATTATCCGGGTATATGAATGAGCATTTAAATAAAATCCTCTATAATATATATACTGTCAGAAATGAAATGAACAATTTTTTCCCGCGATTGTAATTTCGTTTCAATTATTTTAATTTGATATTTTTATGCTCCCCTTCAAAGAATGGCATATTGCTTTGCACCTGTCGGTCGGTTGCTCGGTAAACCACATGTTGTCCTCTCAATATCTTGAGAACCAGTCACTCTATTGAAATGATATTTGATATCTGGATTGGTTATGAGTAGAAGAGGACCCTTATTGATTTTCATGTCAAGGGTCAATCCACTCTGGACATAGGAAAATATTGTCCGTTCAATATATTCAGAAACATTTCCTTGACAGACATTAAACTTGGTACACTGATACATTGTGAGGAGTACATGTAGATGACCCCTATTGATTTGGAGGTCACATGGTCAAAGGTAAAATTGGACATAGGAATATACTGACCGCTCAATGTCTAGAAAATTGCTTGACAGACATCAAACTGAGTACATCTTCAGGAGAAGATGACCCCTATTGATTTGAGGTCACATGGTCAAAGATCAAACTGGACATAGAAATATACTGTCCGCTCAATGCCTTGAGAACCCTTTGCTTGACAGGTATCTAGGTACACCTTCAGAAGTAGATGAGCCCTATTGATTTTGAGGTCACATGGTGAAAGTGGACATAGGAATATACTGTCCGCTCAATATTTTTAAAATCCTATGCGTGACAGACATCAAACCTGGTACATCTTAGGGAATAGATTATCCCTATTGATTTGGAGGTCACATGGTCAAAGATCAAACTAGACATAGGAAGATACTGTCCGCTCAATGTCTTGAGAACCCTTTGCTTGACAGTCATAAAACTTGGTACACTGGTACATCTTAAGGAGTAGATGACTACTATTGATTTTGGGGTCAAAGGTCAAGGTTTAACTGGACATAGTAAGATATTGTATCCTATATTTTAAGAACCATTTGCTAGATTGACACCAAACTTGGTACACTGGTACAACATAAGGAGTAGATGCCCCCTGTTGATTTTTAGGTCACGTGATCAATCTGCTCTGGACATAAGAAAATATTTTCTGTCCAATATGTCGAATTGGTTTGGCACTACTATCAATTAAAATGATGCATGTGTATAACCCTTTTCCAATTTGCACCAGGGTGGGGATGGGGGGCATATATGTTTTACAAATATTTCTTGTTTACTGTGCGCCGCATTATACTTCTCTATGAAGAAAAGCCTAAAACTTTTCCTATTTGATGTCAATTAATATTGAAGCTTTTTAAACCTTTTCATTGTAAAAGTTTAATTTCTCAGTGACGTTAGTTGAATAGTAAATCAGTGTGAATTTTTAAAATGTTATTTTATCATTTATCGTGTCTCCTCAAATGATGAAACTGATATCATAAACACGTCGTGCATTCTATAACCACATGGAAGTCGTATCTCTGCACCCCCCCTCCCTTACATGCAAAACATTTTTCTTCAGATTAAGATGATAATATCCACATGAGATCATGGATCGACAAGCAAGATATTATCACTCCTCATTCATCTGGAAAAAAAAAACATTAGGTAGGAAATTTTTTCCCGCCAATACCCGACATCGTACATGCAAAATACACATGTTCACATGCATCTTATTATGTCAACACACATCGACTTGTTTCTAACAACATACGACTTGTCTATGTCGACATGTGAATTAATTATGTCTACATGCTACTCATATGATATATGTTTACAAAATACAATTTCGCATGTCGACAAAAATAAAAGGAATCATGTCACATAAATAATTGGCATCTCGCATATACGATGTTACATGATTATGATAGCCACTAGCCAGTACGTCCAAAATTTCATTTTAAAGCGCCGAGCACAGGCCTAAATTTTGCAGCCCTTCACCGGTATTGGTGACGTCTCCAAATATTGAAATATTCTCGAGAGGGACGTTAAACAATCAATCAATCTCGTATCTATGCAGATAAGATATGGCGGCCGTTTCACTAACCAATTGTAGTTATCCACTTAAGATTGCGATTTACGTCTTTAGAACTCTTTTCTCTGTAGAGGTAGATTTAAAATTAATCTTACTGTGGAAAGAAATATTCATTATTTCCACATGATTTTGAACATATCCTTACCGTCTGCAGTAATTTATCAATACACATCCACGTTATTAACGAAAATAATGGAAATTTTGAGTCCGATCTCTAGTGTAAAGTAAAGAAAATTACTAGAATTCTAAAATATTGATAGGATAAATTTATTGATTTTCATGAAACTTAAAATTAAAAAAAAAAGATATAAGAAATAATATAAAAGATCTATAATTTATAAAATCTTAAATGCCATGCATCGATCTGCTCAAGTGAGTCAAGTTTCCATCAATAAGTAAATTGTATTCAAAGGGGCATGGACACGATTTGAGCTGAATTTTTTTTCCCATTTTTGATGTAATATTAAAAATTATTATTGATATTGCACTTAATAACAAGGGGTCGGAGCCCCAAGGGTCTGATAACGAGATATCCCTTTTTTGTTTAAATAGTTTTCACATTCTATTTCTAATGACCTCCATAAAACTCGACAGAAACGTTCCACTTTCAAAATTTGGATTTTAACTCATACCCCATTACATCATATTTTCCTATAACTTTATATTGTTTACCATTCGAATGTACATGTATTATGCATTTAGTCAGTCGCATCAAAGGTGTATTAATTTCTAAACATGTCATTTTATGTTTGGCACCCCTCCCCCAATTTTTGACAACTGCTTTCGTTGTTATTATTACATGCAAATTGCGATATATTGACGGCACCCCTCACTTTTTTTTTTTTTTTAAAGTAGCAATTGGTAATAGTGGAAATATAACAGTGAAGCGATGAATTTACGCAGAATTCGTGAGTAGCAAAGAAGGATAACTCTAATTTCAAATTCGGACTCGAACTGCGTAGTACTATCGTGCAAAAGCAGACTGCAAGTCATACTGATTGTTTTCTTCCTCCACAGTGTCAACAAACTCAGTCAGGTAAATAATGTCACAAAATGATCTTAGACAGGGCCAGCATGGCGGCCATATTGCTCATTTACGTGCATGTAGGAGCACTTACGACAGCCTTAGACCACTTGTAGAGTTACGATCAATATTGGTCGTAAATGGCAAGTCGTAACTTTTAGTTAAACGGTCGTACGTTCTACGTTCACATTTACGTCTACGATTGGTTAGTGAAACGGTCGCATATCCTATAAAGAAAGGTATGAAAGATATTTCTACCTTTCATATCACGTGATTCCGTGGGGACCCGGGTTAGAATAGGTAGTACCCCTTGCTTGTCGTAAGAGGCGATTAAATGGCACGGTCCTTCGGATAAGACCGTAAAAAAGAGGCACCGTGTCACAGCAGGTGTGGCCAGATAATGAAGAAATAAAAAATCGACCAGATCGCTGTTGAATCAACACTTGCTTTCGACGTCGATGGAATTTACGCTACGCTGCCACTAGCTGCAAATTGATCGAGATTTAAAATGAGATACAGTCATTTGACATATATTTTTAAGATACACTGCATTTGATATGTTTTATAAAGCACTGAGATTGCAATGGACTCTAAAATAAACATACTGACTGTCCTAAGTAAAGAAATATTGACTATAAAGCATAGATAAATCCACTCAACATGGTACCCACTTCGTGGTTATATTACAAATGTATATTTTACTTCATGATTCATCTGATTTTACCAAGTATTCTTTGTTCACATTAATGGTCTTTTGTGTTCTAAAATAAAGAAGACGGGAACAAATGTAAAGTAGATTCCGCTTGTCTTACAGCTGTAATTTTAACACCCTAATTCCGGATGATCGGGTTCATAAATTAACTGAGCACTTGATATACTAAATATTTATAAATCCGGTGCCCCTTAGAAGCCTGAATTTGATGGCTACATTTCCGTGTTTGGCAAGCTTTAGATTCTTCTCCTCTTCTTCAATGTCACTAGACAAGACGAAGTAAACAAACAAGATCGTCTCGCATAAAGAAGCAGCGTACAGCTTTGTTTTGTTTTGGTTCTGAAACATGTGGGTAGAGGGTATATATCAAAGTTACGTTATGACAAACTAATGAAAAATCATATTTCACTTTTATGTCAAATTTATTATTATTATTAATTTAATCTAACACAGAATAAGCAAAATAAATATAATTGCATTTACTTAAAGACCAGTTCTGAAAATGGAATTAATTCAGAAAATGACATGGAATATTTCTTGGCGTATGTTTAATCAGAGTGATCACAGAAGTAAAGTAGCCCACGCTGAACCTTTCTAAATAACCCTTACAAAATTACTGCGCGTTGTTTGTGGCCAAAAGTATTGCAACAAACATGGCTGACGTCATCACAATGTAAATATCAGCTGCATGGAAAAAACCAACTTTCAATGAAATAAACATTATTTATTTACCATTTTTTCCTAGTATTTTGTTGCAGTCTTTCTGAATAATAACTTGTCGTAGTCTTGAAGATATTGAAGTATGGAAGCTACGGATATATGTTTAAGAGAGGCCATTCCAAATAATTGTCACTGCAGCCATTGGGTCATCCCGGTTTTTAATATCATCAAACTCACGGGACAGTTTCATTTTGATACAACGCCAGACATTTTCAATGACATTAAGGTCCGGGGACTGTGCAGGCCAGTTGAATTTTGGAATACCGTTTTCTTGTTTCCAAGTATTGGTCTGTCTAGAGGAGTGGGGGTGGCATTATCGTCTTGGAAAATAAATTGCTGATTTCCAAAAACTTTGCTAACAACGGGCCATGAGTGATTATCCAGCAATTCAATACACTTTGCTGAGTTTAGATTTCTATCAACAGGTACACGAACACCAATACCATAATAGGTAATACACCCCCAAAACATACAACTTACTCTCACGGGCGTTTTGCGTTAGTTCAGACGGTAAGGTTTCCACTTCTCGGACGATTTTCTCCACAAACTTACAGAGTTATTTAGTCCAATGACTACCTGTGTTTCGTCTGAGAAAATAACTTTCTACCACTGTTCAGGTTTCCAATGTCTTTTCCTCGGCACCACAAAATTAGGCGTTGTTTGTTGACTTTAGCGATTGTAAGCGTTTTCTGAATTTTGCCCCTCCTGTATCCTTCCTGGTGTAACTTACGACGAACAGTTCTCCTGGACACATTTGTACCTTCATTCCTATTAAAAGTTGATGTAATGTCTTGAAGAAATTGTCTTGTTAGTTTTCAGAATGCGATAAAGTTTCCGACCACCCCTCTCATCTATCACTCGGGGTCTTCCACTCTGGGGATCGTTTTCAACACTTTCTTTTTGATGAATTTTTTCAAAACTCGTCCAACAGTGCTTCGATGGATTCCCAATGATTCACTAATTTTGTTGTCATTAAATCCCTTTGAATTTAGAATTACAATCCTTTCCTTTAGGTCCTTTGACAATTCTCTCTCATTCTTCCGACTTCGACATTGTTTTCATTCGATACCTTACCGGAAATCGTCTGCTACTTTGAATTACAAACGGTTTCCCCATATAATTCGTACCCTAGTTAATTCGCATACCTGACATCACGACCCAAGCTTACTTTGTTACGCGTCAGCAATAAAAATAAAATTTGAAGCGAGTAAAATTGTGATGACGTCAGCCATGTTTGTTGCAATACTTTTGGCCACTCAGTGTAGGAACATACAGTAGTTCACCTCCCAGAAAAGCATTTCAGTATGATTCTAATAAAAGACATCATTTCTATAGAAAAAATGACGGATACCTTTTTCCAAAGTGTGAATTACCACCAAAAACAAAATGACCTCTTTCATTTCTATATTAGGACCTTGTAAAAAGTGCGGGATCGGAATTCAAAATCTAGAGGCAGGAAGTGGCCTATCCGATGAAGAAAAGATGATGGAGACAATGAAAGGTACGACGTAAATGTTATCAGTACAAGTATATAAACATCTTACCGACTAATGTATCTTTACCTTTATTAATTTCCACTTCGTATAAAAAAAATACTTATATTTGATTAATAATTAGAGAATATATAAATTTGCCATCTTTTTAAAGATGCAAGACATAAACAGAAGTACATGTATATGTCAACATCAGAAAATCTCACATTTTAATTAAACAGCATAAAAACTGATTGAAAAGACAAAATTTTAATCTCAAAAGTAAAAAAAACAAAAACCTGCTACTTTATGAATAAATTTAAATATAATTGTGACTCAGGGAAATCATTGTATATCAAAGACACAATAGAGAAAATGCCAGCATATTGTCCTTGACAAAAGTTTTTGATATTGATAGGAAATATTTTTCTAAAAGTATTATATAGTTTACCTTTTTCCCCCATTATACCCAGTGAATACAATTCTTCCAAAAGATATCTTTCTATCATGCACAAAGTTTAGAATCGTCGCAAACCACGGGTTATTGTTTCATTCTATTTCAGAGAATGAAACAATAACCCGTGGTTTGCGACGATGAAAGTTTAGTTGAAAAAAAAATTCCCCAAAATCTATGACGTCACATGAGGGTGGAGCTACTTTAAACTTTAATCCGTAGACAGATCGTACACACAGATCTAGGGTGTTCAATTCCAAAGTTTATTTTGCAAGTGCTGCACGGACAGCCAAACTGGGCCTTCAATATCAATTCTAATTTGATTCGTCCTGCTTGTGCATTGAAATTTCATATAACCACCAACTATTCAGCATGCAATCGGACGAAATGTTTTTGAATATTTCAACTAAATTTTCATGGTCGCAAACCACAGGTTATTGTTTCATTCAGTGACCTTGAACATAAAAACTGGTATAACTTTAGAACCGGGATTGATAGACATGGGATCTTCAGATATCATAAAAGGATGCAAACTAGTATCAAGGTCAAATGACTCCTGTAACTTTGACAATAACACTTGTATTACTCAAGAACCGGGACCTATAGACATGCAAATGTTTCTACTAATAAAAAATTACACCGTAGTTTCGATCCGCGCAAGTGGGAGAATATTTAGGGTACATATAATATATAATCACTGGATACAATGTATTCAATTATATATTTTGTCGTTTCTTACGTGTACATACTGTATAAATGCAATCGTAAACGAAGGGCATATTCTAGTCAGCGGTCAGTGTAACCATGGATGCTTAAACTATGTCAAAGAACCAATCAAAATTGCTGCCCTCTCTTCTAATGGTTTTTATATGTACTAAAATGTTATATTCTTAGAAGTGAATCTTGAACTGACCTTCTCTGGAGATATGCTAGTTACTGTCGATGTATATCCAAAAGGTTTTTCAATTGAGGTTTGCGTTGTACCTTAGATGTATCATTTTCTCTGCTCAGAAAGGAGAATACAGCCCCCCCCCCCGGTCATGGGAAAGAATTTGTTATTTTCTTAAAATATTTCAAGCAAGAGGGTAAGGGTATGTTACCAACATTGCTCACCCCTCACCCTATTCTCCACTGCAGTGTATGATCCCCCTGACCCTATTCTCCACTGCACCGTATAATCCCCCTGACCCTATTCTCCACTGCACCGTATAATCCCCCACACCCTATTCTCCACTGCACCGTATAATCCCCCTGACCCTATTCTCCACTGCACCGTATGATCCCCCTGACCCTATTCTCCACTGCACCGTATGATCCTCCTCACTCTATTCTCCACTGCACCGTATGATCCTTCTCACCCTATTCTCCACTGCACCGTATGATCCTTCTCACCCTATTCTCCACTGCACCGTGTGATCCCCCTGACCCTATTCTCCACTGCACCATATGATCCTTATCACCCTATTCTCCACTGCACCGTATGATCCCCCTGACCCTATTCTCCACTGCACCGTATAATCCCCCTGACCCTATTCTCCACTGCACCGTATAACCCCCTGACCCTATTCTCCACTGCACCGTATGATCCCCCTGACCCTATTCTCCACTGCACCGTATAA
The DNA here is from genome assembly GCF_947568905.1 of Ostrea edulis. NCBI lineage: Eukaryota > Metazoa > Mollusca > Bivalvia > Ostreida > Ostreidae > Ostrea > Ostrea edulis. Next base: position 42,371,829 of record NC_079165.1, read on the forward strand.
TCCCTCTCACCCTATTCTCCACTGCACCATATAACCCCCTTCACCCTATTCTCCACTGCACCGTATAATCCCTCTCACCCTATTCTCCACTGCACCGTATAATCCCTCTCACCCTATTCTCCACTGCACCGTATAATCCCCCTGACCCTATTCTCCACTGCACCGTATAACCCCCTGACCCTATTCTCCACTGCACCGTATGATCCCCCTCACCCTATTCTCCACTGCACCGTATAATCCCTCTCACCCTATTCTCCACTGCACCGTATAACTCCCTTCACCCTATTCTCCACTGCACCGTATAATCCCCCTGACCCTATTCTCCACTGCACCGTATAATCCCCCTGACCCTATTCTCCACTGCACCGTATAATCCCCCTGACCCTATTCTCCACTGCACCGTATAATCCCTCTCACCCTATTCTCCACTGCACCGTATAATCCCCCTGAACCCTATTCTCCACTGCACCGTATAATCCCCCTGACCCTATTCTCCACTGCACCGTATAATCCCTTTCACCCTATTCTCCACTGCACCGTATAATCCCTCTTACCCTATTCTCCACTGCACCGTATAATCCCCCTCACCCTATTCTCCACTGCACCGTATAACCCCCTCACCCTATTCTCCACTGCACCGTATGATCCCCCTCACCCTATTCTCCACTGCACCGTATAATCCCTCTCACCCTATTCTCCACTACACCGTATAATCATCGAAAACTTCGAAAAATCTAGTTTAAAATTTAATGAGAGAAATCTACAAAAGGTTCTTTGTCATACGACAAACCAAAATACAGGTTCTCATGAAATGCAAATAATTAATACCCGGAAAGGTAACTGTCATTTATAATGAATCAAAAGTATGCAAATGAATTGTTTAAGCTGCAGTGAATAAAGAAGAAATTGATTCGATGGTTTTAAGTTACATATTACATATACAAAGCTTTATCTCTAGTTTACAGTGACGTTTAACAAATAAATGCATAAATAAATAAAATCTGAACTTTTATAATGGTACTATAAAACGTTCACGGTTGTTTGTTTTTTTTAGATTACCTGCTACCGGTAGGCGGAGTCCTCGCAATCGTCGGTACCTTGGCATTGGTGGTTGGCATTGTTCTTACAGTTAAATATATGTCAATTCGAAGTAAGCACCCTACAAATTCACTAAAGTTTCAGAAACTTATAAAAGATAATGAAAGCTTATACTGAAAAAATTACTCGTCATGACGTTTTTATTAATATTTGATATGAAATGAATATTATTACGTGTAATGTATTTTCTGTTTCAGAGAAGACAGCACGGTAATGCATAATACTTGACATACCATGATATTTACATTTCCTATGTCTTTATTCTTCGATGTCTTTACCAGTTGAAATTATAGCCATTTTCTCACGAATGTGAACGATGTGCGCATGAATCTTGATGAATATAGTACGACTATTTTGACAACTGGGGATATTCCGACAAGACTGAAAGAAAAATGAAAAATAAATTTTAGTTTAAAAATACATGAGGGTATGAAAAGCAACGTTTCACGCCACCATACTTTTCCATGAAGCACTAACGCGTGCAGAATGTATATACATTGTATGTTATATAGATTAAGATAAATACATATGGATATCAAGACTGTATATGATCATCTCCTTGCATGTTGTCTATGATTTTCAGGACAAATGTAAAAGCAGGACCCTTTTCCGTTGAAAATTCGCATTACGCAGAAGCAGGTAGGTATAAAAAATACGAGAATGATTCTGAAATAAACGTCATTATAGCAGAATGAAGCACTTCCAGAGATAACATTCTCATTTAACTAAGATTACATTGTGTTTCATCTGTAATGATGAAAACTACACTGAATAACTTTATAGGCAAGACATATATGAAATTTATTTGTAATAAATCAAAATTCTTTACATTCTTAAAATATGATTTACTATAATTTCAGATGATTTGAACAGGTAAGTATAAATCTGAATCAACGAAAACTTACTGAAGTGTTCCCTTTAGTCTATCCTAATACAACTCTAGCTACAAACGCCTCAGCACTACCATGTAATTTTTCACGCAAGAATTTTCATTCTCCCTTCCTATATATACGTTGTAGAGATACAAGTAAAAACAAATTCTCTCTAAATATTAAATAAATTGAATTTGGAACGGTGTCTTTGCAGATCAAGACACTTAACTATTTCTCTTTCTGTACTGGGATTAATGGGAAAGAAGTTTTCTTTGTTAGATACATGTATTTGTTAATTCTATGGTTTATTTAACTTTTTTTTTTTATAAATGTTGCTGTAGATCAGAATGAGCGGACGTTTACCTTCTAATTGCAGGATGAGCGTGGGGTATATTTCAACAATGCAGAGAGCAAGAGATGAAAACATGTACTCCACTCTTCAATGTTGACATGTATAAAAGTGCACATCGCATAGTGTCATCTACTCAGTTAATTTATTCATAGAATAATGATAATAAAACAAATACAACACTTCTATTCGTTTAGCATCAATTTGTATGTGAATGGAATAACTGAAGTATGCAACTTGATTAATAACGAAATTCGAAGTAGTGCAATAGATAAACCAATAAATAATTATCACAAACAATAGACGAATAATTGTCCGCCATCATAGACATTTGCCTAATATAATCATATCGACTATGATATAAATAATCATGAAGGTATTATTTTCTTCTTTGTGTACCTCTGATGAGGAAATAATGGAAGTCGTTGATATTCTTTATGATTTTCTTTTGACAAGCGCCAATAATATGTCCATAAACTTAGCAGATCGGAATACCATAGCCCAAACCTATTGGTTTTTATGGCTATAAGGACATGGTTTAGTGTCGGTCACGCATAATTTGACTCACGTGATGGACATGGTCTGTCTGGTAATTTCAGATGGAGATGAAGGATACCGTTCGGGAACATGCATTCTAGTGATAGGAACTCTAAATTATGAGTGCCATGTTGATGATAACATAGGTATTGTCAGGTCTGCTTCAGATGTAAGAAAGTATGACGAGAAAAAACCAGATTCTCTTTTTGGTTTTGCTTTGTGCAGCTGATGTCGGTAAGTTTTCACTTGTTTAATTTACCTTGTGAAAGAGAAAACGTTATCTATTAAAAATTTGTTTGGAGGGTCAAACAGAACAGTGAATTGCTAAATACCATCAATTGTAGGATTTTGTGGATTACTCGTAATGGTGAGTTGAATAAAGGGTTTATAATTTATTTAATAATTTTAGAAAACAATAAGTTTCGAAATGTATATTTGAAACTTAAATTTTAAAAAAAAGTGTTACATCATCCCCCCTCCCCCCCCCCCCCGCACTTCTTGTTAAGCACTGACGAAAACTAACATTGATTTCCATACAATTACATTGTAGCCGTTTGTTTTGGTGTTCTCAATCACTGTCGCTTCTTTGTCTTTGAGTTAACACTTTCATATCACTCTGTGGGCCCATGATTGGAAATAAAGAAAATGAAGAAATCAATCATAAATGTCTAGTCCTATTTCATGTTTTATATCTTTGAATAAAAGTTTTTTTTATATTATGATGAATTTAATAGATTATTCGAAATAGATTTTGCTGGTTTCCATGGTTTAAAGGGGGGATTGAGGTTTGACAATTTCAGATAATGATATTACAACAATATACGTACCTCGACAAGTGATTGACCGACATTGTTATATTTTTATTGACCAGTTGGTTACTAGTAACTACTTTTTTTAAAACTATGCTTTGGGTTCAATTTTCCTAATTAGGGATATGGGTATGTTGTCTGCCTTCTTCAACAAGTTCTTTGTTCAATCGCTCGTTTGTTTATTTTACGTCCCGTAGAGAAATTTTCATTCATATTGAGACGTCACCAGTTGTATTGATTGTATATTGTTGAACGTCCCACTCGAGAATTTTTAACTCATGGAGGCATCACCATTGCCAGAGAAGGACGGCAAAATTTAGGCATATGCTCGGGCTTACGGCCTTTGAGCAGGAAGGCATCTTTATTGTGCCACACCTGCTGTGACACGAGACCTCGGTATTTGTGGTATCATCCGATTGATTGATTGTATCTTGTTTAACGTCCCTCTCGAGAACTTTTCACTCATATGGAGACGTCACCAAGAGCGATGAAGGGCTTCAAATTAAGGCCTATGCTGGGCGTTTACGGCCATTGAGCAGTAAGGGTTCTTTAGCGTGCCACACTTACCGTGACACAGGACATCCGTTTTGAGGGTCATCACCGAGGACCCATGCCATTCACACCTGATGCCGAGTGTTTGGCGATGGAAATGTCACTACCGGTTTTTTAAAACGACTTAGGTCCGTCACGGCCAATATACGAACCCCGAAACTTAACATCTCATGATTTAACTGTGGGTACGGTCCGTTGCCATGGAAACACGATGCATGGTTCCAGTAATTTTCACTTTTTTAACATTGATTATCACCACTGACCATACACAAAAGTGTGAGAGTTTCATTCAGATTTGTGATTTTTGCACTTTTCACTTTTTTAAAGAAAATTCTCAATGGTTACTGACAGCTTCTCTTAACGACTTAGGTTCGTCACGGCCAATATTCGAACCCCGACCTTCCGCATGCGGGGCGAACGCTCTACCGCGGCGGTGGGTCTCATCCGAAGGACCGCCCCATTTAGTCGCCTCTTATGACAAGCAGGGGTACTGAGGACCTATTCTACCTCGGATTCCCACGGTACTCACCAGCTGAAGGTGAAGTACCACAAAGGACCTCCCCACTGTAGATGTAGCTTGTGATCCCATTTTACCATCCCTCTTTTGAAAGAAATATTGACCGATTTATCTCTAGTAAGTGTTCAGTCCTTTTCCCTTGGGATAATGGTAGATAAGGGATGAAAACCAAGTCACTCTTAGTCTGAAAACTACAGAACTACTACCCGAGGTCAATGCAGGTAAATGAGGTAGAAAGAAAATGTATAATTTTTGCAGATTTTCCCCGTTATTTTTTTTTTTATGAATTTCATCACTAGCACAATATTGTCCAGTCTTTTGGATATGATTTTCTCTATTCCAAAAAAGGCTTATAATAGAAAAGATTGATAGTATCTTGCTTAACGTCTCGCTCGAGAATTTTTCACTCATGGAGACGTCACCAAGACCGGTGAAGGACTTCAAATTTAGGCCTATGCTCAGCGCTTACGGCCATTGAGCATTGAGGGTTCTTTAGGGTGCCACACCTACTGTGACACGGGACTTTAACTTTTTAACGTCATCCCCGAGGACCCGTGAAATTCACACCTACTGCCGAGCACTTGGCGATGGAACTATCACTACATGTTTTAACGAGTTAGGTTTGTCGCGACCGGGATTCAAACCCTGGCCTTCCGCATGTGGGGCGAACGCTCTAACCACTTGGCCACCGCGGCAGTTAACAGGTTGGGGACACTTCCCCTATAGCGAGGTATTCTCGCTAAAACGCGATTATCCCTTCTAGCGAGAATAAATATATCCCGTACAACCGAGAAAAACACCCGTGGAGCACATCTCTTCGTGATTCACGTGAAAAGAAGAAAAATTGCTAAAATGTCTGATACTTCTGCGAATATATTAAGACTATGTTGTCAATTTCATAGAAACAATTCGCATCATGTTAAGTGCGTGTGGCATTTATTCAGCGTTGCACGGGATTTGTCATTATTTTCTTTAAAGACGCCAAAACACCTGTTTATGGTGATGTTTATTTCTCGCTATAGAGGGCTAATCGCGTTTTAGCGAAAATATCTCGCTATAGGGGAAGTGTTCCCAACCTGGTTAAGAGAAAAGAGAAATCTGGACAATTTCGTGCTCTATATAAACAAAGGCTTTAAAGACCGGTCATTCCATGAATAGCGATAGAGATTTATAAAAAAAAAAAAAAAAAAAAAAAAAAAAAGACAAACGGATTTCAAAAGACTTCAGTAAAATAAAATGCCAAACCTCTAAGTTAGGTATTAACATCTTGGAGCATTTTAAATTGCATAATTCAAACTTCATTTTTTACTAAATCATCAGGATCCGTGTGTCCCAGCTAAAGTATGATTGATTGATTGTATATTGTCTAACGTCCTCCTCGAGAATATTTAACTCATGTGGAGACGTCACCACTGCCAGTGAAGGGCTGCAAAATTTAGGCCTATGCTCGGCGCTTACGGCCTTTGAGAAGGAAGGGATCTTTATCATGCCACACCTGCTGTGACACGGGACCTCGGTTTTTTGCGGTCTCATCCGAAGGACCGCTCTTACAGTATGGATGCCGCGACACTAGACCTCCATTTTTAAAGCAATATCCGAAAGACCCGTGATTCTCACTTCTACAAGTAAATTCTGAGCGTTTCAATCGTTCGTATTATCTAAGTGTGTACATCAAAATTTTGAATAAAATAACTATATTTATCATTTTGCTTACTTTCAGCACTGATAGGTGTGGACATAATTGCACCGGAAGTCATAGTTCTACAGAGAAGCGGACTGGAGATAACATGCAAGCCCTCAAAGGGTAGAAATGACGTAGAGAGAATTACAAACATCGTTCTCTTAAGTAATAAAGTGGCTCCATTCACCAGCAGCGTATCACAAATTGCTCGAGCAGTCACAAAAAACACAAACGATACGATGTTGAATTTATATTGGACGGATAGTCGGTACCACGTGACAGGTATCTTATTTACATACTTGGCTTCTCTATGTTTAGAATCTAGGCCGTTCTTTCTAGGAGGAATGCCACTAGAGAAACCTTATATGGATGGAAGTGGAGGATATGTAGAATAATATTTTGAAATTGAAAAGTTGCAAATTGTCCTTAATTAGTTTTTTTGGAGGGGGGGGGGATTAAAATCCCTGCTAAACTTGAACGCACGAGCTACAAATCTGCAGTTGACACATTAACCTACAGAACCAACCACCTAGGCAATAGCTCTTATCCTTGGACGAATTTGGCACGCTGTTTTTGGCTATATTTAGCTCTAAAGCTTCATAGTTATTTCGGATTTCAAACATTTCGGTTGAGCATCACTGAAGAGACATTATTTGTCGAAATGCGCATCTGGTGCTTCAAAATTGGTACCGTATAAGTTTTACATATAAAGGGAATATACAAGTACTGCAGATATTTATATTTTCATTCAAGTTTCAAAAGGAAGTCAGCCATTATGACGATATCGATGTATTGACCGGTCAGCAGGACAATCTAGTTCTCCTTTCACTTGATCCCACATCTGGTGTTTCCATAAGACCATATTTGTTCTGTTCTCGACTTTGTGTTCTTTATCAGATTTATAAGATTTCTCACTGATGGCTATGTTCGCTTTTTCATATGAATGATTTTTACATTGTTTATGGTTATATTCCACACACATATAGGACGTGAAGGGGCAGATGTGGGCTAAGAGTATCCAATCCACAAAACACCCATTTATTATGTAATATAAAACTTGATATCTACTGTAAGATATTTAGCATGCACAGTGATTCACGAAAACAATTAAAAAAAATTTTAAATCATTTATTCGGTTTTTGTCACATATATACATACATATACTACCCTCTCACACTGATTCATTCATTCTTTAATAGAATTATTAAATCTATGGTTACTTGCTGTACAAAAATGAAAAGAGAGAGAGAGAAAAATAAATAAATGAAATACCCCCCCCCCCCCGAAAAACCAACAAACACAAGTGAAAAGTAGCTAGTAAAAAACAAATCAATCAAAAATAAACTTCCATCTGGTCCACATTTTATCAAAGATGTGCATTTTTAACTTTTGGATTACGGCATATTTTTCCACATGGTATTTTAACCTTAGATGACATAATAATCCAATCGATTTTCAAAATTGATAAATCATGTAAGAAATATCGGTCATTGACATTAACCCCTATAATAAAAACACATTTCTGACATATAAAATCAATCGGAATATGATTTCCAAAGAAAGATTCGTATGAATAGGATCTTTCAAAATATGCAAAGAAAAGAAAAGGGCGCCATGCAAATTAAAAAAATATTTAATTTTTATACAAGGGAGACAACACAGAAAAACAATCTAATTCACTATGAATAGTTATAAGCAGCATATACTCTCTCCGCCATCTTTCTTTCGCTCAATATTAGATATTCTGTTTCCACAAAAAGATTTAGTGCAACAGATTATGAATTTTTTTTCGTGAAAATTAATGCTTCTATGCATCGAATACCTTAATTGTACTGCTACATAAATCCTGAATGAATGGTGCTCAAGATTTTGTTTCTATTGATGGAAATCATCACTGGATTTAATGTATTTGGTATAAACATTAAAAGTCAAATACGATCAGCCTGTGAAATTAACGTGCCTCAGTCACAAAAGCTATTTTTGTCTTGAACAAATAATCATTACTAAAAAATCATGACACTTGAAACTACATAAAACGTCTCCATATGAGTGAAATATTCTCGAGAGGGACGTTAACCAATATACAACCAATGAAACTACATAAATCTAGAAAGCAGCAAATTTTTCTGGATAAAGTAACATTCCACAATTCAAAAAAAGTTCGTTATCGGAAATTAAAATTCATTTTTCAAATTCTAAAGATAAGATTTCACTTTTTAGAATTTCTTTACTCATGATCTATTAATGTTTTGAACAAGCCATAGTGTGAAATATAATGTAAAATCTACGAATGAAGTAGTTGTTATTACACGGTTTTCGCCACATATTGTACAGATTGCAGTCACGTATTGTTGCTAGTATCTTAACACGACTTGTTGTCAATCAAAGTTTGACTTTCTGACTCATGTGTACGGTCTGGGCGGCCTTCGTGTTTGGTTTCAATGTAAGAGGATAGCGCTTGAGCCACCGAGTGAAATTCACATAACAAAGGGCAGTGAACTGTGTATAAACAACATGATAAACCTTTAAGTAACAGCAGAAGATATTACAACAGAATGTTATTATCAAAATAAAGCGAAAACAGTTATTAATGTATGGGTATTGAACTAATAAATAAGTCTGTTAGTAAATATGTGCACGTCTTGCTTACGGCTAATAGGTAATGTGATTTCTTAATAATTTTTTCTCTATAATGACAGCATTTAAAAGCGGTAATACATGTACCAAATGCAATCAATATAATGATGTTACATGTATATATATTAGCGGCGCATGTAGTGTAAGTTCTGGATTAATTAAATCATGTTGGATAATTATTTACCTTATAGGGCATTAGCTGTGAAAGTGATGGCAATCATTCTTTTCTCAAAATCTCTCAATGGCATAGGAATATGTATTAATGACTAATAAAACATTTATTTTTACAAAAACAAGAGAAACTAATAAAAGTACGTTAGATAACCGCCTTTCGTGTAAAGATATACATAAGGAAGAATTATTGTCTTGCAAGACAATAATTATTTAATCACCAAAATTATACATTCATGTGTCTGCTTTGAGGTTAAAAATGATTGAAATGATTAAATACCGGGGTTATAACTGAAACGATTATATCGGCCTGGTAATATTTGAAATGTCATATATTATAGAGAGAAAAAACCCAACAACAACCAAAAAAAAAAAAAAAAAAAAAAAAATGTGAAAATAACATAAACAATTTAATACATTTTGAAATAAAAATTCTATTATATGAAATGTTTATGAATAAAATTCTATATCAAGATTCTTTTATTTTGATGTTGTTAATATAAGAAGTTGCGTGAAACAAAAATGGAATAGAAAGTATCGGGAAATTCTGGCATCGTTATCAAAATGTTATCAGAGTGAAAATCAGGAAGGATGCTGATCAGCCGATTTATAAGTATGCATAGACCGAAAGGATGTAGCTCGAGATATGCTAGTATGATTTCCCGTGAAGATATGCACCAATCAATTAGAAATTAATTATAGTTACCTCCTAATATTGGAGAATATTACTTCAAATGTAACTCGAAGTACATATGTATCACATTTGGTAGAAAAGTGGTTTCCATTTTAAACATAGCTATTTTGCGAAAACAGAGACCGCTTAGAATCTGAATATGAATATATGTTTTAATAATTATTTTGAATTATGAATAGGTAAAACAGGGAATCCTGTCATAGCCTACTTAAAACTCGCGGTTAGTAGATCAGACGTGTCGTGTGAGGATTCCGCCAGATATAGATGTCAAATGGAGGCTATCATGGCGGACGGAAGTGTAAAAACGTACATCAAAGACACACAAATATCCATATCAGGTAAATGTAATTATGCTGTGGTTGAACTTCATGACAAAAATGATGATATGAATGAATATAAGGCAAATATGAATGGAATTCAGGTTGATTATGAACTTTCCATATTACAAGGGAGAAAATTAAACTACATGTAGTGTACTGTTTATATTTAAATGTATTGTATCTGACTCTCGTTGAATAACAAACAAGTACCTTATCAAATTAGTAATTACGGTGAAGGGAATGAAACATTCCACAACAAAGAGACGTTTTATGATCAAATTTTGTCTGTTTACGTTGTCCTTGTCATCAGAGTATCTTTTAGTGAAGAGGATTCAGATCGTTCAATTAAGGAAACATTTACCTTTCCTCGGGGGGGGGGGGGGGGGGGGGGGGGGGGGTTAAGAGACGGCAAAAATTGGGTGAGGTCAAATAAAAATCTTCCCAAGAAACACTAGGCCAGAAAAGAATGAACTAATTTGGAAGGTTCTTGACATAATGAACATAAAAGTTTATGAAAATCATGACCTCTAAGGACATGGGACTCTGATTAATTATATCGTGCTTGACGTCCCTCTCGAGAATTTTTCACCTATGCTCGGCGCTTACGGCTATTGAGCAGTGAGGGTTCTATTGCGTGCCACACCTACTGTGACACGGGACATCCGTTTTAAGGTCATCACCGAGGACCCGTGACATTCACACCTGATGCCGAGCATTTGGTGATGGAACTGTCACTACCTGTTTTAATGACTTAGGTCTGTCGCGGCCGGAATTCGAACCTCGACCTTCCGTATGCGAGGGCGAACACTTTAACCTCCAGGCCACCGCGGTGGTGGAGGGCTATGATAAGGAATCAAAGTTTTATATATGGATATATAGGAAAAATCTTTTAATATCTGCTCAAGAACTTCAGGGTCATGCTTATCATGGAGCCACAATAGGGTAACAGATTTACATGGGGATATTCTCTGGACATTTTCCCAAGAGCACCAGGGTCATGGTTAATCCTATTAACATGTAAGCATTGTCAGGAAGTTGTTCAATTTGTGACCCAGGGGGTAGGATCGCTATTGGGGATAACAGTTTTACATGGGAAATATAGTAAAAAGTCTTCTCATGAGCCGAGAGCGTACGACCATGGCCCTGGAGGGTAGTCTGGGGCCACACTAGGGGATTAAAGTTTTACATGGCAAAAATAAGAAATACATTTATTAATCATCTTCTCAAGAACAACAAGGTGATGGTTAGTCATATTAAAGCTGTATGACCCGATGTTCATGTATTATTTGTGTACATAATTACTGTAAAGCAGATTAATTACTTTATAAAGTTATCAACTTTCCCTTAATTACATGCTTGAAAACATCTGCATGTAAAAGAAAACAATGTGAATATTATTTAGAAAGTAAATATAGTGGGTACATATATAAATCATCCCATAATAGACGTCTATAAATAGACCCATGCGCGTCAGGGGAATCCCAACATGATGTATTAACTAATACGCAACTGTCTAGTTTTAAGGCTGAAAGAGAGTAAAACAACGAATTACTAAGAGGTATTTGATATTTTTATTTCTATTAAACTTATGGTACGGTACTGTTATAACAAAATACACAGCTTTACACAGATAAGAACACCGATGATCTGAAAGTTTGAACTGGTCACGTGACTGTCACTTGAAATGGCAGAGTGGCGTGGTTATTTGTAAACATCGATTTAAAATCAAATAATTTTGGTTAAAACAGGTGAAATAATGTATGATAATTATGTCATACAGCCTCATAACAACATACGTGCGATGCTTTAATAGCGTTTTTACGAGATGGAAAAAAATATTGTAATTCGGACCATACAGCTTTAAGCAACATCAGGTACTGCAGAGTAGGTCCCTTCAAATAATGACCCTCAGTATGGGATCAAAGGTTTGCGTACACACAAACAATATATAGGATAAAATCTTCAAAAATCGTATTTGCAACAACAGCAGAACCAGTATTAGTCATCTTAATATGCAAGCATATTCAGGTAGTGCAGATTTAAATACCTTATAGTCGTTATATAAATATTGAATGATGTAGAGCTAAAGTTATTCGTGGGAATAAAGAGGGTACAAAATCTTTCTTAAAATCTTCTGGTGAAGAATAGCAGAACCAATGTGACTTGGGTGAGGAATGTTGCCCATGAGCCTCTCGCTTAGTTTATAAACATATTGAAATAACTGTGATATTTGAAAGTGTTACGAATGACCAATCAATCAGAGAGTTTATATGATTTATGAAAATCATTGCAGCTACCGAAACATTGATATATGACAGTATGAAAGTATATCCCAGAGGTCAAAGCAAAACACCTTACGGACAATATCCTCTAAATACAGAACTGACTTTATCATGTTCAGCTTTAGTTGAAAGTGAAAGTAAGGATTTAACATGGTGCATCTACACAGGATATTCCACAAAGGGAGACGAGTACGATGCGGTTAAAAGGAGTCGAGTAAAGATGAATAAACCATGTTCATATCATTTGATAAGTGAAATTCAATATGTGCTAAACCGAAGTAATGTATTCACATGGATAATTTGTAAATTCGGACCTTGCAACACATTAACTGACAAATCCAATGTCTTTTCTGTGTTCACATGTGAGTATCTGCACATATGTCTTGAAATCATACACTTTAAGTAAAGCATGTCTTGGGATATAAAGAACACTTATAGAATAATACCAATATATTTTGCAAGAAAAACGCCTTAAACTGACACTAATTTCGTGTCCTTTGAATTACAGATTCTCAGGGATTTAAAAACATATCAGATAATGAGATACTTCTCTCCACTGTTCTCCCATCTGGTAAGTTTACCACGAATTCATCAATAGTCTATGATAAAGTTTTTATATGTAGACGTTTTATGTAGAGTGTGTCGTAGTAAATATTAAGGTATGTTGATCTGATACTGAAATAACTTTAAAACGTTTAAAATATATATCCATATATTAATTTTAGAATATTTATTTTTATATATATTTATTCAAAAGATTCTATATGAGAGGGGGAAATATGTTGCTGAGACTTTCAACTTGGCATTTAGATATAATAGCGAGGTTTTATGTATCAGCAATACTCATTTTCGTTCATATGTCGATTCCATATATCTCGGTCAACTCCAAATAAAAGAAACCACAGAGTCTTCCACATCTGCTTCATTCTTGGATATTCTAATGAACAACAACTCAACTTTATGACAAACGGGATGATTTCTGGTTCTCCATCGTCAACTTCTACCTGACCATATTTATGTAACAATGTTCTATTATCACCTACAGATGGTGTTTATGTCTCTTGATTGATTCGATACACGAGATCATGTCTTAAATCGAGGCAAGCTACTGACAAATAATTTGATGTTACAGGACTTCAACATTCTCGTTTGAAGTCAGTATTTTACTAATTCACAGGTCGTTTTAATGATCTTATTTGCATGTGCAATATGCCATTAGGTTGATTGCTGTATGACGTGTTTTATCAAGATATAGGGGTCACAGCAGGTATGACCGGTCAGCAGGGATGTTTACGCCTCCTAGGCACTGGTCCCACCTCTAGTATATCGAGAGGTCCCTACTCTTAATTTTGGATTCTTTATTGGATTTATGAGATTGATCACTGTTCGTTATCTTCAGTTTTCAGGATAAACAGGCTACACCATGGTAGAAAATTCTCTTGTATACGTATTATGACTGTTGATTATACAATAAATACAAAAGTATATACAAATATAATCAATGTCCATGTAATTAGATATTTGTTTCACACCACATTCTATCGGTTATCTTTGTCGTAACTGGCGATGGTGATTCGTTTGTTTTACTATTGAATCACGGCCAACGTTAACACCTACTATGGTCTGAATCTGTACACAAAACAGTTCTTGGATTGAAACAAAACGAGGTCATTATGTGATTGATCAATGTTCCTTATCTTCAATTTTTCATTTGATGAATGAATATTGTGTAAAAAGGGTGGTATTAAGTATAATATCTGATCAAAAACTAATGATGGCAATAGAAGTATTTGTATGTTGTAGTATGATCCACTTTGTCACAGATTTTAAGCATTTAGGAGTAAATGTTAAAGGTACACGTTTTTTCTTTAATATACATTTTATCAGCATTTTGTTTTGATAATAGAAATGTATGGATTTCCATGGCAAATGTTTCCAACACGCGGAAACTTGACAGTATGTTGGGTAATTAATACAGCAGTATGTTATATCATTCATCTGTATGCATAGCACCATCTTCGCAAGCCAAGTGTCCGATTCGCTTACTCTCATCTACCCCTTGGCAGATTTAGTCGCGACTGAACTGCCATCTAATGGATCGAGCGAGTTATCGTTCTTGAGGGAACCAAATACTAACCAATCAAATAACGCGTTATAAATTCTGGTACATGTGTACGTTTACAAAATGGAGTTGACAGATGAAAAGAGAAAAGAGATTGAAGACAGGTTTAGCATAGAGTGTTTGAGGGGAAATCAAGTAAATGGGATCAAAGCGGTTTGTAATGGAAAGGATGTATTCGTAGGATTGAAGACGGGTAGCGGGAAATCTATGATTTACGAAAGCATTCCCGTCATTTGTCATGACGCTTGTGTCATAGTTGTGACAGCCCTTGTTTCCATAATGAAAGAACAAACGGAAAGACTCTGCAAGCTAGGTTTCACTTGTACATATATTGGAAAGGACCCAGACGACGATGATGTGTTACAGGAAGGGGGATTTCAGTTTATTTTTGGCAGTCCGGAGGCACTGGTTGGCGAGAAGAAGTGGAGGGATATGGTATCTAAATTAAGAGAGAAAATTAAAGTCATCGTCGTGGACGAGGCCCACACAGTTGTTCAATGGTAATCAAGCTTGTTTATGACACCCCTCCCCACCAACATGATTGTAAATGTTTTGTTAAAACACAGGTGTAACTATATTTACAAAATTTCACCCTTAAATGAGTCATTGTTTACTATTCCAATCTACCTGCATATATATACCAGGCCTCAAGTCAAGACCATAAACGGAGAATATATTCTTAAGTCTAAATTTCAAATCCAGCTACCTTTTGAAATAATTTTCATAAACAAATAATATTTTCAGTATATGTTTGCATTTGATCCCCCTATAAACCTGCAGTTTTACAAACATTTGTGCAAGATAAATCTTGAAATATAATGAAAATTTTGATTCAAGTTTATGGTCTTGGGGCTGATAATCTGAGAGAGTTAAGTGAGACATAGCAAGGACACATTTTAAATATACTTAACTGTATTTTTTTTTAATTTAGGGGTGAAGGAAATGATCACCATAAGGCCTTTAGGGAACATTTCAGTCAAATAGGAGAGTTGAGAGCAATTTGCCCAGACGTCCCTATAGCTGCCTTAACCGCAACATCAGGTCCTGCACAGCGTCGCAAAATCACGAGAAGTCTTTGCTTCAGGACATCTGAAACTGTGATCATATCAGAGTCTCCCGATAGGAAAAACATTAAAATATCCTCAATGTGTGTCCCTAACAACAGTGAAATTGAAGATGTAATGGGTTGGTTGTTGAATGAATTTGAAAAGAAAAAGGAAACACTTCCAAGACATATAATATTTTCAGAATCAATAAGTGATGTGTCTAAAATTTATGCAATATTTAGAAAAAGGATAGGAAAAAGTGAACATTATGAAATGTTTCATAGCAAAACAGTAGAAGGCAGAAAAGAATACATTAGGTCAGATATGACAAAAGATGGAAAAATTAGAATTTTGATATGTACCAATTCGGCAGGCATGGGTGTAAATTTCTACAAAGTACATAATATTATTCATTATGGCCTCCCAAGAGAAATGGACACTTTTGTTCAACAGATGGGTAGGGCAGGCAGGGATGGAGAATGCGCATGAACTTATTATTTACAAATTCCACAAGGGACAATTAAAACGAGTTGAAGAGGAACTTGTTCAATTGGCTAAAGATTCAAAGTGTAGACGAGAAATTTTGTGTTCGTCTTATGGATGTAAACTTGAGAAGGTGATTCCAATGCATATGTGTTGTGATGTCTGTGAAAAAAGTTGCAAATGTGAACTAAACTGTACGGACACCCATCCAGCACTATTGTTTGAATTGCAAGAAGAAAATACGAATCATATGAGCCGAGATGTCAATTCAGCTGACAGGGTACTATTAAAGCAGAAACTAGATGCATTACAATTTAAACTGTCAAATTTTTCAACACTGATGAAATCAGAATTAATTCACGGTTTGTCTAATGATGTTATACACTATGTTGTACAGCATGTTGAACAAATTTTTACACCTGAAGATATTTTGAAAAACTGTGCTGTATGGTCATATGATGTTGCTAACCAAATCTCAAATGTTATCAATGAAATATTCGGAGATGATGTTATGTACAGTGTTTTAGATACTGAAGACGAAGATGAAGGTAACTATAATGAATGACATGTAAGTACATGTATGTACACGAATCAATCTAATTAAAATTAGATCCTATGATCCGCTCATCTACCCATGTGTAGCGATAGTAGATGAGCGGATCATAGGATCTAATATTAAATGGATTGGTACACAAATTCTTATTTAGCACTGTCAGAAAACATTTTCTTAATATGTTAATGCAATAAAATGAGAACAACTGCTCTTTTTTTTCATTTCATTATGGTTGCTTTGACTTACATCAATCTATACTGCATATACAATGTACAGTATTTAAATGGCTTCATAAGACAGTCTCTCCTTTTGTTTACTTAACCATTTGTGTAATTCTGGGATATTAATTCTGGAAAACAGATCATTAAAGTTTTTGAAATTGTCATATTTTCTACCAGGAATGTAATCAAACACACTGGCAGCAGAGAGTTCAGTCACCATAAGTACAATGTCTTTGTCCATTGAAGTACTTGAACGAGTGGTCCCCGATTTCTTCATGCCAGACTTCTCAATTAAATTTTCCTTGATCTCATCTTGTATTTGAAGAGTCAAAGCTGCCTTCCGCGCACTTGAAAATGTCACATTTGCTCCCTGCGATTGCAACTTTGATTTAAGTCGATGGACTAGAATCTCTACCAAGTTATCATTCGGAATGTTATGCCCATATCCACCTTTCATATTTGTTGTGCAGTTCCATTTGTACTCAAATGCTTCCCTTGGACTTAGCAAGCAGTGATAGTTTGCTAGAAATCTGAATAGCCATAGTTGGTATTTTGTATGATGTGCAATCCCTGAGAGAAGCATTTGAAATTTGGAATTGTCCATAATTCTATTTCCATCACCCAATTTATAAGCGTCACTTGTGTCTCTAAGTAGAAGAGCACATTTCATAAATGATGCTCTGTAAAGGGCCACTCGATCATGATCTTCACCAGCTTCTTGATCTTGATGATGAAATTCCCAATCATGTTCTTTTTTAAGATGATTTTTAAGGTGTCCCTGCTTCTTGTATGGGCGCCGACAATCAACACAGTGGTATAATCCCTCAGTGGCATCAAACATATCTTTGATTTGTTGCTCTTGCATATCCAGTTTCTCAGAAGCATGTTCCAAGGTGTGAAAATCTATAAAACAGCTTAAAATCTTAGTTACCATGGTTACATATGAACAAAGTTTCTAGAAAAATAAAGAAATTAAAGAAGCCCATAGTTACATGGACTTGTGTTTGACAACATGAGACTGTTCAGTATTTACTATTTAAACTGTTTCTATGCTCAAATAACTTTTAGTTTTGTAGAAAACTAAGTATGCAATTAGAATTTAAATTGACATCAAAATTTGTTAAACAAAATGATTTGATTCCTATAAGACCTGTGCAGTTAACAATGGCTCTTCGGGTTTATAATCACTTTATTAACTTGTCAATGAGTTTAAGGAATTTTTCTTTAAATTCTGATATAAATCACCTTCACACTTCTCAATTTGATACCAGAAGATTAGAATATAGTAATGTAGCTGAAATAGAGTGATCTCTTTTCAGAGTAACTAAAATGAAATAGATGCAAATTTAAATCACCTTTGTCACCCAGAACATTTTTAAGTCACCTGAGTGGCCGAGTCACATATTGCAATTGGTCTGCATCTGTCATTGGGCGTTAATAATCTAACATTTTCAACTTCTTGATAACTACTAATCCATTTTTTTTCAAATTTGGTATGAAGCATTTTTGGTACAAGGTGGACATAAATTGTAAATTTCAGGAGGGGGGGGGGGGGCATGATTTTAACAAACACGATTCTGCACTATCTCAAGACACTTTCATATAAACTTTTCTGGCCCAGTGGTTCTTTTTAAATATTTTCCCTATATATTTGCATGTAAAACTTCTATCCCCTATCGTGGTCCCAACCTACCCCCAGCCATGATTTTAACAAACTTGAATTTGCACTATGTCGGGAAGCTTTCATGTAAGTTTAAGCTCTTCTGGCCCAATGGTTCTTGAGAAGATTTTTCAAATGACCCCACCCTATTTTTGTGATTATCTTTCCTTTGGAGGGGGCATGACCCTTCATTTCAACAAACATGAAAGCCCTTGATCCAAGGATGCTTTTTGCCAAGTTAGGTTGAAATTGGCTCAGTGGTTCTGGAGAAGAAGTCGAGAATGTAAAAAGCTTATAGGACAACGGGTGATCAGAAAAGCTCACTTGAGTTATCAGGTCAGGTGAGCTAACAAAAACTAAATGTATATTCATGTAGAGCAGGGAGGCCTCTACCAAAGTTGTAAATTTCATAATCCTTGGGGTAGAGGTAGATGGTTCGAAATCAGTCATATTGTGTTAATGTTACCTATTTTATATTATGTAAATGTAGTCTTTCATAAGTTTAGGCACTTTCAGGGGCATTTAAGTTTAAAGAATATATCTTGTTTTACACTGTTCTTGAATAAGAGTATCCAGAACTAGAATTTTTTCCAGATTTTATAGTCTTGTGATACTTTTAACAAATATTCAGATGATAAACAAGGCCTGTGGACCTTGTTTGTAGATTAAAATGAGCAGCATACCGTTTTCCAGATTGATGTACTTTTTCTGTATTTCTGATGCGATGTTAGTAATGAACTGCATCTTATCCTCTGATGAGATGGCCTCAAAGAGAATCTGTTTGGACTGTGGTTCACATTCAATGCTCTCCATTTTCAAGTGATGCATACAGGCACCAACAATGAAAGCATCTAAGCAATCATCAATGAAAGCAGAGTGTGCTCTAAAACATACACAGGGTACATAGTTATTATTTTGTAAATAGTTTGAAACAGCAATCAAGGAAATACACAGCATAGGTTAAGCCATAATACATGTATATCAAATCAGAAACCCCTCAAAAACCAGCATTCTTACAAAATTTTTAAATACTGTTGTAGTATAAATACTATAAATTTATACTATTATATATTATTAAATACTATAAATATTTGACCAGAAAGGGCATCTTCACAAGCCAAGTGTCTGATTGGTTTGCGAAAATGCAGAAAGGGATGAATGCCTCAACATAGATGTTTTCATACCTGTAACTTTCGATAACTCTTTCTGCTCCTTTAACATCAACTCGATGAACAATGTTTCTCAGCTGGGAAAGAGTTCCCCGGTCATTGGTAGATGAAGCCTTGTAAAACTGCTGGTAGAGAATCTGCATTAAACAATTGAAAATGTTGGTTATTCATAAAAAACATTTCATTGTCTTCATTTGAATACATGTATAATTCTTAATTTTACAATCGATAATCTAAATATCCAAAAATACATAATTATCAATATCATTCAAATGGCATAATTTAAAAATTAATGTTGTTGGTCATTCAACAGTACATCTGAGAAGAGAACATGCAGCATTTTATTCAATGCATGTTATTCTAGTAAACAACCTAACTATATTAAAACTAAAATCAAATGTAATACAACATGCAATAAAAACAATAAAATTGAACATCTACAATCTAATTAAAATCTAAATAGCTGCTTAGAATCTGCTACCAAAGCAGTAGCAGATTTAAAATTCAAATCAGCTAATTCTAATTAGATTGTAACATCTACATCATGCAGTAAAATTATATAAGTGAATTCAAACTGAAATATTAGTTTATGCGCTGAGAAGTAAGCATGTCCCACAGCAAACAATAAAACCATTTGTCCTCTGTAGCTATACTGTATTAATGGACAAGGGGTCACATCACTCACTTGAGTGACCTTGGCCCTGTCGTTGGCAAGCAGTTGTAATTTTAAAAGAATTTTAATCAATATTTCTTCCCATAAAAATTTTTAACCTCTGATTCTTGGCCCCAACCTAGTCCCAAAGGATCACGAAATAACTGAAAATGAATTCACATAATACAGATGTGCCTCAAAACCAATATGACCTTACTGACTGTTCTGGTTAAGATAAAGGTCACATGGTCATAACTGAATAATTCAGAACCAAGCAATATACTAACATACCACCCCACCCAAATGTTGAGAAAAATCCCCTATTTAGTTTTTAAAAAAAACCAATGAATTTTTAAGGACTAAAAGCTCCAGAAGACACTATACAATGGTAAAACAAAACTTGTAAAAAAAATGTCTACCTGACATATTTGAAACCTTGAACTGTAACTTCAAATTGAACGTCAACAGGGAGTTAATTTGTTACCAGACATAGATTCATCATTCTATGCAGTCCTTCTGGCCTATGTATGACACCTGCTATCTGTTCAAAATCTGTAGCTCCATTTAACATAGCTAACTGTGCAGAATATGCTCTTTCATTTGTAAGAACATCCCCCCCAAATACTTTCTTTCGGATGACATGTGAGTGTTCCTCAGCTGTATGTGGGACATAATTCTCATGAATATGCTCCAAGATACTGATCATATCTTCATTTTTATTTTCACTTTTGTCAAGTAGATCTATTATCACAAAGTCAGATTTCTTGGATAATTCTTGCATGCGAGAATGTTCAATACACTTGGGAATATATGGACCATATTTTTGAAAGCAGGGAAAATATTTCACCAACACCTTCATAATATGGTGAACAAAATTATTTTCTAGGGACCTGCAATCTTCAATACTTGGAATGAATATGCTGTTCTCAGCTTCTGATATGGATGTAACAGGGGCATCTGTACTTAAGTTAGGGTTTAAAACCCTTCTCTGCAAACCAACCATTAAAAACCAATGCCAACTTTGTCGCTGCTTCTCTTTGCTCATATGAGATGGACTTTTCATAATGTCGAAATTATCTCCAATGATTTCAGACGGCACGCAATCCTCACCTGTATTTTCTTCGAGGGCTTTCTTTTCTGAAATCATCAGTCGTTGTATGTGGTCAGTTTGCCTTGCTATCAAATCAGACTTCTTCTTTGTCGCAGCAGATGGTGACAAACAAAGACCCAACTTGTTGAGAAGATTTATGCACTACAAAACAAAATTAATTTATGTTCTTCACATAATAGAGCAATGTTTTATTCAAGACCAAACAACACCATGAATGCATTATATTGATATATATGTAATAGTTTTCTAAATGCAATGAAGTGAACAATTACAATTTTCTTTAGTTTCAGTTAAATGGCTTAATAATCTTCACCATTGTACCTCTAAATTATTCACAAGCACACACAGGTTTGTGTACGTCACGTGTGACAATGATGTATTAAATTTTGCATAATTACCTCATCCGTTGCTCCACCATTATCCAAAACTTGAGTTACTGCATGATGAAAGGCAGACATGTGCATAACTCGATTCTTTTGGATAACAGCAGCGATCACTGCCACTGCAACATGATTATGGGGATTGAAGAAACCAGATATTATCTTATACAATAATGGGGAATGTAACTGTAGCTCCAAATTCCATGACTCGAAGTTAATCGTGGCTAACTTGTCACTTGATGTCTTTCTAAGACATGACATAGTCTTGGTAGATGAAAGCTTGTTCAGTTCCTTTCTGAGATCTTTGATCACACAGTTATGGATATTGTCTTGTAAAGTGGAATTGTAGATTACTTTGGATGTTTTCTGGTGGGATTCACCCCTTGAAATACATCTAATGATGTTCTGTGAATCTCCAGCAGGGATAACTTTGGATTTCAGCTTTTCTTTTGGACCTCTGTATACAACCTGTTAGCGAATCATTAATAATCCTCATTACTTAAGCAACTATAACTAGAATCAGCATATATATTTTCACAAGAAATTTGATTTGTATCCGATGAAATTCTGAGACTTTTGAATACATAACCATACCGACCCAACCATACATATAATTTTTTTTTTAATTGTATGTTGGATAAAAGGTTATATCCACTACTTCCATACAATATTGAAAAGATATAGTTCTTTAAAACCAAATCTATTGGCTTAGCATTTCTTAAAAATCATGACAACTGTCAAAAGCTGCAGTGAAATGCAAATAGACTATAAAAAATGTGAAATTTAGTGTCAGGTTTCAAAATCTGTTTTGTCCTGTGTACATGTTTACACAAAATATCAATCGATTTATGACAATGTATAATAAATCATACCTTAATTTTACTGGGAGAGAAAAGCTGAATGTTCACTTTCTTCCTGTCTTTGTCGTCGGTCACGGGATTCAATGATGATGTTGGAGTATCCGTCAGCTGAGTGGACTTGGATTCAGTGAACAGCTGTTTTACTTTCCTCGGTGTTGGCGAGTGAACAATTAAATGTTTTTTGGATTTAGGTGTACATACTTGCTGTACGCTTATATCGCCCTTGTGCTTCAAGCGTAAATCGCGTATCAAGTCATGCCTTTCAGATTTTAACTTTTCTAACTTTGTTTTTATGTCGTATTCGATTTTACCCAGTCTGTTTAGCTTATTCCAACACATACCGCAGATGTAATTCCCTTTTTCGTCATTTGGGTGAGGAATCTGATCTATTATTTCTAGCAGTTGATCATACACGCCAAAGCTTTCTCCAAAGATCGTTCGTCTTTGTTTTTTGGGCAAAATTCCATGGCAAAGGCGACAACACGGGCTAGACATGGAGGTCGCCATTACTGAAACCGAAAGTGTATGTATGGCGCGATCTGATTGGATGCCCTGGAAAGTCAAAGCGCGATATTTTGAAAGCTTAGAAACTTGACTAAATCTGCCAAGGGGTAGATGAGAGTAAGCGAATCGGACACTTGGCTTGCGAAGATGGCATAGCACCAGTATGTGTAACAGTATACACTAGTATGTAATATTATACACCAGTATGTAATATCATACATCATTATGTGATATCATACAGCAGAATGTAATATTACACATCATTATGTGATATTATACACCAGTATGTAATATCATACATCATTATGTGATATCATACAGCAGAATGTAATATTACACATCATTATGTGATATTATACACCAGTATGTAATATCATACATCATTATGTGATATTATACACCAGTATGTAATATTATACATCATTATGTGATATTATACACCAGTATGTAATATCATACATCATTATGTGATATTATACACCAGTATGTAATATCATACATCATTATGTGATATCATACAGCAGAATGTAATATTATACATCATTATGTGATATTATACACCAGTATGTAATATCATACATCATTATGTGATATTATACACCAGTATGTAATATTATACATCACTATGTGATATTATACACCAGTATGTAATATTATACATCATTATGTGATATTATACACCAGTGTGTAATATCACATACTAGTATATACATGTAACTACACTGTATACACCGACATGTGTATGTAATACATACACCAGTATGTATTGTAACTTAATTTTTCACAAATTATATGGTCGTTGTAACGATCTAGTTTGCCAATACAAATTTTCATTGTTTCAAATGCTGTCTGACGTGTTTTATACCAATTGTTAGACCGTTCTTTACACACTGATTTTGACTACGGAATACTCTGATCAAGATATAGGGCTCACGGCGGGTGTTACCGGTCAACAGGGGATGCTTACTTTTCCTAGACACCTGATCTGGATCGCCCAGGGTTCCGTTTTTTGTCCTCTTAATTTTGCATTCTTTATAGAAGCTACGAGATTTATCACTTTTCGTTTTCTTTACCTTTTCATAAATATCGCAAGTTAACGATGGAGAAGCTGACTCATCCCGTTTGTCATAAAGTTGAGTTGTTAATTTGTCGTTAATGTTCTATGTTCAATAAAGTATCCAAGAATGAAGCAGATGTGGAAGACTTTGTGGTTTCCATTATTTCGAGTTCACTGGGATATATCGAATGAACATATGAATAAAAATGAGTATTGTTAATAGATAAAACGCCGTCGAGTTGAAAGCAAATGTTTTTTCCTTCTCATTTGGAAGCATTTGAATGAATTCTGCCTCGTAAAAATATAAAAACAGGTCAGATTATAAAGGAGCACAACTTGTGGCCATAGAAATTCCAACAGATTGTTGGAAGACCTGATAACCAAAGACTACGAAGTTATTGTCAAGAATTATTTTATTATCAGCTTCAGATTACTCGTGCGTAATGAAGTAATTTGAATTAAACTACTCTGAAAGAAGAACTATGCCATTTTTACCTAGACGGGACCTTAATGGCAATGCATTTTTTGTTTTTATTTTTATTTCTAACAAAATAGACACTAATGTTTTATGAAGATCCAATTAAAGTCAGATTTGAAAAACAATTATATGGTCAAAAGCTTGCCATTAGTAATAAATATTGCGCATGGATACTAGTATTTCTCTCCCCACCGAATCTTGTAGCATTTAAACAAAACATATCTCTAAGATAGATTTTTGAATCAATTCTAATTCCCTTTCATCCTGAAAGCTTCATATTTGATCACTTTTCTCTCCATTATTTCAGACCACGATTCATCCCCCAGCTCAGCTAAGGTGATTTCGGTGATATCCATCGTTATGGTGCTCCTGCTCATACTACTTGTTCTGGCGGTACTCTGGATTTACAGATTCAAAGCTTCAAAAGGAGGAAAGATAACTCTTAAAAACTGGAAAAGTATTAATTTTGTTCGTTTTGATCAGCGTAAATTTATTTTAATATACGCAGACTATTTACATTCAAGTTTTCATCAACCACTGATGACTATCGCTATAGTAGATTTTACCACTATCCACTTTTGTGAAATGATATCAATGATATTTATTTTTCTCTTTGTATTATTTGGAGATCACATTGCAAGTTGAATGTCCGAGAATTCGGACGTGTTTTATCAAGTTCGATCTACTATCGTAAAAAGAACAACCACGTACATGTAGTATATTGCAAACACTAGCTTTACTTAGTTTATCTTAACAATTGTTCTCCTTTTGTTAATTTGTTAAGTTACCACATGTAATTAGATTCTTGTCCTGAGTAAGGGACGGATTTTCTCTAAAATGTCGAGAATTTCCATTGCTCATATCGTTCGGTCATTTTGATGCATTCTATAATTTTTTACTTGACCTGTTATCTTCTTAATTGGTCCGATACTTTTGGGTTGGTTTTTAGTGCTTTGTATACATACTTTTCCTCCCCTGTAATTCATTATTTCATATGATGTTAATAATCATAGTAATTCTCGTTACAGATTATTTCCGAAGTAAAAGTATTGAGTCAGTCAGGTAATTTGTAAAAGTATTGAGTCAGTCAGGTAAATTTGTAAAAGTATTGAATCAGTCAGATAATTTGTAAAAGTATTGAGTCAGTCAGGTAATTTGTGAAAGTATTGAGTCAGTCAGGTAATTTGTAAAAGTATTGAGTCAGTCAGGTAATTTGTAAAAGTATTGAGTCAGTCAGGTAATTTGTAAAAGTATTGAGTCAGTCAGGTAATTTGCATGATGTAGCTCAGTGTACTGGTATATAGTGTACATCAGCGAATTTTCGCTTGTTTAATTTTCGCCCGGATTCATTGAAGACCAATATAATCTTGTTTAAAACTCTTCATTTTAGGATAAAGTGTCAATTTCAATTCGTCCAATTTTAAATTCGCCTTTTTAGAGTTAGGGCAAAATGGGGCGAAAATAAAACAGGAACGAAAATTTCTCAGTATACAGTACTAATAATGTAAAGGTGATAATGTACATATACGTATTAAGCGCCGAGCATAGGGCCTTCACCGGCAGTGCTGACGTCTCCATATGAGAGAAATATTCTCGAGAGGGACGTTAAACAGTATTCAATCAATCAATCAATTAGGCGTATGATACGTTCATAACAGGAAATATACACGTATTGCTTGTTTGTATATTGTTTACGTACCATTGAAAAATTCTTTAAGCATTTTAAGCCGTCACCAGTTTTAAATAGCACATATTTTGATTCTTAACCTATGTATGATGCTAATGAGAATTCTTTATCGTGCTAACGCTGAACGTGACAATGGATATCCACTTTAAAGACATCCGAAACATCCTTGACTTTCACATCTAATGAAGGGCGCTTGAAGAAGGAACATTCACAGCCTATGTTAAACGTCTTGACGAATCTGACATTGAACCCGGGTATCTTATCAGTAAGGATTAGTACAAGACGTGAAAGAATCCCCTTTAAGTCGGGAAGAGATTATGACTCAGAGATTGATCACTGTTCGTTATCACATTTCATCGACATATTTAATGTGTTATTATTTTTTTTCAGTGAAAGCTGCCAAACAGACATATCCTCGACAATTACAGATGACATTGGTAAGAAAACAATATAATGAATAGAAAACATGTGTTACATTTCATCTCGGGAAATATTAGGCTGGAATGTAACAGAAAAGAATATTTTTATATACAAAGTAGACATTTTACAGTAAGAATTTTAATATTTTAAGAACGAAGATACTGACGGTCAAAATGACAACTTATAGAGTTACAATGGTTTAGCAATCAAAATGATTCTTAATATGAAATAATTGAAATTCATGGGGATCATGTTACGTGGATATTGAAGGTTTGAAATTTTCGTTGGAACGTAATTTCATGGATATGTTTTCTATATATTGAAGCAGTGCATAGTCTTTAAGTAGAATTGTACTTTTTGTTGAGGTGTTACATTCCCGATGCAAGGTATCTATTAGATCAACGAAAATTGAGCCCCCGTGAAATAAAATTCCACAGTAAATAAAGAACACCTCTCTATTTACATATATGTATCTGTTGAACTCTCGGCCTCTTATAAATGTCATTCCATAATCATTTTCTGAAAATTTTATTACCCCTCATGGCATTTTTAACATTTATGATTACAGATTTTAGCAGTCAGTAAGTATCAAGTATTAATTTCATATTGATTTTGGTGTGGATTACAAGAAATAATTACGGAATGAAAAAATTTTCCATTTCAAAATTACGTAATTCCATTTTTTGTAGATATCATATATAAAGACCTATATAGTGGAATACTAGTGATGTTATATTGCGATTCTCTCTCTCTCTCTGATTTTCATTGAGGGAGACCGACAGATTAGTTCAAAAGAAATAATTCCTCCTCGATCTTATACATGAATACTTTATGGAATAAACTAGATATTCATCATAGTTCTTATAAAGATCAATACAGATGCATTTCTTTAGAAATGTTTGTAATGTGGGAGTTTGCTTTCTCTTCATTCTTGTATTGAAATCACTTAGGGATCATAGGATTATATCAAACTGAATGAAAGGTTAATCTGTAGTCTGTAGCACACGTTTTCAAATCTCAGCCACGGGAATAAAGATACATATATGTGTAAAAGTAATGATGATTATAACTGAGTATATATCAAATTCATTTTTAAAAAACCCAACAAAGTAACAGAGAATGGTCGTTCATGTATATCATGTTACCTCAATCTTACATGTAAATTGTATTTATCTATTTCTTTATCAATATAGAACTCTATAATTGATCGTGTCCATCCTCTATGTAAAGTGTGCAACTATCAAAATGATAATTCCTGATGCTTTATAATTCCTAATGTTTTATACACAGACTTCAGGAAACGCGTCTTAATGAATCAACTTCTGTAAATCGCCAGATACTGCATGACGTCGTCTGTCTAATTGCATACATTGTGTGTCACAAATGACACGGTAGATTGTTTTCCGATTGCATTTTGCAGTGTACAAGGCTCACGATGGGTGTGACAGGTTAACAAGGAATGTTACTGGTCACGCATCTAGTGTTTCCAGGAATCCGTGTTTGCCCTGATCTCAATTTTGAATTCATTGAGAGATTTATGAAATTGATCACTATTCTTTATCTTCATCTTTTCATAAGTACAAAAATGTAGCATTATGTACGTGTATTTTTTAATCATGAGGTCCAATTCCTTATTTCTCAGTCTTTTTGCATTGCTGGAATTTAGGGTGCTTTCTTGATTAACATACCTGCAGACGACACATTTTCAAATAATTTAGAATTACTTTTATTATGACGATTCTCTAGCTAAAGTTCATGATAATCATTACTATGGAACACAGGTTGATATAAACTTTGTCTAACTTTACTTCCATTCATAGATTATTTATTAGTAGATAAGACTCAATGCTTATATAACGCCCTTCTTTGACAGTATTTGTAGACAGTAAAACATTCACAACGTCTATACCATAATTATTAATTAACTGTTAAAGGGCATCCAAAACCATCTAAGAATCTTTTTTTTTTTTTGTGAATAATTGAAAAACTATATTTTTGATAAAAATCTTCAAGTCTGAGAGAAATATCTCATTCAGAAATTGCAAAAGTTTTTATTGCAGTAATTGTTTTATGCAGTAGGAATAATTCATTGATTCAACAATTTAATGTAGAAAATATGATGTAATTTTCATTGCTACGAGACTTGAAATCTGATTGATTTTCACACAAGGAGTGCACTTAATTTTTTTTCTTTTTCAGAACAGAATACAAAACTATTGCCTTCGAAAACAAGGAAGACAACACTTATGCTTCGTTAGATTACGAATTTCCTTAATGATTTGTACAAATGTGAATGAATGCAAATACCTGTTTCGAAAAGAAATTAATAAAGTCTAAAGAAAAACTTTTCTTTTTAAATTCGAGAGGTACTTTGGCTAAAAAACAAAACAACATCAACAACGAAAAATGCAACTTGGATATGTTGCATATTGACGGTGGGTTTCCAGAAACTGCCTATTTTTGTGTGTCCAGAAGTTGTGATTGTTAGATATGGGTTCTGTATCCGTCTCCGAAATCTTGCCGGATGAAAAGTTTTATTTCGCATTCGGATGACCATCACAATTTATCTTGGAAGGAGAATTAACACACCATAGAAATCTGATATGGATGGAAAGTGGATGATATGTATGTTGCAGAGGTGGCGGTTTGTAAGGTAGAAATAATCAACTCCTGGCTTAGGGTTCACAATACAGTCATTTATTGCATGATAAAAGGAGTAAGGATGATGATAAGGAGATGGTTATAATGATGATTACAATGACGATTTTAATGGCCCTAAAAGACAAAATAGTGACAATGAATATCACTGCGATTTACTATTAATAGAACGTACATTTCAACCTTAAGAGTTGTCTCCCTTAATTCAAATATAGTAAAATATTCTTTACTCAAATATTTACAGTTGCATTACAAATAATGTAACACTGTGAAATTATATGTTTTAAATATAACAAAAGGTAATATATTTAAATTACCTATCTATGGGACAAGGCCCAATTCATACAAACATCAAAATGCTGCCTGGATGCTTCTTGTCTATTCATAACACATATTTCATTACAGTACTATATACATTATAATACCTATAGATATGATATAAGCATATAATGTGACGAAATAACTTTTAGATCGGTATTTACTGTTCCTCATGATATTTAAACTGTCGCTCTTCTCTCAAACAGTGATATTAACTATATATATATATTATGATGATAAATATTGATAAAATTAGTATCTACTGTCATGTCAAGATTTGAAGGTATTAAAATGCCTTTGTCAAAATCAAATGCCAAATCAGATCAATGATACAAAAACTGCTCAAAGTAAAACCACAACCAACCTGACCAAAACCTCTCAAGATTCTAAAACTCAGTTCTACAGAAAATGAATTAGTAAGACCTGTGAATTTTTTTCACTCATCTATAACACTAAGTAATTAAGGGGTGGATCTTGGAATTTGACTTAAATCATAAAAATGTGCTTTTAATTTTATATACATTATTCATGTTTATTACAATATGGTATCATATGATATATAGCTTGAAATATGGATGTATATTTAATTGCTGTTATAAATTTAGAAATTCATTTCAAAATTAAGGATTATCTCCCTCATGCATAGATCTTATCCTTGGACGAATTTGGCTCCACTTGTTTGGCACGCTGTTTTTGGCTATATTTAGATCTAAAACTTCATAGTTATTTCTGATTTCAAACATTTCGTTTGAGCATCACTGAAGAGACATTATTTGTCGAAATGCGCATCTGGTGCATCAAAATTGGTACCGTATAAGTTTTACAATATGACCCCTGGGTCGAGGCCTCTGCTGGTGGACTGTTAGTCCCCGAGGGTCTCTACAGCCCAGTAGCTAAGTACTTCGTTACTAGCTTGAAATACGGATGTACATTTAATTGCTGTTATAAATTTAGAAATTCATTTCAAAATTAAGGATTATCTCCCTCATGCATAGCTCTTATCCTTGGACGAATTTGGCTCCACTTGTTTGGCACGCTGTTTTTGGCTATATTTAGATCTAAAACTTCATAGTTATTTCTGATTTCAAACATTTCGTTTGAGCATCACTGAAGAGACATTATTTGTCGAAATGCGCATCTGGTGCATCAAAATTGGTACCGTATAAGTTTTACAATATACAAGTTAAAACACACTGCTGCATTCTTCCCCTCCTCTTAAAAAATGACGCCCTCGTCATTCTCCGAGAAGAATATACATGTTATTTACAAAACCATTTGAACAAAGAAATACAGTTCTCTGTCACACAATTCACCAAAATGGATGCATCAAGTCTTCTTCAAAATTTCCAGAAGAATCTTAAAAATATCATTTCTTTCAAAAGCAGTGTTCGTCTTGCAGAATGTTCTGAGGAAATGTCGCTTTCCCAGACCAATGCAGGTCAATCGTTCCCTGTTGAAGCATCACAAAGTTTCCACTTCGTACCCATTTTGGCTCTCTTCTAGATTTGATCGATCTGTTTGGAGCAGTAACCTGATGAGGTGAACTTGTATCATTTGTGTCTGGTTTAGCATCAGCTGCTGGTTCAGTTTCGGATTCTGGACTTTCTGCTTGTGACACAGACTTCATAGCAGTCTCCTCTTCTGCATCATCTTCAAAATGCTCTACAACGTGATGAGCGTCCTCATCTGTTGGAAAATCTGCATTCTCTATTCCGGGTTTTCTCCGTTCAGGTAACACAATACTAGCGGTATCAATGTGATGATGTTGTGTTCCTCTCGGAATCTCTATAAAGACTGCTTCCTCCTCGTATATATTCAATTGGGTCTCTGCAGTTGACTGAGTGTCACTGTCTTCCCCTTTTCTTCGTCTTGTTCTGGGTTTTGGCTTCGACATCCGCATTGGTAGAACTGATTTCTCTGGTTTTGAATCCATATTCGGTTGGAACTCTAAAAGATGTCCAATTGGTAGCAGTAAGTGTCTGTGCAGAATCCTTACTCTTCGAACATCCTCCTCCTTCTGTATGTAAACAGGGATGTCTTGATTGGGCTGGCTAATCATATAATATATACAAGTTAAAACACACTGCTACATGTACAATACTGTTTTGAAATTGAATTCAAAATCAGTGTACAAAGAACGGCCTCAATTGGTATGAAACATGTCAGACAACATGACAGGTTGTATAGGTATACATGTATTAGATTGTTATAACGACCATAACTTTAGCAAAATGTCGATTTTAAACAAGACTGTTGAAACCCCAGTACATATAACATCAACTTATTTGTTTGTAGCCTGCCTTGATTTAAAAACTGATCATATGCAGAACAAGCTGCTGCGTATCGAATCAGTTGCAAGATATAATAACCATGTGCAGGTGATAATGGAATATTGCTATATGAATATGGAAAGTTGACAATGTAGAAAATGAAGTAATCCCGTTTGTCATAAAGTTGAGTAGTTAGTTTGCTGTTAACATTTATATTCAATGAAATATCAATTTACGACGCAGATGTAGAAGACTTTATGTTGTCTTTTATTTCGAGTTTGCTGGAATATATCGAATCGACATGTGAATGAAAATGATTATTTTCAATAGATAAAACGTCGTCGATATATCCAAATGTTGAACTGAAGGCCTCAGAAAGAGATGTTTTTCTTTTCATTTATAAAAGGTGAAAATAACGAACTGTGTACATATTACAAATTGAAAGTTCAGCAAAAAGATATACTAGAGGTGGGATCATGTGCCTAGGAGGAGTAAGCATCCCCTGTTGACCGGTCACACCCGCCGTGAGCACTATATCTTGATCATGTAAACGGAGTAATCCGTAGTCAAAATCAGTGTTTAATGAATGGTGTAATAATTGGTGCTATGAAACACGTGAGACAGCATTTGACCCAATGACAGGTTTATTGGCAAACTAAATCGTTTTAACGACCATAAAATGTAATCAAATCTGCCTCATAAGGGTATAAAAACAGGTCATCTAACAAAGGAGCACAGGAAAGCAAACAATATGACGATGTAAAGGCGTGGATAACTTTCAAACTGTTGGTTTTACATGTAAACAGTCAACGATTACTGAAAGAAAAGGACAGCCAGAAAGGGATAGGAAGAACCGCTTTGAGTCATGGACGTGCGAGAGGGGGTGTATTTCTTCATAAAATCATTTTTAATACGCATACATATTGTTAGCAAATTCTTTTACTCTGTAATATTTCTAATAATACCTTTTCCATGTGCTTGCGCACATCGAATATAGACGTTAATCTTTCATAAATATGCAATAGAAAATCACGGTTTCATGGACAAGTACATGTACTTCACTAATACCAAAATCTCGAATTAGTCAGAAATTATCAGTTTACATGGTTTATGATATTGACAAAGTTTTGATCTAGTTTTCAACTTTAAAAAATTTAGTTTAATACGGTACATACAGATGTATAAATTGCATGCTGCCAAAATATTGATGAGTCATAGAAGAAAGCGGTGTGGTTCATTCATACCCTCCGGTATTTTCAAATGTGAAATTTATTTCTTAAATATCCTTCAGAATACTAACACCCTAGGCGGTTACTCTTTTAACTTGATTATGTTAAATCAAGAGGTCACTGATTTTATTAAGATATATGATAAAATCGACACAGCATGAAGGATTATGACTATCATGACATAAGCAGATTTATGTATTTTGGAATATTATCTTATTATTGCCATACTCTGCACCACATGCTGATGCTTGCACATTAAGGCAACAAAATTCTAACAAAATGGATTTTATTCCCACTCAGAGAATTGACTTTAAGGCGTAATACGGTTAATCCGGTATCATAGGTTTTAATTATCGGAATGAAGGAGTGTTTATCAAAATGATCTATTTCGAACTTCGCAATAAGGTATTTAGTACCTGTCCCTTCTTGGCGGAACATGGGGTTCATTTCTCTCATTTTTATCTGATGAAAATTTATGAAACCATATTTTAAAAAAAAATACATTATTGTTTTCTTAGTGATAAACCAATGCTGTTTCAACGTATTACACCAGCAAAGACCTTTCAACCTGACCTTAATACGCGCATAAGGATTGCATGTCAAGATTACTTGAAATGAAAGGGATATATATTGCATGAACGTAAAGAATGGAAACGGGATGTTAGTTCTACATAATGGGCTTCGACGATCATACCAATTATCCCGTGCTTCCATTCTTTAAATACCCCCATAATAAAATCTAGACCTTTATTCCATGAGATTGGAAGATGGTATGGCACTAAAAAATTAAGAGGACTTGCCACTGTCAACTAGCCAAGGATTACCACAATCTTTAGAGTACCAAGTTCATTGCCTAATCGTAAGTATATATGTATATTTCAAGTACAAAAAATGTCAATTTTAACACACTGTAGCTCAATAACAGGCACTATGTCTCTCGCTTTTTAAGCTTTATAGCCCTCCTTCCATATATAAATCAAAAGTATACTTCAATAAAAATTGACAATACTAAAAGACTCAGGTGCAAACCTCTTTTACACTCCTCTGCGAGGTAAAAAACTAATCCATAGAGAAAGTCTCAATGGTTGTGTGTTGATTTTATCTGCGATCATTGATCAATAAGACGACGTTTTATCTATTACCAATTATCATTTTCATACATATTCTGATTCGAAATAACCCAGTGAAATGGAAATAGAGTACACCACAAAGTCTTCCACATCTGCTTCATACTTGGATATTTCATCAAACATAGACTGGGGTTCGAATCCCGGCCGCGACAGACCTAAGTCGTTAAAACAGGTTGTGACAGTTCCATCGCCAAACGCTCGGCATTAGGTGTGAATGTCACGGGTCCTCGGAGATGACCTTAAAAACGGATGACCCGTGTCACAGTAGGTGTGGCATGCTAAAGAACCCTCACTCTGATGTTGATATTGAACAGATGCTGGAGTTCCTCATTGACAATATTTACTTAGTCTTTGGTGATGAGGTCTTCCAGCAATCTTTTGGAATTGCCATGAGCACAGATTATGTTCTATCAATACTGTCCTGTTTTTTGTATTCTCATGAGCAGAATATATTCAAATGCTTCTATACGAGAAGAAACATTCTATTGTTGTGGCCTTTAATTCGACATGTAGACGTTTTATTTATTAACAATATTCATTTGCATTCATATGTCGATGCAATACATTCCTGTTAACTCATGATAAAAGACACCATAGTCTTCTATTTCTGCTTCATATTTTAACGGCAAACTAACAATACAACTTTATGACAAACGAGATGGCATGAGCTTCTCCGTTGTCAAATTCTTATATTTATGTAGCAATATTCCATTATCATCTGCATATGGTGTTTATTTCTCTCAACAGATTCAATACCCGTTACCACATTTAACATATGATCTGTTTCAAAATTCACGTATTAGTTGATGTTACAGGGTTTTAATAGTCTTTTTACAAGGTAACACTTTAGTTATTCTATGGTCGTTATAATGATCCAATTTGCAAATACAAGCTATCACTGGGTCCAATTATCTTTGGCGTGTTTCAATCAATTGTTAGACCGTTCTTTTCATAGCGATTTTGACTACGGATTACTCCGTTTAACAATCAAGATGGAGGGTTCAGGTCGGGTGTGACCGGTCGACAGGGGTTGTTTCCTCTTCCTGGTCTTCTGATCCCACCTCTGGTGTGTCCAGAGGATCGAGTTTGTCGTACTCTTAATTTTGTATTCTTTGTAGGATTTTTTCAGATTGATGACTGTTCCTTTATCTCCACGTGTTTATGTTAAACTTGATAAATATGCTTTCCACACGGTGTTGAGGATTTGAGTCAATGCACCTTCTCTGCAACGTGCGGATTTGTATGGTTCCAAACCTCTAACTTTCACAGATTATAAAACATACAATATATACATGAGAAAGTGAACGTAAATGTCCATATGTGTGTTAGAGTATTTATATATACAGTGCATATAATAGTCAAATGCCTGTGGAGTAGCAGCAATTCAAAAAAGATAATCAAAACATCGAAATTAATGATAATTAATCTATTTGAATTTTTAACCAAGGAAAAAGTTTGCTTAGACGGAGGTTTTGAAGATAAGAAGTCAAAACAGGTTGGGATAACTTAGCTCACATAAGAAGTTAATATCTCACTACGCTACATACAGACCAAAAGAATTTTTTCAAACTCTGTAATAAAACCACGTTTTAACAAATTTCTGAAGTGTTCTAAAATGATTTCGCTGGGATAAGATTCTCTCTACTTCCCCCTTTTCGTTGACAATATGTGTAGTTTATATAGTTCTTGACTATCCTTCATTATATTTTATAATTTACATTTTATGAGTACGCTTTAATGCATGTAATGCAATTAAGATTTTATATAAATCTTGGCAAGGAAGTTCAGTATTCCTTCATGATGACACGCAACATCACTTGACCAATCATAAGAATAGTTTTCTCATGCAATGTCATCATCTTTTATATCCATATTTGATGTATTATAGTCTTGTTCAACTCTTTCCATATACGAGGCAAATATAACATGCATTGCGAAACACGCTTTTGCTAAAATTTCAACGACGAATTATGCATTGTGCTTTTATCCAACAAGTTCTCATTTTAAAGGTGGATTTATACGGTTAGCATCTACTGAGATTCTCAAATGCATGACAATGGCATCTTGTACATATGATCGTCAAGTTCATCGTTTTCCTTTGAAAATCTTTCATCTTTATACGGATTGTGCTCTTCATAACATTCTTTATGTCATTTTTAATTGCCCCTATCATTTTATTATCTTAGGGGTGCTATAATATCCCCTTGCTTTTTGGGTTTGCCATTTTGGTCGTTCAGTTTATCTGCTTCAGGAGAAATGCCATTTTGGCCCAAATACACCATGGTTATCATCAGGACTATTGTCTCGTACCTCACAAAATGGTACGAATAAACTGTAAATCCAGTGTAAACAGGTAAAAAACTGTCTACAAGTAAAGGAAACCAAATGGAAGAAGGAAGGTCTTGCGAGACATTTTTCTTTGAATAGGTTGGGATTACCGGAAGCCATGGATAATACATATGTATACCTTACACCAGTTTTATGAAATAGAATTGTAATAAAACTTGCAATCTAAGGCCAATTCAACTTAATTAGTAGATTATCATCCGGGGTCACAAAAATATGGGGCGGATAGGAGGACTTTATTTTCTAATTTTTATTTCCCTGGGAAAAAAAAATTAATGACAAAAGGCATCACACAAAGTGTTAACATTAGTTAACATTCAGAGAATCCTTGGTAGAAGATGTCAAACCAACATTCTGTGACTTTAATCATTCACTTATGTCACTGGGAAGCAAGTTTGTTTGAAATCGTAAATTTTGCGGAAAAAAATATCGGGGCGGGCCCTTTTTTGAGGGGCGGGCGGGGATGATAATCTATCAATTAATTTCAATTGGCCTAATTGTACTTTTCATAATTTTACATTAATCTTAGAACTATCGTTTTATGTGCTGAAGTATATCCAAAGTAATACTTTTAATTGTATTTTTATTAGATTTACAATTGCTACTTTATACTGTTTATTTTTGCAGTACAGGGAAGTTTCCAATATGAAGACATGACCTAATCCATACAGGAATGTGTATTATAACATCACACAAAAACCACGAAAAATCACAGCCCTTCAAAATACCATAAAATAAAATATTTAATGTTTCTAAAATACGTAGAAGTATAGCATTAAACAAAAACCAAATATTAAACTTTTTTGGTCGTTAATATAATCTGAAACCTTGAGAAAGTTGATCGCAAACTGTTGTCATCATGACGTTATCATGATAGTCTGACGCATTTCATTTGCAGTAAATGGCGGATAACCTGTTTTTAAATGGAAAATGTTGGCAGATATTTAAGGAGGTACTCTACATAGTCATAATGGCTGACTTCCTTTTAAAACATGGATGAAAATATAAATATCAGCAATGTTTGCCTATTCATTTAAAAAATCATCGCCTAGCTGAGCAGCTCAGTAGGTTAACACGTCGAGTACTGAACTGCAGATCGCGGGTTCGAGTCCATTAAAAAAAATCAGATTGGTTTCTACTAAAACTACATTATTTAACTAAATAGAATAAATTTGAAAGTTTTCAATTTCAAAACATTGTTTTACCGGTAAAAAATTAAACATGCAATGCAATATGATTTTAGCAATTATAAATCGTAATCTGTAGATCTCCGCAGCGTTTTTCATACACTACAGAGGTTGTTTAAAACATTCTTTAACTAACATTTGAATTTCAATGTTAATGTGCTCTTGCAATATCGATATTTATTGATGTCCTCAATATCGCATATTTGTTAAAAATCCACGTGACACTTTTTTTTGTTTTAAAATTGCATATTTTTGGCGAAATTTCCACTGGCCACCTTAACTTTACTGCGATATACATGCTAGGATTGTGACAGGACAATTATTTTTATCCCAATAGGGTATTTATATACATGTACCTATTCACTAACTCTACAATATGATTACACTATATCATAGTACCACACAACGATTTGCTAAAATTTTCAATGCAGCAATATTGACGATGTTTTGTTAAAATTTTCTTAACAATATAATAACTCTAAAGTACCCGGAATGTAATTATAATCATATATTCATGAATGTGGTTGAAAAAGTGATATAACACATTTATTACATTTCTGTTGCCCTCTGCTGCCTTCACTGTGAATCCCGTGGATATCCGGGTTAAAATATGTCCTCAGTACCACTTTCTTGTCCGAAGAGGGGACTAAATAGGGTGGTCTTTCAGATGTGACCGTAAAAACTGTCACAGCGGGTGTGGCACGATAAAGATCCATCCCTGCTTAAAGGCCGTAAGCACTGATCATAGTCCTAGATGAACAACGTCACTTCCGGTAATTATATACTTTCATATACATTATGTTAATTGAAGAAAATTATGTGAACATTT
Source organism: Ostrea edulis (assembly GCF_947568905.1). Classification (NCBI taxonomy): domain Eukaryota; kingdom Metazoa; phylum Mollusca; class Bivalvia; order Ostreida; family Ostreidae; genus Ostrea; species Ostrea edulis. The sequence continues at coordinate 42,410,718 of NC_079165.1, forward strand.
TTTGTATTAACACATTTATGTTTGATATAAGTGCACCACTGTATTTAAAGAGATCGTTTGTTGTTCAGTATCCAAATACCCGGTATAACAGAGTTACATGCATCTGCCTAAACGGGATAGCGGAAGTGACGTTCTTCATAGCCACCAGGGCAAACAAGGGAATGAGGAAAAAAGTGGTCACGAAAATATATCAAATACTATGAGCTATACGCGTCGATCAGGATTATTTTGATGGCGAATCAAAGGCATGAATATTTAAATTACTGGATCAGAAAGAACTTTGGGATGGGTGACGATCAAAGCAGAATTTTCGTAAAGTTTTGAGTAAACATTTGTTTTTCATTCCTTATGTTTTTTTTATTAGGGGTTGGTATGGTACATGTATGTACATGTATGTATATCCCCATATTATTATCATTAAAGACCAGTTCCTGTGTTTGTAGCTAGGGAACCACATTGAAGACTAGGATGGTAATCCATTAAATTCATTAAATTCACAATCTTACATCAAGGTGTGACTTTACAAGATCTCTTTTATATTATCTGGGATTTGTGACAAAACTATTTCTAGACGAATATACCATGGCTTACTTTTTTTCGCGTGCTTTACTCATTAGAGCTCTCAGTGCGAGCTGTGCCCACTATAATGACTTTCCCGCATAAAAAGAGGAAAAGGGTCAGTATTTATTTCTAATCTACTAGCATTAAGGTTTTTCAAATTAAAGCGAATAAATCGCAAGTATATTTAATGCAAACTGGTCACGTTTAACACACTGTCACTCAATAACAAACACTATAGCCCCAGTTTTTCTTTGTAATTTCATAATTACCCTACAATGTAAAAATAAAAAGAACATTTATGTCAAAAAGCATGTACATAACTCAGTTGCGAGTCTTGAAATATTTCTTATTCTTTATCATTATCACTATATAACGCTCTCATCTGTAACCCCACTTAACGGAACGGACTCCGATTACTCACACCTTGTGTCTGTACTAATAGCTTTTGTTACGATTAGCTCGGGATTCGCATGATGCCTTATCAAAATAAATATGTCAAACTGCTCGTGTAGAAAATAGTTTCATGACTGTTAATCATACAATACACATTTATGGAAGAAAATTATCAATGTTCACAATACTCGTTCATTCCCGTAATTTTATATTTTTCTTTCTCTCCTGAAGAAATTCACACCACACACCATTGTTTAAATTTATCGTGACTGAAGATGGATATTGCTTCCAATTTGCTGTACTATTTGGTCACGACCATCACAGCTCACTGAATCTACACAGAAGGATACCGCAACAGTGAAGAATTTAAATGCACTATATAATATGCTCTTTTTCATGTTCTTTACTATGAACTTGCTTGCAAACTAAAAACATATGTGCACCTTGTCTATTTGTGCCGCACTCTTGCTGCATCGAAGGATTGATAGTATTTGTTAATTTTTATAGGATTTTATAGCATACAAGAGATTGATCACTGTTCGTTATCTTCACTTTCTATCTATTCATTAACATCATTAACAGTATTTCAGTGATAATTTCAAGCTGCAGAACATTTCATAACTTTTTATAAGGAATCGGGTTATCCGTCCGTCTGTCTGTCTATAGACGCAATGTTTTCCGGGCTCTGAAGTGTTATCCTTTCCACCTACAGTCACCATATCATATATATATATAGACTACTCATGGGACAAAGATGTTCCCGATTGAATTTGGGGTCAAAGGTCAAGCGCAATGGACATCGAAGTAGCAATATGGTTTCCGGACTCTAAAGCGTTATCCTTTCCTCCTACAGGCACCATATCATACATATGGACTACCCATGGGACGAAGTTGTTCCCTATCGATTTTGGGATCAAAAGGTCAAACGCACTGGACATGAAGGTAGCAATATGGTTTCCATTTAAATTCTCTCTCTCTCTCTCTCTCTCTCTCTCTCTCTCTCTCTCTCTCTCTCCCTGTCTCTCCTTCTCTCTCCCCATCTTTTCGAAATTAAATACCTTTCACATTATACATGTACATATGCACTCCTAAATATACACATATATGTTTGTACTTGCTTGAAATATGTATATACTATATTATCATGTATTGTTAATATGTAAATGTTTATTTATTGTGAAAGCAAAAAAATAAATGAATTACAAAAAAAAATAAAAAAATTCTTGAACGGCTTTTTTCATCACATGGAGATACTGTGTTCCTAGATACCTTTTGGACCATAATACTGAAGTTTGCGATATTAACCTGTTCGCCTGCCATCCAATGGGGCACGTTGCATATCCTTCAATAAAGGTCCCCCTTCAAAGCCAAGATCATAATAAAACGCACATTTATATTCATCTCTTATCCATTTCTCCCTAGACAAGAGACTACCCAAGGTTTTGTCATGCCCTTTCTCTTTTTACACTCTGGAAAGAGGTACTTTATACCTATTAACAACCCCCTTTGGGAGATTGGGGTAATAGGGGGGTATTTTAGTGAGCATTGCTCACAGTACCTCTTGTTAACTTTGTCCTATTATCCCATTTTGTAAATAATTTTGTGATAATCAGTAGTGTTATTCACGATAAAGTCACAACAAAATTCACTTCATGTACCTCTTTTTTCTTCATTTAAATTTCAGGACTCTGTTCTTGTCAAAAATATGAAGCGCACTTCAGGAATTTTATCTCCTTTGTAGCACAATAATGGAATATATTTGAATTGGGGTAATTGCAAGTTGACGCTACAGGGGTTTTAACAGTTCGTTTGAAGTCGGCATTTCGCATATTTTATGGTCATTATAATAATCGTATTTGGAAATACAAACTATGATTGGGTCGAATGCTGTCTGACATATTTCATAGCAATTGTTAGGCCGTTCTTTGCTAGCTGAAATAATGTAGCCCTCTCCTATTTTTTTTTTCATTCTGACGTTTTCAGGAGAGGGCTACAATTCCATAGGATATTCGTAATGGTGCAAAATATTTGTATGTACATGCATAACCTATAATAAGTTCCGGATATTTGTCTCCATGGTTGTTTACACTAAAAAAAAGTACCAACACTGCGCTTGGGCATGTCTAGGTATTTTTCATCAAATATCATGTACAACATTCAAAATTTTTCGTTTGCTCTACCATGCTTGTTATCACGAAATCTCGTAGGCGAGTCTACTGTAAACCTAAACATTGACAATCAGCGCAAAAATGTCATTACTCGAGGCATTCCGACAAAGAAAGGAAAATAACATGGTGGTAGAAAAAAAAATACACTCTGCTGTTCGTTTTTCAGTTTGACATAAAATTTAAACCTTCTCAATGCCGACGAAATCACTTTCTCCTCCGTACTCGTCCATTGATGTAAACACTACCTTATATTTGCATAAGCAAATAACTTGACAATCGGAAGTTCAAGTTCAGCACATCAAACATGGCGCACATTTATGAATCAAGAAATTGGAATATATCAAAATAGTTAAAAACAGTAGAATAGAGCCTCACGGATAATAATATGCAGAAAAAAGTCGGAGAGGGCTACATTATAGCAGCTAGTTCTCTACATGCTGATTTTGACTAAAGATTAGTTGTTTACCTGATCAAGATATAGGGCTCACGGCGGGTGTCATCGGTCAACAGGGGACGCTTACTCCTCCTAGGTACATGATCCCACCGTTGTTGTGTCTAGAGGTCTGTGTTTGACATACTCTTATTTTGTATTCTTTAAGGGATTTATGAGATCGATCACTGTTCGTTATCTTTAATGTTCATTCATTACAGATTTACAAACCGTAAGTCTTTAAGCAATAAATGGTTGTATTCATCTGGTTTAAAGTTATAAAGATTAAGAATGGGTTAGTTACTGTCTTTCTGTCTACCACAAGTCTCTGCTTTTGTACCCTTGGTGGGTTTTGATTTACCCAGTATTTTATTACGTATAACTTCATAGGATTAGGCAGCAGGCAGATCCTATATAAGCTTTCTCTTGATAAATACGTGTGCTATCCACGTAACGATAAACGTGAGAAATTACAACGTATATGATAGTTGATATTAATATCAATATAACACCCTTAGTTGGTTAGTACTAAAACCAACACACAGAGACATATGGAATGCTCTTAAAAACAGGAGATGGCATTTTAAAATGTAAAGAAAAAGTTGTGCACTGTAGAATACGTGTATGACTGCTTTGGTGTTGGTCCATAATTACACATACACTGTCAAAGTTGCATTTAAATTGATCTAATCCCCTCTTCTCATTTTCACAGATTAATAAATCGATGACCAATAAGATTCGAAATTAAGCATATTTCTTTTTATTAGTAAATTGCTATCGACAGAGTTTGTAAAATATGATTATAAAATAAATCTTTTAAAAATGCACTGAAAGATATATCACTTCCTCTCAATAGTAATATAATAGTTGACAATTATTGTTGATAATGATATATACAAAAGCTAAGTATGTCTGATTTACCATGTGTAAATTTAATATATAATTGTCATGTTTCAAACAAATGTGATTTTCAAAAAATCTGGAGTGAAATCCGTTATTTAGAGCCGCATGATGCCTTCGTCTTTAGATTCTGAAAAAAAAGAAAGAATAAAATTAGATTAGCAGAGATCTGACTTTCATCATCTCCTGAATGACAAAGTCTGCTTCTCCCCATTATCAGTTATTGATTGTTAATTAATACATTCATTAAGTACAAAATAGTAATATAATACCAGTGCAGCTTAAGGAGAAATGCTACACCAGAGCAATTTGATATGGGTGAAAAATGGAGGACATATACAACAATATTTTGAGATTGAAAAGTTTCAATTTTACTTTATTCAGTCAAAAAATGCAATTTAATCCCTGCGGGCCTCCAGTCAGCGATCTACAGTTTTGCAGTTGACATGCTAACCTACTGAGCTACTCAGCTAGGCAATGGTATATAAAATGAAGACAAATATTGCTGATATTTATATTCTTATTCATGTTTTAAAAAGAAGTCAGCCATTATGACGATGTAGAGTACCTCCTTAAGTTTATCATAAGGTTTTAGTTTCATAGCATTGTTGTCGATGTTTTGATAGATACATTCATTTTCTATTTTAATCCATTAAATATTCGCTCTAAGTACTCCCCTGGTTTTCAGGGTATATCAAATCAGAATATTGTTATCAAATGCTCTCATCGATTCAATCCTGAAACACCTTACTGATATGAGGTACAGATAACAATGCTTGCATTTTGAGAATATATTACATGTGTTTTGAAGATGAAACATTGAAGAAAAAAATAAAGATAATTCTTTTCAAACACTTACGTCTTATTTCAATAAGTTCAGGTTTCTGCCATTGTTTTAAGATCCACAGTAATAAATTAAAATTCAGTTGATGATTGCTCTTCAATCCTTGATTAAAAACCTTGGGGGTATAATCATGGTGTGTAGAATCTCTATCAAGTCCCTTGAAAGTAGAAAAAAAAATATCTTCAGTGAAATGACGTAAAGGATAAACAGCATTAGGGCCTAGCCAACGAATATGTGCTTCTATTGCTGAATCTATTTAGGAAGATGGGATATTTAGCAAAGGAAATGTATGATTGTAAAATTTCATCAATACTTCAATTATTTTACATTAACACAATGTAGTCTACTCTCTCTCTCTCTCTCTCTCTCTCTCTCTCTCTCTCTCGTGTGTGTATATTTGGTACATTTACATACATGAACAAAAACATTGCAGTTCGAGTTTCTCCCTACTTTATGGCAATGCGATATTATTAGGATATTTACTTTCAGTTTTCATTCATATAATAGAGATCAGCCTCAAAAGAAGTTATATATTTTGACCTATGTTATATTTAGAAAGGATATTTTTAACGTACTTGAAAGCTTATTGTGACACAGGAGCGAAATTTTTAAGGTCTCATCCAAAAGATCCCTTTGACGAAGGAATAGTTAGATCAATTGTATCAACTTTGTCGTGGCCTGGCTCTTTCACACTACTTACTGCGCTACTAAGCGGTGCATTGTAATTTGATATAGTACATCGTAACAGTCTTCTACAGACAACGTTAACTACAAGTGCGGGGCAAAGGAGAACGGAATTAGTGTAATCAATCATAAATACCATCTCTAAAAAGTCTTTTTTATTCAATAATTAATGCATACAAATGAGGTTTTTTTGTATGATTCTTTCTCTACATCAAGCTTCATATTTCAATCGACATTATCGTTAACAGAAAGTGACCGAAGTATCAGGAATATTCGGAAGGAAAATCATTTTGACCCTCCTCAGAAACTTTAATGATCATAAAGATTTCAATTTCAAGAAAGTCATCTCCGTCTGCTGTGAAATCATTATATACCATGCAAAGTGATTTTCGGTATCATTTTTATATAGAGAACTTTTCTACCCGCCCTTTTCCCGCTCCAGGTTTGTTACTGGTACGACTGACAAAACATCCAAAATTCCAATGAATTTGTTTGTAATATTTCATCTATTCGTTTGCCACAGATGCGAAAAAACAAGACACATGTTTTGAAAGGGGAAAACTGAAATGACTTACCAGGAAATGTCTTTTTGAGAGTCCAGGGCCGTCGACAAATTTTGGTGGAATATCAAAGAGCCAGGCTATACTTGTTTGGAATGCAATGCAGTATAAAAGTACAATGAACAGAACAACCTTTTCCATCTTCATTTTATAAAATCTGTAAAATTCAAATAAAATTCAACATACTTTAAGATTTGTGTTCATATCAAGCAAAATTTAAACTATTTCCTGTGAGAAAAGAATGAATATAATGTTTTTCTAAACACGCCAAATATAGACATACATTGGAAGGCTTTATTAATTTATCAATTCTAAATCAAAATGTCCAGTAGATTAAAGAGATGAAATTCAACAGCATCTAATTTCAAATTTGCGTGAATTTCTTTTCTCCAATTACAATTGCAAGAAGCTTTGATATTAGAAAAACATCATCCTTCCTAAGAACATCAGGGGGAAAACTCGTCTGAAGCAAAATCAGTTCGACAGATTTAATCAAATAAAATCAAGACTTACCACGCTTCTCCGGAATGTTCTACCCAGATAAATGAAGAGAGGACTATTTATATCGTTGACAATATAATTATGTATTGTCTTGTGTAAGAATTAAAACGTCAAGTTTGACGGATAATTTTGATTGACAAATGAAGGCGAGTCCTTAGTGTCAAAGATCGGTGATGGATTTAGCCGAGAGCATTTTAATCCCATAGAACCGATCAAATTACACATAGCTGTAGAATATACACGGATTGCTCGTATTAAATGTGTAAAGGAGTTCCTTTGCATAATTGCCTCTCTTGATCGAGTTAAATGATATTCAAAACTATTGTTTTAGTATAGCGATAAATACATATTTTTGATGTCATATCAACCGAAAATTATAAAGTTCTTATCATTTGTGTGATATCAAGTCTTATATTTACTGTAAGAAAAGAAAGATTTTTATATATGTGCATCAAAGACATCATGTATTAATTCAACTTTAACACACGGAAAAAGAACAAGGCACGGTTTGGCCAAAATCTGCCCTGTCAAGAAAATGCAACATAATTTGAGAATATGTCATTTATTAAATGGTTATAATGTCTAAATGTTTTATAATAGCTGTAACATATTCAACAAATATTAAACTGGCGACGTCGCCCACTTCGACGTTAATTCTGATACGAAGGCACTGGACATATAGTCAAACGTTATTATGAGATGACCTACTTTGTTGGAAAATGAATCTTGCACCACACATAAAGTAGCAATTTTCAATAAATGTATACGTTACGTTTGGAACTATCGGTTTTTGTATTAATTTGAAAAGGTACATGTATAAATTGTATATGAAAATAATGAAAGCAATGTCAGGTAGACTGTGAAAATGCGAAGACAGCGCATTACAATTATACTATAATAGTAGTATAATACGTCTCGATGGACGGGTCAAAGGTCATTTAACCAGCTTATGGAGACCTATTGGACTCTTTTGACCCGTCTATCGGTGCCGCTGTTGTTTGATCCGGCTTGTATTCAATTGACCACTTGTCGGGACCACTGTTTGACTGAGCTATCGGGACCGCTGTTTAACTGAGCTATCGGGACCACTGTTGTTTGACTGATCTATCGGGACCGCTGTTGTCGCTTTCACTCATTTGACCTTCCTCTCGGGACCGCTGTTATATGTTGGGTCCACAGTAATAATTGACTCTAACCTAGCGGCTATTTCCTGACTTTGCGTCGTTAAAAACGGTGAAAAATAACATGGTAAGTTTGCAGGATTTACTTTAACACGAGAATGAGCGCTGACACTCACAATAGCCGGTTATATAAATGTATCAGATAAAATCTATGACGTCTTGAGAAAAATACATGGCGCCACAATAGCTATTTTGTTTTGATTTAAAAACCAGCCCAAGGTTTACGTTTGCTCGAGGCAAAGAGTTTTTATATTGTGTGTGGAAACCTGACTTAGAATTGTAGAGATTTCACGTGGTTTGAGTAAGATCGAAACTTATTATAATTTGCGGTTTTCGTTATATCACGCATTATATTTTGAACTGAATCTTTCATTAATTTGATTTTACCAGATTTTATTATATATACATTTCCAATGTTTTACCTTTGATACAAAGCAGAGCACAGAGTGGGGGATGAGTTCATTTCAATTTGTAAAATCCATTTCCTCATCGATGCGCTGTAGTTGTGAACACTTCGCGTATGAATCTTGATGCATATTGCGTAAAGTTTCGTTTATGAAACAACGCCATGTGCGCTTTAAAACATATTTTTTAATATTACGAATACAAGAATGAATAAAACATTGAATACAACAATAAAATAACCATTCACAAGATGTTGATAAGCATAGGGTAAACTGAAATTGAGGTTATGGTAAAACCCGAAAACATTACATTATTTCACTTTTAAAAAATAGGTGTTACATTACGGATGAAATCATTTATAAGATGAGCCGTTCCTAGCAAAAAGGGCCCTTAAGTATTTTAGTGCCAAAGTGTGAACTATAAAAAACAATCCCTCAAAATATTAGAGCAATGTTGATTGTCGTAAAAATATTTCAGTTAATCAAAGATGAAAACCAACTTGTGTTTGGTAATTGTTACCCTTTTCTTTACAAGTATGCAAAAAATGACGTCACGTTGTTTCATTATGACGTTTTTTGAAAAACACTGTTGGATAAGATAAGCGTCTTTTTTGCTAGGAACGGCTCAGATAATTTTGAAAATATGAAACTTGATTTAAGTCTAAATTGATTTAAAAAATTCACAAACTGCAAATTGTTGACTTGTGTACAACTTTGAACTGAAATTAAGAAAGCTTCAAAGTGTTGCTCAACGTATGAATTCATTCTCCTGAGAATCTTATGAATCAACATCACCGGATAACCCAAATTATACACATTCATTAAAGAACACTTTTCACACGCACAATGACACATATTTCACTGCTGACTAGAATTCCAATGATTTTCTACATTGTAGTAGCGAGATCGTCAAATTTCTGAGGAGAGTAACAACACGTCATGAGTGAAAAACCATGGATGATGATGACTGTGCTGGTTGCCCAGATTTTGGCAGGTGTCATGTGATCCCGGTATTCAATGCTTCATCCGATGCCTCTATGGTAGATGGGTCTGAGGTGTCTGCTTCAGTAGCGTGTTTGATAGTTCTAGAATTCCGCTGAAGTTGGTCTGAGATTTTCCCGATTTCTTCTTAATTTAGTGCCATCCTTGGTCTACACTATGCATGATCTACTGTTACATTCACCCATTACATGTCCAGGTACCACTCTTTCCCTCGCTTCATTGTGATGTTTATGCACGACTGAGTGCTCCGAGTTCTGTTCCTGCATGACGATCACAATAAAGCTTTTGTCTACTTTTTCTGACCATGAACATCTCGAGATCATTTAATAATGCTGTTGCTGACAACAGTGGAGATGATGTTGGCAACTTGGCAGTTCTGTTTTCAGCCTTCTGCCTAGGAACAATCGTGCGGGTGATAACCCAATTTCCTTAATGTTTGTGTTACAATAATCAAGCAAAACCTTGTGAGGGTCTTTCACTTTACGCAACGAGTTCTTGACTGTTCTGACGATTATAACTACATGTACTTAACCATTGACTTGAGGAAAATGAGGTTATGAAGCTGCATGGATGAAACTACAGCATTTACTTAACTCTTTACTTCTAAATTGTGGTCAAATGTCAGTAAGGACTTTGTCAGGTATTTAGTTTCTCGAAAATTGTGACTTCAAACATTGTATGGTAGCATAACGGTCGAGTCCTGACAATTTGGCAACTTCTGGCCATTTTGAGTAGTGGTCCACTAATACAAGGTAATTTTGAATCTTAAACTCGGGCATGTCTCTTGAAATGTTGGACCATGGTCTGTCAGAAATTAGGGGTTCCTTTGTGTTTTACGGGGAATAATGTACATATGTTTCACATTTTGTCCCTATTCGTTCAATGTCTTAAAATGTCTGACCAAAACATCACATCCTTAGCTCTGCTTTTACCTTTTACATTTCCTACGTGGGGGAAATATGTACCAAGTTCAATATTTCTGTTCTCATTAATTGCGGAATAATCAATTTGTGACTTTTGAACAAAAGTCCATTCCCACATGAAATTTTATGTCACACATTTCATTAAGTTCTGATTTCATTTGGAACTTCAGCTTTTGAATCTGGTCATCCTTCTAAAATTGTATCTAGGAGTGATGGCAATTTGTCATCATTTCCTTTAGACCTTTTGAAATTTTTGATACTTAAAAGAAAATGGAAGGTATATGTACATTTTCCATGGTTTCAATGAAAAATGATTTACAGAGAGTGTCTGCTACATGCATCATCTTCCTGGGTTTTTAAATCACTTCCCACTTGTACTTCTGTAAACATGATAAGAGTTTCTGTATAGTCTTGGTGGTGCAGAACGAAGGTATTTTCTAAAAATACTCTGAAGAGCAGGCTTATGATCACTCTCTACAACCACATGACGTCCAAACATGTATGTATTGGTTAAGTTTGGTGCATCCAAAAGTTATTACCAATGTTTCCTTTTCTATTTGAGCATAGTTTCTTGACTATCTGTAAGTGCTCTAGACGGATATACAATCGGCTGATTCCCTTGTAGAATACATGTTCTAAATCTCTGTGAATTTACGTCTACCATGAGGACGAAGTCTTTCTTAGGATCATGATAGCACAGTACTGGAATTTCTCTCACTAGCTGTTTCAGTTTTTCCAAACTTCTTGAATTGTTCATCTCCTCAGTGCCATGCTATTTTTCTGGATTGAATGTTAAGTTGAATTTCTGTATGCAATTCAAATCATATAGGCGTTCATCAAATTCCTGTTGATTTTGATTATATATTATTGCAAAAGGGCATCCTTGTTAAACTATCTCCCATATGATATGTTAAAGTACACAATTTGGTGCCCTTCGCGTCCAGTTTGATTGATTGAATGAATATTGTTTAACGTCCCTCTCGAGAATATTTCACGCATATGGAGACGTCACCATTGCCGGTGAAGGGATGAAAAATTTAGGCCTATGGTCGGCGCTTATAGACATTGAACAGTTTAAGTCGACATAATTCAGAGGACGCATCAAGCTTAAGGTATTCAATGTATAATGGCCATATTTCATATCTAATAAATGGATGGTGGAATATTTGTAATCATGGTATCATTTTGAAGGGTTCATCAAATAGAAATAATCCACCTTAGGAATTTTCAAAATTTTGTTTACTGCCTGATTTATTTCACCTAGAATTTAACATTGAAGTATATGGGAAAAGCATGTTTTATTACAATATTTTAAAAACAAATTATATTTTCATAATTATCTCTTGGTAAAAAGTTATATACACTTTCTTTTTATGAAAATATGAAATAAAATTAATCATTGACCACATACATTTTTAGAAAATTAGATTTTTCTTATTTTTACAAAGGGCAGACAACTCTTCCAAAAAGTCTTACGTGCAAAAAGGTCAGCTTCTAATCATTTACCAGTCATGTAAATTTCATCTGCTTCACTTCCATCATTATTTAACAATAAACTTTTATGTTGATCTAAATTCTTCAAAATTGTTCATTATCCTTTCATTATACATGGAATACTTAACATGAAAGCATTTCTGATCGATTGATTGTATATTGTTTAACGTCTCTCTCGAGAAATTTTCACTCATATGGAGACGTTGGAAGCATTTCTGATTTGTGTGAGAACTTCAGCTAGTGTCTTCAGTGGATTGTGTTCACGGAGGATGGCTCTGTTGAGTTCACGAGGGTCAATACATATACGGACTTTTCTGTTGGTTTCCATTAAATTAACCAAGGGTGTAGACTGACCGTTTCTTGCGATAACATTACTTGGTTCCGTCTTTTTCAGTTTTACTTTCATGTTGTCTCAAAGTGATATTGGTATTTAACGAGGTGTGACATTTGGGCCTATTTTTATAGTGTACTGTCCCGACATGCATCCAAGTCCTTGCTAAACTTCACTGGAGTTTTTCCTTATGTCATTTGGTATGTAGCGTTTCTCTAGGTAGTTGAATCTTTCACATAATTCAGTCCCAGAATGGGTTTGACATCCATCTCACAAGATGAAAATTGAGATGATTTAACTTGCCCTTGTTTTTTCACAGTTAGAGTGACAAGTCCTGTAAGTTTTATGGTGTGACCTGAATATAACATCAGGGGTATTTCATATGATTTGAACGCCTCTGTGCTCTTCAACCCCTTAATTAGACGAAATGGTAGCACATTGCACATGCCACCAGTGTCAAGTTGGAAAATTATTGGATGTCCACACATTTTCAAAACTGTAGTCCATCATTTGGGGGTGATTGTGTATCATGTCAACATCGAAAAATCCATCTTTTGCATGTGTATCATTTGCATCTGAGTATTGCTCTTCATCTACTAAACGAACTGATTTGCATTTAGTTTCATTCGGCAACTTTGAGCAAAATGTTCTATTTTGAGGCATTTATGCAAATTTTTCGTATAGCTTGGCACGGTTGATTGATTGATTGAATATTGTTTAACGTCCCTCTCGAGAATATTTTACTCATATGGAGACGTCACCACTGCCAGTGAAGGGCTACAAAGTTTAGTCCTATGCTCGGCGCTTATGGCCATTGAGCAAGGAGGAATCTTTATCGTGCCACACCTGCTGTGACACGGGAGCTCGGATTTTACGGTCTCATCCAAAGGACCTCCCCGTTTAGTCGCCTCTTACATGTACGACAAGCAAGGGGGTACTGAGGACCTATTCTAACCCGGATCCCCACGAGATGCTTGACACAGTTTTCCCATAGGCGCCTGGGTCAAGGATATATATAATTATTGCACTATAACCTATATGTAAACAATGGAGGAAATTCGAACCACGAATAAATATTTCTCTCTGATCTATGGTGTCTCTTTATACATTTTTTCACGTTCCAGGAAGCTTAAATACACGTGTCATTATGACAAAACACTAATTTTTCACGTTTTAAAAATGTATTAGCCCACTGATTCATAATACATATAACCAGGCTTACAACTCAATCTACCCCTTTCCGTACCCCATGAAAGATATTTGTCAATTAAAAGTTATTTACACTGCTTACCAGCTAGTTTCAGGGCCCCATTCATTCCCAGTAATTCTTCTTTAATAATTAAAATCCTTTAATAACAGCTGTCTATCCGTTGTATATTTTTACTAATTTTTCTCTGTCCAGAGAAAAATCTCTAATCACGGAAGTGCGTAAACAGTACAAAACTCGAAACGGAATAAGGGATATCCGAATTAATCTCGAGTTCTGAAAGGCTATGTAAACTCCAAAGGATATCGAGAGTATTGGTGCTCTATCTAACAACAGCCTGAACTATCAAGGTTTTATGAATTCCAAAACAATGCGACATAAAAATAAATGACAACAAAATAAAATAGGTGCCCAGAACTGCAGAAGTGAACATGGGGGTAAAGGGCCGGTTCCTACCAATTGTCCCCCCCCCCCACTAGGATCTTTTTCTTTCAGCTTAGATTAGTTTCACTAACTGCCTTATATGTTCTCTTCCCTCAATTGTTGTTTAGGTGAGATTATTAAAAAAAAACCAGGCACGTAGAATCGGGGGAGGGGGGTTGCCTCCCTCCTTTTTTTTTTTTTTTTTTATATAATGACCATTATTTGTGGTTTGTAATACAATCAAATATATTGTGTGAGCGCCCCCCCCCCCCCCCCCCCCCATCTATTTTTCACAGTAGTAGTGAATAAAGAATCAAGTCCTGAAATAGTAGTAAAATCCTCTACTCACCGCCCTCCCCACGGAGTGTAATAAATTAAAAATTGGGGAATTTCTTTTTTATTCGAGGCATTCCCCCACAGAAATTAGGAATTTTGTTGATGTATTTTTTCATTCTTTTTTTTTTTCACTCTTGGTATTGTCCTTGCTTGTCAAGAATTTTTTTCTTTCTGCTGCTTCCGGTCGCGAGAGTTTAGTGGTTGAGCTTTCGTTTTGTAACCGGGAAGTCATGAGTTCGAGCTCCGATCGTTTGATGGTCGCGTCAAACTTATGACGTAAACATAGGTTGTGTTTACACCTCTGTCAAACACTCGGCATTTAGAGGTGAGAATCACGGGTTTTTCAGTTTAACTCACCTACAACTGGTGATGTCTCAATCCGATTATAACATTCTCGACGGGACGTAAAACAGCAAAACCAACAATCTTCTGGCGTTGCCTCCTCCCCCCCATTTTTGAAAACCGAGGATACATTACTGAAAGATAATTAATGGAAGTGAGAACAAAATTTGTAATTTGTCTGGCACATACCACAATTGTCAAAGCTGAGGGGGGTAGTTGGAGGAAAAGGGAAAAGTGGGAAAGTTGCCCCCCACCTCCATTTCTTGACATACAAAAACAACAAAATGACAGCAACAAAATTCTTGATTTCTAGGGGGTGGTGTCCTATATTGCCTCAAATATAAAAGAAGTTCTTTAATCTTCACTTTCGTAATCCGTGTGTAATTTTACTGCTATTTCAGGACATTAAAGCATGCATCCCACTCATTAAATTCACTACCACTGTTGAAAATAGGGGGGGGGGGGGGCACTCACGCCACCCAATATGATTTGCATTGCATAATAACAAATAGCGCCAATACTCTCGATATCCTCTGGGGTTTACATAGCCTTAGCATCTTTCGGAACTCGAGATTAATTCGGATATCCCTTATTCCGTTTCGTACTGTTTACGTACTTCCATGATTAGAGATTTGAATGAGATGACTCTGGACAGAATTTTTTTTATTAAAAATATGCAACTAGCTGGTAAGCAGTGTAAATAACTTTTAATTGACAAATATCTTTCATGGGGTACGGAAAGGGGTAGATTGAGTTGTAAGCCTGGTTATATATTATGATCAGTGGGATAATACATTTTTTAAAACGTGGATAAATCAGTGTTCTGTGATAATGACACGTGTATTCAAGCTTCCTGGAATATGAAAAAAATGTATAAAGAGACACCATAGATCAGAGAGAAATATTCGTGGTTCGAATTTCCTCCATTGTTTACATAAAGGTTATGGTGCAATATCCTTGACCCAGGCGCCTATGGGTTTTCCACTGTGTTTGTATGTAAAACTTATACGGTACCAATTTTGATGCACCAGATGCGCATTTCGACAAATAATGTCTCTTCAGTGATGCTCAACCGAATATGCAAGTCGAGAACATGGTCTGTCCTGTTTATCTTCATATGATATGTACTTGTATTGCTTTTTGGCCTTGGGTAACTTTTTCTGTGCTGACTTGGATTTCTTGTGATTGTAGATAATTGAGGGATCCTCTCCAGCCATATACTTGGATTGAGCATTTGAGAGTTCATCCGAGCGCGCAACAATTTGCATTGCATTTTCTAATTTCCAATCTGACCCAAATTGAATAATCCCCCCCCCCCCCCCCCTGAATTTTTGAGTTGTGAACTCCAATTATAATTCTGTCTCTGACCATATCACCAGGCCTGCCATTACTACAATCATTCACAAGTATCTTTAATTGCGCTGCAAACTGTTCGAAAGTCTCACCAGCTTCCCGAAATTTACTATACATTCACTGTACGAAAAATGAGAGTAGGGATTTCATGATCACATTCGCTAACATCATCTTGCTTAGTTATCTAACATGAGATCCCTAACACATTGCATGTAATCTCGTGTTAGCTTATCTAGGTGTAGCATTCTGTACTGTCTGAATCAGATTCTTGGGGGCATTGTATGGAATCTCATGTCAGCTTATTTTGTATTTTCTGACATCTGATTCCCGACATATTGCATGAAATCTTATCTAAGAGTAGGATGTGTACTGTCTGATATAAGATTCCTGACAATTATACCTGAGTAGAGTTAAAGAAAACATAAGTGGTGGTATCTAATGTGTTGGTGGTGGTGTGTTGTGTCCAAGTGTTATTAACAAAAATGTTGGTTGTGGAATACGCATGGTGGTGATGGTGGTAGTGGTACACGTAAATCATTGACAATAGTTGTGGTTGTCAGTCTCTATAACGCCTTCCTTTGAGAAAATGGAATTAATATGCAAAAAAGTGCACACACATATAGGTAGTGGTGTTGACGGCATTTTCTTTGTCAGTGGTGGTATGTTGTGTGTAGGTGGTGTTAGCAAAATCGGGTGGTGGTATGTCAATCTCTTTAAAACTTTCCTCTTAGGCTGTGTTGGCATCTGGTGTGTCGGTGATGATACGTGGTGTGTAGGTAATGTCATTGAAAATGTGGTTGGTGGTACATGGTGTGTAGAAAAGGTGAAGATAACGAACGGTGATCAATCTCATAACTCCTTTAAGGAATACAAAATAAAGAGTTTGGCAAACATGGACCCCTGGTGGGATCAGTTGCCTAAGAGGAGTAAGCGGTCACATCCGCCGTGATCCCTATATCTTGACCAGGTAAACGGTGCAATCCGTAATGAAAATGAGTGTGTAAAGAACGAAAAAATTATCTTTGTCTCCTTGATAAAACATCAGTACACACCCTACCTATATCATCTTCGGTGGTGTTCATAATAAGTTCATACATGTATCAACATGTATACTACCCTTGTTGGAACGTGTGTCATCATCTATTTATGTGTTGATTAAGACGATGTATTTCATTGGATCATGCAGTTTGCTCATGAAGCCATCCAGAGTTTAGATAAACATATATCTACAACCTCGAAAAGTTCAATGTTATCTACCAGTTCACATCCTCGTGTATTTTCAAATATGGAATTCATTTCTTAAATGTATTTTCAAAAATGAAATTTATTTCGTATACTTAATGTATTTTAAAGAAATGTAATTCATTTCTTACATTTACATTTTACTTTCCTTTCTGTCGGAAAACCGTTAAAATAAGCGCATAATATTTAATCAAGATTCGCATTACTTCTACAGTGCGTTTGTGAGGAAACGACTATCAGTAATTTGTAAAGACATGAAAATAAAGAATACTGGAAATATAGATATTATCAAAAGAAAAAGTTTTTGTCAGTGGGTTTCCCTTTGCCAGGATGTAACTTGCAACTTCCACTCCTTAATGAACTACACACATCACACATTAGAATTTCAACACTTTACATTATACGACCATTCCTCGCGATGAATTAAAGACTAGGCTCTTTGACATCATAGACAGCTGCTTCTTCAATAAAAATGGAACACGGAAATATTAATATCTTGTGATCAGTCATCCAAAAATTATTTTGTTAAATACCACTCTGATTCTAGGCACAAATACTCTGAAGTTGAAGCTACAAAGATGCTGGGAGTTCCTCAATGACAATATCTACGTAGCCTTTGGTGAGCAGGTATTCCAACAGTCCGTTGGAATTCTCATGGGCATACATTGTGCTACTTTATTGGCTGACCTACGAGGTAAAGTTTATACAAAAGCTTCTACACGAGAAGAAAAAATATCTTGCTGTGGCCTTCAACTCGACATATACCTACATGTATATCGAGGACGCTTTATCTATTAACAATTTCATATTCATTCATGTGTTGATATGATAAATTACAGTGACCACAGATGTTAACGACAAACTAATCACTTAACTTTATGACAAACAAGATGACGTCATTGTCTCCATCGTCAACTTCCCATACATATTTACATAGCAATATTCCATTATCACTTGCATATGTGTTGATCTCTCTCAACTGATTTGCAAAAGCATGTTCTGTTTATGATAAGTTTTTAAATCGAGACAGACGTCTGGCAAATAAGTTGATGTTACAGAGGTCTTAATAATCTCGTTTGAATTCGGGATTTCACAAATTCTGTGGTCATTATAACAAATACAACCTGTCATTGGGTTGAATGCTGTCCCACGGGTTTCATACCAATTGTTAAGCCGTGCATTGCATACTTTGACTGCGGATTACTCCGTTTACTTAATCAAGATAAAGAGCTCATGGCGAGTGTGACGGGTTAACAGGGGATGCTTACTCCTTCTAGACAGTTGGTTCCTCCTTTGGTATGCCCGGGGTCCGTATTTGCCCCTCTCCTTTATGACATTGATTACTGTTCGTATCTTCATACTCTCTAGTATGCTTTGAACTTGTAAATCACCTGTGCGATTAGATATGAATGTTTCTCTCATTTCACAAGGACCGATATTTGTTATATGATGTATAAGAATAAGAACTTGTTAGAAATCCGGCCATCAGAATTTCGATGACATCTCCATATGAGTGAAAGATTCTTGAGAGGGGCGTTAAACAATAGCAAAGATCGCTCATCACTGATAAGACCTAATTATACATACTAGGATAAAAATAACGTGCAGCCTCGTTATCAAATGTAGTACAAACATTGGACAGCGTGTACTACATTCCTAATGGCAGAACGCAGGTAAACACGCCTATATCAAAAGAAAAAAAGCTAACACACGGTGCAACAAGACACTGCTGTTATGGAATATGCAACAGTGACAGTAGATATGCTGATCGAGAATATATGACTGGGGTTTTTTGGATACCATTTCCAAAACCCAAGAGAAATCTGGAAAAATATCAGCGATGGGCTCGTGTGTGTGGCAGGGAATATTTTACCGTTGAAAAGGTTACAAGATGGACATACATATGTAGTAAACATTTTGTGGGTGGAAATGGACCGACAACAGAACATCCTGATCCCATTCCAGCAACTCTAACGCCAAATCAGGTATAAATTCAAACCAAAAAATTAATAAATCAGACTGCACGTTGAATAGTATTCATGTCTTTTATAGTTTTCAAGTTTTATTTTTTGCCTTTTTGTTTATTATGTCCAAAAACGATGGGTTTTTAAAACAAATTTACGGTGGCATATAAACACCCCTAAATATGTATATATATATATATATATATATAAAAAAAATGAAAATTTAATTGTTTGTATCTACATGTACCAGGAAACAAATGTTCTTAAGAAGTCTCAACAAGAGCCATAATTTCAAGCCAAGATATGTTTTTGTGAACAAAACAAACGAGTATTTTTTCAATTTACAATATTATTTTTAGGCGGAAAAATTCTCTAGGAAAAGGAAACCATCCACTCCACGGAGCAATCCTGTTTCCAAAAGAATGTTAAAGGACGTGTCAGAAGCATTACTATCCTTAAAAGATGAGGCAATACCTTCAACTTCTACTAGCACTTGTGATATGCATCGTGGCCATATTAACGAGAACAGAACAAATATAGTCAACCATGATCAGTCTGACACTATATGTACTGGGACCGGGTCTGATATGAATCAGAATGTAAGTTCTTTTTTCAGTTTCCTGAAACCTGCAAAATTTTGTCCATTCTAAGTAAAGCATACCTGCATTCATAACATCAAAAGGAGTTACATGCTAATTGTACCCTTTTTGAATGGCATTCGTAGATATTCACATTTATAAACTTTCTTCAGTTTAAACAAATATCTCGAATACAATATTCTTGACACTCATTTTATGTCTTATTTTTGTATATTTTGTCTGAAACTTAAGGATTTGTAAAGACTAAAATTTTCATTAAATATCTCATAACTGTTGAATGACACATGTACATTTGCATTTTTCAGGAACATGTCAAACAGGAGCAGACCCAAAAGAACGCAATTTATTGTGCAACACAAATACAAGATTGTGGGACACAAACTACTTTTCATTGCAGTGATACTCTTGCCAATAAAATTGAGAGAAGGGTGAGGAAAAATGAAGGGCATTCAAAGCAAAAGAGTCCCGCAAAAACAGAACACCAAAAACAAGTTTGATTACGAGCAATTGGCAACAAAAGGAAAACTTTTTAAATTTTACACAGGTTTAAATGTTGAACAATTTAACCACTTTTTTAAGGTCTTGGAAAATGCCGGAGGTGTATATGAACTGAAATATTGGAAAGGAAATAAAACAAAATCACCAAAGAAAAGGAGAAACGACTCAAAACAACGACAAACCAAACTATCGACAAGAAATCAGTTATTATTGGTTCTTATGAAGTTAAGGCATAGGTTTCAAAATAAAGATCTTGCATACAGATATGGAGTAAGCATCAGTACTGTCTCTTCAACAATTAACACTTGGATTCAATATTTATATAAAGTTACTGGTGGTATTCGTAAAAAAATGTTTCCATCTAGGGCTTTAATTCAAAAACATTTGCCTGCTTGCTTTAGTTCCTTCAAAAATGTCCGTGTGATAATTGATTGCTTTGAGATATTTACTCAGTCATCACGGGATTTTGCTGAGCAAGGTAATATGTATTCCTCGTATAAAAATAATCCAACATTGAAATGTTTGGTTGGTGTTGCACCTACAGGAGCAGTTACATTTTTATCAGATGTATATGAGGGAAGTATATCAGACAAGGAGATAACTGTAAAGTCTGGTTTGGCTGACTTGCTTAATCCTGGAGACTTGGTGATAGCGGATCGAGGGTTTTTGATTCGGGATATACTGAACCCAAGAAAAGTAGACCTTAACATTCCACCATTTCTTTCAGGAAGAGATCGACTAACCCCTCAAGAAGAAATATTGACAAAACGCATTGCACGAGTACGCATTCATGTGGAACGAGCAATTGAGCGCATGAAAATTTTTAAAATAATAGGAAAAACAATACCTCTTAGTCTCAAACCAGTAGCCACAAAAATAGTGCATATAATTGGATTTCTAGTCAATTACCAAAGTCCACTTGTAAAATGAGCATTGAACATTAAACTTGATAAAATAATTCTAAATTTATAAATGAATTCCAGCCTGACCTTGCATTCATTAGAGAAGTATCTTCTTTTTGTTGCATGATTTTTTTGTTCAGTACATTTATTGTGGTTCAGATACTTTCTCATCGGATTGGGCTAATATCTGCTTGATTATTATAGTTCGTCTTTTACTGCCTCTGTTTTCTTTTGACAACTTGTTTGGGGGGGGGGGGGGGTGTTGAGATCTCACTAAACTAGTTTAACCCCACCACATTTCATGTGCCTGGCCCAAGTCGGGTATTGTGGTCACAAGTTTGTCTGTATTTTTGTGTTAAATGTTACGTAATGTACATGTACATTTTGGTAATATTCATGCAAGAGCGACTAAAATTTTACATATACACGTTTTATTTATTTGAGGCAATTTAAAGATTTTCACAAGGAGTGGAGTTCCACCCTTATGGAAGGCCTTTTGGAGACCTCTAGATTTGTGGATTGAGTGTGGTCTCTGACACTTACAAATGTAATCCATATCTTTTCACACATTGTGAAAGTCTGACACTGTTCAAAAGCAATAAAAATCTGAATCTATAATTATTTTTTTTGCTTTTTTATGTACAAAAATACATGTAAATGAAGAAGTCAAGACATTTGATATATCATATGTGTATCTCATAGAAAATAATAACATTATTTATTTTACTCTTTATCATTATAAATTGCAGGTGCATGTATGAATATTTGCACTGATGAACACTTGCAATATATACATGTATTTAAAGTTCTACTGGCAAGAGTTTTCTTGGAATCCTCATTTCTAGGTATTCCGGCATCATACATTTATGATGAAATAAAATTAATTTATCTCGGAGATCATGCCAATATTCTCCATCAAAATGGATTCTCTGAATCAAAGTTTTTGCACTAGACCAAATTACAAAATCACAGAATTTCACATTACAAAGTCCCATTTGCATTTGAACCTGAGCATAGTACTTATGGTTTTTTTTTCAAAGACAGGATACCATTTTCTATTGTATAACACAAGTTAAATCGTTGACACGGCTTTAGACTCTCTATACATAATGGGTCTTTGTCTTTCAATACTAATGGACATTTTATTTCCAAAACACCAATAAGATTATTGTTAGCATCATAGATTAGTCCATCTGGGCTACATCCTAATTCAGGGTACTCGGGATTTATCCAGAAACCACTTTTTCTTGTTGTTTCATTGTTTCCCTTACTCAGATTAACATATTGCATAAATGCATTATCTTCATTTTCTTGTCCATACTTTAAACTTTTCAATTGGGGAAGCTTTTTACCCCATAGAATCCGCTCCAAAAGGTTATATTTAGCCCTTGGGCTTTTAACACTACTGACTTCCTTTGCTACAGATGCAGTTATTCTACAATTGCGACTGCTGTGCCACATAATAGATTCAGCCTGTCTATCAGTGTTTGGGACTTCATAAGGTTCAGATGCATCTTGTTTGATCAAATTCAAAGAATAATTGGTTCTTTCATTTAAATTTTTAATGTCAACCACATAATCACTATATTCAATTTCTAATATTTGGTCAAACATACAAAATGATCCAGAATTTGGCAATGTAGCAATAAATTCATTTGCAAATTTAGTTTCATCCAATTTAGTAGTCAAAGGATTATAATTTCTGTACCTATCTGCTTTTAACTTTTTGTTGTATGATGTGGAATAACATGGCTGAGGTTGCCTTTTAGCCTTCCGTCCTACATTCCATGTACATAGCTTGCTAGTGCAAGCATCCGGATCGTATCCAAACTGTAATGTGTAATCCTCCAAAGCAAATAATAACGAAGCTATATGGTTACATCGTCCCATTGCTGAAGCTTTACAATCACACGAGGCATCCAATATTTTCCCAGATGGAGATCCTAAAGTTAAAGTCACATGATATAGCTTTTGTTCAGTGTATGATGCCATCACAGTTGATTTGACAAAAAAGTATTCACCTTTTGCAATGCTCTTAATATGTTTTACATGGCCGCTGGCAAAATATTGACGTCCTTTCACCATCGGTTTTGAAGTATTGAAGTCTGTCAAATTGTCTTCACTTTCACTATCAGACGTCGACGTTTTACTTTTTTTCTCATATACTTTGGCAGTAGTATTATATGTTCATATATTCTTCCATAACAGAATCCTTTAGGAATACTCCCTGAAGGAAATTTTTGCCAACCACTTGTAGGTAAAAGAGGTATCATATCAGCTGATGATTTACTGCGGGCAGTGGATAACACCTCTCGTACTTTCTCCTCGTACCAGATTCCCCCATCCACAGAAATTATGATGTCTGTGTTCTTGGACTCTATGCATTCTAGGCACCTAAAAAATTGACAAATGTAATTTCTAAGCATATGCATGAATGGCGTGCTGATATGTATGCTTATATATTAGGTGTTTCAAGAACTTAAGAAGGCCACTGTTTGAATGTTTTATTTCATATAAAGTACTTTTTATTTGCAGTTGATCTACTGTAATTTAATTGACAAAGGAAATTACCATTTACATACACATTTGTAATCAACCACTATATGTCAATAATTTCAATTAACAAGAATTGAATATATTCATTTACAACCTAAGACAATTAAGCCTCTAGCGAAATCGTCTTGACCCTCCCACACCCCCCTTTTTTATTCGCTACACATGAAAATGTATGCAATGAATCACTGACAGAACGATACTCCCGTGGTAAATGAATTAAGATATAGTTTTAAGACGTATTTTTACCAATCATAATTATAATATATACGGATGATGAACAATAAATCGTGGTGTACAGCGTTTACATACATGGGATGAAAATGTACGCATGTGTTTCTTACCTTTTGACTAATTCGAGTTTTGTACCCGCTTGTAACATTCCCCTGCATTCTAACCATCGCTTCAGTTCAACGACTGAATGTTCTGACACATCAGAACAACGAAACTTCGCTCCAGGAACATCAGTTTCCTCTAACTTTATAGAATAGATTTTGTCGGACACTGCCATTGTTTGTACTACACTTTCACTTTCGCGTATCACGTGATTACACACCACACGATTTATGACGTAGCGTACGATCTACGCTATAACCAACCAATCAATCATCTAAGGTGTAAGTCCATGGGGATCCGGGTTAGAATAGGTCCACAGTACCCCTTGCTTGTCGTATGAGGCGACTAAATGGTGCGGTCCTTCGGATGAGACCGCGAAAACCGAGGTCTCGTGTCACAGAAGGTGTGGCACGATAAAGACCCCTCCCTGCTCAAAGGCCGTAAGCGCCGCAGAGCAGGGTCTTTGATTAAGAGCCCTTCACCGGCAATGGTGACATTTCCATATGAGTGAAAGATTCTCGAGAGGGACGTTAAACAATATTCAATCAATCAATCAATCTAAGGTGTAACCCTTCCCCCTATTTTTCTTTGATGTGCCACGATAGTGAAACGTAGAAGGAATATTTCGAGTAGCTGGCAACAGGCGGTAACTTAATAATACAGAGACTAATTATAAGCCCTTTATAACCAGCAGGATCGCATACAAAGTAAGTACCCCTTGCTTATCGTATTTAAGGCGACTAAATGGGCGTGGGCCTTCGGATGAAACCGAAAAAACCAAGACCCGTGTCACAGCAGGTGTGGCAGAACAAGATGCCTCCTTGCTCAAAGGCCGTAAGCGCCGAGCATAGGCCTAAATTTTGCAGGCCTTCTCTTGCTATGGTGACGTCTACAAATGAGTGAATGATTCTCGAGTGGGATGTTGAACAATATACAACCAACCAACCCACGTTTTGTAGTCAAATTGAACCCACACAATGTACATAATGGAAAAACGCCACCTCCTTCAACTTTAAATTTTGTACCATTGGTACCCCCCCCCCTTTTCGGTGCCAATAAGGCAGCCCCCATGCTTTCTACAACGGTTGTTTTCTATCACTTTCATGTGCAAATAAAGATATATCGGGTGAATCCCCCACTATTTTCCATATTCATGATATTGACAGTTTGAAAGTTATGAATTTCTCCGACGATTTCCGCTCCACTTTGAAAAACGATATCACGTGCCCTGAAATATACAGCCAGTAACAAAACGGTTTTAGAACTTAAAACCTGTATATATCATTATAATTAGGATTTTAAACGAATTTTATTTCAGTGTACTGAAAGTGTCCCGGAAGTCAAATATACATTTTGGTTTATCTTGCGTATTTTTAAAAATAAACACCGATCGTAAAATTCTTTCAGTTATTTTTTAATCAATAAACGATATAATGGGCAAAAACAACCTTTTTCGTAAATTCACACCTTTACGATTCCACTCAGAATAAGTGTCTATTCAATTCAACTCAGACATAGTTTTATTTCAAATCTAGAAGATTTTAATATCTTTTCCAGAAATACATCCATATAAATCAATCTACATCTGTACACGTAAGTATGATAGGTAGGATTTATTGTTCTATAGGGTAACCATTACAATGTACCTATTCTCAAACGTGTAATGTCCTATCCCAATGTTCAGTAACACCTCGACGACTTTCGATTTTTCAACAAGATTTGGACACATACAGTTATAGCTGCGCCAACACCTGAATCAAATCCACGTCGAAAAAATATGGAACGTCATAACGGACTTATGCGGGTGTGTTTCATGATAATCTGGTGCTTTTTAATCACATGATGTGATTCTTTCGTGATAAGGTGGTGCTTTTTAGCTCATCTGAGCCGAATGCTCACGTGAGCTTTTCTGATAAAAACTTACTGTTGTCCGTCGTTGTCGTCGTCGTAAACTTTTCACATTTACATCTTCTTCTTCAACCAAACTTGGTACATAGCATCCTTAGCTGTAGGTGAAGACGATTCAAGTTTATTCAAATGTAGGGACATGCCACCTTACTAGGGGATATAATCACAAAAGTACAAAAGTAGGTGGGGGTCATTTAAAAATCGTCTCAAGAACCACTGGACAAGAAAAGCTGACATTAACCTAAAAGCTATCTGACATAGAGGAGATTCAAGTTTTTTAAAAATCATTACCCACCCCCACCCCACCCCGGGGGGGGGGGGGGTATCCTGGGGACACAATAGTTTTCAAGAATTACTAGACAAGAAGAGTGGAGGTTTACCTGAAAGCTTCCTGATATAGAGTAGATTCAAATTTGTTCACTTCATGGCCCCCGAGGGTAGGAGGGGCCACAATAGGGGAACAATGTATTGCATGCTGATATATAGGAATAGCTTCTTCTCCAGAACCACTGGGCCAGTTTAATCAAACTTGTAACAAATCATTCTTAGGTGAAGGGGATTCAAGTTCGTTCAAATGATGGACCATGCCCCCTTCAAAGGAAAGATAATCACAAAAATAGGACGGATTCATTTAAAAATCTTCTCAAGAACCACTGGGTCAGAAAACTGACATTTACATGATTACTTCCCGACAAAGTGGAGATTTAAGTTTGTAAAAATCATTACCCCTGGGGTTAGGGTGGGACCACAATAGAGTATCAAAGTTTTACATGTTATGGAAACCAAACTAGCTAAATGGCATAAAGTATCCTTAGATGAAATTTGTTAAATATGAAAGGCCATACCCATCAACAAGGGCATATAATGTTTAATGAATTTGTAGTCAAGTTTAATAATTAATGTTGATAGATAACGAATTTTTAGTCGCTACCTTCGAAAAGCTTTTTTCTGAACTAAACTGGTTTGATAATGATAATTTTGCTCAAGCTTGTTTATTGCTAGGAACCGCTGCTCAGATGAGCAATGTGGCCTATGGGCCTCTTGTTTATTATATACTGTGGTTCTTTCACGATAAGGTGGTGCTTTTTTATTATTATATTATGTACTAGTTCTTTCATGATAAGGTGTTTTTTCTTCTAAATTGTATTCTTCTTCAGTATATGCTGTGGTTTTTTCATTACATGCTGTGAATCGTTCATGAAAGGGTAGTACTTTTTAAATAATGTACTGTGGTTCTTTTTTGAAAAGATGTTTTTATATTATATTCTTTTTCATTACATGCTGTGATTCTTTTATGTTAAGATGGTGACACTTTAATATTACATGCTGTAGTTTTTATCATCATGAGATTGTTGCCTTCTACATTCATGCTAGAGGTTTGTTTTTGTTCAAAAGATGGAACTTTTTTAATAAACGCTGGTGTTATTTCTTTGTATGATGGTGACTATATCAAATTGAAATTTTTCATATTAGGCTGTGAATATTCATTATGATGAGGTTTATTAAGAAAGCTCCATTTTAAAAAGTAAAACCCACCAACATGAATGTAAAAAGCACCATGATGAAACCACAACATGTAATAAAGTGTAAAAAGAACATATAACAAAAAAGCACCATTTTATCATGAAACACGACCTTATCATGAAACACGACCTTATCATGGAAGAACCAGACCACACCATGAAAAAGCACCACCTTATGAAACACAGCCACCTAAGATAGTTATGGCGTTCCATAATAAAGATATACATGTATTATATTTGCACGTGGGCAACCACGGCCGATCAGCTCTATTCTTATAAACGGATTTCAAAAGATAATTACTGTATTTTACAGGTTCTCGAATATATGGGATTCATTTTAATGCAAGTTGAAAATCGGCTTTCACCATCCCTTTACTTTAAATTATATTTACAGGTATCATAAGATAAGCCATCACCAACAAGCTTTAGAACCACCTAGGTGAGAAATTCAATTCAACTTTCAGAAATTAACATCACATCGGGAAAATGTTTCCACTAGGGCATATAATTTTGTTATATGCTTTCATTAAAATTCTATAGGATGATTTTATTATTCAATACGAAATCCCCCGGGGTTAAAGAGCATAATTTGTCAAAGTTCTGTGAAATACAGTCGCATGACAAAAGTTTGTTCCCAATATATTCTATGTAAAATCATCCTTTTCAAAAGCTTCTCTTAGAGCAAATTATTAGTCAAGTTTGATGAAATAAACACCATTGAGTTTAGAAATATCAGAAATTGCTGTCATATCCCCCCCCCCCCCCCGAAATTTCTTACGATGAAATATATTGCTTTATTCACAATATATAAAGAATAAGTACTTTTAAGGTATTTCCACCCTCCTGTGACGTCATTAAGATTTTGCAAAATCAACCCCAAAGCGCTGTGGGGAAAAGGGTAACGTCATCATTCAGCGGCGAAAGCAAATGCTACTGTTACGTCGTAGGCGGCGTGATAGACAAAGAGTTAATAAGATTTATGCATGACAGGAACATAAATTTTGCTTGAGTCTTATTCAATAGTTATTGTAAAAAATCTTGTTTACTATAAAATATTTGAAAAGTCAAAGTTATATATAAATGATGAATTATATGTTCAAAATATAGAATCCAAGGGCAATGACTCTGTTTTCATTTAATTATTTATCGAGTCCATTATGCGGTAGATTTCCTTTATTTTTCACAGCTGTTTCGTATATTTTTTAAAGAAACAATTTCATGAAATAGTTATGAATACTACTATACCGTTATAACAAGTTTTTTTTTTTATGAATTTTGATAATGCTGTTTAAGGAAAATTGCAATTTTCTGACGTTGATAACAGGTATATATTGTGCTAATTGATAAAAATTTGATTAATACCGCAACATACTTATTTTATCATTTTTATTTGTTACTAAGTTATATTATTTGAAGAATCAACAATCAAATAAGATTGAACCTATAATTCTAGAGGGGTGGGATTGCTTAAATTAAAGTCCGTGTTAAAATTGTCAGATATCTACAGTTTGAGACTAGAGAATTATTCTGAAACAATTAGATGATACGGCAAATATTTCTAAGATTAGTGCATTTTATTTCATCAAAATTATACTAGAAATGAGTTCAGGAGAAAGTTTTGATAAAATATGGTTTTGTATGGAAACAAACATTTGGCCAAGGAGTGTATTTACATTTCTAAAGTTTACATTTCTAAAGTTTTAGTCTGATATCATTACAAATCGTAACGCTATCCATTTCCTCATGAATGCGCTTCATTTGTGTACAATATCAATGCATGTATAAATGTTAATA
This sequence comes from Ostrea edulis, assembly GCF_947568905.1. NCBI lineage: Eukaryota > Metazoa > Mollusca > Bivalvia > Ostreida > Ostreidae > Ostrea > Ostrea edulis. The sequence continues at coordinate 42,440,074 of NC_079165.1, forward strand.
AATATAGTGCGGCTATTTTGATAGCTAGAAAATCCAATAGAAATGAAAGTTGAATGTAAATATAAAAAGTAAATTTCATTTTTGAAAACACATGAGACTATCCTGGTATAGTTGTCATTAAGTACTAACGCGGGAATGAAATGCAATCTACTGTGTACATGGGTATATACGGTAGCTTAGTTTGTTTCCATTAAGACCCGCATGCCAGGGCGTGATTATAAGGAGGATTTACATGGAAAATAAAACTGGTGACGCCAAAAGTGTTTTAAAAAGCAATTTTTCAGTCTTACTTAAATTTGGTTATATACCAATTACATAAGAAAATCAAAAAATATCATTTGTAATGTTTGAGTTACTTTATCATATCATAAAGAATAAATATAATTAGAGATAAACATATAAAAGAGTATCCTCTCATTCATATATTGATGATAGGTACAACCACTTGCATTTAAGTTCCAATTTACAAATGTATCTATAATCCTTCGCAGTTAATATCCAGTTTTAAACGAAAATGAACTTCATCGATTGAAAGGGAAATAGGTTTAATATTGATGAACAAATCCTGCGATTTTTATATCATGATAGATTTCCTGCAGGATAATAATGAAAATTACGCCCTTTTCACATTTTTTCCACAGTTGTTTGATTTTTATAGAAATAAACTGATTCCGTGAGAAACTAAATATCTCATAACTCATTAATGTAAAACGCCCGGCCTCGTAGGATTTCAGATAGGGACTTTTTCATATCCATATCGCTTAATATACGTACAATTTTTATTTCAGTGTTGATAAACTTTTAAAATACGAAGACAGCTTAGGGTAGTGTCTATTTTGGGGAAAACACTTTCTGCGTATGAATCAAATTGTTGTGAATTCTAAAACAATATTCATCTCAATACGTCATGTTGGTTACCGTACCCCTCGAGAGAATTAAGCAATGGAAACAATCTAAAATACACCCTGCTTTCACTGGAATTCAACTTAAATGTCGAAAATCCTACAAAGAAATATCCATGGGTTGTTCTTTTCATAGCAAAAAGAGAAAGCCAGCGAATTGAATACATCTTGAAATCAAAGTACTGAAAGTACTGATGGGAGTTGATTTTATGTAGATTTGCACCAGGTGCTTCTGGGATTGAGAATTCTTCAAAAATAATAATAATAATAGAAACGTACGCTCAGAAGTCATACTCTTGTGTTGTGTCTCTATAACAATCAACATATAGACACTGGTAACTTAACACATTGTCTGGATTCTATTTTACATTTTGTACTGTTCCAACATACATGTAGTACATAGTAATACTCTTAAAATTGCTCATTTTTGTCAAAATATGTCACTACACTAATATTCTAGCACAAGAACATGTTTGAAAAACTCCACAACTTAATAACTCTTTGGTTTACGCTAATGTTTTCATTTCCCCTCTACAACTCCATTTAAAGATTGACACGACTTAACACAGCTAAACAATTCCCCATTTCTTGAAGTGCAAGAACTTGTACTTAAACATCAGACATTTACGTATCCTTTATCTTTAAAATTATGTATGATCTTACTTGAAATTTGAAATTCTATTCCTAGAGCTTAATGCAATTCATCTAAGAAAATTTTGATGTACATAACTTCGTAAGCATCAACAAATGACAATAAAATAGCTACAATTTATTCAATTTACAAAAACAGCCATGTGTTCTTAATTTTGCACATGTGAAAAGATGAAAATAACGGACAGCGATCAGTTTCATAAATCCTAAAAGGAATATAAAATTAAGAGTTGGACAAACACGGAGTCCTGTATATATCGGAGGTTGGACCTGGCGCTTAGGAGGAGTAAGCATCCCCAGTCGACCAGTCACACCCGCCGTGAGCCCTATGTCTTGATCACTTAAACGCATGGGATTGTGTACAGGACTCCTTGTCCCACTCCTCCTTGTATTTTTGAATGGTATTTTGGGTGTATTTTTGATAAAACGGGAAACTTCAGTCAGTTCAGTATTTTTTTTTAATGGAATACTCAAATCTCGCATAGAAATCGTTTTTAAAAAAATGTCATATCAACGATCATTAGAAATGAATAAAGTGTGCCGGTGACATTTTAAAAAAAAATCTGCACTTTGCTGAGAAATCCTATCGAAAGAGCAATTACCAACTGAAAGAACGGTCATTCTAAATCTACTGATGATTCTTGATTAAATGCATCGCTATTTGGTGCGCAATAATTTCTTCACGCTGTTCAATTGCACCGTTATAACCTCACCACCTACAACGAACGGAAGGTGTGAAGTTGATATCTTTCTGTCGCAGTCCACTATTTTTAATACAATCCCCCCTGAAGAGGTTTATGAATACCATTAGCTGCAAGAAAAGGCAAGAGAATACCGATGGTAGTAAAAAGACGCTTGACAATGTTTATTGTGTACAAACGGCCGGATAAGTTTAGACTTATAGCATGGAAAGTAGGGGGAATTTCTCTTTGGTATCCTGAGTGTCAGAAAATACCACAGAAAGTGAAAATGGTAAATTAGATTTGGATGTAAAAGAAAAATTAAAATTTCCAGTGTCTGGAAAAATCATTGGAAATATATCCTAATATCTCACATTTGTAGACTCTTAATCATGATTTGGAGCATAATGGTGTTGACAAAATGTCTACTTGAAGGTTAGATCAAAACAGAACAATCGAATTTGGATCTGAACACATGGAAGGGGTTTGATGAAATTTTTTGTTTATATGGAGTCACACCTTTTGAAAAAAGAATGTTATGTGAAGCATTGTCAATTGCAATTTGACGAAAGTACAGACCTATATTATATTAAAAATATGTAAGTATATCAATCTGACTAAAGTACAGACCTATATTATATCAAAAATATTTAAGGAATGGCTTTAATTCTGGGGCAAGTTATACGAGTATAACCTGGTTTGGGTCAGTTTACGCTTTATAATCCGCGAAACGGATTATAAAAAAGCGTAAACTGACCCAAACCAGGTTATACTCGTATAACTTGCCCCAGAATTAAAGTCATTCCTTATAATTTAATGCAAGAGACAAAGATGCTAACCTTCGTTTATCAAAATGTACATAAACTCGAATAAATACAAGTCAACCAAGCCGCGCAATGATTTACTTAGCAACAGCGACACGAAGCGTCTCAATCGTAACTACTCGTCTATTTCTGTAACCGCAAATGAACCTCGTATGTGGATCGACGCCATCAGAGTTGGTTGTTACGTATACATAAACGTAACTTTGACGTCACAGTCGTACGTTACACTATGAAACGTGAACTTTCAAATGCATCTAAGATATTATAAACATCTAAGGTATTGTACCACTATCAATTTCCACTTACATGTTATGTATTAAAGTGAATAAGACGTTAATGATACCAAAACTGAATCTGTAGTGAAAATATAAATAACATATTATTCAGGGATTCAGTTCTGTCCTTTTAACTCACATCCACGGGCGCGCTTCCGGCGAAGAAATGCATCGATTTGATGCAATTCTTGCGCTGATCCACGTCTAGCTATGACGTCACAGCCTACTGCACTACGTTACGAATTCTGAAAGAGAAAATGCATCCTAAAATTATTGTATACATTTTTACACATGTAATATCACTTCAAAAATGGGATTTTCATTGACCTCAACTCCAATTTTTGACAAATCTGACTTATTCTGAGTGAAACTATACCAGTCCATCATGTCAACTGCCCTAAATGTGTACGCAATAAAATTATTTAGAAACCCTACACTTCTGTGTATTATGTTGTCATTTTAGAGTGATGTGAGACGTTCGAGTAAGATCCCTGTGCCGAAAAAATAATATTACAAGTAAATTGTATCCATGGTAGAACTGTAGAAGTGACCTTATATATAGTGCTACATGCTGAACATGTAATCATGAGAACCTGTGTAGAAAAAGATGGATTAGAGAGAGATGTAGGGACATAACCGCTCTTAAAATCAAGAAAATTTCCCACTTCACTGTCTACTTCTTTACATACTGTATATGTATAGATGTGAAATATGTTCTAATTAAGTAAACAACTCCCCAACAAGATTTTGAATCCCTGTTCTCTTCTTACATTCTATTCTATGCCATCCTAATAGTGAAAACAAAAGATTCATGCAATTCAGCCAAATGTCAAAGGGAGGTGGCTTGTTTACAAGTACCTACCCATAAACAAGAAAATGGTGTTAACTGTGTTTTTTGTGTAAAAGATGTCTCTAAAATGACTTATTTCTCTATCTGCAAGTATTTTTCAATAATTATGTATCATGGTGCTGAGAAGAAGTGTGATCTACTGTATCTGAAACCTGTAAATGAGTACAATTTGTTAATAACATGTAGAACTAGACCAAAATATCTTACGTTTTCCTGGCCTTTTTAATGATTTTGATATTTACTATCCTGGCGCAGTAAATATCAAAATCATTAAAAAAGCCAGGAAAACGTCAAGATATTTCGGACTAATGTAGAACATGTAAAACTACATGTAATCTATGTATAGAGAATACAAGGTACATGAAGTAACCCAAATAACATTATTTTAGCCACTTTAAGCTGATTTGCATGTACTTACATGCCACTATGATACTTGACCAGATTTCAATATTTTGAGGATGCATGTCCCATGAAATGAGCTGCAGTGCAGAGCTAACAAGTAGCCATTTGAAGTTTATCATGAAACCAACATGAAATAAAATTTTGATGGGTTTGTTTTCTTTTCCATGTATTTTAGATTATCCTTTCTTCTTCTTCAAGTAATATTAAGCTATGCTTTGAAAAGATAGTACTATTCGATTAACAAATGACGTTAATGACTACATTGTATATACAGTACATAGTATATTAGGCCTACATTGTTGACGAGATACTCTATAACCTTGTGATCTGCCCTATTTTCACAGCGTTGTTGTACTAAATTCTTTATGCTCTTAGAGTTTTGGTTATCCTAGCCTGAAAATTACTACTTTCTAAAGAATGAAAAACTTGGTCATTGATCTAAGAGCAAAATGATTAGTGTTTAAAATGCAAAATATTGAGCTCTGTGTTCATAGGCGTTCATTGCTACAAAATATGCGCTTGAACATCAAATGAAGCAAATCTGTGGATCCTCATTACTTCCCGAATAAGAACGAGATACTTTACTTCCGTAATATCGAAACTTTGAGTTCATTCAAAGGGTGTAATGATGAAAATTCTATCAATTACATCATACAATACTACGCGTGATGCCTAGTAACTGTAAGTTCGGACCGTTTTCACATCGGGAAACAATAAATATCAACAGATCTTAATGTTAGAAATGTTTCATCAAGTAGTTTCTATAAGTTTATAACCCTACTAACCTCTATAAACTACTACATACCATATAAATCTGTAAACAACATTGCAGTCGACACCCAGACGACTGTCTCTGCCGTGTCACGTGACTATGGAATCGACGTGGCGTCAGCATCTCTAAGGACTCGATATGCGGTGAAGTATGAAGCGCGAGCTCGAGGACTTATGTACTAAGGCTAATCCACGTCCGAGTCTTCTTACCGGTTACGGAAAAAGACGAGCGCGTGATCCGATTGGAAGCGTCTAGCTGCGAAGCCAAAGGTCGCCATCTTAGTTCTACGGAGCCTAGCCATTTATCAAAATATTGTATCGAAAGTGAAGTTTATCATGATAGAAAATATGTGCAGACTATCCATGTAATGCGTATTTCGCTGCCCTTTAGAGATAGAGATCGACTTTGAAGTCGCTCATCTCCGACATATTGAGAAAATACGGGAAATTGCATTGTTTAGGCCTACCCAAAATAAATCTTCAAATATCAGAAAATGCAATAATTTACGGCTTTCAACTCTGTGAAAACTTCTACTAAACGAAAACTTACCCTTGTATGCAATGTTGTCTCTAATAGTAAATCCGACACAAGAAAATATGTAAGCAAGTAACAAATAGCGATCCACATGTCAATGTGTCTGACGTCATGTGATAAAATGTGACGTATAAATTTTTGTTTGCTTTGTTGAAAGACGGATCAAAGAATGAAACAACGCACCCCCCCTCCTTTTCCCCAGTAAGAAATGTATTTCAAAATGAACAGGGTAATGCTTACTTGGCAAATCATTAATTCGAATATAATATCTTTGTTTTAATCTATTAATAGGGTCGGAAAGTCTCGTTTACTTTCACTTTCGATTTACTACTTCCGGGCAGCAGTCGATAAATGTCACTTTGTTTTGCTTTGGTTTAATCCGAGATTCCTCTGACTCTTACCCCCCGCTTTTATATTTGACATGTGCGGGGGAGAGTCAGAGCGGACTCCATATTGAAAAGTGGGAATTCAGCGACACCAGCTAGTGTCGCTGCTTTACCTACCTCTTACAACTTTATTTCGCGGATTTATCTTCCAAGACGTGAGAATTCAGTTAACGGAAGATAAATCTATAAATAGACCATGATTAATACGATGGGGGGGGGGGGGGGGGGGGGGGGACACATTTACAAGGTAATGCAGTTTCTCACTTTCATTATGTTTTAATTTTTAATTAATAATGATATTGCTTATGTTTTTATTGTGACCCTCACGGAAAATACTACCAATTTGGAAACAAAAAATGTTCAAAGACGATTGGGATCACTGAAATTACATGTTTTTACAATATTTACATTAAGAAACATAAAAGAGGACCTAGAAAAAGTTTTTGATACACATATACTTCATTTCTGTATATGTGTTTGTAAAACACTATGCCTCTTGTGGCAACAAAGAAATAGTAAACTTTCACCCATACATTTAGATCTTAAATTAATTCAATTGAGATTGTGGTGTTTGAATTCTTCTTGAAAATGAAAATTTTGATACAAGATGTTTATTTACTGTTTAATAATGCAGTGGTGGGACAAGAGGGGGTGGGGGTGGTGCCATCCCCCATTTGGTAGTTCATATGTAACAAATATGGGGATTTGGGTTGCAATTTTGATAATTTTAATTTACACACATATTTCTTGTAGGGGGATAGTATAAATTACACTTGCCCCTCCCCTCCTTTGCAAATTTTCTTGATCCACCCCTGCAATACTTTTAATGATATTCACTTGATGTCTATGGTTGTTACAGATGCTGTTATATACATCATTTCCTTCAGATGTATCAATGTGTTGGTGACTGTTATGAAGAGAATGGGGCCATTTTAACAACTTCTAGGATGGGCGGTACAAGGGTTCATACCAGTGATCAATTTCTCATGACTCTTATGAAGTTGCACCTAAATCTAAGGGATCTACATTTAGCAGGCCAGAGGGCTCAATGCCGAATTTACCTCTGAAAGAATCGCAATGGATACAACAAACAGAACACTGGATTTAATTTTAAAAATGAATAACTAGTCATTGATGGTGACATTGTTGATCATTGAGGTGTATTGGAGATGTTGAAGCCAGGTGATATATGATTCTTGCTAATAAAGGATTTGATATATTTGATCAACTTTAATCAGGAGTGACATTGAACATAACACCTTTTCTTTCATCAAAATCTCATTTCAGTAAGGATGAAGCACAGCTGTTACAAGACCAGGAAGAGTCAAATTCATGTGGAGTGTGCAATTTAATAATTAAAAACATCCATATTCTAAATCATATACCTTCACAATACAGACATATATATCCGCCCACTAAGATTTTCAACTCTGTGTGACTCTTGTACATTTGCAAATCCTCTACTGAAGGAAATAGCTGATATGAATTCCACAATTTATTAAATCTTACCTTTGGACTTAAGATACTATAAATGTACAACTTCTTACTCACATTATTCTGCATTGTCAAGTTGTATTAAATGCATTCAAGTAAATGATAAAGTGAGCATTTATTTAAGGCTGCAGCGTCTACTAGTCAAAGAAATTGTTACAATGGTGATTCATGCACATCTTTATACTGATCATTTGTAGCAAAAACAAAATAAAACTAATGGAAAACATTTGAATTTTCACAAGTCTATCTAGTTGGTTATTGCAGAGAGGGCACAAAGGCTCGATCATGTGTGCCAAGTATAATTCCCATAATTCATCTCGAAGGATGAGAATCACTTCCATGTTCATTGGTGTTCAAACTATGAAATCACAAGTGGTGCCTGTGAGGTAAAGCTGATGGAGAACTTGATGCCCATAACCATGGCTCTCTTTGAGATGCAGCGCACCTTCCGTGTTGCACTCTGAAAATTTTACCCAAAAAAAATTAAGAGACTGACATCCACTATGTCTATATATTCTTTCATAAAAATACCAATGCTAGATCATTCTTATTTGGACATTCAACATTTTCTTATAGCATAATAAAATTTATATACTTATACCGCTGTCTGATAGAATTTGTAAAGAAAAACTTTATAATGATATCTGCATTTATCTAGTAAAAAATCCCTATATGTTTGCACAGACATCCTTTGCTGTTGCAGAGAAAGGATATTTTTAAAATTTCTATATTGTCTGGAGATGCATTCATTTTTGGTGAACCTTTATATTTTGGGATCACCTGAATATACATGTATACAAGTATTCATTACAGAATTAATATTGATAGCTTGACGAGCATATATGTTGCATAAAGAGCTGTGGTGAGTTACCAATATTCTGATTGCCTGGGTGGATACATTTCTCTCATTGCCATAGCTTTACGAGGTGCAGACTTAAGATGCTTTATCCAGCTGTGTTGTTTGCCCTTTTATATCTAAAAGATTAAGAAATTAACATTATAGTCATTGTCACACAAAACATGTAGATTATGCACACTAAAATGCAAATTGACTATCTGGACTAGTCAATATTTCATAATAGACATATAACATCTTTTATCAATTTAGCTGAAATTCAGATAAACCAAATTCATAAGATATACATGTATTTATATCTACAATCTATGAAATATGCCATTGGCGGCCACGGATTTAAGAGGAGATAGATCTCCGCCTCATGACCCCCCCCCCCCCTTATTTGAATTCCTGGGTCTGCAATACTAGTATATATAGAATTGCACACTAAAATGTTTGTTGACCATCTGGATTAGTGATAATTGAACTGAAATTCAGATAAATCAAAAAAATCTTAGATGCCAGTCGCGGATTTATAGCCCCCCCCCCCCGAATTTCTGGATCTGTTCCTGTATGCAGTTTTACATACCAAATGTATATAATATAATATTATAAATTACTGCAGCTACATAGTGGAAACAAAACTGACTCATGGGACTTCCATATGTCACTGATATGATTAAAAAGTTCTGTCTTCATTTTATAGAAATATCTTTATGAAATAATTTAGATAAATTTCTAAATGAAACTGTAAAATGTTCAAAATCATAGAATAAAATAGGGATATATATCCATGTTATGCACAACAGGAAAAGGTTTTATTCTTTTCTAGTGCTCTAGGGTTTTCACTCAATGCAGATTATTACGGGGGGGGGGGGGGGGGGGTACCACAACATCAATCAAGAATCAGTCTAATCAGAACTACGTAAATATATTGCTGAGATTTTGATCGAGGACTATGGGTGTATATGATGCAAACGACTGTACAGTGCATATGATGCAGACGACTCTATGACGTAAACATACCTGTACTTTGTTGGAAAATGTCTCGCATTGACGTTTGAACAACCGCTGTAATAACTCAGAGTTCTATCTAGAACAAATTTTCTAAACCCAGTTGTTATCCACCGCTTTCTCGCTTTTTGTAGTAAGCTCTATGTGGTTTTGAACGTAGCGAGTCTAGTACATTATTGATAATGCCATCCTGACAACTGTCCGGAAGTACGATTTCACGTTATTTCTCGCGAGTCACATGACGAGACTTTCCGACCCTATAGTATTATTCGACCATACATACACAGAAAGATGTTGTACAAAGGTGATTTGCGTACAAGTAGGCCTAGATGCTAATATTGACAACGAGAAAACAACATGTGTATTAAACCGAAGTATCTTATTGACATAATTGTGCACGTTGACCTTCTATTCCATAGAACGCTGTTCAAAAATAGTGCTGCGATGTAAATTTAGAGAGAGAGAGAAAAAAAATTAGTTCCGACCACTGGTTGTCAAGGGGGTGTGTCCCCATACCAAACCAAGTTATACAAAAATAACTTGCGTTCCCCAATTGGAAATTGACCAATCAGAGACAAGGATACAATAAGAATTAAATTATATAGTTATATCAATCTGACTTAAGGTATTCAATGCATAATGACCATATTTCATATCTAATAAATGGATGGTGGAATTTTTGTAATCATGGTATCATTTTGAAGGGTTCATCAAATAAAAATAATCCACCATAGGAACTTTCAAAATTTTGTTTACTGCTTGATTTATTTCACCTAGAATTTAACATTGAAATATATGGGAAAAGCATGTTTTATTACAAAATTTTAAAAAGAAATTATATTTTCATACAAATCTCTTGGTAGAAAGTTACAAACACTTTCTCTTAATGAAAATATAAAATAAAATTAATCATTGACCACACACAGTTTTAGAAAATTAGATTTTTCTTATTTTTACAAAGGGAAGACAACTCTTCCAAACAGTTTTAAGTGCAAAAGGGTCAGCTTCTAATCATTTACCAGTCATGTGAATTTCATCTGTTTCACTTTCATCATTATTTAACAATAAACATTTATGTTGATCTAAATCCTTCAAAATTGTTTATTATCCTTTCATATACATAGAATTAATATAGGTCTGAACTTAGTCAGATTGTGTCAATTGTGTTTTCATGGTTCTTTCGGATTTCCATGAAAAATTACAATCAAACTGTGAAACGCTCTGAAGGTTTTAATCATATTTGTCTTTCCACAACCGGCTTGGCCAGTTATAATGAAATTATGGTCTCTTTGGCTAGGTTAAACGCCTTTACTCGGTCTTCGTCCATGTTTATGATTTAACGATATTCTCGTACCTTTTTTCGTGAAGCTAATTGTTGATGGTATTTACATGAAAGACCTCGTCTTGTGATAAATTGTTGACTGCGACAATATATTTTCATCTATTTAATTCGTAGAAAGAATCCACTTTGTATTTTACGATATGATAAGTGAATGACTTTATAGTAAAACAAAACTCAGCAATTGATACATACAGCTATAAAACGTTTTCATACCATTTAACATGATGAACAGAATACCAAGAAATTCATTTTCTTTTCATTCCCTCTTTTTATTGAGCGATTTTAACTTAAAACACAGAAAAGCACCCGGTCTCGATCTCATTCAAAATGAACATTTTATTCATGGCGGTATATATACATCTAGCAAGATGCATCACTCACCTTTTCAACGCAATCCTGGAAGTTGGGTACGTCCCATCCTGTTGGAAAAAAGACTTGATTGTACCCATCTATAAAGGCAACAACAAACCTCGGAAATCTCCAGACAGTTACAGACCAATTGCCCTCCTCCCTTGCGTGTTTAAAATGTTTGAAAAGTTCATTCTTATTAGGATACAGACAAATATACTGCCCACAATTCCATTTCCTTGTTCTCAACAACAAGGATTCCAGCAAAAACTTGAGTGTCTAACAGCTTCTTTTAATCTGCAGGAGACTGTTTTTCATAACATTGAACACAATAGTTCTGTTTTTGTTGCTTTTTTGGACACAAAAAAAAAGCCTTTGATACGGTATGGAGGCTCGGCCTCATGTGCAAACTATTCAAACTCAGAATATCGGGCACTATGTTTTCTCTAATAAATGACTGTCACTCCAACACACACTTCTCCGTTGTAGTTAACCAGACCAGATCACAGTGGTTTCGGGTATCACAAGGCGTCCGACAGGGAGGTGTTCTCTCCACTTTCTTGTATCTCGTATTACAGGGAGGTGTTCTCTCCACTTTCTTGTATCTCGTATTCATAGATGATCTACTTTTAGAGATTCAAAATCTAAGTTCAAACATTGGCGTCTTCAATATCCAAAGCTCAAACCCTACCTTGGCAGATGACATTTGTGTTATTGCTCTCACTCCACGAGAGCTTCAGAAAATCCTAGATAACATTTTCCAATACTCCGTACGCTGGCGGTTTACCTTTAATGCTGCAAAATCCAACGTTCTTTATTTTCATCAAAAAGGTTGTAATCCCGTCGACACTTTCAGCTGGTATCTTGGTAAAGAACCTATTGAACCTTCCAATTCATACAATCATCTTGGAATTCTCTTAAGCTCTAATTTTGACCCAGGCAAAAGAACATCTAATGCTTGCAGGAAAGGACGACAAGCATTTTTCGCTCTTAAAACGTCCGAACAGCTGAACCCCATCACGGTTGCCAAACTCTATAAAAAAGTTGTTCTACCATCGGTTCTTTATGGATGCGAGCTATGGTGCGATCTTCGGGCAAAAGACATTAAGTCACTTAACACATTTCAACATTTCGTCGCAAAACATGTTATGGGACTGCCCCAACATACTAGATCAGACATGTGCGAAAGCCTTCTAGGTCTCCTACCAATTACAGCAGAGATCGACATCAAGAAATTGCAATTCTTTGGTCGTCTCTATGAACTCAACACAACATACCTTACAAAGCGTATATTCATCATCCGTCTGTTTTCCTACTTGTTCAATCCCAGTACTAAGCATTATGGGTTTATTCAGGACATCACTCTTATACTGTTGAAATACAACCTGTATCACGTGTTAACCGAGTACCTCGCAAATGGATTCTTCCCCAACAAGTCACAGTGGAAAATATCCGTGAAATCTTCCGTCATATCGTTTCACTCTTCATCTAGATGAAACCGAATGCTTGCCGACCCTGACTTCGTTCAATTTAACATTCTCTGCGCAGACAAACCACCTAAACATCTATGGGTTATTCCAGATAATATTCAAGGCATTGTTCTGTGTAAATTCATTGTGAAACTATGGACCCTCCTAAACACACCACCGGAATCGTGTTGCCTCTGTGCAAAAAGCTTTACGAACGTGTTCGAGCACATTACTACAGTCTGCCCTGAAACATCCCTGTATCGCAATGCCTGGTGGGAAACTGTGATTGAGGACTACGACATCTCACTAGGCGCTGAGTTATCTGGACTGTCGCAGAATGACTTATATTTGTTTCTTCTCGGTGCGAGAGGCTTAACTACCTCACTCTCGGACTATGACTCCCCGGGACTCCATCTTTTTAACTTTCGATTTATAAAAGATGTGGCAGCGGCGTATTACAGAAAAACAACAGCGTCCTCATAATGTTCCATGTAGCCCCTGTGCATTAACTCTATTGCAAACTTACGTGCAAATGTATTTGTATTTAACCTGATATTCCTTAAATTATGTTTATTTTCATATTATCTTTTGCACATATGTACAAATTAGCACTTATTTAAAGCTACATGTTTTGATCTTGTATCACATGAATCTCCATTGGGAGGAAATAAAGAAAGAATGAATGAATGAAAAACACAATTAGTAATGTAAAAGTCTAATTGAATATTAATTAATCAGATATTATGGAAAGTTATTTCACCATTATGACTCTAAACAGCAATAAAATCATTTAAGAACTTGGTCGCGGCCCACGGGGAAATATATATTTTTTTAAATGAAAAGGTTTTTTTCACCATGATTAAAATAATTTAATCTCTCTATTTAACAAAGGAAAGCTAAATTGACATTTTACTCATTGCATGTACCGATTTTCTAATTTCTATTGTTACACACGAGGTACACGTGCTCTATCTGTCAATCAGCTAACGTTTGCTGCTTAAGAACTTGGTCGCGGCCCACGGGGAAATGTGTATAAAAATGTGTATTAAAAATCCTGAAATTCTATGGCGTGTGCTTTGATTTTCAAACTTATGACAAATTTTCTTGAAAACAACACAATATTTGGGTTTTCATCAATATTTAATTTAACTCAGCATTAAATGTGACGATTCACGATATTTTCGGTTCGCTTCCATTTGATGCTAACACAAATCATTGCCGATCGTTTGTTTTCCCGATTGTGGATACGTGTCTTCATGTACATGTATGTATGTTTGGATTTGAAAGGTCCACGTAAATGCTATAGAATACGCAGAAACCGCAATTTTAAAGACATCGACTTTTTTCTAGGCTCACTGTCAGTCGTGGTTTTTTTTTTTTACCTGTACTGTACCTGTACTGTATATTATGATCGGTGATATTCTGTCTGCGTGTAGGAATTTTTTTAATAGTGCATGAAATATCGCTATTGACATTAGATTGTATTTCTAGTGATATTTTGGTCGTTTTTGAATGTACATACTCAACTGACCGACGGTGGGAAAGTAAATGTTACAGAAAGTACGCATTTAAACAAGTAATACGTACATTATTATTCTTTATTGCTGAAGACATACGTCTTATGGCATACATGTTTACAAAAATAATAAACAAGTTAACAATTGTATAGTATGGCATGGCATGACATTATATGGTATGTTACACAATACTGATGTGAATTTATAGACAGAGAATGCTACATAAGTAAATCATTACGTAAATTAAAGGCACAGTAAAGATATTTCCCCAAATTACACAACTCTTTGAAATTTTTTACACTTAATAATTGTATAAGTTTAAAAACAGATGGGTTTTTCCAATAATACTTCTTGATATATTTCCTGCGTAATTCAATAAAGTAAGGGCATTTTAAAATGAAATGAAATTCATCCTCAATATCTAAATTACAAAGTTTACAATAGCGTACACACGGTTTACGAACTACATATTTGCTGCTAGCACTGAACAACACATCTGTTTGTAAAGAAGTGCCCAGGTCCACACCACCTTGAGCCGAGTGACTGCATAAAGGAGTTGATAAAATCAACTCCCAAAGAGAATGTAAAATGAAATTAGCATTTCTTTGCTTTCTATTTCCTCGCGTGTAAAATCAAGTTTCATTGAAAATTTTGCGTTCCATTTCTAATAGAGTCTCCCTAAAGCCAAATTACTACTTCATTTTGTATCATTAGGGAAATACTAATCCCATTACATCAATCCTGGTACATGTATGTCAAATAACGAGTTATAGTAACGCTACTCCTCTGAGTACAATTTTCAATCAAATGTAAAAATTTTCTGCAGCCACTGAAGCTATTAGTGTACTTCATTTTAGGTTATTAAAGGGCGCTTTACTCACTCAAGGACCTATCTAGTACTGCTACTCGCGCAAGGATTAGGGACAAAATTTAATACAATTATGGTCAACTGTTTCTACCGATTCGCGTCTTGACACTCCATATATAATATACCAAATCATTAGTAACAAAACTAATAATAAAATAAAAAATACAACTCAACCTATTTTTGAACGATGGTCCTTTCACTCAGAAAATCTATCCTGACCAAAAGATAGACCATACGCCATAAACAATCGTTTTTGCAAAATCTTATCCGTTAGCCAATCTTTGATTCTCTAGAATTCTAACCCTTTTTGCAGAATCTGAAGAAGTTTAGTAAAACATGACAATATTCTGATGTTCTTTTGAGAAATTTAATGTGTGATTTGTTGTGATTCCCCTAGCAGACGACAGTTGTTTTTGGAAAGGTTGAAAAGTCGTAACATGCATGAATGAAATTAAATGCGTATATTATAGACATAAACGTGCATTCGACAGTCAGTTCAGTTAATGTAAAGATAAACAATGAAATGTGTATTTAGTGTTTGATGGAGTAAATGATTGTTTCCAGCATGATATAAAAATGAATATTCTTACAATACTGGAGTCCATCGTATCCCTAACAAAACCACACTATTTTGTTTAAGCATTAAAAATACTTGTTTGTGTGATGTTAAGCACGGTTGGTTGTATATTACACTGTAATTATTTAATTAAATTTTGTATGATCCGATGTCTATGTATTATTTTTGTACTTATTTACTTTAAAGCAGATTAATTAGTTTACAGTATAACGTTATTAACTTTTCCATGATTACATGCTTGAAAACATTTGTATGTAAAAGAAAACAATGAGAAGATTATTAAAAAAGTAAATAGTAGCGGGTACGCATGAATTATACATTGTCTGTTAGGCGTCTATAAATAGCCACACATGGGTTAGGGGAATCCCAACATGGTGTATAACTTAGACGAGATTGCCTAACCTTAAGGCTGAAAGAGCGTAAAACAACGAATTCCTAAGAGTTATTTGATAATTTTATTTCTCTGAACCTTATGGCAATGTACTGTTGTAACAAAATACACCGCCTTAGACGGATAAGACCACTGGTGATCTGAGAGTTTGAACTGATCACGTGACTGTTACTGGAAATGGCAGAGTAACGCGGTTGTTTGTAAACACCGATTTAAAATCAAATGATTTTTACAAGATGGAAAAAAAATTGATCGTAATTCGGACCATACAATTCTAACGTCTCACTCGAAAAATTTTCATTCATATGGAGACGTCACCATTGCCGGTGAAAAGCTGCAAATTTTGACCTATGCTCGGCACACACAGCCTTTGAGTAGAGAGGGATCTTTATCATGTCACACCTGTTGTGACACGGGACATTGGTTTTTGCGGTCTCATCTGAAGCATCACCCCATTTAGTCGCCTCTTACGACAAGTAAGGGGTACTGAGGACCTATTCTAACCCGGATTCCCACGGGACTGTAAAGCACGGAAGTGTATTAAGGTCATATGTTTAATTGTTTTTTATTTCTTCAAAATAGCTCTGCCCAGTAAGGCTTTGTCAATTTCAAATTTGGCAATGCTAACAATTGTGAAATTGACTTTGTCAACATGGTGATACGTGCCTTAATATTGACATTGTACTGTAAGAGTTGGTACTGCCAACTTTTAATGTCGACATTTATCAACTTTAAAGTTAGATTTACGGACCGAAGCCAGGCCTTTTAATGTGACGTATAAGTAACATATGGAATTTCCCGTGTAAAACCTTGACAATCTCTGAGGCAATGTATCCTCGACCTTCACATCACTAATTGCTAATTCAGTGTATGACCTGCGTAGCACAAGGTGTTTGGGTTTATATTTCTAATTGATAAATCATGAAGTTCTGAACCACCATCGTTACAATATGAGTACATATACGTGCTAAGAAAAAAATGGATCGTGTTTTTCACTTTCTGCATTATCGAAGTTTGGTAGCTATCCACTTTTGGACTGTCAATAATGTCATGTGAATTATAAGGAGAGTCACGTATTCTGAGGGGAATATAGTCCAGTCTAATAAGGACTTAAATGTTGCATTTGAAAATATGTTAATTGCGCAGGTCAGCAGTGCGGGAATGGCTGGATTCGATATTCACTTTTGTCAAAATCCCTCAAGTCGTCTCGCACATCGAGTTTCTTATTGTGTAAAGGTTTTGCATCCTAACTGAGCAGCATCATGATCATATGTACTCTGTATGTGGTCCCACTTACATCCAATTTTCAATATGAAGTATGGGCTATAAATCTCTCTTACTCGTAAGTCCTCAGATCTCTCATGAATTCACACCTACCATACGTTTGCGTGATATCTCCATCAGAAGAATGAAATGTCGTGTCATCAATGCGAATATTGAAGTCACCAATGCCAAGTATAAAGTTGACAATGCCAAATCAAAAATAGTGTTGCCCTTTGTGTGCTAGCGGAAAAAAATACCCAACGGATATAGTGTGATTAATTTGGTGGCTACTAATCAACTATGATGCTTATATCAATTCTTTATCAAATACGTTCAAAAACTGCTTTGTTTATTTAAAAATTTCATAGTTTTAAAAATATTCAAAAACATATTCCATTTACTTGATAAATTCATAATTTGTAACAAGATACATTAATATTCTTTGATATTCATTTTGATATTGAAACATCGTGTGGAAAGCATTTGTAGTTTGAGTGTAGTGTGTAGTTTTTGCACTTAAAACTATCATCTCTTAGTTTTTCTGTGATTTTAATGTCCAACTGTGGCTAAATGGGAAGAGAAGTCTCTAAAAGATAATTCTTTATGTTGAAACATATGACATATACTTAAAAACTATAAATCAATGAATTTCCAAACATGCTTGCACTTGAAAATAAAATTTGGCAGATTTCATATTTATACATATGACTTCTACAGTCGATCTATTGTTCAATCTTAAAGCATTTCATGATCAACTTGATCGAAAATACAATATTTCATGATCACAATAGCTGCACCTATTTCAACAAGAAGTCGCATGAAAAGGATTCGATTAGGTCACAAAGGTCAGCGGTGATAGCTCCCCACTGAACACTTGCGACTATCGAGTTTAAATCGAAATGTGAACCATCCGGTAAGTCTCTGTCATCTTCATCTTTAAAATCGTCTTCATCCTCAAGCTGTCCAGACATTGACAGACCGTGTTAATGTCAAGAAACTGAAACTGATGTACATTGTATACATTTTATGACTTTATATGAGGTGAATGCATTACTTTATAGTTTTTGAAAAGCCGGGGGTCCATTAGCCGCAGCGTTTATTGAGTCCAGCATCTTTTCCTTTTTACTTAGATTTACTATCAAATAATATACATTGAGATAAATACAAAAGGAAAGTGCGTCATCATGACAAACTAAACGGAGTGATGCAATACATAAACATCCCCAAAGCATTGACTGCTGTGTGCAGTGAAAACTGAAAACGATAACCTTCTAGAAGTTAAGAAATATAACCTATGCTGCTGAGTAACAGAGGAGAAATGAGATGAAAACCTGAGGGAACAAATATATCATAGGCATATCATATCATATAGAATGATATTGCTCTAAAGCAAGGCAGTGACACAAGATGCACTAGATAGGCACAGAGTACATGTATGAGCTCGTCTCCCTCCATACAATGTAAGAACACTAGTGCTTTGTCCCGAAATCTACGGATTCCTATATATTACATGTATGTATTTATTGAAGTTATCACAACACGTGTATCTATCGAACACGTGTTTATCTGGTGTTTGTTATGTAGACTGCCGATCTGATTGGTTACCGTATTTATAGAATACCTGTTCTACAGGTATTCTAATAAAGCTCGCACGCTTTACTGTATGTGAAAGTTTACGCCATTCGAAGGCCCACTCTCAGTACAGTCAGACGTTTCCCCGCCCACCCGCCCTCACATATTGATCCTTTTCTATTGATTATTATTTGTGTTTTTGTCTTTGTAGATATGAGTTTCGACAAGAGAAATTAAAATTGTATATTTTGATTCATTAAACTGCACTTGCGAGAGCGTTTCTGTAACTATATACGTGTTGTTATTTATTTTATAAATTATTTATGTTCGTTTGAGTGGAAACGAATAAGAACATAAACGTGATTTAAGTATATGTTGGTAAACTTTTCTCGAGTACCATGGAATTTTGTGCCGAGCGAAGCGAGGGACAAAATCGAGTGACGATAGAAAAGTTTAACAACATACTTAGTACATGTTTCACACGAGAAATAAAAACTCTTCGTTGTCTCTATTTAATTTATTATAATCCTTCCGTATTTATTATCCTTTAATCAAGATCATCAGCATTTATCTTGATTTGTGCAATTTTGTATTGGCTGGGTTTGATAATTTGTGCCCTCAAGGAGATTTTACCTGTATTCAAGAGTCGGGTGAGGGTGCACAGTGAGTTGTTTTCAAGAATTATTAGGTTTTTCGTACACACGCAATATATCTCCATCCATGTTTGAGGAATCTCTGCCATGCCTTTTAAGCTAAGAACTTTTTAAAACTATTATTTTGGGCATTATAGAAAATAACTTCCATGCGTTTCCTAGATATCATTTCAAAAAATTATCTTATAAAACAGACTATTTGGGTGACCAACAAGAACGGATCAGACATGCTGATAGAGAGATATAAAACTGTCCAGGCTGTGTCTTTTAAATTGGTTTCAAATGGTAGATTACTGGATGTATCACTTTGTGACCGAAGCCCGAACACAAGAAGATGAGTGCACATCATATACTATTTTCAGAGAGAGAGAGAGAGAGAGAGAGAGAGAGAGAGAGAGAGGCCTAAGCCACCTAAATTTTGTGTTTTTACCAAGTCTGGTAATTGACACAGTACAAGTCGTATTCAGAAAGCGCGACGCCCTTCCTTGATTGTTACCAATTGTAGCGGTCAGCCGAATTCGATCGCCGATGGCCAGTTAGCTCAGTTGGTAGAGCACCTGACTAGAGATTCAGGGGGGCCCGGGTTCAAATCTCGGTCTTGTCCGTTGCATTTTCTCCCTTCCTGTTACACAATCATTTCTAAATATTGGTTTAATAATTAGAAATACAATGACACAGCTACCCAACCATGAAGTTTGGACTTGGGGTATACCAAGTTATTTGGTACACACAAAAATCTTTTGTTCGAGGTGTGAAACCTGTACTTAAGAGAATTGGTTGGTTGGTTTGGTTGCGTGTTTGTTTTACGTCCAAACGAGATTTTTTTCACTCATACTGAGAAGTACATAATGTATCACAGATTTAGCTGTGGGTTCTTTAGCATGACAACGCCTGCCGCGACAACAAACTTCCATTTGTGAAGGTCATATCTTAAAAGACGCTTGATTTTCACTTCTAAATGCCGAGCGTTTGGCAAAGGAGCAATCACTACCTATGTTTACGTCTTAGGTGTGACGCGGTCATGGCAGGAGCGGGGCTCCATCTCATTACGAAGGGAACGCTCAATCACTGAGCTACCGCGACCGGTAACGACAATTGGTAAAATAATCAGAAAAGATTGATGTATATTGATCATGATGTAAATGTATTTTCTTTATAATCTCCTAAGGGGGGAAATAAAGAATGAATGAATGAATGGACAACCATAACTATGCATCATTTCAACTTGTGTATAAAGAGCTCATCCATATTATTTTCATTGTAATGAGTCTCTCTTCTTCCAATATAAGATTCCTAAAATATCCCATTAGCAAATCGGAAAATGTGTAAAATTATATGTCTATCAACCAGACACCAGACTACAAATAACTTGGTAACAAACTTTAAACTAACTCTCAGCATAAAAAAGTACATGATATTTGTATGCACGTTTACATTTACTGCTCATTACACAGAAGGCTAAAAAATAACTTTCCGCTCACAAATGAATAAATACATGTAGCTCAGCTAAAAAATTACACTTTTTCTATATCTTGTGGGCACATGCACTCGCCAAATTACTTCATTTCAAACTCGATTCTTAAGCAATATATGGATCAATTAATTAAGTCGTAATTAATAGAGCATAAGTATATATGTTACAATATTACGAATAGGTTAATTTCCAGCGAGAAATGACGCTTGACGTATCCTTCTCTACGGAACAAGATGCATAACTCGCGCATTCAAACAAACATTGTTATTAGTAGACAATGACAAATCCCACCTCATTTTCGTGAAAGTCAAAGGAAGCGCTTAAAATACCATTACATGTACTACAATTGTCTCTCGCCTGACATCTGAGAAATATACGGGTCCAAAATAATTAAAGAAGAAATAAAATCACAATATGGATATTCAGAGAGAATTTTTTTCCTTCATATTAAGGATGATGACCACTTGGGTGGTCTATGGATCCGTACTGGTCAATGGAAGACCTCTGGGGTGGTAGCCCTTGGTGTTTCATAGACTGACGACCCTCGTGGAAACCATGTGAGCATTTCATACTCCGTGCACTCTCTAGTGCCATTTCTATCCTATCTGTCCCTTCGTAGTTGACACATCCCCGATATCGCTTGATATAAAGAATATCCTAAGGTGGCTCATTACACCAAAATTGTATTCAATGGCTCGTTAAAGCGCCTTATATGAAGTATGATTTCACTATCGAAAGAGTGATACAAACTCTCAATTAATTAATATATTTTGTATAAATTTTTTGTATTTTTTCCGGAATGAAAAAAGGTGTTTTTAGTTGCAAATAAAATATTTTAAAATCTAAAATTCGACTTGATTTGATTTAAAAGCCATTGAAAGGAATTTTGGTGTAAGGAGATAACTCTGTATGTTTTAAAATTCCGAGGTCCTGACATCATCATTGTGTTAACCATTTGAAAGAGTTGTCTTTCCTATGGAAGAGTTTTCTAGTGATTGCTGAAATTCCAATTTGATTTTTTTTTTTTTTTTTTTTTTTTTTTTTTTACTTTTCATGAGCATCAATAGAGGCAATGGAGATCAATTGATACAATTTTCAAAATTCTTTTTTGGGCAAACACTAATATTTCGTATTTCCATCTTTTAACCATGATTGTGTACTCAAAATCAGGTTTGGATTATTTTTTTTAACTGTCGTCTGTTTTCATCAGTTTAATTGCGTACATCCTGAAATGATTGAAATTTACATGTACATCTGCAGCGAATGCTGATGTTCGTCATTTTTAAAAAAAAAAAAAAAAAGTACATTTTTTGAGAACACACATGTACATGACGGTATAAACTTCGACCCTTCACGTCGGTATACTTCAGGAAAAGTTTGTCAGAGTAAAATGTCGAAGTTCATACCTTCATTTAAAAAAAAAAAAATTCTGATATCTATTTTCATTTCTGCGAAATATAGACGTATTTTATTTATCAAGTAGTTCTGTATTCTTACGCCTTTTTTTTTTTTTTTTTTTTTTACAACTGCAGTCCTTTCATGAGGAGATATCTATCATTATTGATTATTAATTTGTGAAGATATCAATGGAAACCATTAGAAATGTCAGGGTGAACGTTTCAATTTCAATCATGTTGCAGACAATTCTGTGGAGAGTTCAAAACAGTTGTATGTTCGAGCAAAAGTATAGCACAGATCTCAGACGGACAATGGCTACACCTCAGTCGGTGGGAGACCAGTGAGGAATAATCTGAAATCATGCCACATTTATTGTAGTCTAATCAAATAGTTAAAACTTCACACTATCTGTACATTGCAATCGTTTCTGTCAATATTTACTTGTAATGTAAATCCCCTCAAACCTTACAAAGGGGAAATTATTGATTGTGGTTCGGTATCCACCCATATCAAGGTTTTGACCTCTTTATCACAAATATGTCTCATGATTCAGTGTTTCTAAATGAATGAATCATCTACAAACTTGTATCATTATCATTTATTTATACTCCATGCGTTTCATTCATGCATGATCAATAATTAAAATCGAAGTTAATGAATTATTACCTTTATATGACTGATGAACGTGGAATAAAAACACTAATCTTCATCTACAGTTACCTATTGTGCATATGTATGGATCTATTTTTAAGAAAACTAAAGAAACGTTATGCGCATGCATTAGTTATCAAATGAGGTTTTCAATATTGTATTCAACAAAATAGGTCTAGTTACATGATCATTTTTCAGATTTCCCATGCCTGGTTAGACTGAATGTTACTACATGTATTAGTCTTTAAAAGTTAAAGGTTTTACTTTAAAGTAAAAAATTTGAAAACTGTACAATGGAAACTGTTTTGGGATATCGTGTCACAAGAAAGTGTTCATAAGATGATGACAGAGAGACAGACATACAGAGTGACATGACCCAAAATCTATAGGTTTCTTCTCTTATTGTAAATTATTTCTGTACAAAATTTGAAAACTGTTTGAGTTATCGTGTTATAAGATATTGTTGAGGGACACACGGACAATGTGATTACTATAGGACTGCCGCATTTCATGCGGGCCCTAAAGATAAACTATTTGATTTCTTAAACCTTACACACTTATTCTTCCTGATTTCTACCTGATTGATAGATCTGCTGCACGACGTCAATCTCCCTCAATTTACACCCCGACACTCAACATAAACCCCTTTCTATATATGTTAATATTTGCTGATTTAAAAATTCATTAATTTTAAAACTTGAGAAATTTCAGACTTTAGACATTCAATATATTATTGGTTGTAACCAAAATTTAATGTATTTCATTCGTTCTATAATCTGGATTATTCACTTTGTAAACACACGTGTAATGTATACCAATCCTCTGACCGAAGGTCAGTATCATAGTTTCGTTATTTTATGCAGATATTTTTGTCATTAATAATCAAATATGTAAATACCAACCACAGGGGCTTCTTATCCATTTTGTTCTCAATCTATATATAAATATCTAACAAGGCTATTGGTTTGGTGATGCGGGCGGGCGGGCGTCAACAATTGGTTTCCGGATGATAACTCGAAAAGTTTACAATCTAATCAAATGAAACTTTGATATATTGTTGGGTATCAGGCAAGGAAGACCCCTATTGATTTTGGGGAAAAAAGTCAAAGGTCAAGGTCACAGTGACCGAAAATAGAATGAAAATTTCAGAAAAATTTGGTTTCCGGATGATAACTCCAAAAGTTTAAATCCGAATCAAATGAAACTTTAATATATTGTTGGGTACCAAGTAAGGAATACCCCTATTGATTTTGGAGAAAATATGTCAAATGTCAAGGTCACAGTGACCGAATATAGAATGAACATTTCATAAAAATTTGGTTTCCGGATGATAACTCCAAAAGTTTAAATCCGAATCAAATGAAACTTTTAAATTTAAAACTGACTTTTCACCCATGTGTACGGTGCCTCGCTACCCTGTTAGGTTTCAATCTATAAAATAAAAGCAGCTGGTGAATCCCGATAAACGCATGCGTGTTCTTAATTTAAAATATATTAATGTTATGGAGTCCTGTTTACTTATCTATACACTCGTGACAACATGTTCAATTCAGCATGCGCATATTGTTCTCCACAACATCCCGTTTAACACAGCTTAATTATACATTTTGTGTGTGACCCTGATGCGTTACATTTTGTGTGTGACCCTGATGCGTTACATTTTGTGTGTGACCCTGATGCGTTACATTTTGTGTGTGACCCTGATGCGATAGATTTTCTGTGTGACCCTGATGCGATACATTTTCTGAGTAACCCTGATGCGATACATTTTCCGTGTAACCCTGATGTGTTACATTTTCTGTGTGACCCTGATGCGATACATTTTCTGTGTGACCCTGATGCGATACATTTTCTGTGTGACCCTGATGCGTTAAGAAGTTGGAAGTGTTTGGCACGATGTCAAATCACAATCTCCCATGGATGTTGCACAAAAACATAGTTAATATAAATTTTCTTTAAACATTTTCAGTGATGTCTCGGTCACACATTCACGGATTTGACGGCGGATTAGCTACGGATACGATCCCGCATCATTCGTGGCAATTTATATATTGATCCGTAGCTTTCCGTATTGTAGTCGTACCACATGTATATCCATGACAATTTTTGAACAGCCACCCTTTCTTGATGATGACAAACCATTATATCATCGCAGACGATGCATTTGGTATGAAAACCTGGTTCATGAAGCCTTTCTCTAGACGGGGTTTTGCTAATGTCGAGATTTTCAACTACCGCTTATGGAGGACCAGAAGAGTTGTAGAGAATGCCTTTGGTATTCTTTGTTTGTTCTCTGTCATGAACCAAAAGCCAGATACTGTGCACGTCATAGTTCTCGCCTGTGTTTGCCTTCACAACGTCGTGAGGGTCAGATTCCTAGGCC
The DNA here is from genome assembly GCF_947568905.1 of Ostrea edulis. NCBI lineage: Eukaryota > Metazoa > Mollusca > Bivalvia > Ostreida > Ostreidae > Ostrea > Ostrea edulis. The sequence continues at coordinate 42,465,599 of NC_079165.1, forward strand.
TGGTGGCAGTGCTCCCACTGGACCAGAATTCCCTTTCGCCACTTTTTCGGGGAGTGGCGCGGCACAAATAATCACATGCTTTACAATTATTTCCATCATATTATATATCATTTTATTCATTACACTTATTTTAGCATTTTGAATCAGTTACATTACTTAATCATATCCAGCTACCATACCTAAACATTTCTTTCTGAAATAATAAGAAGTTGATTTGTTTGATAAATTCTATTATGGAAATCAAAATTCAGATAATAAATCATATAAATATAAACTTCATGATGTTACACCCCTCAGTGAAAACATTGTGTACATTGGCCGAAATACAGATGTCACAAAACATCAAGCCCAGTTTAGAGTCGTATCTCAACCACTCCCTATTAAATTTCCGTTTTTGTATGGAAGATTTTGCAATTTGGACAGAATCAGATGTTTGAGGAGGTGGGGTTGACTGTAAAGCCAAACATAGATATTTTTTTAATTTTAGACTGACTAGGGTCAGAAGCTACAAGTTTAGTGTCAAAATAGAATGGGGTGCATAGTCTTATGAGATTAGCATTTTTATACTGTTGCGCACCGAACTTCAAAGAAAATTATTTATTAAAATTGCCATGTCCATATCAATGGTGACCGACCACATTGTTTATGAAATATTCGAACTAAAATCAAACACATCAAAATCAAAATCTTGTAATCAACGAGTTTGGCCGCAAAAACAAACAATTGATGTATTTAGATATACATTATACACAATAATACGGCCAATTTAATTACCAGTCGGTTCTCTGGTTAAGAATTGACATTAAAGTGGAAATGATAACACGATAATGAATAAGACTTTAAATGTTAAACAATTGACCACAGCAGGGTAAACAGCTGTCCGATGTACTTTATTACATAATCACCGACTTTTTTGCAGCCATAAATTACCTGAGGCTGTGACCAGCTCTGTGTGCACTGGAGCGACGCGAGATTCCCGGTCGCACGCGTTGACTGAATAAACAGATTTTGACTGCATAAACAAACAGGCGATAATGTGTCACTGACAAAGGATTAAAAATACAATTTATTGCAAAAAGGGATTTTCGCCACTTTCAATTTTTTTTCGCCATTTTTGAAAAAAATTCGCCATTGGCGAAAATGGCGAAGCCCAGCTCGAGCACTGCCTGGTGGGGTGAGGGGGGGGGGGGGTTGTTGCGATTCATTCTTTGTACATGCATATCAACTTAGCATTGTTTGTTTATTTCTATTGATTATATCGTCACAAAAATTGTGGAGTTTTATATTTTTACAAACGTCGACGGATTTTTAAATATCTTATAGAAGTATGATGTGCACGAGTTTAATGTTACAGTTTTGAAGTGTGATATGAAAATCAACACAAATTAAATGATACCTTAAGTGAAAGTAGCGCTTTTTATATGATGCACAGGTATATTCTGCACATTATCGAAAACTAGCAAGTTTTCAAACAAATATGGAGAATTCCAGGAAAGTTTATTATTTCACAACTACAACTTCGTGACTATTATATACATGTAGCTCACCTTTTTTATTTTATTTTTCATCATTTATTTTGATTACTGGATTATCATTGAAAATATTTGTTTCATAATAGTCACTTGAATTTATTGGCGTTAGATTTGTTTTGGGTTGGGGGTGTTAGCAGATTTTGATGACTTGTATTTCAATCTTTCAGTAGTTTTGATATTGGTTATTATACAGTTACAGAATGGATATAAGAGAATTAGCAAATTTATGGTCACTCGATACAAACAAGAGGCCCATGGGCCACATTGCACACCTGAGTCACCTTGGTCCATATCAGAAGACTTTCCATATATATTTGCATGTAAAACCGTAGTCCCTATTATGGCCCCAAACCTACCCCTGGAGGCCATGGTTTTTGCAAACTTGAATCTACACTATGTCAGAAACCTTTCATGTAAATGTGAACTTCTTTGGCCCAATGGTTCTTGAGAAGAAGATTTTTAAAGATTTTCCCTATATATTTGTATGTAAAACTTTGATCCCCTATTGTGGCCCCATCCTACACCAGGGGGCCATGATTTTAACAAACCTAAATCTTCACTATATCAGAAAGCTTTCATATAAATTTCAGCTTTTCTGGCTTAGTGGTTCTTGGGAAGAAGATTTTTCCAATATATTTGTATGTAAAACTTTGATTTCCTATTGTGGCCCCATCCGACCCCCGGGGGCCATTATTTTAACAATTTAGAATCTGCACTATATCAGGAAGCTTTCATATAAATCTCAGCTTTTCTAGCTCAGTGGTTCTTGAGAAGAAGATTTTTAAGGATTTTTTCCTATATATTTGTATGTAAAACTTTGATCCCCTATTGTGGCCCCATCCAACCCCCAGGGGGCATTATTTTCAGAATTTAGAATCTGTACTACCTAATAAAGCTTATCTATAAATTTCATTTTTTCTGGCCCAGTGGTTCTTGAGAAGAAGATTTTTTAATGACCCTACTCTATTTTTACCTTTTCTTGATTATCTCCCCTTGGAAGGTGGCATGACCCTTTATTTTATCAATTTAGAATTCCCTCCCCTTGGAAGGTGGCATGACCCTTTATTTTATCAATTTAGAATTCCCTTTACCTAAGGATATTTTGTGCCAACTTTGGTTGAAATTGGCCCAGTGGTTTTTTAGAAGAATTCAAAAATGTTAAAAGTTTACAGACGGACGGACGCCGGAATACGGGTGATCAGAATAGCTCACTTGAGCTTTTAGTTCAGGTGAGCTAAAAGGCTATTTCTTGAAGCAGCGAAGCTGTAAGGAGAAATAGTTTGTCGTCGGAGGGGGATGGGTGGGTCATAAATTTGTTATTTTCCGACATAATAATACCGAAAAGATTTGAAGAGAGTGTTTATCACACCTTATTGGGACACTGGGCAAATCCTTCCACTTCCTCAAACCCGATCACTCAGATAAGATCCAAATAAATTTTTCGCCATGGTAATGACTGCTTTGATGTTTAGACTGGATTTATTGTCGATATTCTTCTTCGGTGAGATTACCAAACCTCCCCACTGCCGTCATCAATATGACGTCTGCCATAACATCTCACGATATTTAGAACATTCCGTCCCTACCTAGCATATTGATTGATTAAGAATATTAATAAGGGAGAAGCCAAAGGGTGCAGCACTGATTTTGCAGGGAGTCCTCAGATGGGTGAAAAGTGCACTTTGATGATCGACCGTTTTATCATATCATTTCTGTATAGACAATAATCTTTAGGGGTATAATGATGTTAAGTGTATAACTCATACAATCATGAAATAATATGAATATAAATCGTATGCACACAACACTACATATAAGTATTTGTCGGAGGTGAAAATATTTTCCTATTCCAGATGGTCTTCAGAATGCCCCATCCTTATAAATACATATTAAGTAAAGTAACTTAAAGTTCACAATAGTAAAACTAGTATTTTACATGGATGGAAAGACGAATTGAATTGGATGTCTTCAGAAGACTATTTAGATTGGCCTTGACGTTATCGTAGTGGCACTTAAAAAACTAAAACCTATACGGTTTGCTTGTCGCCTAGGCATTTGATCTCATAGCATATCTTCTCTCTTTGAAATTTAAGGTTTTGTTTACATACTATAAATTCAAAATTTTCACTTCTAGACCTCTCTCACACCTTGATATAAGAACCAATGCTGCATCGTATGGGTACCTTTATAATTCAGTCGGAAAAGATATGGACAGGGACAGTTTCACACACAGGGGCTAAGCCCGTTTTGGGCCCGAACCCTGTGATACCATAAATGGTGTCATAGGGTTCGGGCCCAAAACGGGCATAGCCCCTGTGGTTTCACATGGTACGTCAAAACTTTGAAACTAGGAAATTATGATCAACCGTAGATATGAAACAATGTACATATTAGTATTTATTAATAAAAGAAAGAAAGGACGTATATCAGTCCAAAATAATGTACTCTATAGCAATTCATATCTAGCATGAAAAGGAAGTGAACGAAGTACGAATAGGAAAATACAGCAAGTGATGAGGCGAGGTCACGCAGGTACAATGTATTTAGAAGCACGGATACTAGAGAAAACTAAGCTGAATAGCATGCTACAAATGTCATCATCTTTAACCAGAAGTTCATGGAAATAAATTTTACTATCATTCTTGTCATCTTCGCCTCGTCATCTTTAAAACATCGATAGAGGGGTAGCAATTTCTAATCTTTTGTTTAAATCTTGCTAAAAAAGATTAATGTGGTATCATAGAGGGCTTGGATATTTGAACAACATTAATCAATGATCCCTGGGGTACCATATCTGTGACGGTGCCTGTTACATATAATCCTAGTTCCTATCGACCGAACAAACATCATACTTCCAAAACATTTTTGATTTATTCTACCTTAGTAGAATTCCAATTTCTTTTTTGTCCTTATGCAAATGAAAAGGAACGTTAGTAAATAACAAGCTTGTGTCTCATAATTCTAGGTCTTATCTCGAGAGCAAAAAAAGAGACACCGGTAGAAGTCGAACTAGATGAAAGCTGCAATTTTATCAACTACAGGAAATTATTGCACCTGGTATTGTAAATGTACAATAATTCATTAACTATGTTGTATTAAATCCAAACATTAAGTAATATTGATGTATATTATTTACCATGATTGCAGAAAACAGTATCATAATAATGCCACTTATTGTCATAACAAAAGCTAATATTTACATGTACAGTGTATAAACTACAACGTGTTAGTTCTTATTACAGCAACAATTGGACAGTCTGTCTGATTTTGAAGGTACTATTCTAAAAGTATTATAATTCGACCAAGCGACCTATAAATCATGAAAGGGTAGGTTTGCGTTACTGCCGGGACACAATTTTATTCTGAATTTACACACTGCAGTCATTTTGATAACCCGGGACATTTTTTTTTATTTATTTACAGGTATTTGTAGTACGAGTTCTTAAAAGCTATATATAATGTAATGTGCATGTTTCACACAACCACGGGATTGAAACTGGAAACTCTACGTGAGCGGTTGATCCCTATAGATGCTGAAAACCAGAGCCTTGTAATTTGTGTTGCTCAAAACAGTCTCCTCAAATCAAAGGCACTTGTTTAAATTTTATTGGTTACTAATATAAAGTCACGAACTTGAAGGTAAAGGTCATGGCGTTGACAACTGCGCAACAGCTGATTTTCGACAAGGCGAAAAATGGCCATTCTATCCTGGTGTTGAGGCAGAGCGGTGCCGGTAAAAATCATTTAGAAAAGGAAATCGCTTGAGCATTGGTTCACGTTGGAAAAACCGTGTCCATAATAGCAGCAACTTAGTCACATCTCATTGGCGGATTTAAGGGGAGGGTGCAGCCCCCCCTTCCACACTAAAATTTTCATATTGAAGGCAAACCGTGGTCTCTTGTTTGAAAAAATGTAAACGATAAAAGAAACAATAATAGCTTCCACTGTCGGAGAAATAAATCACAAAATCTTTTGATTTATTGAATTACTTTTATTGGGAGAACTTATATTTTTTCCAAACATCCTTAAAATTTCCGTCATTTTATTAATTTCACCTTATTAAAAATGACAGAAAATGGTAAAAATGATCACATAGGAAACATTTTATGCCCTATAAAATCTGTGAAATGCAGGAGCTTCCGGGGGCTTCGACCCCTGGACCTCCGCCAGGGCTTCACCTTGGACGCACTGGGGAATTTAAGGCGGCCCCAAGACCCCCTGCCTCATAAAGGTGCCTCCCCTAACCGCAATTCCTGGATCTACCCCTGCATCTTACAACATGCATGCAAAGGAGCATATACTTCATTAAGCTACATGTACCTATCATGTTCCGGATCCCCAACAATTAAAATTTTCACATAGCAGAATTTAAAAACAAAATATAACTTAATTTGTATTAATCATTATTATTAAAATTGAATTGGGATGAGGACTTTAATCAAGCAATCGGAGATTGATACCTTTCACAAGCAAATGAAAGAAAGAGGAGGAAAAGGATATTCAATTCATATAAATTGTTATTATATCCAATATCATATACTTTAAAATTACAGGGAATGAAAATCACTTTACAATTTAAGCATGAATTCATTGTAAGCTTGTTTGCTGTAACCATGTTTTACTGTACTTGGCACACCTTTGTATATATATATATAGGTTTTTAAAAAATCATAAATGGCTTACCAAAAAGGCTAACGTATAACAATCCAAATTATTATTAATTCAATTAAATTTTTCCCTCGTAAGATTTATTCCCTCCAAAATGCTGTAGATTTTACGTATTCACATGGCTGTCTCTGGTTTTATTAGTCTTAAAACAATAAAGTTTAAACGAAAGGTTTTTTTTCAACAGAGCTCAATTACTTTTCTGTTAGTCTTACATAGCCCTAAAATTATATTATTCCATAAAATAATTACTATTTATTTTTTACATGCAGCATGTTTTATCTCTTCAAAAGATATTCTGTTCGTAGATCTCAAACCGAAAGTTGTTGTAGTAAATGGATCGTCTGCAAATGTGAAACGGTAGCAATCGATGAATAAACAAGTAGTTTACAGACATGGGGCTTCCTGTAAGGTGCTGAAAACGATATACCAGCAAGGATAATGTATCACAAAAATGAGGATGAATAGCGAACTAATCGTAAAATGAGACTTGAAGCGAGAGGTGTCTGAAATCTAGTTAGGTACCTTATGGTATTAGTAAGGAGGGGGTGACCCATGTATGAAACAAATGTCTATGACTCAAATACATACATGATTCGGATTATGGCGTCAAAACATCGGCCATGACGTCACTTTTATCATCTTGCACCGACTATGGTCAACATTACATTTCGTTATGAAATGATATTATGCATTGTATTGTGCTGTGGATCATAAGACGAAAATGATATCAAGATGTCGAAAAATGTATTGGACGTGTTTATAGACTCGAATTTTCTCTGTCCTATAATTAGATATATACTCCCTAATAGACCCACAAATAGAGTGAGTCTCCATATGAATGAAAAATTCTCGAGATGTACGTTAAACAACATACAAGGCAGGCGCGTAGCTAGAAAAAAAAAAGGAAGTGTACTTACAGCATGGGAAAGTTAAGGGGTGGGGGTGGGGGCAGGGAGTGAAGCCCCTGGAAGCTCTTAGGTTTTACCAATTAAATCATTTATTTTTAGGCATAGAAACAAGGTTTCTTGTCAATTTCCAAAACAGAAATAACTCACAAAATCTTTTTCTAAAGTGTTTTATAATGCCAACTCATCGTGCGTACTTGGACTGACTTTACATTTGTTTCACAGATTGTGTTGTCTACTTTTTTCGTCGGAGAGAGAGAGAGAGAGAGAGAGAGAGAGAGAGAGAAGGATGGCTTGTGTTCTTTTGCAGCGGTTACTGTACACAATGCAGCGGTTACTGTACACTATACAGATGATTATTACAGACGGTATAATACGATAAGGATAATGTTTCACTTAATCAATAAATTAATGCCTTAGATCATCCATCAAATGCAAATAATTTCTAAATGATTTATGAGGGAAAATGCTTAAACATTTTCTTTCAACGTTGACAGAGGGTTTTATTAAGTACATTGAAATAAAATGTGAAATTAAAGTAGTCTTGAAGACGAAATTTTCCTTCGTGTAGAAAACATTTTTTTAATCTACCGACTCACAAGGCAAAAGATTCAAATCATATGAATTTTTTGACGCGCTTTTCAAAGAAAGAATTAATCAATGCCTTAGATCATTTTGCCTTTTCATTCGAAATGGTCAGACATCCTACAAAGAATCGCCATGTGGCGAGAAAGACATTTTTTTTTACTTTCGGGTCAAATGGGCAAGCAAACTGGACTTTAAGATGGGAATGTTTTCTACACGAAGGAAATTTTCGCCTTCAAGACTACTTTAATTTCACATTTTATTTCAATGTACTTAATTTTTGCTCATGTCACAAAAAATAAAACCCTATGTTCTACTTCTATGCTTTATGGATTATTTGGTCATCATCGCTCTATCCAGACTGGTCGTGTTATATCCCTCCTCCCTCTGAAGTTTTTTAATGTCTTCAACCATGCTCTTCCATGGCTTGCATTTTAGCATGCAAGTCTCACGTCAATGACACCAAATGCATAATAAGAAATCAAGGGAGATGACCCCTAGGTAACTGACATAATTGAAATTCAAACCGGGCACAGTTCAGATGGACAGATATCAAGATAGTGAATGGCAGAAAATATGTATTGTGAACCAAATTAAAGAGAACTCAAATAATCCAACTACCATTCCCATCTTAAAGTCCAGTTTACTTGACCATTTGACCCGAAAGTAAACAAAAATGTCTTTCTCGCCACATGGCGATTCTTTGTAGAATGTCTGACCATTTCGAATGAAAAGGCAAAATGATCTAAGGCATTGAAATCGTTTTCGTTCAGTGTGTTTCACCTATAACCTTACAGTCAGTATAGGTCATGTTTAATACATGGATACTTCAAGTGGAAAGGTGGAATCATTTGAGGTCCGGAAAACCTTTCTTTATATCAGTTTTTATACGTCCGTCTTTAGACGGGACGTATTATGGTACAACGATGTCTGTACGCCCGTCCGTCTGCCCGTTCGGGGTTTTCTCTTTATAATTTCATTTCCCTTTCACATATCATGCTGAAACTTGATGTGTAGCTTCTTTGTGGGTCACACTAGATCATACTGCAATTTTGATCCATTTCGACCTTTTTTCCAGGAGTTTGCCCCTTCATTTGGAAATAATTATTATATGGAGGGTACATAATTTGCCAGCCCTACTCCTCCCCCAGTTTTCAAGTGAGAGCAGTCTTATTTTGTGGAGTGTTTGTAAGGGTATTGAAGATGTGCAAGTGGGATGGATTTTGATTTTCTACAATTTTTGAGAAAATTACTGGTTATTGAACTTAGTCTATTTGGAAATTTGGTGCATAATTTGTCCGTCCAACTGCTCCCACAGTTTTCAAGTGAGGACCATCTTATTTTGTGGAGTGTTTGTATGGGTATTGAAGATGTGCATCTGGGGAAGGATTTTGATTTTCTTCCATTTTTGAAAAAATTACAGGTTGTTGAACGTGGTCCATTTTGAGGAAACCTCGATTTTTAAGCTAAGACTCTTTGTTCATATGAAAGTTTGTCACAGCCTTATGATGGCTAATACTACCTGAAGCAAAGTTATACAAATCATAGCACAAGAAAAACACCCTATGTAAGCATTTCACGGGCGTATTATGTACCGTTTGCGGTACTCTTGTTAACTTCTAACAACAAAGTCGATATGGATCCACCTCATATCAAGTCTTTGAAGTAGAGTGTAGTGACTCCCATGTGAAACTGATACGTCTGAGAAGGACGAAGAACAACCTAAAATACCTGTACTTTGCTGCAGGAATAAAGATAAAAACTTTGACTGTAGCTCTAAATTACTTATTACAATGTTACAAAGGTGCAAACTAAGAGATAAATTATTAAATGTATAAATCGCGGTTTGACAAAAACGTTCTACATACATGCAAGTGAGCAAAAAGGTGTTTTCAGTGGTGTTGTCAATATTTGCTCTAAATTTTTATATTTCAGAGATAAAATGAAGTATGCAAATAACATATAAAGTAACCGCCCGTCTACAGTACACTGTGTATGTCAACAATCATATCGGAAGACCACTTCACACGACACAGGGACATCTGTCTTACACTCAAGGTTTCATAGTAACATCATTGTTTCAGACTAATACCCCCCCCCCCTTCTTCATACTTTCGTCAAGAATCTAAGGAGAAGGGATTGTTTTAATCAGACTGATCCTCATCTTAAGTAATATTACGTATACAAAATATTTTACTCTAGTACCTATTCAAATTATTTATTTTCTGATAACTTGAACGACTTCTGATACGCTACGTTATGGAAACTACGTTCAGAAGAGGTTCATGCAATCACCTTATTCAAATCACAGAGATATTAATTCAATTTAATTTAGACTCAGGTCAATACCTGCCATGGGATTGTTGTTTGCTGTGGTCTTCAAATACACATTTACGACACTTTATCTATCACCATATTCATTTGTAATCATATGTCGATTCGATATATTCCAGTGCGCTTGAAGTAAGATAGAACATACAATGTAGAGTCTTCCACGTCTGTTGAGAAATTTGTTTTGGTTCCTGCTGACAAAGCTTGTTACAGCATTGTCTTTGTTTGTAAGGCTCATTATTACAACCGTATTTTAAACGAACTTGGCATTGATTCCACTTTTCGTAATCGTACTTATACCCCAACTGCCCTTTCGGGGGACAAGATTCTTCGAAACTGTGCTTCGATTTTAGACACATTTAATATCCCAGTCAATGGGTCGGATGAATATGAGTTGCCGTACCTGTACTGGATTCCTAAACTTCATAAAAACCCTTACAAACATACATTGCTGGATCCAGTAAATGTTCTACCAGGCCCCTATCTTTGCTCCTCACGAAAATAGTAATAGTTGTGAAGGAGAAACTTCAAACGTACTGTGCGACTATATATACCAGAAGTGGTGTAAATCAAATGTGAATTCCAAAAACTTCTTAAGAACTTTTAGTTAATTTGATATCGAAAAACTTTTCTCAAATCAACAATATCAAAACATATGACTTTTCAAGACTTTACACGACCATTCCTCACGATAAATTAAAGACTAGACTTTTTGACACTATAGACAGTTGCTTCCTCAACAAAAATGGAAAACGCAAATATTCCTATCTAGTGATCAGTCATCCAAAAAAAAAAAACTTTGTTAAACGCCACTCACACGTAATCTGAAGTTGTAATAAAAAAATATGCTGGAGTTCCTCATTGACAATAGTTTCGTGGTGTTTGGTGATCAGGTCTTCCAACAGTCTGTTGGAATCTCCATGAGCACGAATTGTGCACATTTGTTAGCTTACTTGTTTTTAAATTCCTATGAAGCAGAATTTATTCAAAATCATCTACGTGAGAAGTAAAATTCTCTTGCACCGACGACGTGTTATCTATTAACGATAATAATTTTCATTCTTATTTCGACTCGATATATCCCAGTCAACTCGGAATAAAAGACACCACAGAGTCGTCCACTTCTTGAAAGTAGATATTAACGACAACCTAACAACTCAACTTTATGACAAACGGGATGATTTTAACCTCTCCATCGTCAACTTTCCATATCTATGTAGCATTATCACCTGCATATGGTGTTTATATCTCTCAAGGGATTCGATACGTAAGAGCTTGTTCTGCGTATGATCAGTTTTTAAATCAAAACAGGCTACTGACAAACAAGTTGGTGGTGCAGAGGTTCCAACAGTCTCGTTTAAACTCGGCATTTCGCTAATTCTATGGTCGTTATAACGATCTAGTTCGTCAGTACAACCTATCATTGGTTCAAATGTAGTCTGACGTGTTTCATACCGATTGTTAGGCCGTTCTTGGTACATTGATTTTAACTACGGATAACTCCGTTCACCTGATCAGGATATAGGGCCCACGACGGGTGTAACCGGTCGACAGGGGATGCTTACTCCTCCTAGGCATCTGATCTCACCTCTGGTGTGTCCAGGGGTCCGTGTTTGCCCAACTATCTATTTTGTATTGTTTGTAGGAATTAAGAGATTGATCACTGTTTGTTATCTTCTCCTTTCATGAATAGGATATGTTCTAATTCGCTCCACACTTATCATTCATTGGCAAGCCTAAAAACAAAAACATGTAGTCAGTGGTGTAAATACGTTTGTAGTTTTAGTACTAGGTGTGTGTTTTTGTTGTTTTGTTATTCTCTGTTACTATGAGCCATATTATGTAAACCTATTCGTTTGTCCCGAAGAAGGGACAGGTCGTCTCGAAAACTTGGCTATTTGGTTCGCGTTGTTGATCATTTTAGTGTTATATATATATATCTCACATAACATATGATCTATCAAAGCCGTGTAATACACAGTAGTAATATTGACTTTCTATAATCATACTTACAACATATGTTAGCAAATGCTTTCTATGAGTTTGCTCTGTGTTTTGCCCAAAGATGTTTCATCTAAAACGTGTCGAAAACAGCTTTTGTAAAACTATTAATATACATTTAACTTAAAACAGTACAACGCTACGGAATAAGTACATATATTACAAGTGTTCTATACACTAAAAGAGAAGTGCATATAACCTCATAAAACACGCGACTAGAAAGCTACAGATAAATAAGATGAGGTAAAACTTGGAAAACATCATATGAAGCGATATGCATGTACATACACCCCTCCCCAAATACGTTCTCTTTTTTTCTCTATAATGATACAAAATATCTATAATATAGTACATTTCCACAAATTCTTTACGATTTCAGCTTGCATGAATGATGTGTCTTCAAATGCACATCACCATTCAAGGTTCTGATAATGTATCTGTCCTACCTTTTTTGAATGAGTAATTTTTTGTATTTTACAGTAGTAAATGCAGCTTCTTTTTCAATTAAACTTGCATGCATTGATGTACTAAACCCATCATGGTTAAGATGCTGGATCTGGTCTGCATATTATCATATGATTATCCAGGTTTTATTTTTTTGTAGCAGGCTCATTTCTTAGTATCCGTACCTTCTCAATAGTTCAGGCATCTATGGATGCACACAAGCATACACGAGTTTGATGTAACACCCCACATTAATGTATTTTTCGAATAGCTTTTTTGTGTGTATGTGACAGGTCTATTCCTTAGTTACTTTACCTATTCTGTGATTAAGACTTGCGATTCTCAGTTTGCTTCATGTACAATGTAATTCCTGTTTAATTAGAAATGGATTTTGTTCCGATTTCCATTACACTCACTGATAAAGTTCATTCAAGGAGGTTTCTCTCATTAAAACGGCACGCACTCTTTACTCACCTTCAAGAAATAGGTTCAGGACCACACATTGTAACCTATGCATGGCCGTACCAGCGGGTGGAATTGTAAAAATTTTATGATGAAATCCCCAAACTTCAACATGAACAAGTGAAAAAAAGCAGAACAGTGATCAACCTCATATATCCTATAAAGGATCCAAAATTAAGAGAAGAGTAAACACGGACTCTTAGATATACCAGATGTGAGATCAGGTGCCTCTGAGAGGTTCATTGATTTTTCATTAATTTAGTCACTCAAAACTAAATCACTGGTACATGAGGTACCAACAAATATATACATATATATAACCTACGGTTACAGGTAAGGCTAGCAAAATATGCAAGTAAGTATTGAAAAATAAATAAACATGTAGTTAGGTGTAAGTACATTGTCATTAGTTCAAGAGGAGGAGGCAGCACTAAAACTTTTCTTAACTCAATGCATGCATGTATTTACTAAGAAATCTAAAATTTTCTTAACTCAATGCATACATGTATTTACTAAGAAAATCTAACACAAGTGTATTATCAGTTGTACAATAACCTTCTGTTTGCGCTTCCCTGGTTAACAAATAGCTTGTATGAGTCATTCGAAGTCATTTTAATCATTTATAAATATTTGAACAAAATGACTTTTACTATCCCATTAAAATATCGAATGCATTGTAGTTGTAGCAAGTAGATTGATATGTTAAGAGGCACAATGATTCTTAATTATCAGAACGGTTGAGTATGATTGTATATTGTTTAACGTCCCTCTTGAACATTTTTCACTCATATGGAGACGTCACCATTGCCGGTGAAGGGCTGCAAAATTTAGGCCTATGCTCGGCGCTTATGGCCTTTGAGCAGGGAGGGATCTTTATCGTACCATACCTGCTGTGACACGGGACCTCGGTTTTTGCAGTCTCATCCGAAGGACCGCTCCATTTAGTCGCCTCTTACGATAAGCAAGGTTACTGGGGACCTATTCTAACCCGGATCCCCACGGGAATGTTGAGTATGAGTATCACACAAAAACAAAAAGGTAGTACATGTATTCAGTATTTGCAATGATGTTTGCTTTAAAAGCACTTCAAATCGATTTTAATCTCACAATGAGATAAAGTGAAGTATGCAGATAACTTATAAGGTACACGCCCGTTTTAAGTAGGGTGTTGCTAAAACGCGGATCGGAACTGAATTTAAGAATTACACTGATTAATGTAGATAAGATAACACCAAAAAAATCGGAAGAAAATACTTTATTATGATTAACATAATATTTTTCGGAATTTGTTTACAAGCGGTTAAACAATTTTATCTTGAAATGCATCATAAATTGATTAAGCGAAGTTAAACGTTTGTATAAGAATTCATAAAGCGTTTTTCAAGAATTTTGAAATGTCGGCATTGACAGATGTGTTAGCGAGCAGCGAAACCTATGGGTAGAGAATGGAAAGAACACATGTACTTTAAATCCCCCCCGATGGCAAAACATCATTAACGCACATTTACATGTAAATTTTTAAATAATACCGTGTAGGTGTATACTTACAACAGGGAGTGTGGTATGTATATAACAACGACGATTCATGATGTCATTAAGTCAGCAAGTTACACATCTTGTGTTTGATACATGTATATCCCTTTCTTTTTTTTTTTTAACTACGAGGGCTAGTCAATAAGTAACCAGCCTAACTTATTTCCGGTTGAGATCCACCTCTTCTTTTTCGATGTAATTGCCCTCTAGTGTGATGCACTTAGATCAACGGTGTTCAAGTGCCATCAGTCCAGAACTGAAAAAGTCAAGGTCCTTTCCATTGACCTACTCCTCAACTGCCGTCACGACTTCTTCAGGTATCCTTTTTCAAGTTTGGGAATAGGAAGAAGTTGCTATGAGCTAGGTCAGGCGAATAGACAGAATGTGGTATTAATTCATATATGTTTCGCTCTACAGCATACATTGCAACTTTGCAAGTGTGGATTCTCGCGTTGTCCTGTTGCAGAAAAACACCTTTACAGAGTAACTCGGCGTTTTTCACGGATGGCGGTTCTCAGCTGGTCTAGCAAGTTTGCATAGTACACTCCAGTTATTATACTTCCCTTGGTTAAAAATGCCAACATAATAACGCCTTTTGCGTCCCAAAATACTGTGGCCATCACCTTGCCAACAGACGATTGCGTCTTAAACTTCTTTGGCCTCGGGGACCCAGGCCCTACCCACTGACGACTCTGAGCTTTATTCTATGGCTCATGATAATGAAAACAAGTCTCATCTACAGTCACTAGAAGCAAAAGAAAATCATCTTTTAACCCCAAACGCTCAAATAAGACGCTGCATAGTGATGCTTTGGTTGCCATTTGTTCATCGTTAAGGGATTTGAGGACCCAACGGGCTGTAAGCTTGCGCATACATAAACAATCATGCAAGATTGTTGAAACGCTACCATGTGAAATGCCTAATGCCTGCGCTATTTCTTCCACCTGAATTCGCCTACCGCGTTTGAATTTCCCTACCCAGAATTTAACCCGGGGATAAGATGGTGCAGGAGACCCAAAAACATCGGCTAACTCGCCGTGTATTTCCTTGCCTGTTTTACCTTTTAAATACAAGTACCGAATTCTAGCACGGTACTCAACTTTAGATGAAAAGCATGCCTTTGCATCACTAGCCATGTTTGACATTCAATATCTTATTACGGAATGACTCGATACGCGTGCAATTTTGTACCCAGGTACACTACCCGCAATGTTATTCTTGGCATGATTAACGATAGAACACGATACACGCACGATAGGATAGGATACACGCACGATACGATATGATACACGGTAAACCTGATAAACGCAAAACACGATAAACGATCTTCACGATAGACCTGATATACGCAAAATACGATAAACGATCTTCACGATAAACGGAAAACCTGATAAAAATGTTGTAAATTTAGAAGCAATTTAGAGAGAAGGAAATGTTGATACCTACAACATAATTACATTATGTTGATAATAATATTGAAGGATTTCAATATTCATTATATACCTAAAACGTATAATTCCTTTAATACACAGCCGTACTGTTTTTTGTTGTTGGTTTTTTTGTTTTGTTTTTTAAATATTTGTACTTCTATTTTTTTTTTACGCCACCACAGCTAAAATCAGAAAACTAAACTATATACGGTTTTTATTTCATTATTTGATATCTATATGAACTTTCTCAGCCAATGATTCTAAATTCTATACTGTCACCTAATGTTTAATATATAAATTATCCAGGGAATTAACTAAATGTAATATAATGTTGTGATATCATGCTTCAGCAGCTCTCTTATTCTAATGTATATTATCTTGAATGTGAAATAAAAACAAGTAATATTTTGTGTGTAGCGAGGAAGGGGTTATTTTGCATCAAGCTCTAAGTTCACCGCCCATTCAACAATTACAATTGTTTTCATCATGACCGCTTTAAAAAATCCACTGCGCTACACCATATCTTCATACGTTAGATATTTATACAATGTGAGTGATAATTGATAGTCATTAGTAATTGGAACATGTTTATTTGAATTGATATCTTAATAACAAAAAATAAATAAAGTATAAAAAAATAAAATAAAATAAACAAACCCCGGCTTTATTAAAATTCGTAATTTTGAAACGCTTAAATTTTTTGTGTTTAGTATGTAAAGAATTCAAATAATCATCAAAACCGGCATAAATTCCCAGTATCTACCCGTACATGTATGATTTTTGGTATATGGTACAAGTGTACATGTACAAGTAAAAAAAAAACAACGATGACAGCTGAGTCGTGCCCAGTTGAGCCGACTTGGGAGATGCAACACCCTTGCACCCTTTTAAAACTTCATTTTCTAAATGTGTGAAATACAATGTCCCTGAGAATGTTTGCTGTCAGAACACGGGTGATACACAAAATCAGATATAAGGACGCGCACAAGTTCAGTAGTTGCTATAAAAGTAGAATACAGGTGGAAAAACGCGGATGAAAAAAGGCCTTTATTAAAATATATCTAATAAACAATGTAATTTACTGACTTTTCCTTCCAAATCGGAACTTCCTATTTTTCTGTTAGTGTTACATGTAATTACAAATCATTGTTTCTAGACGAGCAAGTGCTTATAAACTTAAGATGTGTACTGTCCTCGGTTTGCTCGGCAAACCACTGCCTACTTTCCAGACTACTTAGAATGAAATCGTGATAAATTTTCACCCTCTCTAGACAGACAAATAACTCTTCCTCTGTCTTAAGATCGGCAGCTTTATGTTCTCCTCGATTCTTAAAAATAGCTTCTTTAGCAAAACGAATAAAGCTTTCAGAAAATATCGTACTACTTCATTAAATGTAATATACGATCCCGATAGTTTCCGAAGCTACACGATAAACGATTTTCACGATAAACGGAAAACTTGATACACGCAAAACACGATACGATAGGACACACGCACGATACGATAGGATACACGCACGATAGGAATGTCAAGAATAACGTTGCGGGTACTGTATAAAACAGGCATTGAAACAAGGTATGAAAACCGTAACCGTCTCGGTCAATCGGAAATGGGATAGGCTAATTCCTTATTGACTCGCCCTCGTAACAGAGACTTTGTGACCGCAGGACTCTAATCCTAAATAGGGAGGACTTCTAGCAGTTTATTTCTAAACTAAATACTTATATCCTAATATTTAGATTAATAATGAGACGACCTTTTAATTCCATTCAAGCAGAAATTGTCAGTTAGTCTTTCAGCTATTTCATATCTGTTAATTCCTCATACTATGGATCGTGCACTTCACTTAAGTTTTCATTGGTTCTGTTTCAATCTTTCTTTCCCGCTGTACTAGTATCTCTTCGGGTTCAACACTAATCCGCAGGATATCGGTAAATGTACAAACTTTCACATAGATTCATCCCACATGAGGTAAACCTTTTATACACACCGGGCTCCTTTGCTTTAAAATTTGAGGTGATACATAAATGTATACATGTATTATACCAGGTGTGGAACTAATTACAAATAAAAGCAAGTTCGATTTAAGAAGACTATGTTTGGGGAAAATTGTTGAAAAAAATTATTTTATCTTTTACAATGCTGTTTGCGGCGGGGGGGGGGGGGGGGGGGGGGCTATTTATTGGATATAGGATTTGGAAATTCAAGTCTTTCTCAGTGTGATGATTTTTTTTCTGTATTGATATTTTTCATGGTAAGGTAATGATTTTAAAATACATACGCATTAGTATGAAGTAGATGAAATGGTGGATTCTGTGGATGACTTCCCGCTCTCTCTATAATTTCTGCTTATATTGTTCATGATAAGATATTTATTTTGCAAAATGCCGACCCCCTCATAACATTATTATATACAATATTTTCCGTTTTCCCTTCCGTTTCGTTTTCCGTTCTGCATTTTAGCAACACCCTTTTAAGTATGTCGTCTCCTGTGTCGTAAGATTCCTCACATGCCTACATCAATACCAAACCAAAGTTACTCAACGATGACTTAGATACCTAGTACTGCAAAGTTTATAATTCTTATAAATTTTACTTTATAACTGAAAGACATAAAAGGCTCCAGGGGCGAAGCCAGGGTACTTTTGATGTGGACGCCCGAGTAGGCAGGGGGTTTGGGGCCTCCGGAAGCTGGTAAATTTTAGACGATTTCGATGTGTATAATAGCATATTCGACCCTCCTGAACACATTTTTCGTACACTTTATAAAATGTGTTACGCAGTCATATTCGAGGTCTGTTCTCTTTTTGTACGAAATGCGGACAAACACTTGTAAAATCTCAAAAATGAGAAAGATAGTGGTTAACTGGTTTAGACAGACCAAGTAATTGACTGATAGTAGGAGAGGACAAATATAATTGTCTTAAATATTGCCCTTCACTACCTTTCGATATTTCTAATCTCCCTCTCTCTATTTTTTTTCCCTTTTTCTTTTTGCAATAATGATGTGAACGTTTGTGCGTACAGGATTATATTTTTTTTTATATTTTTTTTTTTTTCTTTCTTAATATTTTTCATGGTTACTGGTAAGTCAATGATTTTAAAATACATATGCATTAGTATGAAGTACATGTATATGAAACTGTGGATATAAAATTGAAAATTCAAGTGGATGACTTCCCTCTCTGTGTGTAATTTCTGCTTCCCTAATCATGATAAACCTTTTATTTTGCAAAACGCTGACCTCCTCATAACATTATTGCATAAAATATTTTCCGTTTCGTTTTCCGTTCTGCGTTTTAGCAACACCCCGCCCAATGCAGGTCTGATATGGCTAGGTTTCGAACCCAATCAATGAAGCTATTGATGAAACGAGTGCACTACCGATTTAGCTACCGTATTCAACTTCATATGGATTTTGGCAAGAACATGACAGCTGGGCCGATGTTTAATTTAAAAATATTTGGCCTTCAATTTACATGTACATGTACCATCTGTATGATCTTGCCCTCACATTTCTGTTGAATGATTGTATATTGTTTAACGTCCCTCTCGAGAATTTTCAATCATATGGAGACGTCACCATTGCCGGTGAAGGGCTGCAAAATTTAGGCCTATGCTCGGCGCTTACAGCCATAGTTCTTTAGCGTGCCACAGTCGACCTCCGTTTTTAAGGCCTGTGACATACCACCGATGATACAGTTCTAGCAATAAGACTTAAAGTAATTCCACCCTCCTGTGATGTCATCAGATTTTGCAAAATCAAAGATTTATTTAGATTTATGCATGATAGGAACATACATTTTGTTGGAGTCTTTTCCTATAGTTATTTTAAAAAATCTTGTTAAAAATAAAATATTTCAAAAGTCTAAGTTATAGATGAATAATCAATGATACGTTTCAAAATATTGAATCCATGGGCAAGAACTCTGTTTCTATTGATTTCTTTATCAAGTCTATTATGCGATGATTTCCTTTATTTTTTTTTACATACATTTTGTATATTTTTGTGAAGATACAGTTTCATGAAATTGTTATGAATGCTACTATATCGTCAAAACCAGTTTTTATGAGATTTTGATAACGCTGGTTAATGAAAATTGCACATTTTCTGACGGTGATATATGATTCTGATTATGTACGTCTCACATCTTAAAAAGTGTGATGACCTATGTATTTTATTTGATAATTTGTTAGTTTTAACTCTAATGAATGGAAATAAATACACATTTTAAACTTGAATCAGATAAAACTGCGAGTATGGAGTCACCAACATTTGCATGTTTTAAGATTTAAAAAAAAAACTGTGTTAAAACACATTTGGGTCATTTTAGTAAACTCAGTTGACCTACTGCAATTGGTCAGCGTCCGTCGCGCAATGTCTGTCGTGCGTTAAGAATTGGAACATTTTAAACTCTTCTTGATAAATACCAATTCTTTTGAAGTATGGTATGAAGCATCTTTGGGACAAGGGGGGGGGGGGGGCATCAATTGTAAATTCCAGGACTACTGCACCCATGTGGTCTTAAGGGCGGGACAAAAAAATGACAACTTTTCAAAAATCGTCTTCTTTACAACAGCGCATATGTAAGAAAAACTATTTGCATATTGAGGTAGAGCAGGAATGTCTCTACCAAATTGATAAATATCATGATCCCCGGGGTAAACGTTCTGACTTCAGGGTAGTGATGGGCAATTGGACCAAAAAGCATAATCGATCATTGGTAATAATCGCACACATATAATCGATTATAATCGGGATAGTCATTCAAGTGTTTTAACCCCCCTCATGATAGATAACAGAATCATTAAACATATAGACAACATTTGAATTTTTCTTTGTTTCTTTTGTTCACACGTAAATCAACCAGAACTTCAATATATCAAGTAATTGAATTTATTTGTCTCAAAGATATCAGAAACAAAGTTAACAACCAAGAGAAAATAAAATTTTCCATTTGTTTTGTACTTCGTCTCGTAGATACTGATAAGCCTGTTCTCTCAATTCTGGGACAAAGTTCATGTCTTTAGTAAATGGGTTCATAAGACCCCCATTTAGGTGGTTTTGTCAGTCTCTGCTCTTTTGTTGAGCTCAACATGGATTTTCTTTTTCATTCTTCTGATTATTGGTTCATCATCATCTTTTGTACCAATGATTTTCAAAAGTTTCATTACTATTGGTAAAATTTTGTGCATAGTGGGTGTCTTATCAGCACATATAATTGTAGTGGCTTTTTTTAAATGGTTGAAGTAAGGCCATAATTCTCTCAACTGTGGTCTGTTCTTCAAAGGAAAATATACAGTTTTTAGCTCACCTGAGCTGAAAGCTCAAGTGAGCTATTCTGATCGCCTGTTGTCCGTCGTCTGTCCGTCTGTCTGTAAACTTTTTACATTTTCGACTTCTTCTCCAGAACCACTAGGCCAATGTCAACCAAACTTGACCACAAGCATCCTTGGGTGAAGGGCTTTCAAGTTTGTTCAAATGAAGGGCCATGTCCCTTTCAAAGGGGAAATAATCACTAAAATACAAAAATAGGGTGGGGTCATTTAAAAATCTTCTCAAGAACCACTAGGCCAGAAGAGCTGAAATTTACATGAAAGCTTTCTGACGTAGTGCAGATTCAAGTTTGTTAAAATCATGGCCCCGGGGGTTGGATGGGGCCACAATAGGGGATCAAAGTTTTACATACAAATATATAGGATAAATCTTTAAAAATCTTCTTCTCAAGAACCACTGAGCCAGAAAAACTGAGATTTACATGAAAGCTTTCTGACATAGTGCAGATTCAAGTTTGTTAAAATCATGGCCCCGGGGGTTGGATGGGGCCACAATAGGGGATCAAAGTTTTACATACAAATATATAGGAAAAATCTTTTAAAATCTTCTTCTCAAGAACCACTTAGGCAGAAAAGCTGATATCATAATGCAGATTCAAGTTTGTTAAAAACATGGCTCCCGGGGGTTGGATGGGCCAGAATAGGGGATCAAAGTTTTACATACAAATATATAGGGATTATCTTTAAAAAATCTTCTTCTCAAGAACCACTGAGCCAGAAAAGCTGATATTTACATGAAAGCTTTCTGACATAGTGCAGATTTAAGTTTGTTCAAATCATGGACCCCGGGTGTAGGATGGGGGCCACAGTGAGGGGGGGGGGGTCAAAGTTTTACACCACTGAACCAGAAAAGCTGATATTTACATGAAAGCTTTCTGACATAGTGCAGATTCAAGTTTGTTCAAATCATGGCCCCCAGGGGTAGGATGGGACCACAAGGGGGATCAAAGTTTTGCATACAAATATAGGGAAAATCTTTAAAAAATCTTTACAAGAACCATTGGGCCAAAGACGTTGACATTTACATGAAAGCTTTCTGACATAGTGTAGATTCAAGTTTGCAAAAATCATGGCCTCCAGGGGTAGGTTGGGGCCATAATAGGGACTAAGGTTTTACATGCAAATATATATGGAAAGTCTTCAGATATGGGCCAAGGTGACTCAGGTGAGTGATGTGGCCCATGGGCCTCTTGTTCAAAGTAGAACTTCATGTTTTGATAATGCAGGATCATTAGCAAGAGCCATCAGGGCAGGAAATTGTTCAACCAAGCGCTGTAAAATATTATACAATGTTGAATTCCACCGTGTAGGAACATCACTGATCAGATTGTTGAATGACATTATTATTCCGGTATTTCTCTTCTCCCGCCATTTTTTGCTTATTTTTTTTTTTATCGGGTTTGACATACAGAAAATAAAATCTTAACAAAATTAAACTGATTTCCGGATTTAAAAAAAATTTGGTCAACGATGTCGGCGACTTTTATTTTGTAATCAATTAGTAGCATCATAGATCTCTGAACGACCGACAATCGATCATTGGCGATAATCGTTTCACCACTACAGGGTGAGCAAGTAGTCCTTTACCAAAACTGCAAATTTCATGATCCCAGGGATAGGGGTTGGTATCAGGAGGATTTTTAGTAATTAAATGCGTTAACATTTGAAATTTTTTAACTTCTTGATAACGACCATTCTAATTCTTTTCAAACGTGGTATGAAGCTTTTGGGATAAGAGTGGCGTAAATGGTAAATTTCAGGACTCCTGCAACCCTGGGGCCTTGGGCAGGGTACAAAAACTGCCAAAAATTTACTAATTTTCAAATCTCTTCTTGTCTACAACCGTATATATTTTAGAAAAAACTAAATGCATTACGACGTAGAGCAGGATAGCCTCTACTAAAATTGTAAATTTTCATGATCCTCTGGGTAGAGGTTCTTATTTAAGGGCGGGACCTAACTTGCTATATATAGTGTACATGTGTAAAACATTAAAATAATATCTTCTTAAATACAATTGATGCTAAATTGAAAGTAAATGAATATCTATAAGGAGTAGGCAATCCTCTACCAAAAATGTAATTTTCATAATTCCAGGGGTAAGGATTTTGGTTCCAGGGTGCCAAAAGTTTTAGTGTTTATTTTCTATATCATTTGAAAGACTTCTTTAAGTTTGCTGATAGTGCATAAGAACTATATAAAAATGTACATATCTAGGAAAAGCACAAAAAATGCGTACCATAATCCCAGGGTTTTGACTTTATGACGGATCCATATTAGTCATATCCTGTTAATGCTACATATATTATGTAAAGTCTTTCATCAGTATAGGCACTTTCGATGGTATGCAAGTTTTAAGAACATATCTTGTTTAGCACTGTTACTGAATTTTAGAATCTAGCTTATATATGCAGAATAGGAAATTATTTTTCTAGATTTGATAGCCATTGGGACTAGTGATACCTTTAACTAATACTCAGATGACAGATAAGGCCTGTGAGTTTCTTGTTATATACTGAGTTTCTGTGAGAAACACAAGCCTATAGTACACGTATTGCATTCTTTTTTCTATATAGGATAACCACTTGTATTACATATTGATCGTAGAATTGTTTAAGAGCACCTGAAAAATCTTTTTACTGTCTGCCAGTTTGTCAGTTCAGAATGTTTAACCACGTGGGCTATATGACTAGATAGCTTATCTCCCCCAATTATTCATTACCTGTTCAGTGTTTTGTTACTCGGCACTGTGTGACAAGTGAATTCAATATCAAAAATGACTGGTAAGTTAATACAAATATTTTTTGAAAATAGCTTGAATTGGGTAGAAGTTCCTTATTTGGCTCACGTATATTGTGCCTTTATAAATGTCAATATTTTAAACCTATAATATAAAAAACGTATAACAAATTAATAACTGCATGTTTTGTTAGATATGATAAAGAATAAATATGAAATCTTATAACTTTGAAACATTCTGTAATAACCCAAGAAATCGTTGACTACGGATTATTTCATTCAGTGGGCTCACAGCGGGTTGAACAACCACGTTGACTTGTTTGCATTGGGAAAAATGATAATAAAAACATGGATCCCTTTCAAAATCAATTTGAATGTAGTTTTTATAAAGATACACATTCAAGTAATTTATGCATCGTTTACATAACACACCCCGCAAACAATGATATGCCAATCGGTGAAAATGTTGCAATGGTTACTGAAGGAAAGATTACTCCTGCTAGCCACCTGATCCCACATTTGATGTTTCCTGGGGTCTGTGTTTATACTGTTCTCCAATTTGTATTCATTATATTGAATACAATATGTTATCTTCACCTTTTATGCTACAAATAAAACAGACGAATGCTGTTGAGAACATAACCCACCTTTTCAGCCAAGCCAATACCCCAAAATCTCACAAAGAATGGATTCTTCATGGTGAAGAATCGTTCTATTATTCAGGCATTGAAGAGTGTTTGATTGGTTCATTTTGCGCACCCCCCCCCCCAAAAGAAAACACCCCCTGGAAAATGGGTGTTTATTCAAGTATTGACTTTGATAAACAAACAACACGATATCACATTTAATGCAAGATGCTGTATTTTATTTGTAATTCACATTTTTTAAATTCAAACCTTTTTGGATGATAAGCTTTTGTATTGTATTCTATATTCTGTTGACCGTTTTAAGACTTTTTCATCATTGTTTGACAAGTTTACATTATATTTTGGAGCATTTTTATCGCCTTTTGACAGAGGAGGGGCAAGAGTGTTGCTTATTTCCTTCAGTATTGGAAAATGTTCCCGTTGATATTTCTGTATTGCATTCGATCGATGTCCACTCCTGCTGGCGACGGCTTTGTCATTATAACCATTATTATATAAGGTGGTACACAGAGTTACCCTTCCAGAGTGGTTGGTGATGTTTCGATCATCCACAGAAATTCCCGCATCCTCATAAAATTTCTTAAACATAGTGGATAATTTGTTAATTGGAATTTTCCCAGCACTAAATCGCGGGATTTTGTTTTCGCTCCTAGAATTGAAACTTTCAATCGATGGTTTACGAGAAAACGGTCCAACTCGTGGGATCAATGACAAGTAAATTGAGTAAAGTTTTACTAAACACCGACAATTTCAGGTTGTTCGTAATGTTTCACGATTTGATTTTCTACGTTTCTATGTTTAAGCCCTCCCTGTGCGTTTTTTGAAATTATGGCGGTAAATTGAATGTACTGCAAGTTACTTTCTGGATCAGTTTTGATTTCATATTGCTCTGCATCTAGGCTTTTATGCCATTCCATTCCTCTAAATCTAATTGCTTTTCCGTTATAATTAAACACGGCATTTGAAAGTCCCTCGGCTGTATCAAATGAAAATAAATAAAAGAAAGACACCATTATCCCAAATTTTCTCTTCATCTTTTCGTGTTACAGGATCGCTCCTTTTTTATTTACTCCTATGCCGTCTGCCGTTAATTCCTTCATTCTTGAATCTAAAGCCTTTCGAAAACCAGCAAATACTTGATCATCATCTTTAAAATAATTAAAATCTACTTTTTCCATTTATTACACAGATGCAATTTGTGTTAGTGTATTTGGCGGATATGGATCTTCATTTTTCGCCTTATTTCGCAGATGAAGCGTTGAAGCCAAAAATCCAACATATCGTGCGTTAGATCCTCTGGGTCTGCTGGAATAGAACCACCCTTCAGATGGGTTAAAACTTGCAATTTTCTGTTCTCCGCCCAATCCTTCCACAACTTAATAGCCCATATTTCATTTTGCCTTGTTTTCAGAGGCACCGCATTTTTCTTTTTCTCCGCGATTTCCTCAGAACTCATGGGTGCAGAAAAACGACCGTTATTTGCCACATCATGATATAAGCTTAGAGTAGGAATGTTCATCAATTGGGTGGCTTTAACATCTTCTCCACCCTAGTCTCCTAGCAAATCAAAATCAATTTCCTTTGCATCCCACGTACCCTGACTTGCTTGAATGTCCATTTTGAAAGTATGAGTGTTTGATTTTCACGGGAATTGTGTTCGATTTTACAACGAGTCCCTAATCAAAGCCGTAACTCAGGCATGACACTATTGTGAGTTTGTGACACAATAATGGGTGGGGTTTATTTTGAAACATTGATTTGATTGGTTGGATTCTGTTCTAAGTAAGTAAGATCATATGAAGAGAAATCTTCGTCACAAAGAATAGGCTTCGCTTCACTACGTTACGCTCCGCCCATTCTTTGCGACGAAGATTTCTCTTCAAATGATCTTACTATTACTTAACGAGTTTCGTTCCACTTGTCAAGTCGCTCTTACATAATGAATTTTACTCCGTATACCTGATCACGATATAGTGCTGACGGCGGGTGTGATCGATTAGAAGGGGGTACTTACTCTTCTTAGGTACCTAATCCCACTTCTCTGGTGTATTCTTTATTGTATTTTTGAGATTGATCGCTGTTCGCTTTCCAGTGATTAATTTTTTAGAAAACGGATATCATGAGTCAAGCTGACCCCCCCCCCCCTGAATACACGTATAATAACGAGTCCCAAGCTAAAAAATCAATGAGTCCAAATTGTATCATTTGGAAAAAAAACCCAGCCTGACAATCACATGTACAAACAACCAAGCTAAGGAAAAAGCTTAGTCTTGTCACACCCCTTAGAGAATATCTTTCGCATTTTATCAGATTTCCACACCCCTAATGTTTTTTCAGCTAATGATCGTTTGTTCAGAATGCACAGTTTGGCACTCATCAATTTCCCTTGGGTATCAACAGTAAGCCTCTTCCCTACCTTGGTTAGTATTTGATTTTGCATGGAACATTCCCTCTCACAACCAGCAGTGTGTACTGCTGATATAAGGACCAACAGTGCATTTAAGTTTGGAAACTGTTCCTTATGATAAGTAACAATTAAATTCCACAACTTCCAAAAACAACTACTGGGAAAGAAGTTTGATAAAACTACTCATTTCATACATCTCCACTCTGCTTTGGTCTTTTTTCCCCGGTTCTCTTGTGGTTACTATTCTCGTTATACCCCCCCCCCTAAAAAAAAAAAACAAAAAAAAAAAAAAAAAAAAAAAAACCTGGCACAAAATATCCAACTCATCAAAAATGAGGAAGTTGATGGTCTCTGGGCAATAATACTAAAGGCTGAGAGGAAATCCGTTGAATCTGCTTTGAAATTAAATGCTAAGGTCTGAATAGAGATGGAGTTACAAATGAGGCTTGTGAGTCTAGTGAAAACCACAACAAACATTTTGATTTGTCTAGTGGACAAACTTTACATAATCTTAGAAATTTTTTAATGAATGTGTAACAATACGTATTTAAATTATAAACGCCGTGCTCCCACTTCCTAACGACGTGTAAATTAAGAAATAACGATAATAAAATCGCTTCATTTAAATATTAAAGTATTGTGATTTCCACTATAAATTTGATCATTTTTCTGTTAAAAGATTTTCGAAATGCACCAATGAAAGTAGGTCAAGGCCTTGTTGTCAATGATATATCGTATCATAATTTATCTAATCCAAAAATAGATTTAATAATAAATGCACTGTTTATTTAAAATTAAGATAATTACAAATATTTAAAGGGATAACATTACTAAATAGTGTTTAGACAGCGACCCCATGTAAACATTATTTACTCAGTCGCAATGGCAGATTTCATACTCGCTTTCTTCTCTACATTTGGATGCACTGATGGCTAAAACATATAAGACTCAGTAAATTTGTCAACATGGAAATAAATTTTATTTGTGGTAATAAATCAGGCCCCTAAAACCCGAGTTTTTCCAAATATCTAAAACTTCTTTCACAATACGTTGATCGACGAAGGTCGCATTTGACGTCTCAGTACCACGTGACTACATAACTAATTAACTAGGCTTATGGATTTAGATTTAAGTCCATATTGTGGTTAATTATCGCAATATTTCGGCGAATGAACTATCAGAATTAATTAAGGAAGTCAAAATGCATATAATTGTGTATACTTTGAAAACCTGAGATGTGTCCTTTAAAGGGACTGGTTCACGTTTTTCGAAAGAAATATTTTTCATTTTTGATGTTAAAAATTAAAAATCCAACAGCATTTGACCCAATGATATGTTGTATTGGCAAACTACATGGTTATAACGACCAAAGAATTATGACAATCTAGTTATTCTAGTCTTCACTTTTCAGATTCGTGATATTTTCGATGTTCTTATTTCCCCCCGTGATTATAGAAGTCACTGTTACGACGTTTTGTAATATAATTTATTAACAGTTACTGACATGTACAAACCCATGGATAAACAAAAAAAAAATATTTTGGTTTAACATGTTTTTTGATGACACAGATCTTGAAAGTAAGTAATAAGTCGAAAACTGTCCAGTATGTCAGATATCGAATGGTCCAGGACTGTTCTGGGAAGTTTGCGCATTAAAACTTTAAGGTAAAACCATTTTACCGAAATTAGGTTGTACTCTACCTGACAATGTCTATTTAGAAATCAGGCCACTGTTTACAATATAGCAGTTTTTCTGTTTGGGATTCGTATAGTGCATTATGTTTTCGATTATCGCGTTTGACGAGAAGAAACGACATGTATTCATAATTTTGCCATTTTAAAAATTGTCGCACTGGACAAAAACTACAATTATAAACATATTTGCAATTTTGAAATTATGGACGACTATTCATTTTGTCTTTGTCAACTATTCAGCATGACGGATTACAATTACATTCATAAAATCATTAGTTAATTTTCAATACGGACATAGATCATTTATGTTACATAAGGAACATTTAATTTGGAGCTCCAATTGACTTCCTAATAATCACGTTTTATTTACTGTATGTGATATCAATAACTATAATACATGTACATAACTAATGCACGCAATTATTCAAAAATGTTCTTGAATTCATTTGAATTAAAGATATCGTTCATTCAATTCATGTGTGCAACAATTCAAACACGCATTAATAAATCCTTCCTCTATGCAATATTATTTGACTGATTTCCCGCGTAGTTGAAAATAATGACTGGATGCAATTTCTTTTAAAAGTCAAAAATTCAGAGAGCAACGATCTTTCAATGGGAGACAGAAGTCCATCTTTAATATGAATTTTATTGAATATCATCTCAGACGATGGGCTAAAATATGAAAAAGAACTAGAGTACTCTGTCACAATGGATAAAGACTATAAGAGGAAGCAGTGAATGAAAGGAACAAATTTTTCTCAGAAATCTTACAAAGAATACAAAGTTTAGCATAGGATAAATACGGACTTTTGGAGACATGAGAGCTGGCATCAGGTTGTTATGAGGAGTGGATACCCCTTGCCAACCGATCACACCCGCCCTTAGCCCCATACTCCGATCAGGCAAACGGAGTAATTCGTAGTTAAAATCAATATGAAAAGAACGGACTATTAACCGGCATGAAACACGCAAAACTGCAGTCAACGCAATTACATGTATAAGCTGTATATGCAAATCAGATGGCCATAAAATACCGACCCTAATCGAAGCTACCAAACCCATGCAACATCCATCCATTTCCGCCTCGATTTGATAAAAACAACAACATGATCATACACAGAACATGATCTTAAGTATCAAAACAGCCACGAGACAGAAACAAAGCAGGCGGCAATGGAATATATAGAATATTGCCACACAAATACGGGAAACCAACGAAACAAACGGAATGGCTTAGGATGTTTTATTTATTGGCGCAATCCGTTTGTAACAATGCTGAGCTGCCTGCTTTCAAGATCCATGTTCAAGAAATTATCCAAATATGAAGCAGACATGGAAGACCCCCGCATTGCTCTTCACTTCGAACCCAACGGGACATATCGAATCGAAACAAGAATGAAATTGGGTATTTCCAAAAGATAAAACTTCGTCGATACATCCAAATGTCAAGTCGATCGCCAGCTCAGGAAATTTTTTCTTTAGATATATCGACGATGTTTTATCTATTAACAATTATCATTTTCATTGATATGTCGATTCGATATATTCCTGTAAACTCGTGATAAAAGACGCCACGGAGTCCTCCACATCTGCTTCGTACTTAGATATTTAATTGAAAATGGATATTAACGGCAAACTAGCAACTCAACTTTATAACAAACGAGATGATTTCAGCTTTTCCATCGTCAACTCCCATATTTATGTAGCAATATTCCATTAGCACCTGCATATGGTGTTTATACCCCTCAACTGATTCTATACGCAGTGTACTGATTGTTATGCCGTTATTTGCACACTGATTTTGACTACAGATTACTCCGTTTACATGGTCAAAACATAGGTACCATGGCGGATCTGACCTGTCGACAGGGGATGCTTATTTCCCCTAGGCACCTGATCCAGAGGTCCCTGTTTGCCCAACACTTTACTTTGTAAAATTTTTAATTATAATGTGACCTTGAAATCGCCCCTAATCTGAATGTTTGGTGCGTTTAAAATGGACTCATTTACCGTACATAAAAAGTGCAAAAGTTCGGGTGCATCTGCTATAGCCAGCAATACAATTTTTTAAATATATATTCTAGATATATGTGATTTGAACATATTTTATTGTCTAGATGTTATAACAAAAGGATTGAGCACAAGATCTTAACTCTTCTAATCAAGATATATGTATGAGCCTGAAAAGTGCAAGGATCAACATATGCGTTATAAATTAATGGTATATGGCATCTATAGGATTGTGGGTAATCCCAGTAATTCGCTGATGACTGTCAATATGTTCTTAGATTATCATAGCATGCATGCATTTAATTCCAGTACTTTTCACTGAAAGGATTTAGTATATCAATAAATGTTCAGCTTGTAACCCGCATAAACCCGAACTTTTGTTTAAAAGTAGGGCATCTTGATGTTTTCTAAAAACAAAGTACCATGTTGTCGTCGCGGGAAATTACCATGAAGGAAATTTATGTAGCTCGGTCGCAGTCAAGATATGGACAGTATTGTTTCCGTTTTTAATCAAAACAATCATAATCATGCTTGTGAATTTGAGGTATAATTTCACACCAAAAATTATGGTACATTATACTATAGAAGCCCTTAACATAGTTGCGTATCTGTTAAAGAGTACAAAACCAGGTCCGCTAAGAAAGAACCACAAGTCGTGCCCATGGGCGTTCTTGGCTCACTAATTTTGACTACGGATAAGTCCGTCTAGCTGATCAAGATATAGAGCTCACGGCGGATGCTTACTCCTCTTAGGCACCTGATCCCACCTCTGGTATATACAGGGGTTCGTGTTTGCCCAACTCTCTATTTTTTATTGCTTAGGACTTACATGTATATTATGAGATTGATCACTGTTCGTTTCCTTCACCTTTCATGCAATATGTGTGTAATCCTGTATAAATAAAGTATATTATTTTTATTATAGAATATATATTGTATTGAAAATAGATATCAATAGCAAAGTAACAACTCAACCTTAGGATAAAAGGGATGATTTCAGCTTTTCTATCGTTAGCTTCCCATATTCATGTAGCAATATCCCATTTTCATCTGCAGATGGTGTTTCTATCTCTCAATTGATTCGATACGCATGGGACTGTTCTGCGTATGATCAGTTTTTTAATCGAAGCAGGCCACCGACAAACAAGTTGATGGTTTCAACAGTCTGGTTTAAAGTCATTATTTTACAAATTCTATGGTCGTTATAACAACTAATTTGCCAATACAACTTCTCATTGGGACAAATGCTGTCTGAATTATCCTATACTGATTGTTAGGCCGTTGTTGGTACACTGATTTTGACAACGGATAATTCCGTTTACCTGATCCAGATATGAGGCTCATGGCGGGTGTGACCAGGGAATGCATACTCCTCCTAAGCACTTGATCCCACCTCTGGTAGATCCAGGGTTCCGTGTTTGCCCAACTCTCTATTTTGTATTGCTTATATGAATTATGAGATTGATCACTGTTCGTTATCTTCACCTTTCATCATATCAAATTATGAATTGTAACTTCCCAGTTGTGTGTATTTCAATAAATCTATGATATTCATATTTCAGACATCCATCGTATGGTATCACTCCTGTTCATCGCTGTGATTGCATTCTATATTGCGGAAGGTAACTCTAACACTCTTTCTCTGCTCTTGTAATTACTGACTTGTAATTGTAAATTTATTACAATGTTTCTTTGGATAAGAATATAACTATTAGTAAATGATCTGTAACATGTTCTAAAAAATGGTCCATTACATGTGCAGGGTTTATTCAATATCCGACATATTTGGTAAATCCTACAATACATTAACATGCTAAAACATAATTCATGAATACCTAGATTGACACTATACAATAGACTATAACTTTGAACTAAAATGATCACTACGATGAACATCGAAGTTTTAAAATTATCGCTTTTAAAGGGACTTGAAACAATATGACTTGAATTCGTTGTCAGATACTTGTCTTTGTTGAACACTTCATAATAGGCATGTCACTCTTTAGAGTAACGAATTGAAGAGTTGCCATTATATTGAAAATAGAAAAAAGAACAACTACAGAGTCATCCAAGAAACTGCAAAATCTCTTTGTATTTTATCACAATCTGTTTAAAGTTAAAACCATTCGTATTTGGTTCTAGTTACCTTTCTTGAATATGTCTTGTTTAAACTGTTATTATCGTATGTACAACCAAAGTCATATATTGGTCATTCCTAGTGTCTGATATGTCTAATATCCAATGCTACCTACAAAGGTGACATTCAATGTTCTTGTATTTTATCAGTAAGTAGAATGTTTCTCTTCGTCTTTGATAATCTTTTAAAAATTGTTCATAAGCTAAGATGACCATGAAGAAGTGAAGATAACGAAGAATCATTAATCGCATCAATCTGATGAATGTATAGGGATCAGGATCAGGAGTGGTGGAGCAGTTAGGATCCACCTTGTTCGGTCACACCCTTCCTGATCCCTATATGTTGATCAAGTGTAAAACTTATACGGTACCAATTGTGATGCATTAGATGTAGACAGAGTAATCATCAGTCAACATAATTTTATTTTAGAGAAAATCTTAATTATGAATGGTTTCGGATAGAATTCAGCCTCATAAGAAGATGTATTTAGAAATAAAATCACTACGACGATTACAGAAGTTTTGAATTTCTCACTTTTTAATTGACTGTTGAATCCCCTATACATATATGTAACATCAACTTTCATATCAACGGCGTGCATTAGTTTAAAAATTCAAGATCCACGCAACACTCTTTCGCTTAAGGTGGGTCCTTAGTCCTGGATTTTTGGGGTTTAGGTAGCATGTTTTTGTTTGGAATCAATAAATTAACATTCAGAGTAATGAAAAAATGCAAATTAGTTAAGGATTTCCATTTTAATTTTCATTACAGACACTACTGAAGTCACGTACCCCTATGTAGATTTTAATGAAATTCATTGGAAACAGTTATTTGTCGTTATTTTAAAATAAAAACAACAAGAAAATTGTTTAATTGAATTTATTTATCAAGAAACATGTCAATAACTAAAACACAGACCATTTTCAATATGTTCATGAAGTTTTAGAACAATAAGTGTAGACTTATTGAATTAGCGTTATTCCCCAAAATGTTAAAAAACGAATAAATGTGGACACAATTTCCTTATAGCATGGTTTACATATCATTTTTATGCCCCCGAGATCGAAGATCGGGGGGTGGGGGGGGGGCATATTGTTTTTGTCCTGTCTGTCATTCTGTAATTTTGTCATTCTGTCTGAAACTTTAACCTTGCTAATAACTTTTGAACAGTAAGTGATAGAGCTTTGATATTTCACATGAGTATTCCTTGTTACAAGATCTTTCCGTTGGTATTGAACCTTTTGACCTTGACATTTGACCTACTTTAATTTTTTTTTACATTGGTCATAACTTCTAAATGGTAGATATTAGAGCTTTCATATTGTACATGAGCATTTCTTTTGACAAGATCTTTCTACTGGTACCAAGATATTTACCCTTGTGACCTTGGCCATCTTCGAAATTGGCCATTCTCGGGGGCATTTGTGTTTCACAAACACATCTTGTTTCTGTTTATATTAGTAGATGTACATCTATTATAGTTATTTATAAAAAAATCCATATCTTTCCTTGATAATTTCAAATCTATAGCTTCTAGAGTATGTATACCCCCATAAAAAATCGAAGTCTGGTACCATACAGCTGAGCTATTCAAAATTACTCATGGATTAAAATTTTATGTAATTTCACGAAAAGACACAGATAATGATTCCTTATCACCTTGGTAAAATGTTTTTGTTAAAAATAAAGGAAATCTATCGCATAATGGACTTGATAAATAATTTATTGAAAACAGAGTTATTGTCCTTGGATTCAATATTTTGAAACATATCATTGACTATTCAAATATAACTTAAGACTTTTGAAATATTTTATGGCTGACAATTTGTTTTAAAATAACTATTGAAAAAGACTCGAACAAAATTTATGTTCCAGTCATTAAATCATTGACTTTGCAAAATCTTATAACGTCACAGGAGTGTGGAACTACGTTAAGGAAGTTAGTTCCTAAGCTTTTGAGCACAAATGTGCAGGATGTTACAACTAAGTATTTGCTGGTTCAATACTGATCCCACTAGTGCAAACATATCGCATATCTATTACTGAACCCTGTCCAGTTGAAGAAAATATGTCAATACATATTTTAAAAGGGTTTTGCAGGGACTATATTTTGCGGCAAAGGGATTGATTAACCACAAAGTTCTAAATCTGCGTGATTTTAGGGACCAGTCAATATTTATTGGGGAGTTGGGACCGGTGCAAAATGCAATAGGGCACATTTAGTTTGACTTACATACTGATAGGACTCCAACTTTTTTTATTATTATTATTATTTTCAACACTGATAGGACAGCTATATTTTTTTTGCAAATGTATCAATGAACCAAAATAGTATAAAGTACATGTATTTCAAACTTTTAATTCAACTATCTTACAAACAATAATACTAAATTGTATGTATGCTGTATTTCATGTCCAAGTTGTATATACTACAGACAATATGAAGTAAAATACTGGACCTTAGACAATTTTTTATATTAAAACATGTAATTAAAAATCACAAAAGAACTATTCAGCTGTGAATGAAATTGCAAAAATTACATGTAAGTTTTGCATGGAGTATGGATTTCAATCATAGAAAATAAAAATGGTGTATCATGTTGGTCATAACTTGAAGGATACAGACCAGAAATTAACTAAAGTCTAAACACATATTTAACCATTTGAGTTTGCCAATTAGCTATCATTAGGTCAAATACTGTATGTCTTGCTTCCTACCGTTTGTTAGGCCGTTCTGGACACACTGATTTTGACTACGAATAACTCCGTTTACTTGGATCACCGAGGGTGTTACCGGTCGACAGGGGATGCTTTCTCCTCCTAGGCACCTGATCCCACCTCTGGTATATCCAAGGCCTTATAGCAGTTATGAGATTGATCACTGTTCGTTATCTACACCTTTCATAGTGAATACTGATATGTGAAAAATACTTGTAAGTGTACGAGACAAAAATTCAGTAAAACAGTAATTTGAAAATATGCAAAAGTAGCACTTTAAACAATATTTTAACAAAAACAAACAAGATGAAAATAATGAGATTTGTAACTTCACTCGACAAATTTAATACCGAACAAACATGACAAAGTCGAGAAAAGTTTCTCAGGAGCTTGAATCCCTCAGCTGATTCTAACAATGGAGGGGCAAATTTTAAGTGATAATTATGAAGAACTGCGAAGATTTTTAAAATGAAGTAAAATTGTTGTTTAATCATACATATGTATTTATTTATTAGATAGGACATGCACTTTTTTATTACACATCTGATAGAGGACAACATTTTGTTTTGTAATTTTAGAAGATAGGACATATGGATTTTAAAAATGGAAATATGGAATACACCGGTCCCAACCCCCCCCCCCCAACCCCAATAAAGATTGACCGGTCCGTTACAGTTTCTGTTTCATCCAATACATGTATATCTTCTATTTTTATACTCCTATACGTGTATTTCGGTTTTATTATTTATGATACAAGTAGCTGAAACTTGGAACTAGTTCAAATGTTGTAATTCATTACTTTGGTTGATATATTTTTCCGAACAGAATACCAATTTTTATAAAAGTTTTAATTAATTTACTCGACATTTAGTTTTAAAATTCAGTATTTTCGCCAATAATCTAAAAATTTGGTCTCCACCCTCCCCCTCTTTTTAAAGTTTCATTTTAAATTTCAAGACAAGGATTTAAAAATTATGTGAAATTTTAGAAATTGACAGTACTCCTAATATGTCTTTTTAAACTCTCAAATTTGATCTCATGATTTTTTTCTTATATCAAGTGCAAAAATATATCAACCGGAAAAATATATCAACCAAATTAATGAATACAACATTTGAACTAGTTCCAAGTCCTAACTACTTGTATCATAAATTTATTTCCATTACTGGTATTAAACTTTTTTTTATCTGAAATGTTTGAAGACATGATTATGTATGAAAGGCGAAGATAACAAACAGTGATCAATCTCATAACTCCTATAAGCAATACAAAATAGAGAGTTGGGCAAACACTATTTTATCTATTTACTAATTTCATGTAATGATTGATTATGTTGCTTATGTTGCGTTGACACCAACAGACAAATCAAGTTTAATTAAATATATTTTAAGTACAAAAAAGGTCATGTTTAGAACACTGTAGCTCAATAACAAGCGTTGCGACTCCAGTTTTTCATTTCCTATTTCTCCTTCAATGTAGAAATCAAAACTACACTTCCCAAAAAATTGACATTACTCCAAATTTCAGGTGCGAACCTCTTTAACGAACTGAATACTGGACAAATTTAAGACAACTATGGAATCAATGAAGATCGTAGAAAGTTTCTCAATGATTTATGACCATCTGCTTAAAGTTAAAACCGTTCGTGTGACTTCAGTTAACGTTCTTGAAGGTGAACATCATGAACAATGATCAATCTTATAACTCTTGTAATATTACAAAATAAAGAGTTGGGCAACCACGGACTCCTGGATATACCAGAGGTGGGATCAGGTACCTAGGAGGAGTAAGCTTGCCCCATCTACCGGTGACACCCGCCGTGAGCCCAATGTCTTAGGTAAACGGAGTAATTCTGAGTCGAAATCAGTGAACCAATGACGGCCTAACAATCAGTATAAAACACGTCAGACAGCATTTGTTTCAATTATAGGTTGTATTGGCAAACTCAATCAATATAACTACCAACGTATTTGCGAAATACTGCCTTTAAACGAGACTTTTAATTTAATTTAAACATATGTTATTGAGAAATTCAATAGGATCGGGCAACAGGCAAAGCCTATGTAGGCCCTCTCCCAAATACGAAGGTCAAGTACAAAGGTATGATTGATAAACAGGATTCTTTGAAGATGTAACAACATTGTAATGAGATTTATATGAAAATAGTTAATAAGAGTTTGCTGATTTTTGCTATGAAATTATTTCTTATAGATCAACATGTTCTACACATATACTTACAAAACTCTCCATCTACAGTCACACACACACACACACATTGTAAAGCTTCTGAAGATGTAATTGTAATAAACGCTAAAGCTTTACGGAGGATTTCTGTGTTTTCATTTCATATTTTTTCAATATTATTATCTGATTACTGAGACTCTATTTCAATTTTGGATATATATATATATATATATATATATATATATATATATATATATATATATATAACACACTATTACGCATACATATATATGTATAATTACCTGAATCAATGGGACCAACATATCCATAAACTGTATAAAGGTGCCGCGACACGGACAAAGTAATGCTCCTCCCAATGTCTGCTTTGGCTATCGTACTGTGTCTTGAGTGTGAGCGTATTCCAAGAGAGTTTAGATGGAAGGGAGAGCTCGCATAGTGCCCAAATAGTGAAAAAAACACCAGCTCGATAACATATTAAATGTCCCACAGACTGTATATATTTCCAATGTTACTGATTTTAGGAGGTTTTAACTGTCTCCTCACCACAAACTGTCTTCATATGGGAAATATGGTGATGTGGCACACTTGTTTTTATCGGATAAAAAACTGCAGGGAAACTTATTTTCCATTGAGTCATATAATTTTCTAAAGAAATATGTCGACTTACATATTCATTAAATCCAGCAAAACAAAGTTATACACTTTTAAATCCTCACCTCTCATGACTTTCTAAACACAGAAGAGTACTCTATACGCTTTTCGACTACTACACTGACGAGTGACATAGGGAGATAGCTAAAATTAGATGAACTTAATCTAATAAATCTATCCGTAATTTATATTTATAGTTTAAATAATCCATGGAACAAAATTTTGAAATTCACATACATGGAAAGTGTAGGATATATTTTAAAAACCCTTCATGTATAACCACTATGTAATGGATATTGCATACTGTATCAGCAAAAGATGGTTTTCAATAAGTTCGATATTCTAATAACCAAAGTATTAAATTCATTTTTATATAAGATTAGATATTCATTTAGATATATATCGATGTAATTATGCCAATTTTTATTTTTAAAAATGTAACTACTTGGAATCATATATTTTTATTTCTGCCTGGTTTTTATAAATAACTGTACTTAATAATTGGCATGAATGAAGGCCCTAGGCATTCCATGAAAGGCGAAGATAACGAACAGTGATCAATCTCATAACTCCTATAAGCAATACAAAATAGATAGCTGGACAAACACGGACCCCTGGAAACATCAGAGGTGGGATCAGGTGCTTAGGAGGAGTGAGCATCCCCTGTTGACCGTTCTTTTGGCACACTGATTTTGACTACGGATAACTCCATTTACCTGATCAGGATATAGGGCTCACGGTGGGTGTGACCAGTTGACAGGGGATGCTTACTCCTCCTAGGCACTTGATCCCACCTCTAGTATATACAGGGGTCCCTGTTTGCCCAACTATCTATTTTGTATTGCTTATAGGAGTTATGAGATTGACCACTGTTCGTTATCTTCACCTTTCATCTACCCTACATTGTGGGCTTCAGGTTATATCACAACCATACACAAATCTGGTACCAAATCTGATCCTAACAATTATCGAAAAATTACTGCTACTAGTGCAATCGGCAAATTATTCAATAGTATTCTGAATGAAAGATTAGAAAAATTCCTGACTAAAAACAAAGTTATAGCTAGCTGCGAGCTGGGATTTACCAAAGCGGCTAGAAGATCTGATCATATCTTAATCTTAAAAAACAATTATTGATAAATACTGTAACTCCAAAGATGGAAGAGTATATCCCTGTTTTGCTGATTTTCATAAAGCTTTTGATACTGTAATACACACTGTCGTTAAACTTAAACTTTCAGAAATAGGCATAGGTAACCTCTTTTCCAATATTGTTAAGAAAATGTATGAAGTCAGCAATAGTTCAATTAGATGTAACAATTTTGTTACTGACTCAATGCAAGTACATGTAACACTAGGAGTGAAACAATGAGATAATTTAAGCCCAAATTTATTCAAAATCTTTATCAATGATCTGCCCAATTACTTCCAAGATTGCAGTGATTGTGTTTTTCTAAATGATGAGTCAGTTAATTGTTTATTATATACTGATGACATTGTACTTTTATTTACTTCACTATAAGGTCTTCAAAAACGACTTGATAATCCAAACAAGTTTTGTAATGACTGGTGCTTATCTGTAAATCCCATTATAACCAAAGTACTTATTTTTAACAAGGCTGACAGATTTATTCAGGAAGAGGTCATATTTGACAATAACACAATTGACTGTTGAACAATACAAATATTTGGGAATTCATTTCACAGCTTCTGGATCTTTCACTCTTGCACAAACGGAATTGTACAAAAAAAGCAATGAAAGCTTACTTTAAGTTGAACAAACACTTTTTACCTCACAATCCTGGATCTAACGTACATGTAGCTATACATAATTTTGACCACACAATTACTCCTGTCCTTTTATATGGTAGTGAAATTTGGGGATCTTTCGACTCATTTTCATCCAAATTTCGAACAAGATGAAAGTGTAATCAATA
Organism: Ostrea edulis; assembly: GCF_947568905.1. Taxonomy (NCBI): domain Eukaryota; kingdom Metazoa; phylum Mollusca; class Bivalvia; order Ostreida; family Ostreidae; genus Ostrea; species Ostrea edulis. The sequence goes on from NC_079165.1 coordinate 42,505,977, forward strand.
TTCTGAAAAATTAAAAATGTGAAAAATTGCATATTAAATTTAATGACAATAACATTCCTTCCTGGTTTAGCTCTATAAATGCCATTCTTGCACATTTCCCATATACAAATTCTACAAAAACAAAGACAGTATCTGCGAACACTTTAGGAAACAAATGCATACTTGACCCATTGGGTGGATACTATATTTGATATTTGATTACACTAATGCATCTTTTAATAGATGTGACAATTTAGAAAAAAAACTAAAGAAGGGAAAACTGTTATTTTGAGATTAAAACAATATTTATTGATGATAGATAAGAAATTTCAATTAAACTCTGTTTCAATTAAAACTCTTTGATAATTCACCATGTCCTGTAACAAAGATAAAAGAAATTATAGGAGTTGCATCGTGTATGAGAACTGTTCGTTATCTTCACATTTCATTAGTGAAAATGGAAATTGCTTGTAAGCTATAATCTGAGTCCAAACTCTCACTTTTTTAAAGTGAAAAATCTACAAAGACTGAACCTCCATTCAAAATCCTTTTCCATATTTTCCAAAATATTGTGATGGCTGGGTGATTTTATCGGTTTTTTAACCTCTGCTTTGATAATTCGGATGTGTTTAGTGGCTTGTGTGTCTGAATGTTTGCGGTAGTTGTGTGCAACTAAATACTCAGAAATACTAGTTCATATTCTTAAAGGATACATCGCATGTTTCCAAAGTATATGCATTTTATCATTTCCATGCTTATAATAATTAATTCTAATAGTTCGTTCACAGAAATACGGATATAAATTTACGCTCCGACGCTCAAAAAGTATCGTTAATTAGATAGGTAGCCACGTGATACAGTGACGCCATATGTGACCGTCTTCGATCAACTAATTGTAAAAGCAATCCTGGATCTTTTTTTAAATATATAAATTCAGTTTTTGGGACAATGTTCCGAGCATTATATGATTTTGCCACTAGTACATACAAATAGCTATGGAGATACCAAATGTAGCAAGGACTGTTTACATGGGTCGCTGTCTAAACACTATTTGGTAACTCTATTCCTTTAATATCTGTAATTAGCGTTTTGTTTTAAAATAAACAGTGCAATTATTATCAAAATTCACTTTTGGATTAGATAAGTTATGTAAGGGATACAAGACGAAGGTGGTCTATTATGTTAGATACGAGATGGGCATGAGCCGCGTAGCGGCGAGTGATCAGTCCCGTATCCGACATAATAGACCATCAGAGTTTTGTATCTTACTTAAAACATTGTTCTATCTAAAACAAATGCATTTAAACGCAAAAAACCCCACGTACAAATATACATTGGTATAGACAAATATATTTACACCTTCGTATCGTTAATATTTAATATATTAAGAATTCATAAACTTTAATGGCACACAAGGTCAACTCTTGTCTTTAATTCACAAAAAAGTGTTAGCTCATCATTTCAATTGTCATAATACAATACTCCTCAAAACAGGGTTTTGTTCTTCATGAAAAGCGATTCGAACGCTTCTATTGTCTGAAGACTGTATTCAACAAAACAGGTTTTCTTTTTTGAGTGAATGAGGGCACGTAGAGGGTGTTCGGAAAGAATCTTTGAGAGATAAAACAAAACATTGATTTCCTACGTTCCTTTCTGGGAACCCTAATACATGTAATATGATACCGACACGTAAGTCTATAACTGGTATAAAACAGAATTCGAAGCCACAGCCCTCTTTTAGCATTTAGTCCGGATGCCTTGAAGAAATGGATTCAGATTAATTAAAGAATCCGCCTGATAGATAAAACCAAAAAACTGGCTGTAATAACAGTCCATGACTCATTGCAGTGAATAACAGACACAAGCAACGTTTACCAATTTATTCATATAACAGCAATGACACATCCGGGATATACTGAAATGGACAATATCGGCCGCATTTGAAACTTTTGTGGGGTAACTGGGGAGTCGCCCAGTGAGCCAGTTTAACTTAACTTGTAAGGGGTACGCTGGGGGGCCCGAGTAAAGCATTCAGTGCCCAGACCTGAACGGACGCCAGCGTTCTAAGGAGGCAAGCGAGACCCGCCCTTCTCACCCTGTCTCCTGCAGTGCTACCTGGTATGTACATTATCATGTTGGACATAAGCCCCAAACATGCATCAGACTGTAGCATCCCCTCACTGAAGTGAGGTGGATGTGGGCCCAACCGTCCCCGGTGGTGGCCCCACTATTAGTTTACTTGTTTTAACTTGTACGACTTTTAGTACTGTAAATTGCCCCCTGCTTTAGAAGCAGGTGGGGGAAACAACCAGGTTTTGGAGCAGAAACAGTCATCACATACCATTACCGACTCCCCAGTTCGGCCACAGACATTGGAACAATGTCCCCCACAAAAAACTTGTAGGATTAAAAACTGAGTGAAACTCAAAATACAACAAGAGATGTTTGTAAAACACATATACCCCCCCCCCCCCCCCCCCCCATGGTGCAAAATTGAAAAGGGTTATACACACACACATCATTTAATTGATAGTAGTATCATCAATTCAAAATATTGAGCAGACAATATCTTCCTATGTCAAGAGTGAATTGACCATGTGACCTAAATAACAATATGGGTCATCTACTCCTTATGCTGTACCAGTGTACCAAGTTTGGTGTCAATCAAGCAAACAATTCTTAAAATATAGGAAACAAGATATTACTATGTCCAGTTCAACAATTGACTTTTGACCTAAAAATCAATATGGGTCGTCTTCTCCTGAAAATGTACCAGTGTACTAAGTTTGATGTCCGTCAAGCAAAAAGGTTATCAAGATATTGAGTGGACAGTATATTACTATGTTCAGTTTGATCTTTGACCATGTGACCTCAAAATCAATAGGAGTCATCTCCTCCTGAATATACACCACTGTACTTAGTTTGATGTCTGTCAAGCAAAGGGTTCTCAAGATATTGAGCGGACAGTATATTCCTATGTCCAGTTTGACCCTTGACCTTTGACCACGTGACCTCAAAATCAATAGGGGTCATCTTCTCTTGAAGATGTACCAGTGTACCAAGTTTGATGTCTGTCAAGCAAAGGGTTCTCAAGATATTGAGCGGACAGTATATTTCCATGTCTAGTTTGACCCTTGACCTTTGATCATGTGACCTCAAAATCAACAGGAGTCATCTTCCCCTGAAGATATACCAGTGTACTAAGTTTGATGTCTGTCAAGCAAAGGGTTCTCAAGCTATTTAGCAGAAATTATATTCTTAAGTCCAGTTTGACCCTTGACCTTTGACCATGTGACCTCAAAATCAATGGGGGTCATCTTCGTCTGAAGATGTACTGGCGTACCAAGTTTGATGTCTGTCAAGTAAAGGGTTCTCTAGACATTGAATGGTCAGTATATTCCTATGCCCAGTTTGACCCTTGACCTTTGACCATGTGACCTCAAAATCAATAGGGGTCATCTACTCCTTAGGATGTACCAGTGTGCCAAGTTTGATGTCTTTCAAGCAAAGGGTTCTCAAGATATTGAGCGGACATTATATTCCTATGTCCAGAGTAGATTGACCCTTGACCTGAAAAACAATAGGGATCCTCTTCTACTCATAACTAACCCACATATGAAATATCATTATCATCAAGTGAATGGTTCTCAAGATATTGAGCGGACAACACGTGGTCTACAGACCGACCGACCGACAGGTGCAAAACAATATGCCCCCTCTTTTTCAAAGGGGGGCATAAAAAAGAATTACATGGATAAGAATAAGTCAGTTGACCAAACCACAGTACTTGAAACTGGAGTTGCACAAAAATTACAGTAAACGCACAATTGGCAAACAGCAACAAGCACGAAATGATAATTACTTGTGCGGCGGGTAAGGAAAACCTTGACATTTGAAGAAAAAGAAAGAAAGAAAAAAAAATTCCAAGGCCGCTTGATATTGTTGAGAAATAATTCATTTCCCAGCACCGACATACAGACGAGTACCATCTGTTCGGAACAACTCAATCTCAGTAGCCTTGATGTCATGGTTGTGTCCAATGTACAAACCTCTAACCTGGTTAGCCATGAATTTTTATCATGCAACTATGGGCATCATGCCAATATGTTCTAGGTACTGAAAACGTGTCGTAGGAGAGCCATCCGCATGAAAAGAGCAATATATAAGTAATGGGAGGGGGAGGGGGCTATAAATATGCCTTAATTGGTAGTGTTGGGCAGATAATTTGACAAACTAGGGGTTTGCCGGTTTGGTTGGTCTTGGACCTATGTGAAAATACCAACGCTTGACCTAGCTAGGTTTGAGAAACTTGTGGAATCGACGATGACAAAACTTAACTGACTGCGCAAACCGTAAAAATGCCAATGAAAAGGCTGCTGAAAAAAAAATAAGATATAGGAAGTCTTGATATATTGAGACACCTATAAACCGCTTGACACCTTCTAGGGATGAGAGAAATTTGATTGGTTGTTATGTACATCCACCAGAATTCGCTGTGAATTTTGCCCCAAGACATAGCAGGGTTGGAGGCCTTACGGAGTCGGAATTGGTCGTCATACTTTTGCCAATTTTGTGAACGATTAGCTGCAAGCTTTATATCTCGCATTTCTTGGGCCGTTTCACTATGTTGAAGTACAATGCTCATGTAAATCATGAAGGCTGATGTCCGCTTTTCAATGCTCAAAAAGGAGTTAAGTTGGCGCTTGACTACGCATAGCTTGCCATTGACAAGTTGTAAATCCCCGTGGGACTCAAACTGCTCCAATTCCGTAGCAGATTTTGAGTAGGACAGACAGATCAATAAATCCCCCCTCCCATATTTTTTGCTTGAGTTTAAGCGAGACATGACTGCCGATATCATCGCATGCAGATGTAATTTGACAAGGTAAAGCCAAGGGTAAATATGCCGCTTGGTTCAACAAAAAATTGCAAGACTCACCCGGGTTATCCGGTGTACATGAATTATCGATTGGGAATCGAGGGACCTCCTCAGAGGCTGTGGCTGCCCCTCTGCAGGGGCTAGTCGATCCGTCCAAGGTGTGGCCGTGTGATTTGGACTTCGTTCCCGGAGTTGAGCTGTTGTCCGACGATTACGTTTCATCCCGACCCCCCTGGCCGGGGATCTCTGGGTCGCTGCTCGTTTTATAGGTGGCATTCCTAATGCAGGAAAAAATTGTCAAAAAGCTATGTGTAGGGAATAAATCCAAAAAGGGGAGAGAAAAACTTCGGCCACGTGCTTGGTTTCCGCCTCTAATACAAGAACCACGTTGCTGCTTCGGTTGGAAAAAGTGTAATGAATGGGTTCGATCACAGGGAGTACCGAGTGTGACGTAGTGCATACAAATTAACTTGTACCATCTAGCCGCTAAAGTCACGTAGACCCGACCTACAGGGTGTATCAAAATTAATACGGACTATTTGATATAAACTCAAATAATCTCGATTATGACTACCCTCTTACTCAAAATAAATTTCGCGAAATCACTACGATGCTATTTTGAACGATATTCTGGATTTAGAGGAAGAAAGAAGGGAGAAACCAAATTTTGAATTGAACTTTAATTTGACCTTAAAAGTGACTGTTTTTCTGATATATCAGATGCATGACCTCTTAGTTCAGGCCTCAAAGGAAATAGAGTGGATATTTTCGAGCGATTTGCATTGCCTTTACAGGAACACGTTGTACAAGACTTTGTTTCGAACTCCAAACCTGTCAATACCATGAACAAGACAAGTTGGGCAGTGAGTGTCTTTAAGGTAGTACTCTACATCGTCATAATGGCTGACTTCCTTTAAAAACATGGATGAAAAATTAGATATCAGCAATATTTGACTTTTCCTTTTCCATTTGAATACCTAGCCGAGTAGCTCAGTAGGTTAGAATACCGACTGCTGAACAGTAGGTTGCAGGTTCAAGTCCAGCAAGGAGTATACATTTTTTTTTTTTTTTAGATTACCTTCTACTAAAACTGTATTTTTTTGACAAAATAAAGTAAATTTGAAAATTTACATATCTTCCACTTTTCATCTACATCAAATTTCTCTGGTGTAGCATACCTCCTTAATTCTTGGAAAAACACGCGGAAATGGGAAGGCGAACCTCTGACTATGTCAAATGAAAATTTGAATTCAGCATTGAAATTCATTATTCTTGAAGTACGAAATAAGACAGAGTGTAAGTGACCGTCCACAGTGTCCCCGCCGGAGCCGAAGAAAGTGAAGCTGTTGGGGGCCCATGGCAGATTCTGCCATAAAAATATGGCAGAATCTGCCATAGAAATCCTAAGGACGGGCTCATTTCAATGAAAGTGTTTCCTTTGGATCGGGAAAAGAAATAAACATCACTGCCGGGGATGTAATGTCAGTGAATTTGCGACTTTAATGTGCATGTGTTTAAATGAATGATTGTGACATGGATTTATAACTGTGGTGTTTAAACGATTTCATATACAGTAAAATAGGATTATTCATGAAACACTCATTTCGTATAATTCACTGGAATATTTCATGCCTTAACTTGAATATTTTATTTGATAAATAATAAATATGTTTTCTCACGCAACGAAGAGTGGTCTTTGTTCCTGGTTTTTACTGTCAGTCCAGTATTTCTCATAATATTTAGCCTGCTCTTAATAATACTGGGCAATGTTTAGTACAGTATGAAAAATAAAGTACTGTCAAGACAACGAACTGATGTCACAACAATGTTTTAAAAGGATGGAGTCTTGTCAACTTCATTGTAATTAAAAAGTTTTTATTTTTTCACAGAATGTGCATTAAGATACGCTTAATTCACAAAGATGAAGAAACTATGGGGTTATCAGCCTTAATTTTGCGTCAAAGTGAGCGGAAGTTCACTTTCTAAAAATAGCACTTTTCCCGGATAAAATTGCAAAATTGAACCATATCTTACACAAGTGTTCATAGAAAAAAATTCTTGATGTTGATTTTCAAATATTTTAGTATTAATATACAGTATGATATAGCAATTGTATATTTTAGGGAAAATTTTATTAATATATACCCCAAACTTGTTCCTATTTTAATTCGAATTTCCTCTGTCTAATTTTTAAATTTTACTTTTTTTGAGCCAAAACAATAAAAGTTCTTATGAAAATTATACAATGACCATATATTTACAAATTCTTATAATTTTGCCTAAAGATAGGCAATTCCTTATACTAGTAGTTTATTCCTCAAGAAACAACATTGCAGGTCATCACCCATTTAAGAAAGTAATTTTACTTAAAATAATGAGATTTATTTCAAATTCAAATTTTACATTCATTTAAAGCGACTACATATACAATATCAAAATTTATTAGTGTTATAAGCAAATTATCAGTCATAATTTGCTATGATGCTTTGAAAAATATGATTTTTTTAAAAGCAACAATCACAAGCTAGCTGCTTTCGTGGACTAGAGTTTTCAAGCAGTCTCATGCCAAGAAATCCCGTCCAGTCTGAATTCGTTGGCTTCAATAGGGCCATATTACATGCTGATTAATAGTAGCCATCGCTTATCTCTTAATTGCGGTCACTGATTTATAACGGTTTTTCTAAACCGGAGATTTTGCTAAGAATTTCTTGGAATGGTAAACGAGTACGATATAGCCGAGTTTGGAACGGAAAATTTGAAAGGGTGGGGTGGAGGGGGGGTAGTAAAGATAATTTTAAAAATATGAACTACTGTATCAATACACATTCTGCAGACAGAAAGGTATATTCAATATTCTACAAAATATGCCGGGATCGGGATCAATCGTCTAATGTGTAAAAGTATCACACCGGTACCCCTGATTAGGAAATTTTGTGTAATTTTCGGAAGAAATCAGTTGTATACAAAGGAACTATTTGATGTTGGTAGCTGAGGCTACTTCCTGAGGTGCACTCAGGCTGTTTACACACATGTGAAAAACATGTGGATTTGAGTGTAGTCTTGTTTGCGGGTAAAAACTTTCGAAAATTCTGCGTAGGATGTTGTTTTACGGTGAGACGAGACGGGTAACAATGAGCATTTCCAACAGCATTATTTGGCATTAGCGCGTTATTAGCATCAATTTAAACAAGTGATAAATTACAACGTTCTCTAACGATTCATTCAAAATATGTGATGAAGTGCAAGGGGGGGTCACAATTTGTAATTTTTGCCATTAATGTGAAAAAATAATTTTCAAAACTGACCAAATAAGCCGGTATGGGGTTATTTGAGTGTTTTAGTTGAATACACAAAAATCATGACCATGCCAAGAAATCCCGTCCAGTCTTAATTCGTTGGCTTCAATAGAGCCATATTACATGCTGATTAATAGTAGCCGTCGCTTATCTCTTAATTGCGGTCACTGATTTATAACGGTTTTTCTAAACCGGAGATTTTGCTAAGAATTTCTTGGCATGAATCCGAATTTTCTCCATCATTAGTTCTTAAAACTGAAGTACAGTTCTTTTTAAACTTATTTTTAATTATAAGTTAGTTTGATGCATTTTGATAAATAAAAACACATTGTGTTGAAATTCAATCATTTTCATTTGAAATGAAAATGGAAATTTAATAGGATAATTTCATTTGGTACATTAATTTGTATCAAAATTCAGAGAACAATATTACCATCGTGTACATCATTACTGATGCAGTTTGCACATACTTTTTGCAGTTACTTTCCAATTCTTGCAATAATCTCTCTCTCTCTCTCTCTCTCTCTCTCTCTCTCTCTCTCTCTCTCTCTCTCTCTCATAAACAGAACATGTTAAATTGAGTATAGTATACAATAAACATTCATATTTGTTAACATTCATACATTGCTATTGTAAATGCAGAATTACTTTAGTTTGAAATTTTGAAACAAAATTAAGAGGAGCATCAATTTTCCAAGGATTGACTTCTACATTTTTCATTTTTGCTAAAAATATTTCCATTAACATTTTCGATTTCTGTTATTTCTGAGTCTTCTGCTGTTATAGGTATTTTTCGAAAGGTATAGGTGGAAAACTTTTCTTCACCACACACGGCAGCTGTGTAATATGAGAATCTCTAGCTGCAAAATGAATTAACACCAAAATATAATACATGTATTCATTTAAGAACCCCTTTTCTCAACTGAACAATCAATTCGAATATTGGACAGGTAGTAAAAAGTAACAAACCTAATCCTTTTGATTCCAAGTCAAAGAATACAAAAGGAAAATGTTGCTGGCTGGAGTGCTGTTTGACAGTTGGCTCTGGTGCATGTACCATTGTCATATCAATCTCATCAAATGCAATCTCACTTTTCTCCTTCTCTCATCTCCATCAGTACTGTTGATTGCTTCCTAAAATTTTGATAGTCATCATTATCTAGATTTAATGAAATGTTGTGATGAGAAGTCTACATTTTTAATAAAAGATATGTATGAAGTTTTTTTTATTGGGAAATTAACTCTTCTGCCAGTTCTCCACTGTGAATTTACCCTAGAGTTTTCATATACCTTGTGAAAAAATTAGTTAATAATTTAAACATGCATAGAATGTTTTCAATATTTTTTGTTGTTGTTGCAATTTCAATGTAATAAAACATTGAATACTTATGAGTATCTAAATGCTTATCGTCATTTCTACAGTAATTTAGCTCATCCAAAACAGTGGGCATCTAAGTGACATTGGACACATCTGATTAGTTCACCATAGAGAGAATTGTTATGTCAATATAAAATGAAAAGCATTCTATCCCTTCATTAAAACACTTCATGAATGCATTTTCACATCTCAAAAATATTTATAATAGTTAAGAATAATTGATTCTCAAAACAATCACCTATTTAAAAAAAAAAAGACTTCTGTAATTTGTTCATGATCAACCCCATTCCATTCAATAAGAGCAATTAAGATTTAATTTTTTTTGAAATCCACATCATACATTATGATTTACTAATTCTAGACCTGACTGGGACACCATACTTTTTCTCTTTAATTATAAACACATTTAATATAGTGCTTTTGTTGATAATGATCAACTCTATTACTTTTAATAAGAGCCAATTTTTAAAAATCCACATCAGATGATTTACTAATTTTAGACCTGACTGGGACACCATACTTTTTCTCTCTAATTATAAACACATGAGCACTGGAATGGGGTTTTGAGAAAATGTGCATCTTTAATGCATGCAATTATCATTGTTTCATTGACGATGTTTAATTTGGTTGATACATATTTACGTCAGTGTACCTGAGTATTAAACATCCATGTGAATGTGCGTGTACGTACACTGCACTGACTAGTAAAGAGTCATGACGTATAAGCTACGTACATGTAGGTTATACATGTGTACACAAATATTTTGCAGGCCTACGATTTTATAGAATATATACAGGAGTTGTATTGACCTTACGGAAGATAATGATTAAAGATTTACTATTCCCAAAAGAACAGATGGTGTACATTTCACTTACATTTTCTTCGTGTGCGACAGTATTATTCACTGTTATTGTCATTTGGGTTACTGGAATCTGCAATACCCCCAAAAAAGTGCTATACCCAGAAAAAAGTACACTATACCCAATACTGCGATAGCATACCCAGGGCATCCTCTTAGATGGGTTGAGAAATGGTTATCTGGTAAAAATGGTACACTGAATTGGTACCGTTACCGTTATACAGCCAATTCATAGAAAAATCCAATACATCCGGCGCCATTTGCCGGCGCCATTGCTTGTGACGTATTATAAGGTATACCACGCCCGATCAAATTAAAGACGATGATGTAGTTTAAATGTTGGTGGGTTTTTCTAAGTTTATAAATTCAAATATATGTATAATTTTTTATTTTTTAATGTAAGTTAATGCCCCATCACCTGTCATTTTGTCACCAAAATGAATTCAATGGATTTTTAATTTCTTTTTTTAAATTAAATATCATGAATTTAACACCAGTATTTAATTATTTCAAACACTTTTTAATCTCAAAAGCAGGCATGAGTATGTAATTTAAGTGATTAAATCATTTTCTTGCAAGACAAAATTTCTTCCTTACAAATTGTCTACACTATAAGCTATGTATATTGAGAAGTGATTGATTTCATTTATCATATTTTTAATCCCAATAAAGGCCATTAATTATTGAAAGTAAATGATACAACTTGACTCTTTGAAGACACCGTATTGTGTATACACAGCTACCAACACATGACCCCCATATTCTGTTACTGTAGCCTGTTTAACACCCCTTTGTGTATACACAACTACTGACAGAAGACACTGTTTATTGAAACCCTATATAAACCTCCAATGACACCTCAGGCATTTGGTATTTTGCTATTTGTATACATGAAATATGTATGATTTGATGAGAAATATAAATTTCTTTGTGCTATATGGAATATAGTCAAATGTATATTAATGAGGGGGGAAAAGAAATAATGATACATAAATAAGTCAGTGATTTCAATGCATTGCTCTATAATAAAATGGTTTTTTAATAAGCAAACAATTTACCACTTTGTAACCACCATCATATTTATACAAATCAGGACGTTAGCCATAAGAAAAATATGAATTTTTGAATCATTCATAGTTTCCATATGTTTCCAGCTCTAGCCATGTGGAGGCCTCCTTTCTGTAGAGCCATAATTTCTGTTTTTGAAATGAAAAATTTATAGCCAAAGGACCAAAACCATGAAGAGTAGAACATACAAAAAAATTATATCAAAAATAAATAAATTTTGTGATACTAACATTAACCAATTTCAGTTGTTGATAATTTGTTTTTCTACTGTGTGAAATAAAATTAGTGAAGCGTAATAACCAAAACCATAAAGAATGTATTGGACAACAATGTAAATTACACAAAAAAATCTATGGTATTTCATTAACATAATACAATTTTTCTGTTTGTAAAAAAGAAAGTATTAAAGTCAAAGGACCAAAGCCATAAAAATGTACTAGATAAAAAAAATGTAAATACTATATTTGTACAATAACATTATCATAGAATTACAAACATTTAATGAAACAATTGAATTTCTTCCTAACCTACACAAGATCAAGCTGTATTCACTGGACACACCCGTCTGGCGGGGGAGGAATAAGCCTGAAAGTAACCCTACTCTAAGTTCTAACCTACATAATATCAAGCTGTATTCACTGGACACACACGTCTGGCGGGGGAGGAATAAGCCTGAAAGTAACCCTACTCTAAAAGTTCTAACCTATATAATATCAAGCTGTATTCACTGGACACACCCGTCTGGCGGGGGAGGAATAAGCCTGAAAGTAACCCTACTCTAAGTTCTAACCTACATATTCATTTTTTTAAAATTATAATGTAGTAAATTTGAGAACTTTGAGTAGGGTTACTTTCAGGCTTATTCCTGTCGGAGACATATTGTTTTTGCTCCGTTTCTTATTATGTCTCCGAACACAAAGTATCGGAGACATATTGTTTTTGCTCCGTTTCTTATTATTCTTATTAAGGTCTTCCGTCTCAACGGAAGACCTTATAGTGATTCTTATGTTTCTTTTCCTCTATTATTATTAAGGTCTTCCGTCTCAACGGAAGACCTTATAGTGATTCTTATGTTTCTTTTCCTCTATTATTATTATGTCTCCGAACACAAAGTGTCGGAGACATATTGTTTTTGCTCCGTTTCTTATTATGTCTCCGAACACAAAGTGTCGGAGACATATTGTTTTTGCTCCGTTTCTTATTATGTCTCCGAACACAAAGTGTCGGAGACATATTGTTTTTGCTCCGTTTCTTATTATTATGTCTCCGAACACAAAGTGTCGGAGACATATTGTTTTTGCTCCGTTTCTTATTATTCTTATTTTCTTCTTCTTCTTCTTCTTATTCCTCTTCTTTCCTGAGAAATTTGTCCGCTCGATTGTATGAAAGTGCTTCGACAGATCCACTTCAAACTTTGTGAACTGATAGGGAGTCATGAGGAGGGGTGCAATCAACTTTTCAAATTTTCAAAATGGCCGCCGTTTCAAGATGGCGGCCAAAAAAGTCAAAAACTCAAAATTGTCGGATTTCAACCAAATTTTATTTCTAGAGTAATATTGTGACCCCGAGTCCATTTCCACCATCAAATTTTTTTTTTGAGCCGCCATTTTCAAAATGGCCGCCATATACCGAAATTTTTAAAAGTGTTAAAATCTCTACAACATTAGGGTTCTGGGGTCAATTAAGCGTCAACAGTTCATTTCTAGTATCAGTATTTCCTTCCAATCAATTTTCAAATGTTTCAAAATGGCCGCCATTGAAGAAAATGGCGGCGAAAATTCCAGTCCGTCGAATTTCAACCTAATTTACTCTCTAGGTTTGATGGAGGATTCTGAGTCCATTTCTGGCATCAAAAACCATTTCTGGCGTGGGGAGGCGTTCGGAGACATTTGTGTTGGCATCCCAACACAGTTATAGCTCGTTATTATTATTTTTTTTCTTCTTATTATTATGTCTCCGAACACAAAGTGTCGGAGACATATTGTTTTTGCTCCGTTTCTTATTATTATTATTAAGGTCTTCCGTCTCCTGTGGAAGACCTTACTATTATTGTTCGCGTTCTTCTTCTTCATTATTAAGGTCTTCCGTCTCCTGCGGAAGACCTTACTATTATTGTTCGCGTTCTTCTTCTTCATTATTATTATTATTATTATTTTCCTTGGTAGTACACGCGTTTTTCTCAGCCATTTCTCTATCGATTTTCACGAAATTTTCAGGAAAGATGTCTTTTGGTGACGAGACTTTGCTTGCAAAATTTCGTGCTTGACGTCACTTCCGGTCAGGAGTTATCTCTCTTTTAGTGACTTTTTGAAGGGCCTTGTTGTCCACACATCTCCTCCGTTAGTTTTGAAGCTAGAGTCTTGAAATTTCTACACAAGATAGAGTAAACATTTTAGAAGATTTGTGGGGGATTCGATTTTACCGGAGGCGATTTGCCTAAAAGCTCGCCTGGACCTCAAAAAAATGGATGCCAAAATTTTCCGCCGATTTCGACGATTTTTGACTTTGATCTCCAATATCTTTTTTCTTGCAAATATTTTGTTAAGATGTGTAGAACAAAAGTTGTGCACATTTACGAGATCTTTTCGAAAATATCAAGATTTAGGGGCTAGCCCCTTAAATTAGGGATCTAGAAGGGCTCAAAGTCGAGATCAAATATCTCAAAAATCGTTAATATTTTGGTATAAGTCAAAGAACAAAAAATGTTCATCTCAACAATCCAAATCTATTCCTATAAAAATTTCGGTCATATGTTACGTAATAAGGGATTTTAAGGGCCAAAACCATAAATTTTTTACCCCTTGTATCTCGAAAACGACAAATATTTTGAAAAGCAATAAAGAACAAAAGTTGTTCAGAATGATGATCTGAACAATATGCATATTTCGTTTTTACCCTATGTGGCCCCGTTAGGGAGCTACAGTTTGGCCCTTAAAAATTACTTCTAGAAATAACTCGAGAACGGTAAAGAATTTCTAAATACTTGTTGAACAAAAAATGTTTGAAATGTCATGACCTTTCTTACGATATCAAGCAAAAGGGGCTGACCCTTTAAATTAGGGGCCCAGAAGGGTCCAAAGGTTTATTAGAATATCTCAGAAACTATTAATATTTTGTAATAAGTCATTGAAGCGGAAATGTTCATCTAAACGAGCTTGTTCTTATCAAATCAAAAAGTAGGTCATATGTTACGTAATAAGGGATTTTAAGGGCCAAAATCATAAATAATTGACACCTCATATCTTGAAAACGACAAATATTTTGAAAAGCATTATTGAACAAAAGTTGTTCAGAATGATAATCTAAACAATATATACATTTCGTTTTTTCCTTATGTGGCCCCGTTAGGGAGCTACAGTTTGGCCCCTAAATATTTCTTGTAGAGATAACTCGAGAACGGTAAAGAATTTCTAAATACTTGTTGAGCAAAAAATGTTTAAAATGACAAGGCCTTTCTTACGATATCAAGCAAAACGGGCTGGCCCTTTAAATTAGGGGTTCAGAAGGGTCCAAATGTTTTTGAGAATATCTCAGAAACTATTAATATTTTATAATAAGTTGTAGAGGCGGAAATGTTCATCTCAACGAGCTTGATCTTATCAAATCAAAAAGTAGGTCATATGTTACGTAATTAGAGATTTTAAGGGCCAAAATCGTAAATATTTGACGCCTCATATCTTTAAAACGACATATTTTTTGAAAAGCATTATTGAACAAAAGTTGTTCAATGTGTCATAACCTATCGATCAATATCAAAAAATGGGTCTGTGGGCCTCATGGCTCGCCTGTAGAGTCGATTTTTGTCGATATCAGTCGATTTCAAAAACTTGTAACTGGTAAATATTTTGTAAGGACATATTGAACAAAAGTTGTTCAGTTTATCGAGATCTATCGATTGATATCAAGAAATAGGCCTATGGTCCTAATGGCTCGCCTGTAGAGTCGATTTTTTGTCGATATCGGTCGATCTCAATAACTTTTTACAGGTAAATATTTTGTAAAGACATATAGAACTAAAGTTGTTGAGTCTATAGAGGGCTAACAAATGACATCAAGAAATAGGCCCGCAGGCCTTATGGCTCGCCTGGAGAGTCGAATTTCAAACGAATTTCACCGCAACTTTGCTTCAGAAGCTTATGATATGAAAAATTGATTATATCTAAAGTGTCTTAAAGTCGGAAACTAAATTGGGACTCATTTGTCTTTTTTTTTTTTTTACTCCGAGTGCATCAACAAATCGGACGGAAGACCTACTCGTTGCTCGCAACGAGATCGTGTCTAGTTATTATTATCTTTTGAAATCCGGATCTACATGTTGATCGTTGATCGTTACGCAGTGGGAGAAATTATAGTATACTTGATGTTACGCGTTCATTTTATTCAATTCGAAGTTAAGAAATACAATATTTTATTATCTATGATTAAAAGTTCAATTATATTTTAATTTTAACTCTTTTTGCAAATCTATTTGTTGGTAGAAACTGGGAATACAAGTTATATGTTATTGCAAAGTGAAGTTCAGTTGGTGCGAGTGTGTATTGAATTTGAAGGCCAGAACATGATGCACACTCTGTAGGTCTAAGAAGTGCTTAGTTGCAATCAAACCATTTTCTCGCAGTTTATCTGGGTCTCTGTCCAATTGCTTTTTAAAAAAAGTATACTTTTTTTTCATGACAAAGCCCTTGTGTCGACAAAAATTATCCATGTCTTTTCCTCACACATTCCTCCAAAAAAAGGAAGAAAAAACTCAGTGTAAACCCTTTTTACTGACAGGTAATACACACTTAAACGACCCCAAAATCCTATTGCAATATTGGATCCAGTAAGTGTTCTACCAAGCCTCTATCTTTCCTCCTCACGAAAATATTAACAGTTGGGAAGGAGAAACTTCAAACGTACCGCTACATACAGAGGTGGTGTAAATGAAATGTGTATTCTAAAAATTCTAAAGAACTTTTAGTAAACTTGAAATTGCAACGCTTTTCTCAAGTCAACAACATCAAAACGTATGACTTTTCGACACTTTACACGATCATTCCTCACACTAAATTAAATACTAGACATTTTGACATTATTGACAGTTGCTTTTTCAACAAAAATGGAAAACAGAAATATTCATATCTAGTGATTTGCCATCCAAATATTACTTGTGAAATACCACTGTGATTCCACACACAAGTACTTTGAAGTTGAAATTGAAAATAAGCTGAGTTCCTCATTGACCATATCTTCGTAGACTTTGGTGATCAGGTCTTCGAACAATCTGTTGGAATTACCATGGGTACGAATTTTGCTCCTTTGTTAACTGACCTGTTTTTATATTGTTATGGGTTAGAACAATCCCTTGGTATAGCGTAGCAGAATTTACTAACATAAGACAATTAAACAATTGATAATGATTATTTACAATTAATAATTGATATAAAATTGTAACAATAGAAAAATATGAACTTACGGCAGTTGAACAATAAATCTGAACAGCATCTACACACACAGAAAATAGTAATTCGAAAATTGTAGTTCCCAGTATAATAAAATCCAAAATGCTTAAAAAGTGTCTAACCAGAGCTTTTTTATCATAAAAATTTCAGTAGTGTATTTATCATACAAATGATTTTTCTAGAACAATCTTGAACGACAATGATGCAACCACTCTACTAACAATAACATGAGGTCTAGTTCAATCTAGGTCACAGGTGTCAATGAAATAAAAATCAATTCTATAGAACAATCTAGGTCACAGGTGTAAATTTAGTGCAAGGAAATACAATGTACTACACAGCACCTCCCCCTTAAAAGTTTGAATGACGAAGAAAACGTAGATATACAATGCACATGATCAAAGCAACAACAAAATAACAAAACATACTCATAACACTATTGATAAAGCATCTGCTATAACATTGATATGTTTGATATCAATATCATACTCTTGCAATAATAAACTCCATCTTATGAGTCTTTGATTCTTGTTTGACATTTCATGCGAAAAAGTGAGAGGGTTGTGATCCGTAAAAACAAGAATTGGATATGCAGTAACATTCAAATAATCATAAAAATGTTGCAAAGCTAATAACAAAGGAAGACACTCTTTTTCAATGATTGAATAATTCTGTTGACATTTTGTAAGTTTCTTTGAAAAATAAGAAAGAACTCTGTCTACATTGTCACTATATTTTTGAAACAAAGCAGCACCGATTCATACATCACTAGCATCTACAGTAAGCTTAAATTGCTTAGAAAAATTTGGAGCTAAAAGAACTGGACTACTCATGAGAACAGATTTAATTTTACAAAATGATTCGTCGCAGTCCTTTGACCATACGAATTTAGTCCTCTTTTGCAACAAGTTGGTAAGTGGACTAACTGTTAAAGAAAAAAAATATTTTCTGTAAAATTCTGTCATGCCCAAAACTCTCGTTAACTCTTTCTTGTTTGTAGAGATCGGGAACTTTGCAATAGCCTCCACTTTTGCCATAATAGGTATACCATAACCATGACGTACATTTTGACCGAAATATTTTACAATAGCATGGCAAACGTCACTCCTTACAAGGTTCACTATTTAAGACCCAATTTTAAGTTAACACCCCCAAATGGTAAGCCACCTGTCATTCTAACATTGAACAATATATCTCATGTGGAGTGACATCTGCAGAGAATGTGGTCTGTAGGAACCCCAGTGATGTGTTTTAATAACAATAGTCAATCAGTACAGGCATTCTTTAGATCTTGAGGAAGTCCAGTATACCACAAATTTATAGCAATGACCTGTCCACAACTGCTATGTTCTCCTAATTAATTTTTTAACAATGCAATTTTAATATAATTGTATTCTTTTCTCCTCTATATACATGTACTATAAATTACACAATCAGAAATCAAACAATACTTTGCACATTGATTTCTTAAAGTTGTAACTTACAGAAATAATTTATATTATCAATTTATAATAGCTCTATATTCATAAAAGAAATTATTCATTCAGCCAATGAATGAGAGTAAGAAAGGGAGAGAAAAAAGGAGTGGGTGGGTGTAGACTGTGTGTCAGCTCCCGACAATGATGTCTTTTTCACAAGTTTCTTCACTAATTTCATTCTCAGTACAATTTTATAATGTCTTAACATGGCGAAAGTGGAAACTCATTTTACAGAATTTCGGTCACATCTATCAAAATACTCTTTCAACATGTTAAGGTGACATACTCATTTTTTATGCCTGCCAGGTGTCTTAATTACATAGTTCACATCACTAAGCTTGCTTTCAATTTCATAAGGACCATAATACCTGGCCTGCAAAGGATGACCAGGAATAGGCAAAAATACAAGAACCTTAACATCTGGTTTAAAAACTATGTTCTTAACACCTTTGTCATACCAAACTTTCAGTTTGGTTTGGGAACTCTTGAGATTTTCTTGTGCTAATTTACAAGCATTGGGAAGTCTCGCTTTGAAATTTGATACATAGTCTAAAAGATTAACAGCACTAGTTTCAGTTAGCCATTTTTCTTTCAGCAATTTTAAAGGACCTCTAACTGTATGGCCAAACACTAATTCAAAGGGACTGAATCCTAGATATTCTTGAACTGCTTCTCCTGCAGCAAATAAAACAAGGTGAACCCCTTCATCCTAGTCTTTATCATACTGATAAAAATAGGTCTTCATCATAGTTTAAAGGGTTCGATGGAAGCGTTCAAATGCCCCCTGAGACTCTAGATGATAAGCAGTAGACTTGTACTGTCTAACACCAAATTAATGCATGACTTGTTGAAACAACCCTGACATAAAATTTGAATCTTGGTCTGACTAAATAGCCTTAGGCACTCTACAAAACTGGGAAAAAAAACTTGGTAAGGGCCTTGACTGTGGTTTTCGCCTCGATATTCCTGAAGAGGCATAGGTTCAAGGAATCGAGTGGCCGTACACATGATAGTAAGTAAATACTGATTCCCTGACCTAGTTTTTCGCAAGGGTCCTACACAATCTATTAACACCCGACTGAATGGTTCCTCAAATGCTGGAATGGGTTGTAGCGGGGCAGCTGGATTTTTCTGATTTGGTTTACCTAACATCTGGCAAACATCACAAGACTTGCAACATTTAGAAACATCTTTTCTCAACGTAGGCTGATAAAAATGACCCCAAATTCTGTTACAAAATTCACATTTTTTTTCACGGCACACAGCCTTATTCTTGCATGACTGACATTTCTGTAGACACTTTCGGAGGATACATATTTGGACAGAGTTTATTGAAACTTGGCGTTGAGGGCGAGACTTCTGCTTGCCAAACGTTTCCTACCTTCATCTGATTTGTAGATCTGGACAATGCTGCTCGTTCCTCCATATCTCGTACCGCTAGGTCCGGACCAGGCCTTTAGTACGCGGATCAAGGAGATTAACGAAGTGCCTTCTGATCTTCAACAAGTTTGTTATCTAATTCGGTATCAACAGTTTCTTTGTTGTGGACCGATTTTTGAGCCTCTTTTCCGATACGACGGGGTTTGTTTTGCAGTGGAATGTCTTTTATTATCGATTCCATTTCTATTGTTGAGTCAGCAGAGGTTCTTTGATCAACACAAACGTTCTCGGTGGAACTTTTCTTGGAAGGATCTCTCGTAGCTTTTTCACTATCCGTACTCCGACAACATGAACTTAAGCACTTTAAAAGTCCTAGCCTTTTGATTATCCTTCGCTTTTTTTTAATACAACATCCTAACAGAAGTGTCATTACCAAAGTCATTATTATATAGATCCATAGGTGTCTATCCAAGCTTTAACTGTTTTCATGGGGAGAAGATTTGAGTTTGGCAATTCCGCCATTAATGCATTCATAGGAAATATTTTTATATCTTTTAATATTTTTAGGGACTTCAATTTGAGTGATTTCTGGGTACACTTGATTAAAACCATCCCACAAAGTGCATGTGTCTATTTCGTTGATGTAACTTTGATTGATTGATTGATTGCTGTTTTCCGCCACACTCAACAATTTTTCAGTTATCTGGTGGCACCCAGTTTTTTTGGTTGAAGAGAGAACCCAGCTACAATGTATCTGGGAAGAGACCACCAACCTTTCGCAAGTAAACTGGGAAACTTTCTCACTTACCGGCGCGAGCGGGATTCGAACCCGCGCCGACCAGAGATGAGAGGCCGTGTGATTTTGAACGCGATGCTCTAACCACTCGGCCACGGAGGCCCTTCGATGTAACTTTGAAAGGAATCTGTTAGGTTAAAATGACGTTCACTGTTGTAAAATGGGGGTAATAGTAGGGACCCATGAAAACCTGAGCCATCTTGTAATTTATCTACTTTCTTCAATAATCTAAGATTTCTTACAAACTTTGGTTTCAAAGTTTTGGGGCTCAATCTTCTATTCATGTTTTTTTTTTAATTTTATTGAATCTCTTTAATTCTAATTCAAATAAATTTTCGTTGTTCAACTTCCGCATTGGCTAGCCTATGATAGTCTTGTAATTTTTCTAATACTACATCAGGTATCCGGGCATTATAGATATTTCCAATTTCGTACATCATCTGATTTTCCGCACTTGCCATTTCTGCAAGTAACTGCTAAATATCAGAAAATGTTTATCCTAGTATCATCTATTAATTGCACGTGCTATTTACTAAAGTATATTATGTACAACAGCGTCTTTTACAATTGTTCACAATTAGTTTAACGCCATGAACACGTCAGCTAGCATGGCTTTATTTCATTACTATAGCTAAGCAATCCTTAACTATTTATTTCTTACGAGGTTTAGGTACTGGTTTTCACGGTGTGGAGATTGGTTTAAAGCCTTGACCTACTATATCACCTCCATGTCTTCATTACATGGTATGTTAGGGACATTTGGAGGCATTTCGGACTGATTGTCTTTTTCATCTAAATTCAATTCGTCAGACTCTGACTCAGGAAAGAATTTCACAGTCTCAATATGCTCACCTTTAATCTGTTCATTGTCCATTAGTTGTCTAATTCGCAGTTTCCTTGGAAGTTCGGCTAGAGGGATGTCTTCATCATCTAATGATTCTTCTCTTTCACTTTGTTTATATTGTATTGCTCTTTCATCGTCATCTTCTGAGGACGTTTCATTCTCTGGTGGCACGACATAAGTTGTTTTCCTTAAATTTCGTTTATTTTCAGCCGGTTGAGGAATGGACCACTTAGACAGGCCAGCTAGTCTTAACTGTCTCGCATGACACTTGGTAGTATTTCCTGTCAGTTGATCTTTTACTATGTGAGGTCCTTTCTGTTCAATAATCCTATCGTATGGAAGCCATTTCTTATCAAGTTTGTTCTGTCTTTTATTGTTTTTAAGATATACTGGATCTCCAACATGGAAGGATACTTCTTTCCTCCTTTTATCTGCTTGAAGTTGTTTTAGCGTCTTTCATATCTTGATGTACCCTCATAAACGCTTTACGTTGTTCTTGCAAAATAATTTTGTGTTGATCTTCTCCTGCATACCTTCCTCTCGGCTTCAATAGAGTATCCAACGGAATATTACATTTCTATTATACATCAGATAATAAAGGGGGAAGTTTGAGGAGTCATTAGGATGAAAACGAATGGCTCCCAGAGTCTAATTAAGATGGATATTCCATGTCTGTGCATTGTCATCTATCTTTTTAGCCATTACATCAAGAAGGGTTCGATGGAATCTTTCTACTTTTCCATTTCCTTGTTACCCCATATAATATTGTTGGTTATGTGCAGATACCCGATGGGCGTGGTCATAATGACACGAGGGAGCGTAACACCCGAGTGTAAAGTTCACATAGACGTTTGGACTGTTGGTTTTGATATTTTTATTTCACAGTACTCATTCTCCGACTTCTAGTACCGGTATTTGCTTCAAATAAATACAATTAAAATTCTAAGAACCCATATTGTTTAAAAATTAAGCAACATATTTAATTGATGATGGTGGCTACTCTTTTAAAAATCTTATTTGATATCCTTGATTGGAATACATATTTTGACTAAATTGCCTGAAAAACATTTACATGTATATAGAATAGATTTAAAAAATCGGGGAAACATAAGCGAAAAAATAAAAAGAATTGTAAGCCCCGAAACCATAAAAGAAACACGACAAGTCTGATTAGTCGCCACTATTCACTCTGTCTGCAAAACAAGTTTATCAAACGCGTTCTTATCACGTGACTGGGTCTTTCATAAAACTCTTATATAAATGATACCCGTATTACTACGTACACGTGTTTCTCGACTTGAGGAGAATATGGAAATAGAAAGTCTTTGGGACGAAACCATAGACGATATCATCTTGTGTCAAGGTTCAGTGCGAATATCTATTTAATAAACTTAGTCTGAGTCAGTTATCCGTGTTTGGTATGTGCAATTGTGATCTGGAGGAACTTCATACAGTGGACAGTGATGTGTTTTTTCGAAAATGTGGGCCGGGTTTGAAGAAAAGTGTGGGTTATGTACAGGTAACCCACACTTTTAACAAAAGAAAGCACGCCAAACTATGGTACAAAATGTTGTTACATGATGGATGTTTAGTTCTTCAAGAGTTTCTCGCACTGCTCTGTTAACATTTTCCGTTCCATTGTCTGAAATAATTTGTAAAGAACAAGCGTACCTTGGGTATATTTCCTACAAAATCAAATGTCCGATGTTATCAGCTGATTTGTCAGGAACAAGGAAAACCTCTGGCCATCCGGAATAAATATCCACGATACTATGTATTTATTGCCTGATAATGTAATACGGTATGGTCCCGATAAATCCACTCCTACTTCTGCAAACGAAAATAGTGGTAAGTCCGTTTCTTGAAGTGCAGGTTAAACCTACTTATTGCTCCTGGTTTGGCATATAACACATCCTTTAATATATGAACATAACCTTTTATACAAATTTGGCAAATAATATTTTTCTCGGATCACATCATATGTCTTGTCCAAACCCATATGTCCCAATCCGTCATGGTATTGTTTTACTAGCAACGTCTCAAGTTTTCGAGGTACATACAGTCGAAGTCTGGGTTCTTTCGAATCACCATCAGCAATATGATACATCAACCCATCAACTTCTAGAAATATTCTTTCCTCTGTAACTGTTGCCTTCTCTTTCTTTAATCTGCTTCTTATTTTTTGTATTTGGCCATCGTTTCTCTGACTTTCTTTGATATTAATTTCCCGAGGTAGGTCTATGAATGGTTTAATCAGTTCATCATGTTCTATAACTTCACATTTTGCCATCTTCTTTGGTGAAAAGATGTTCGAATTTAATACATTTACTCAAAGAAATTGTCTTTTATGTTAGGTTCGTCATATTCGGATTGATTTTCCTCTTCACAATTCGGAGTAACATCTGGCAGTCTTGACAAAAGATCAGCACAACAATTGAATCAGCCTTCTATGTATTCCACTTTGCAATTGTACCCGACGATACTCAGAGCCCATAATTGGATCTTCTTGTTTTGCATGGGAGATTCAAGGAGATATTTCAACAGTTTATGATCTGTTCTTATCACAAACTGAGCTCCATGACGATAGTGATCCAATCTTTGATTGATTGATTGTATCTTGCTTATCGTCTCGCTCGAGAATTTTTCACTCATATGGAGACGTCACCAAGACCGGTGAAGGGCTTCAAATTTAGACCTATGCTCGGCGCTTATAGCCATTGAGTAGTGAGGTTTCTTTAGCGTGCCACACCTACTGTGACACGGGTCATCCGTTTTTAAGGTAATCTCCGAGGACCTTTGACATTCACACCTGATGCCGAGCGTTTGGCAATGGAACTGTCACTACCGGTTTTAACGACTTAGGTCTGTCGCGGCCGGGATTCGAACCCCGGCCTTCCGCATGCAGGGCGAACGCTTTAACCTCTCGGCCACCGCGGCGGTTCCAATTTTTGAAGTGCATAATGAATTGCGAAAGCTTCTTTCTCAATTGTTGACCATTTCTCCTGAGGTTTACTCAACTTGTGCGAAAGGTATATACATGTATTGGTTTATCGTCTCTTCATTAGCCTTCTGAGTAAGACAGGCTCCTACACAATTATCGCTAGCATAAGTGTGTAAAATGTAGGGCTGGTTAGTGTCTGGATAGGCTAACAGGGTCACTACAGTTAGACTTTCTTTTGAGTAGTTAAAAGCTTCCTGACAAGGTGTTGTCCACTTGAAACGCGCGTATTTTGGGGTCAGATCGATTAATAGTTCTGCAATTTTGGAAAAAATTAGGAATAAATCTCAGATAATGATTATACATACCAATGAATCCACGGACTTTTCTTACTGTCTTTGATGCGGGTAGTTTGTTGATGGCTTCTATTTTCTTGGGGTCTGGTTTCATTCCTTTTTCATTTATTACAAACCCAAGATATTCCGTTTGATCTTGAAAGAAACTACATTTTTCAATTTTAATTTAAGCCCATGTTGTCTTAATTGATCGAACATACTTTGAATATGTCGTAGATGGTATACCGATGTTTCTGAAAAGACCAAGATGTCGTCCAGGTACCCAATGGCAAACTCGTCCTGTCCTTGAAGAACAATGTTCAGTAGTTCTTGGAAGACGGGCGGTGTAGAGGCAAATAAAACAATCCTTTGTGGCAAGCGAAAACTGTCTTCTCTTTGCTCGTTTCTTCACGTTGTACTTGCCATTACCCACTATTAAGATCTAATGCAGTGAAGTACTTGGCTTTTCCTAATAGGCAAAGTATGTCGTCAAGTAGTGGTAACGGAAATTATACTGTTTTCACTATTTTGTTCAGATTGTCAGAATGTGGAAATCTACGTACATCCTATCAGAACCGTCTTTCGTTTTGACAACGACCATGGTGATTGTGATCGCTCATTGATTTTTGCGTCGAACATTTCTTTCATGGCGGCATCTATTATTTTTCTTTTGTTCAGGGGTACCCGATATGGTCTATTCTTAATTGGATGGTAATCTCCAGAATGTAAACCTTATACGGTACCAATTGTGATGCACCAGATTCGTATTTCGACAAATAATGTCTCTTCAGTGATGCTGAAGCCGAAATTTTGGAAATTCGAAAAAAACAAAAACAACAATAAACTTGTGAGAGCTAAAAGGAAAACTAGAGTGCCAAAAACTGGAGCCAAATTCGTCCAAGGATAAAGCTCTGCATGAGATAGATAATCCATAATTTTGAAATGAATTTCTAAATGTTATCCCAGCAATTAAATATACATCCGTATTTTCAATCTATTCGCATGTTAACAGTGTTAGTTACTCTAAGTCACTATCCTTTCTTGCGAACAGATCATTATTTTCCTTTACCAGTTTTTTGGGTACGTCTATTTTCTCACTGGAGTCTTGTTCATTATGAATGTTAGATATTTCTTGAGGTTTCAACACTTTCACTCGACCTACAATGAATCCTCTTGGTATTTTATAAGTCTTATTTGTTTTGTTCACTAAGATAAACGGGACCTTCTCGTCTTTTCCCACGGAAGCAACCAATTCCTTTAAGTATAATGCAGGATCTTCTAATACAGTTGTTGTCTATATTATTTAATTCTACTACACCACAGTCCTCCAAAGATAAGTTACCACTCACACTTCCTAGGAAGACAGTCATAGTGTTTGGTTTACTAGCAAGTTTCTTAGCAACATGCACAATGGACGAAATATGAATGTCTTCTTTCAATTCGGCTTAAGATTTTCCATTAATGCACATAAAACCAAGATCAAAATATAAACGAACATGCTTGTTAGTAAGCCAGTCTAGACCAAGAATAATTTGTTTCAAAGCGAGTCCAGCTATCTTTAAATGAAATGTCCACCCAACCTAATGCTACAAGGGATTTTCCATTAGCTACTTGAAGAGCAGGTACATCTGTTTTGTAAAGTTTATATTGAAAGGGTAATGTTTTTATACATTTTCTATTTTTAACAGACAACTACATGGAATTCATCAAATTTATTTCTAAAGTCGGTTTATGTTTCTTCCTTTCGGCTTCTTTAAGGGAAGAACGTCTTAGTTTTCCTGTTTCTCTTTCTCTTTAAAACGAGGGATAGGATTCCGATGTCTATCCTTATGATTAAACGATCTATCACGATTTTGCCACATTCCTTCAAACTTTCTCGGATTTCGACAATCTGATTGAATATGTCTAAACTTGTGACAATTCCAACATGCTATACGGTTTTAGATGTTTTTTCTACAGCATGAATTGGTTTATTTTGTCTTCGATTTGGTTGTTTGATATTTTGAGGTTTGTTTTGGGGGCAACACCTTGCTCTATGGCCAACTTTCTTTTTTATAACACCTATTATTAGGAGCGTGGTCCACTTCCATAGGTTCCTTGTGTCTAGTATTTATCGGAGTATAATTATCCAGTCAATCTCTGAAGAAATGTGACATCTCAAAACTGGGGAAAGTCTGTCTATTGTCATTCATTGTATTATCGACCTCATTTAAATTTTGTTCTCTCATACTACTCGAATTGCTGATTCTAAGTCTCGGGGGTTTTCACGAAGAATTTTCATTATTAAATAGTCATATGTCAACCCGTCGCAAAAGATATCTACTAACTGCTGTTGAACTAACTTATCTTTGAGTTTTAATCTATTATACGCGTCTTCCAGGATCTGTAACAGCCTTTCCACAAACAACTGAACACTTTCGTTTGAATTATGTCGTGTACGACGCATTACAGCCAAAGCGTGTTGGGGGTCAGTGATTTCTGCAAATCTGTTTCTTAGCATCTCTCTTAAATCGTTCCATGATGCACTTCTTCAGCGGCTTCTGTATTATGAAAGGTGAAGATAACGAACTGTGATCAATATCATAACTCCTATAAGCAATATCTTTTGATATAATCGCCTACTGACCGTTTGCTAGTGATATACGCAATCATGGGAATCTCGTTGTTTTGTTTCCCAGACATAATACCATATTTTTCTATTTCTTTTATCCATTGTTTAAATTTCCTGATATCTGCTTCAAACAGAGTGATTACGGATGATATGGGCACGGATAATGCGGCGGTCATAGCTTTAACCTGACTAAAGAAAAAGTCTTTTTAATCATTATCATTAGGGACTCGCTGCACAGTTTCTGATCTTCTTGACTAGTTTTGCCCATTGATCCAAATTTTTGTTCTAATTCTTCCATTTCTTTTCTAAGTTTTTCATTATCAAAACCCTGTGCCATACTATTTCAAGTTATGAATTTCAGGATAGTTACTAAAGTCATGAAAATTGTTCCTACCTTGCTCGTGTCTCAAACTCTTCCTTACTTCACCAAGTCCAGGTCACGGCACCAAGAAAAAAGATCTATGTAACCCTTTTTGTCTTTAAAAGTCAAATCCAAGTTAATTTTCCAACTTTTATTACAAGTAAAGAGTTAACCAACTACTCTCTAACTATTTCTGTTTCTCTTTTCTTCTCTCTTTCTACTCTCTCAAAGCACAAATACATAATTCCGATTGACTCTGTCCACCTATGACACATAGAAGTAAACAAATTCCAATGTTCTTGCTTAAACAGACAATACGGTACCAGAGCAATTGAACTGGCCACCCTGTGCTAAAAATACAGGTACAGAGGTTGTAAAATAGGAACTTTGCTGACAATTTGTTGATGAAGTAATAATTTCAATCTACGGTATCACTGCACGTGAGGTTATAATTACAACAGTTGCTTACAGAGCAATTACAAAGTAAGCATTCTAATTTTCCGCATCTCCTCACATATAGATAGAGTAGTCAAAACAACAATAAACCAATCTGTATTGCAGTATAATGACCGATAATTGAGAAGAACAAAACAATCAGCCCTGTACATCGTCATCTGGATACAATAATAAGTTTGTAAAACAGTTTCTCGTGTGTTGCCACCTTTGTGACGTTTAATCATTCGTTTTAAATTATCAAAAGTATTATTAACAATGCCATATAATTTTACCAGACACAAAATATAAATATGACAAATAAACCAATTTTGCAATGGGAGATAATCCAAATGTCCAGTAATCAAAACTTAGTCTTAACCGACAAATCATGAAGACGAGTCTGAAATGGCTTATAAATATAAATACCAACAAAATTAAACCCCAGTAACTTAACTTTAGCTGTCTGGGTTGAAGAATTCATGATAGACAACATTCTTTGAGGTAACGAATTGAAGCGTTGACATTACATTGAAAATAGAAAAAAGACCCACAGAATCCTCGAGAAAACTGCAGAGTTTCTTTGTATTTTATGACAATGTGATTAAAGTTAAAACCATTCATATACCGGCTCACGTTACCGTTCTTAAATATGTATCGTGCACACTATTATCATTTACAGCAACAACACCACCACAAGGAACGCCAAATAGCCGTAACTAAAATGTTCCACTTCTTCTTTGATAACCTTTAAAACATTGCTTACAAGTTAACTTGACAAGGTATTGAAAAGGACTAAATATTCACTGTGTTCGACCACATCCTCACTCCCTAAAGAGTTAACAATTCACATGCAGAAATACTTATAGCACTACACTTCATTACAGATTCTATTTGTAAATAAATGTACTACAACGTCCACCAACTATTGACATTTGTCACTTTAAAAGGGACTGTTGTGAGGCCTGTAAATTCAATTTATTTGTCAGATGCCTGTCACTGCTTAACAATTCATGATATGGATAACACTCTAGCTCAAGGAATTAAATAGTGGACTTTACATTTAAAATAGACATAAAAGAAGGACGGAATCATCGATAAAGCTGCAAAGTTCCATCATATTTTATGACAATCGCTTTAAAGTTAAAACCCTTGGTATACTGGTTTCAGTTAACGTTCTTCAAGATGTATCGTTCAAACTGTTTGGGTTGTATGTACACCCATAGTCATATATCAATCAGCCCTACTGTCGGATTTGTCAGCAGCCAAGGTTACCTTCAATTTTCACATTAAATACTCTTGTATTCCATTATTTACAGCAACAAAAACGACCACAGCACCAACAAGCAGTAGTAGTAAGTAGAATATTTCTCGTTTTGTCTGATACTCTTTCAAAGTTGTTTACAAGGTAAGTTGACCATTATGAAGTGAAAGTAAGAATGTTTAATCCCATAAATCTTATGAAAACATAAAATGCAGAGCACGTCAAAAATCGATTCGTTGAATAAGTAAAGTTGAGATCAGGAGTGGAGGAGAAGGTATCCATGTCACCTTGTTCGGTCCCACCTTCCTTGACCGCTATATGGTGATCGGGTAGAGAGTGTAACCATCAGTCAACATCGCCAAATAGCCGTAACTACATTGTTCATCTTCTTCTTTGATAACCTTTAAAACATTGCTTACAGATTAACTTGATAAGGTGTTGAAAAGGACTAAATATCCTGTGTTCCGACACACCCTCCCTGATCCCTATATATTGCTCAGATTGACCAAGTAATCCACAGTAAACCTGATTATTTTAAATAGCGAGTAGTTAACAATTGGCATGCAGCTATACTGATATCACTCCACTTCATTGCAGATTGTATTTGCAAATAAGGTCACTACAACGTCCACCAACTATTGACATTTGTCACTTTAAAAGGGACTGTTGTGAGGCCTGTAAATTCAATTTATTTGTCAGATGCCTGTCACTGCTTAACAATTCATGATATGGATAACACTCTAGCTCAAGGAATTAAATAGTGGACTTTACATTTAAAATAGACATAAAAGAAGGACGGAATCATCGATAAAGCTGCAAAGTTCCATCATATTTTATGACAATCGCTTTAAAGTTAAAACCCTTGGTATACTGGTTTCAGTTAACGTTCTTCAAGATGTATCGTTCAAACTGTTTGGGTTGTATGTACACCCATAGTCATATATCAATCAGCCCTACTGTCGGATTTGTCAGCAGCCAAGGTTACCTTCAATTTTCACATTAAATACTCTTGTATTCCATTATTTACAGCAACAAAAACGACCACAGCACCAACAAGCAGTAGTAGTAAGTAGAATATTTCTCGTTTTGTCTGATACTCTTTCAAAGTTGTTTACAAGGTAAGTTGACCATTATGAAGTGAAAGTAAGAATGTTTAATCCCATAAATCTTATGAAAACATAAAATGCAGAGCACGTCAAAAATCGATTCGTTGAATAAGTAAAGTTGAGATCAGGAGTGGAGGAGAAGGTATCCATGTCACCTTGTTCGGTCCCACCTTCCTTGACCGCTATATGGTGATCGGGTAGAGAGTGTAACCATCAGTCAACATCGCCAAATAGCCGTAACTACATTGTTCATCTTCTTCTTTGATAACCTTTAAAACATTGCTTACAGATTAACTTGATAAGGTGTTGAAAAGGACTAAATATCCTGTGTTCCGACACACCCTCCCTGATCCCTATATATTGCTCAGATTGACCAAGTAATCCACAGTAAACCTGATTATTTTAAATAGCGAGTAGTTAACAATTGGCATGCAGCTATACTGATATCACTCCACTTCATTGCAGATTGTATTTGCAAATAAGGTCACTACAACGTCCACCAACTATTGACATTTGTCACTTTAAAAGGGACTGTTGTGAGGCCTGTAAATTCAATTTATTTGTCAGATGCCTGTCACTGCTTAACAATTCATGATATGGATAACACTCTAGCTCAAGGAATTAAATAGTGGACTTTACATTTAAAATAGACATAAAAGAAGGACGGAATCATCGATAAAGCTGCAAAGTTCCATCATATTTTATGACAATCGCTTTAAAGTTAAAACCCTTGGTATACTGGTTTCAGTTAACGTTCTTCAAGATGTATCGTTCAAACTGTTTGGGTTGTATGTACACCCATAGTCATATATCAATCAGCCCTACTGTCGGATTTGTCAGCAGCCAAGGTTACCTTCAATTTTCACATTAAATACTCTTGTATTCCATTATTTACAGCAACAAAAACGACCACAGTACCAACAAGCAGTAGTAGTAAGTAGAATATTTCTCGTTTTGTCTGATACTCTTTCAAAGTTGTTTACAAGGTAAGTTGACCATTATGAAGTGAAAGTAAGAATGTTTAATCCCATAAATCTTATGAAAACATAAAATGCAGAGCACGTCAAAAATCGATTCGTTGAATAAGTAAAGTTGAGATCAGGAGTGGAGGAGAAGGTATCCATGTCACCTTGTTCGGTCCCACCTTCCTTGACCGCTATATGGTGATCGGGTAGAGAGTGTAACCATCAGTCAACATCGCCAAATAGCCGTAACTACATTGTTCATCTTCTTCTTTGATAACCTTTAAAACATTGCTTACAGATTAACTTGATAAGGTGTTGAAAAGGACTAAATATCCTGTGTTCCGACACACCCTCCCTGATCCCTATATATTGCTCAGATTGACCAAGTAATCCACAGTAAACCTGATTATTTTAAATAGCGAGTAGTTAACAATTGGCATGCAGCTATACTGATATCACTCCACTTCATTGCAGATTGTATTTGCAAATAAGGTCACTACAACGTCCACCAACTATTGACATTTGTCACTTTAAAAGGGACTGTTGTGAGGCCTGTAAATTCAATTTATTTGTCAGATGCCTGTCACTGCTTAACAATTCATGATATGGATAACACTCTAGCTCAAGGAATTAAATAGTGGACTTTACATTTAAAATAGACATAAAAGAAGGACGGAATCATCGATAAAGCTGCAAAGTTCCATCATATTTTATGACAATCGCTTTAAAGTTAAAACCCTTGGTATACTGGTTTCAGTTAACGTTCTTCAAGATGTATCGTTCAAACTGTTTGGGTTGTATGTACACCCATAGTCATATATCAATCAGCCCTACTGTCGGATTTGTCAGCAGCCAAGGTTACCTTCAATTTTCACATTAAATACTCTTGTATTCCATTATTTACAGCAACAAAAACGACCACAGTACCAACAAGCAGTAGTAGTAAGTAGAATATTTCTCGTTTTGTCTGATACTCTTTCAAAGTTGTTTACAAGGTAAGTTGACCATTATGAAGTGAAAGTAAGAATGTTTAATCCCATAAATCTTATGAAAACATAAAATGCAGAGCACGTCAAAAATCGATTCGTTGAATAAGTAAAGTTGAGATCAGGAGTGGAGGAGAAGGTATCCATGTCACCTTGTTCGGTCCCACCTTCCTTGACCGCTATATGGTGATCGGGTAGAGAGTGTAACCATCAGTCAACATCGCCAAATAGCCGTAACTACATTGTTCATCTTCTTCTTTGATAACCTTTAAAACATTGCTTACAGATTAACTTGATAAGGTGTTGAAAAGGACTAAATATCCTGTGTTCCGACACACCCTCCCTGATCCCTATATATTGCTCAGATTGACCAAGTAATCCACAGTAAACCTGATTATTTTAAATAGCGAGTAGTTAACAATTGGCATGCAGCTATACTGATATCACTCCACTTCATTGCAGATTGTATTTGCAAATAAGGTCACTACAACGTCCACCAACTATTGACATTTGTCACTTTAAAAGGGACTGTTGTGAGGCCTGTAAATTCAATTTATTTGTCAGATGCCTGTCACTGCTTAACAATTCATGATATGGATAACACTCTAGCTCAAGGAATTAAATAGTGGACTTTACATTTAAAATAGACATAAAAGAAGGACGGAATCATCGATAAAGCTGCAAAGTTCCATCATATTTTATGACAATCGCTTTAAAGTTAAAACCCTTGGTATACTGGTTTCAGTTAACGTTCTTCAAGATGTATCGTTCAAACTGTTTGGGTTGTATGTACACCCATAGTCATATATCAATCAGCCCTACTGTCGGATTTGTCAGCAGCCAAGGTTACCTTCAATTTTCACATTAAATACTCTTGTATTCCATTATTTACAGCAACAAAAACGACCACAGTACCAACAAGCAGTAGTAGTAAGTAGAATATTTCTCGTTTTGTCTGATACTCTTTCAAAGTTGTTTACAAGGTAAGTTGACCATTATGAAGTGAAAGTAAGAATGTTTAATCCCATAAATCTTATGAACACATAAAATGCAGAGCACGTCAAAAATCGATTCGTTGAATAAGTAAAGTTGAGATCAGGAGTGGAGGAGAAGGTATCCATGTCACCTTGTTCGGTCCCACCTTCCTTGACCGCTATATGGTGATCGGGTAGAGAGTGTAACCATCAGTCAACATCGCCAAATAGCCGTAACTACATTGTTCATCTTCTTCTTTGATAACCTTTAAAACATTGCTTACAGATTAACTTGATAAGGTGTTGAAAAGGACTAAATATCCTGTGTTCCGACACACCCTCCCTGATCCCTATATATTGCTCAGATTGACCAAGTAATCCACAGTAAACCTGATTATTTTAAATAGCGAGTAGTTAACAATTGGCATGCAGCTATACTGATATCACTCCACTTCATTGCAGATTGTATTTGCAAATAAGGTCACTACAACGTCCACCAACTATTGACATTTGTCACTTTAAAAGGGACTGTTGTGAGGCCTGTAAATTCAATTTATTTGTCAGATGCCTGTCACTGCTTAACAATTCATGATATGGATAACACTCTAGCTCAAGGAATTAAATAGTGGACTTTACATTTAAAATAGACATAAAAGAAGGACGGAATCATCGATAAAGCTGCAAAGTTCCATCATATTTTATGACAATCGCTTTAAAGTTAAAACCCTTGGTATACTGGTTTCAGTTAACGTTCTTCAAGATGTATCGTTCAAACTGTTTGGGTTGTATGTACACCCATAGTCATATATCAATCAGCCCTACTGTCGGATTTGTCAGCAGCCAAGGTTACCTTCAATTTTCACATTAAATACTCTTGTATTCCATTATTTACAGCAACAAAAACGACCACAGTACCAACAAGCAGTAGTAGTAAGTAGAATATTTCTCGTTTTGTCTGATACTCTTTCAAAGTTGTTTACAAGGTAAGTTGACCATTATGAAGTGAAAGTAAGAATGTTTAATCCCATAAATCTTATGAACACATAAAATGCAGAGCACGTCAAAAATCGATTCGTTGAATAAGTAAAGTTGAGATCAGGAGTGGAGGAGAAGGTATCCATGTCACCTTGTTCGGTCCCACCTTCCTTGACCGCTATATGGTGATCGGGTAGAGAGTGTAACCATCAGTCAACATCGCCAAATAGCCGTAACTACATTGTTCATCTTCTTCTTTGATAACCTTTAAAACATTGCTTACAGATTAACTTGATAAGGTGTTGAAAAGGACTAAATATCCTGTGTTCCGACACACCCTCCCTGATCCCTATATATTGCTCAGATTGACCAAGTAATCCACAGTAAACCTGATTATTTTAAATAGCGAGTAGTTAACAATTGGCATGCAGCTATACTGATATCACTCC
Source organism: Ostrea edulis (assembly GCF_947568905.1). Taxonomy (NCBI): domain Eukaryota; kingdom Metazoa; phylum Mollusca; class Bivalvia; order Ostreida; family Ostreidae; genus Ostrea; species Ostrea edulis. Next base: position 42,540,772 of record NC_079165.1, read on the forward strand.
ACTTCATTGCAGATTGTATTTGCAAATAAGGTCACTACAACGTCCACCAACTATTGACATTTGTCACTTTAAAAGGGACTGTTGTGAGGCCTGTAAATTCAATTTATTTGTCAGATGCCTGTCACTGCTTAACAATTCATGATATGGATAACACTCTAGCTCAAGGAATTAAATAGTGGACTTTACATTTAAAATAGACATAAAAGAAGGACGGAATCATCGATAAAGCTGCAAAGTTCCATCATATTTTATGACAATCGCTTTAAAGTTAAAACCCTTGGTATACTGGTTTCAGTTAACGTTCTTCAAGATGTATCGTTCAAACTGTTTGGGTTGTATGTACACCCATAGTCATATATCAATCAGCCCTACTGTCGGATTTGTCAGCAGCCAAGGTTACCTTCAATTTTCACATTAAATACTCTTGTATTCCATTATTTACAGCAACAAAAACGACCACAGTACCAACAAGCAGTAGTAGTAAGTAGAATATTTCTCGTTTTGTCTGATACTCTTTCAAAGTTGTTTACAAGGTAAGTTGACCATTATGAAGTGAAAGTAAGAATGTTTAATCCCATAAATCTTATGAACACATAAAATGCAGAGCACGTCAAAAATCGATTCGTTGAATAAGTAAAGTTGAGATCAGGAGTGGAGGAGAAGGTATCCATGTCACCTTGTTCGGTCCCACCTTCCTTGACCGCTATATGGTGATCGGGTAGAGAGTGTAACCATCAGTCAACATCGCCAAATAGCCGTAACTACATTGTTCATCTTCTTCTTTGATAACCTTTAAAACATTGCTTACAGATTAACTTGATAAGGTGTTGAAAAGGACTAAATATCCTGTGTTCCGACACACCCTCCCTGATCCCTATATATTGCTCAGATTGACCAAGTAATCCACAGTAAACCTGATTATTTTAAATAGCGAGTAGTTAACAATTGGCATGCAGCTATACTGATATCACTCCACTTCATTGCAGATTGTATTTGCAAATAAGGTCACTACAACGTCCACCAACTATTGACATTTGTCACTTTAAAAGGGACTGTTGTGAGGCCTGTAAATTCAATTTATTTGTCAGATGCCTGTCACTGCTTAACAATTCATGATATGGATAACACTCTAGCTCAAGGAATTAAATAGTGGACTTTACATTTAAAATAGACATAAAAGAAGGACGGAATCATCGATAAAGCTGCAAAGTTCCATCATATTTTATGACAATCGCTTTAAAGTTAAAACCCTTGGTATACTGGTTTCAGTTAACGTTCTTCAAGATGTATCGTTCAAACTGTTTGGGTTGTATGTACACCCATAGTCATATATCAATCAGCCCTACTGTCGGATTTGTCAGCAGCCAAGGTTACCTTCAATTTTCACATTAAATACTCTTGTATTCCATTATTTACAGCAACAAAAACGACCACAGTACCAACAAGCAGTAGTAGTAAGTAGAATATTTCTCGTTTTGTCTGATACTCTTTCAAAGTTGTTTACAAGGTAAGTTGACCATTATGAAGTGAAAGTAAGAATGTTTAATCCCATAAATCTTATGAACACATAAAATGCAGAGCACGTCAAAAATCGATTCGTTGAATAAGTAAAGTTGAGATCAGGAGTGGAGGAGAAGGTATCCATGTCACCTTGTTCGGTCCCACCTTCCTTGACCGCTATATGGTGATCGGGTAGAGAGTGTAACCATCAGTCAACATCGCCAAATAGCCGTAACTACATTGTTCATCTTCTTCTTTGATAACCTTTAAAACATTGCTTACAGATTAACTTGATAAGGTGTTGAAAAGGACTAAATATCCTGTGTTCCGACACACCCTCCCTGATCCCTATATATTGCTCAGATTGACCAAGTAATCCACAGTAAACCTGATTATTTTAAATAGCGAGTAGTTAACAATTGGCATGCAGCTATACTGATATCACTCCACTTCATTGCAGATTGTATTTGCAAATAAGGTCACTACAACGTCCACCAACTATTGACATTTGTCACTTTAAAAGGGACTGTTGTGAGGCCTGTAAATTCAATTTATTTGTCAGATGCCTGTCACTGCTTAACAATTCATGATATGGATAACACTCTAGCTCAAGGAATTAAATAGTGGACTTTACATTTAAAATAGACATAAAAGAAGGACGGAATCATCGATAAAGCTGCAAAGTTCCATCATATTTTATGACAATCGCTTTAAAGTTAAAACCCTTGGTATACTGGTTTCAGTTAACGTTCTTCAAGATGTATCGTTCAAACTGTTTGGGTTGTATGTACACCCATAGTCGTATATCAATCAGCCCTACTGTCGGATTTGTCAGCAGCCAAGGTTACCTTCAATTTTCACATTAAATACTCTTGTATTCCATTATTTACAGCAACAAAAACGACCACAGTACCAACAAGCAGTAGTAGTAAGTAGAATATTTCTCGTTTTGTCTGATACTCTTTCAAAGTTGTTTACAAGGTAAGTTGACCATTATGAAGTGAAAGTAAGAATGTTTAATCCCATAAATCTTATGAACACATAAAATGCAGAGCACGTCAAAAATCGATTCGTTGAATAAGTAAAGTTGAGATCAGGAGTGGAGGAGAAGGTATCCATGTCACCTTGTTCGGTCCCACCTTCCTTGACCGCTATATGGTGATCGGGTAGAGAGTGTAACCATCAGTCAACATCGCCAAATAGCCGTAACTACATTGTTCATCTTCTTCTTTGATAACCTTTAAAACATTGCTTACAGATTAACTTGATAAGGTGTTGAAAAGGACTAAATATCCTGTGTTCCGACACACCCTCCCTGATCCCTATATATTGCTCAGATTGACCAAGTAATCCACAGTAAACCTGATTATTTTAAATAGCGAGTAGTTAACAATTGGCATGCAGCTATACTGATATCACTCCACTTCATTGCAGATTGTATTTGCAAATAAGGTCACTACAACGTCCACCAACTATTGACATTTGTCACTTTAAAAGGGACTGTTGTGAGGCCTGTAAATTCAATTTATTTGTCAGATGCCTGTCACTGCTTAACAATTCATGATATGGATAACACTCTAGCTCAAGGAATTAAATAGTGGACTTTACATTTAAAATAGACATAAAAGAAGGACGGAATCATCGATAAAGCTGCAAAGTTCCATCATATTTTATGACAATCGCTTTAAAGTTAAAACCCTTGGTATACTGGTTTCAGTTAACGTTCTTCAAGATGTATCGTTCAAACTGTTTGGGTTGTATGTACACCCATAGTCATATATCAATCAGCCCTACTGTCGGATTTGTCAGCAGCCAAGGTTACCTTCAATTTTCACATTAAATACTCTTGTATTCCATTATTTACAGCAACAAAAACGACCACAGTACCAACAAGCAGTAGTAGTAAGTAGAATATTTCTCGTTTTGTCTGATACTCTTTCAAAGTTGTTTACAAGGTAAGTTGACCATTATGAAGTGAAAGTAAGAATGTTTAATCCCATAAATCTTATGAACACATAAAATGCAGAGCACGTCAAAAATCGATTCGTTGAATAAGTAAAGTTGAGATCAGGAGTGGAGGAGAAGGTATCCATGTCACCTTGTTCGGTCCCACCTTCCTTGACCGCTATATGGTGATCGGGTAGAGAGTGTAACCATCAGTCAACATCGCCAAATAGCCGTAACTACATTGTTCATCTTCTTCTTTGATAACCTTTAAAACATTGCTTACAGATTAACTTGATAAGGTGTTGAAAAGGACTAAATATCCTGTGTTCCGACACACCCTCCCTGATCCCTATATATTGCTCAGATTGACCAAGTAATCCACAGTAAACCTGATTATTTTAAATAGCGAGTAGTTAACAATTGGCATGCAGCTATACTGATATCACTCCACTTCATTGCAGATTGTATTTGCAAATAAGGTCACTACAACGTCCACCAACTATTGACATTTGTCACTTTAAAAGGGACTGTTGTGAGGCCTGTAAATTCAATTTATTTGTCAGATGCCTGTCACTGCTTAACAATTCATGATATGGATAACACTCTAGCTCAAGGAATTAAATAGTGGACTTTACATTTAAAATAGACATAAAAGAAGGACGGAATCATCGATAAAGCTGCAAAGTTCCATCATATTTTATGACAATCGCTTTAAAGTTAAAACCCTTGGTATACTGGTTTCAGTTAACGTTCTTCAAGATGTATCGTTCAAACTGTTTGGGTTGTATGTACACCCATAGTCATATATCAATCAGCCCTACTGTCGGATTTGTCAGCAGCCAAGGTTACCTTCAATTTTCACATTAAATACTCTTGTATTCCATTATTTACAGCAACAAAAACGACCACAGTACCAACAAGCAGTAGTAGTAAGTAGAATATTTCTCGTTTTGTCTGATACTCTTTCAAAGTTGTTTACAAGGTAAGTTGACCATTATGAAGTGAAAGTAAGAATGTTTAATCCCATAAATCTTATGAACACATAAAATGCAGAGCACGTCAAAAATCGATTCGTTGAATAAGTAAAGTTGAGATCAGGAGTGGAGGAGAAGGTATCCATGTCACCTTGTTCGGTCCCACCTTCCTTGACCGCTATATGGTGATCGGGTAGAGAGTGTAACCATCAGTCAACATCGCCAAATAGCCGTAACTACATTGTTCATCTTCTTCTTTGATAACCTTTAAAACATTGCTTACAGATTAACTTGATAAGGTGTTGAAAAGGACTAAATATCCTGTGTTCCGACACACCCTCCCTGATCCCTATATATTGCTCAGATTGACCAAGTAATCCACAGTAAACCTGATTATTTTAAATAGCGAGTAGTTAACAATTGGCATGCAGCTATACTGATATCACTCCACTTCATTGCAGATTGTATTTGCAAATAAGGTCACTACAACGTCCACCAACTATTGACATTTGTCACTTTAAAAGGGACTGTTGTGAGGCCTGTAAATTCAATTTATTTGTCAGATGCCTGTCACTGCTTAACAATTCATGATATGGATAACACTCTAGCTCAAGGAATTAAATAGTGGACTTTACATTTAAAATAGACATAAAAGAAGGACGGAATCATCGATAAAGCTGCAAAGTTCCATCATATTTTATGACAATCGCTTTAAAGTTAAAACCCTTGGTATACTGGTTTCAGTTAACGTTCTTCAAGATGTATCGTTCAAACTGTTTGGGTTGTATGTACACCCATAGTCATATATCAATCAGCCCTACTGTCGGATTTGTCAGCAGCCAAGGTTACCTTCAATTTTCACATTAAATACTCTTGTATTCCATTATTTACAGCAACAAAAACGACCACAGTACCAACAAGCAGTAGTAGTAAGTAGAATATTTCTCGTTTTGTCTGATACTCTTTCAAAGTTGTTTACAAGGTAAGTTGACCATTATGAAGTGAAAGTAAGAATGTTTAATCCCATAAATCTTATGAACACATAAAATGCAGAGCACGTCAAAAATCGATTCGTTGAATAAGTAAAGTTGAGATCAGGAGTGGAGGAGAAGGTATCCATGTCACCTTGTTCGGTCCCACCTTCCTTGACCGCTATATGGTGATCGGGTAGAGAGTGTAACCATCAGTCAACATCGCCAAATAGCCGTAACTACATTGTTCATCTTCTTCTTTGATAACCTTTAAAACATTGCTTACAGATTAACTTGATAAGGTGTTGAAAAGGACTAAATATCCTGTGTTCCGACACACCCTCCCTGATCCCTATATATTGCTCAGATTGACCAAGTAATCCACAGTAAACCTGATTATTTTAAATAGCGAGTAGTTAACAATTGGCATGCAGCTATACTGATATCACTCCACTTCATTGCAGATTGTATTTGCAAATAAGGTCACTACAACGTCCACCAACTATTGACATTTGTCACTTTAAAAGGGACTGTTGTGAGGCCTGTAAATTCAATTTATTTGTCAGATGCCTGTCACTGCTTAACAATTCATGATATGGATAACACTCTAGCTCAAGGAATTAAATAGTGGACTTTACATTTAAAATAGACATAAAAGAAGGACGGAATCATCGATAAAGCTGCAAAGTTCCATCATATTTTATGACAATCGCTTTAAAGTTAAAACCCTTGGTATACTGGTTTCAGTTAACGTTCTTCAAGATGTATCGTTCAAACTGTTTGGGTTGTATGTACACCCATAGTCATATATCAATCAGCCCTACTGTCGGATTTGTCAGCAGCCAAGGTTACCTTCAATTTTCACATTAAATACTCTTGTATTCCATTATTTACAGCAACAAAAACGACCACAGTACCAACAAGCAGTAGTAGTAAGTAGAATATTTCTCGTTTTGTCTGATACTCTTTCAAAGTTGTTTACAAGGTAAGTTGACCATTATGAAGTGAAAGTAAGAATGTTTAATCCCATAAATCTTATGAACACATAAAATGCAGAGCACGTCAAAAATCGATTCGTTGAATAAGTAAAGTTGAGATCAGGAGTGGAGGAGAAGGTATCCATGTCACCTTGTTCGGTCCCACCTTCCTTGACCGCTATATGGTGATCGGGTAGAGAGTGTAACCATCAGTCAACATCGCCAAATAGCCGTAACTACATTGTTCATCTTCTTCTTTGATAACCTTTAAAACATTGCTTACAGATTAACTTGATAAGGTGTTGAAAAGGACTAAATATCCTGTGTTCCGACACACCCTCCCTGATCCCTATATATTGCTCAGATTGACCAAGTAATCCACAGTAAACCTGATTATTTTAAATAGCGAGTAGTTAACAATTGGCATGCAGCTATACTGATATCACTCCACTTCATTGCAGATTGTATTTGCAAATAAGGTCACTACAACGTCCACCAACTATTGACATTTGTCACTTTAAAAGGGACTGTTGTGAGGCCTGTAAATTCAATTTATTTGTCAGATGCCTGTCACTGCTTAACAATTCATGATATGGATAACACTCTAGCTCAAGGAATTAAATAGTGGACTTTACATTTAAAATAGACATAAAAGAAGGACGGAATCATCGATAAAGCTGCAAAGTTCCATCATATTTTATGACAATCGCTTTAAAGTTAAAACCCTTGGTATACTGGTTTCAGTTAACGTTCTTCAAGATGTATCGTTCAAACTGTTTGGGTTGTATGTACACCCATAGTCATATATCAATCAGCCCTACTGTCGGATTTGTCAGCAGCCAAGGTTACCTTCAATTTTCACATTAAATACTCTTGTATTCCATTATTTACAGCAACAAAAACGACCACAGTACCAACAAGCAGTAGTAGTAAGTAGAATATTTCTCGTTTTGTCTGATACTCTTTCAAAGTTGTTTACAAGGTAAGTTGACCATTATGAAGTGAAAGTAAGAATGTTTAATCCCATAAATCTTATGAACACATAAAATGCAGAGCACGTCAAAAATCGATTCGTTGAATAAGTAAAGTTGAGATCAGGAGTGGAGGAGAAGGTATCCATGTCACCTTGTTCGGTCCCACCTTCCTTGACCGCTATATGGTGATCGGGTAGAGAGTGTAACCATCAGTCAACATCGCCAAATAGCCGTAACTACATTGTTCATCTTCTTCTTTGATAACCTTTAAAACATTGCTTACAGATTAACTTGATAAGGTGTTGAAAAGGACTAAATATCCTGTGTTCCGACACACCCTCCCTGATCCCTATATATTGCTCAGATTGACCAAGTAATCCACAGTAAACCTGATTATTTTAAATAGCGAGTAGTTAACAATTGGCATGCAGCTATACTGATATCACTCCACTTCATTGCAGATTGTATTTGCAAATAAGGTCACTACAACGTCCACCAACTATTGACATTTGTCACTTTAAAAGGGACTGTTGTGAGGCCTGTAAATTCAATTTATTTGTCAGATGCCTGTCACTGCTTAACAATTCATGATATGGATAACACTCTAGCTCAAGGAATTAAATAGTGGACTTTACATTTAAAATAGACATAAAAGAAGGACGGAATCATCGATAAAGCTGCAAAGTTCCATCATATTTTATGACAATCGCTTTAAAGTTAAAACCCTTGGTATACTGGTTTCAGTTAACGTTCTTCAAGATGTATCGTTCAAACTGTTTGGGTTGTATGTACACCCATAGTCATATATCAATCAGCCCTACTGTCGGATTTGTCAGCAGCCAAGGTTACCTTCAATTTTCACATTAAATACTCTTGTATTCCATTATTTACAGCAACAAAAACGACCACAGTACCAACAAGCAGTAGTAGTAAGTAGAATATTTCTCGTTTTGTCTGATACTCTTTCAAAGTTGTTTACAAGGTAAGTTGACCATTATGAAGTGAAAGTAAGAATGTTTAATCCCATAAATCTTATGAACACATAAAATGCAGAGCACGTCAAAAATCGATTCGTTGAATAAGTAAAGTTGAGATCAGGAGTGGAGGAGAAGGTATCCATGTCACCTTGTTCGGTCCCACCTTCCTTGACCGCTATATGGTGATCGGGTAGAGAGTGTAACCATCAGTCAACATCGCCAAATAGCCGTAACTACATTGTTCATCTTCTTCTTTGATAACCTTTAAAACATTGCTTACAGATTAACTTGATAAGGTGTTGAAAAGGACTAAATATCCTGTGTTCCGACACACCCTCCCTGATCCCTATATATTGCTCAGATTGACCAAGTAATCCACAGTAAACCTGATTATTTTAAATAGCGAGTAGTTAACAATTGGCATGCAGCTATACTGATATCACTCCACTTCATTGCAGATTGTATTTGCAAATAAGGTCACTACAACGTCCACCAACTATTGACATTTGTCACTTTAAAAGGGACTGTTGTGAGGCCTGTAAATTCAATTTATTTGTCAGATGCCTGTCACTGCTTAACAATTCATGATATGGATAACACTCTAGCTCAAGGAATTAAATAGTGGACTTTACATTTAAAATAGACATAAAAGAAGGACGGAATCATCGATAAAGCTGCAAAGTTCCATCATATTTTATGACAATCGCTTTAAAGTTAAAACCCTTGGTATACTGGTTTCAGTTAACGTTCTTCAAGATGTATCGTTCAAACTGTTTGGGTTGTATGTACACCCATAGTCATATATCAATCAGCCCTACTGTCGGATTTGTCAGCAGCCAAGGTTACCTTCAATTTTCACATTAAATACTCTTGTATTCCATTATTTACAGCAACAAAAACGACCACAGTACCAACAAGCAGTAGTAGTAAGTAGACTATTTCTCGTTTTGTCTGATACTCTTTCAAAGTTGTTTACAAGGTAAGTTGACCATTATGAAGTGAAAGTAAGAATGTTTAATCCCATAAATCTTATGAACACATAAAATGCAGAGCACGTCAAAAATCGATTCGTTGAATAAGTAAAGTTGAGATCAGGAGTGGAGGAGAAGGTATCCATGTCACCTTGTTCGGTCCCACCTTCCTTGACCGCTATATGGTGATCGGGTAGAGAGTGTAACCATCAATCAACATCGCCAAATAGCCGTAACTACATTGTTCATCTTCTTCTTTGATAACCTTTAAAACATTGCTTACAGATTAACTTGATAAGGTGTTGAAAAGGACTAAATATCCTGTGTTCCGACACACCCTCCCTGATCCCTATATATTGCTCAGATTGACCAAGTAATCCACAGTAAACCTGATTATTTTAAATAGCGAGTAGTTAACAATTGGCATGCAGCTATACTGATATCACTCCACTTCATTGCAGATTGTATTTGCAAATAAGGTCACTACAACGTCCACCAACTATTGACATTTGTCACTTTAAAAGGGACTGTTGTGAGGCCTGTAAATTCAATTTATTTGTCAGATGCCTGTCACTGCTTAACAATTCATGATATGGATAACACTCTAGCTCAAGGAATTAAATAGTGGACTTTACATTTAAAATAGACATAAAAGAAGGACGGAATCATCGATAAAGCTGCAAAGTTCCATCATATTTTATGACAATCGCTTTAAAGTTAAAACCCTTGGTATACTGGTTTCAGTTAACGTTCTTCAAGATGTATCGTTCAAACTGTTTGGGTTGTATGTACACCCATAGTCATATATCAATCAGCCCTACTGTCGGATTTGTCAGCAGCCAAGGTTACCTTCAATTTTCACATTAAATACTCTTGTATTCCATTATTTACAGCAACAAAAACGACCACAGTACCAACAAGCAGTAGTAGTAAGTAGAATATTTCTCGTTTTGTCTGATACTCTTTCAAAGTTGTTTACAAGGTAAGTTGACCATTATGAAGTGAAAGTAAGAATGTTTAATCCCATAAATCTTATGAACACATAAAATGCAGAGCACGTCAAAAATCGATTCGTTGAATAAGTAAAGTTGAGATCAGGAGTGGAGGAGAAGGTATCCATGTCACCTTGTTCGGTCCCACCTTCCTTGACCGCTATATGGTGATCGGGTAGAGAGTGTAACCATCAGTCAACATCGCCAAATAGCCGTAACTACATTGTTCATCTTCTTCTTTGATAACCTTTAAAACATTGCTTACAGATTAACTTGATAAGGTGTTGAAAAGGACTAAATATCCTGTGTTCCGACACACCCTCCCTGATCCCTATATATTGCTCAGATTGACCAAGTAATCCACAGTAAACCTGATTATTTTAAATAGCGAGTAGTTAACAATTGGCATGCAGCTATACTGATATCACTCCACTTCATTGCAGATTGTATTTGCAAATAAGGTCACTACAACGTCCACCAACTATTGACATTTGTCACTTTAAAAGGGACTGTTGTGAGGCCTGTAAATTCAATTTATTTGTCAGATGCCTGTCACTGCTTAACAATTCATGATATGGATAACACTCTAGCTCAAGGAATTAAATAGTGGACTTTACATTTAAAATAGACATAAAAGAAGGACGGAATCATCGATAAAGCTGCAAAGTTCCATCATATTTTATGACAATCGCTTTAAAGTTAAAACCCTTGGTATACTGGTTTCAGTTAACGTTCTTCAAGATGTATCGTTCAAACTGTTTGGGTTGTATGTACACCCATAGTCATATATCAATCAGCCCTACTGTCGGATTTGTCAGCAGCCAAGGTTACCTTCAATTTTCACATTAAATACTCTTGTATTCCATTATTTACAGCAACAAAAACGACCACAGTACCAACAAGCAGTAGTAGTAAGTAGACTATTTCTCGTTTTGTCTGATACTCTTTCAAAGTTGTTTACAAGGTAAGTTGACCATTATGAAGTGAAAGTAAGAATGTTTAATCCCATAAATCTTATGAAAACATAAAATGCAGAGCACGTCAAAAATCGATTCGTTGAATAAGTAAAGTTGAGATCAGGAGTGGAGGAGAAGGTATCCATGTCACCTTGTTCGGTCCCACCTTCCTTGACCGCTATATGGTGATCGGGTAGAGAGTGTAACCATCAGTCAACATCGCCAAATAGCCGTAACTACATTGTTCATCTTCTTCTTTGATAACCTTTAAAACATTGCTTACAGATTAACTTGATAAGGTGTTGAAAAGGACTAAATATCCTGTGTTCCGACACACCCTCCCTGATCCCTATATATTGCTCAGATTGACCAAGTAATCCACAGTAAACCTGATTATTTTAAATAGCGAGTAGTTAACAATTGGCATGCAGCTATACTGATATCACTCCACTTCATTGCAGATTGTATTTGCAAATAAGGTCACTACAACGTCCACCAACTATTGACATTTGTCACTTTAAAAGGGACTGTTGTGAGGCCTGTAAATTCAATTTATTTGTCAGATGCCTGTCACTGCTTAACAATTCATGATATGGATAACACTCTAGCTCAAGGAATTAAATAGTGGACTTTACATTTAAAATAGACATAAAAGAAGGACGGAATCATCGATAAAGCTGCAAAGTTCCATCATATTTTATGACAATCGCTTTAAAGTTAAAACCCTTGGTATACTGGTTTCAGTTAACGTTCTTCAAGATGTATCGTTCAAACTGTTTGGGTTGTATGTACACCCATAGTCATATATCAATCAGCCCTACTGTCGGATTTGTCAGCAGCCAAGGTTACCTTCAATTTTCACATTAAATACTCTTGTATTCCATTATTTACAGCAACAAAAACGACCACAGCACCAACAAGCAGTAGTAGTAAGTAGAATATTTCTCGTTTTGTCTGATACTCTTTCAAAGTTGTTTACAAGGTAAGTTGACCATTATGAAGTGAAAGTAAGAATGTTTAATCCCATAAATCTTATGAAAACATAAAATGCAGAGCACGTCAAAAATCGATTCGTTGAATAAGTAAAGTTGAGATCAGGAGTGGAGGAGAAGGTATCCATGTCACCTTGTTCGGTCCCACCTTCCTTGACCGCTATATGGTGATCGGGTAGAGAGTGTAACCATCAATCAACATCGCCAAATAGCCGTAACTACATTGTTCATCTTCTTCTTTGATAACCTTTAAAACATTGCTTACAGATTAACTTGATAAGGTGTTGAAAAGGACTAAATATCCTGTGTTCCGACACACTCTCCCTGATCCCTATATATTGCTCAGATTGACCAAGTAATCCACAGTAAACCTGATTATTTTAAATAGCGAGTAGTTAACAATTGGCATGCAGCTATACTGATATCACTCCACTTCATTGCAGATTGTATTTGCAAATAAGGTCACTACAACGTCCACCAACTATTGACATTTGTCACTTTAAAAGGGACTGTTGTGAGGCCTGTAAATTCAATTTATTTGTCAGATGCCTGTCACTGCTTAACAATTCATGATATGGATAACACTCTAGCTCAAGGAATTAAATAGTGGACTTTACATTTAAAATAGACATAAAAGAAGGACGGAATCATCGATAAAGCTGCAAAGTTCCATCATATTTTATGACAATCGCTTTAAAGTTAAAACCCTTGGTATACTGGTTTCAGTTAACGTTCTTCAAGATGTATCGTTCAAACTGTTTGGGTTGTATGTACACCCATAGTCATATATCAATCAGCCCTACTGTCGGATTTGTCAGCAGCCAAGGTTACCTTCAATTTTCACATTAAATACTCTTGTATTCCATTATTTACAGCAACAAAAACGACCACAGTACCAACAAGCAGTAGTAGTAAGTAGACTATTTCTCGTTTTGTCTGATACTCTTTCAAAGTTGTTTACAAGGTAAGTTGACCATTATGAAGTGAAAGTAAGAATGTTTAATCCCATAAATCTTATGAAAACATAAAATGCAGAGCACGTCAAAAATCGATTCGTTGAATAAGTAAAGTTGAGATCAGGAGTGGAGGAGAAGGTATCCATGTCACCTTGTTCGGTCCCACCTTCCTTGACCGCTATATGGTGATCGGGTAGAGAGTGTAACCATCAGTCAACATCGCCAAATAGCCGTAACTACATTGTTCATCTTCTTCTTTGATAACCTTTAAAACATTGCTTACAGATTAACTTGATAAGGTGTTGAAAAGGACTAAATATCCTGTGTTCCGACACACCCTCCCTGATCCCTATATATTGCTCAGATTGACCAAGTAATCCACAGTAAACCTGATTATTTTAAATAGCGAGTAGTTAACAATTGGCATGCAGCTATACTGATATCACTCCACTTCATTGCAGATTGTATTTGCAAATAAGGTCACTACAACGTCCACCAACTATTGACATTTGTCACTTTAAAAGGGACTGTTGTGAGGCCTGTAAATTCAATTTATTTGTCAGATGCCTGTCACTGCTTAACAATTCATGATATGGATAACACTCTAGCTCAAGGAATTAAATAGTGGACTTTACATTTAAAATAGACATAAAAGAAGGACGGAATCATCGATAAAGCTGCAAAGTTCCATCATATTTTATGACAATCGCTTTAAAGTTAAAACCCTTGGTATACTGGTTTCAGTTAACGTTCTTCAAGATGTATCGTTCAAACTGTTTGGGTTGTATGTACACCCATAGTCATATATCAATCAGCCCTACTGTCGGATTTGTCAGCAGCCAAGGTTACCTTCAATTTTCACATTAAATACTCTTGTATTCCATTATTTACAGCAACAAAAACGACCACAGTACCAACAAGCAGTAGTAGTAAGTAGACTATTTCTCGTTTTGTCTGATACTCTTTCAAAGTTGTTTACAAGGTAAGTTGACCATTATGAAGTGAAAGTAAGAATGTTTAATCCCATAAATCTTATGAAAACATAAAATGCAGAGCACGTCAAAAATCGATTCGTTGAATAAGTAAAGTTGAGATCAGGAGTGGAGGAGAAGGTATCCATGTCACCTTGTTCGGTCCCACCTTCCTTGACCGCTATATGGTGATCGGGTAGAGAGTGTAACCATCAGTCAACATCGCCAAATAGCCGTAACTACATTGTTCATCTTCTTCTTTGATAACCTTTAAAACATTGCTTACAGATTAACTTGATAAGGTGTTGAAAAGGACTAAATATCCTGTGTTCCGACACACCCTCCCTGATCCCTATATATTGCTCAGATTGACCAAGTAATCCACAGTAAACCTGATTATTTTAAATAGCGAGTAGTTAACAATTGGCATGCAGCTATACTGATATCACTCCACTTCATTGCAGATTGTATTTGCAAATAAGGTCACTACAACGTCCACCAACTATTGACATTTGTCACTTTAAAAGGGACTGTTGTGAGGCCTGTAAATTCAATTTATTTGTCAGATGCCTGTCACTGCTTAACAATTCATGATATGGATAACACTCTAGCTCAAGGAATTAAATAGTGGACTTTACATTTAAAATAGACATAAAAGAAGGACGGAATCATCGATAAAGCTGCAAAGTTCCATCATATTTTATGACAATCGCTTTAAAGTTAAAACCCTTGGTATACTGGTTTCAGTTAACGTTCTTCAAGATGTATCGTTCAAACTGTTTGGGTTGTATGTACACCCATAGTCATATATCAATCAGCCCTACTGTCGGATTTGTCAGCAGCCAAGGTTACCTTCAATTTTCACATTAAATACTCTTGTATTCCATTATTTACAGCAACAAAAACGACCACAGTACCAACAAGCAGTAGTAGTAAGTAGAATATTTCTCGTTTTGTCTGATACTCTTTCAAAGTTGTTTACAAGGTAAGTTGACCATTATGAAGTGAAAGTAAGAATGTTTAATCCCATAAATCTTATGAAAACATAAAATGCAGAGCACGTCAAAAATCGATTCGTTGAATAAGTAAAGTTGAGATCAGGAGTGGAGGAGAAGGTATCCATGTCACCTTGTTCGGTCCCACCTTCCTTGACCGCTATATGGTGATCGGGTAGAGAGTGTAACCATCAGTCAACATCGCCAAATAGCCGTAACTACATTGTTCATCTTCTTCTTTGATAACCTTTAAAACATTGCTTACAGATTAACTTGATAAGGTGTTGAAAAGGACTAAATATCCTGTGTTCCGACACACCCTCCCTGATCCCTATATATTGCTCAGATTGACCAAGTAATCCACAGTAAACCTGATTATTTTAAATAGCGAGTAGTTAACAATTGGCATGCAGCTATACTGATATCACTCCACTTCATTGCAGATTGTATTTGCAAATAAGGTCACTACAACGTCCACCAACTATTGACATTTGTCACTTTAAAAGGGACTGTTGTGAGGCCTGTAAATTCAATTTATTTGTCAGATGCCTGTCACTGCTTAACAATTCATGATATGGATAACACTCTAGCTCAAGGAATTAAATAGTGGACTTTACATTTAAAATAGACATAAAAGAAGGACGGAATCATCGATAAAGCTGCAAAGTTCCATCATATTTTATGACAATCGCTTTAAAGTTAAAACCCTTGGTATACTGGTTTCAGTTAACGTTCTTCAAGATGTATCGTTCAAACTGTTTGGGTTGTATGTACACCCATAGTCATATATCAATCAGCCCTACTGTCGGATTTGTCAGCAGCCAAGGTTACCTTCAATTTTCACATTAAATACTCTTGTATTCCATTATTTACAGCAACAAAACCGACCACAGTACCAACAAGCAGTAGTAGTAAGTAGAATATTTCTCGTTTTGTCTGATACTCTTTCAAAGTTGTTTACAAGGTAAGTTGACCATTATGAAGTGAAAGTAAGAATGTTTAATCCCATAAATCTTATGAAAACATAAAATGCAGAGCACGTCAAAAATCGATTCGTTGAATAAGTAAAGTTGAGATCAGGAGTGGAGGAGAAGGTATCCATGTCACCTTGTTCGGTCCCACCTTCCTTGACCGCTATATGGTGATCGGGTAGAGAGTGTAACCATCAGTCAACATCGCCAAATAGCCGTAACTACATTGTTCATCTTCTTCTTTGATAACCTTTAAAACATTGCTTACAGATTAAGGTAGAGACCGATAGCAACCACGTGATCAGTAAAAATCGTGTATTTTCACGTGAAATTATTTTTCGGAATTCCGTACATCGCCATAGAGTAGTTGAAAAACAAAAAGGGGTTCCGAAAGTACAAGTTGCTGTGACTGAATCGATGATTGAGAGGGTCGTCTCGACGAAATTTGGCCATAGTTTAGATTAGGAATACGTCAATGTAATAATAGTGGACTAAATGTTTCGTCCGTGCAGAATGGCACTTTTTACCTCACGAAATTCACCACCATGCATAGCTGCGCTACGTAAACAAAGTTGTTGATGTAGCGTGATCGTGGTGTCCGAGTGCTGCGAGTTTCAATACTGTTTATGTAGTCATTGAGAGTTTAAACAAAGTTTCTTCTGAGAAGAGGAATTCGATGGATGCATTCAACGTGGACAACGAAATCATAATTTCGTTTGGTAAGTGAAAAAAATGACAAATTGAATTTGTATTCAACCCACTTTTCCTCTGCTATTTCACAACGCGATTTTATAATAACATCTATAAACGCACAATTTGGAGCTGTTTCATTTTTTGTGCATTTATGTATTCCATATGTGCCCAAAATATAACTCCTACATGTGCATGTAATTGTAAATGGATGTCATGTATATGCCAGATTTGAAAAAAAAATAGGGCTCTCACAATTTTGGGGGGGGGGGGGGTGTTGCACTAAAATTCTATTTTGGTATAAATGATAGTACTTCTAGTATCTTGAAATTTCATTGACCTAAGAGATATCTCAAATCTGGGGTTTCATGTTTCATGCAAGCATGTAGGTCTACAAAACATTATTTAAAATATTTGTAAAATCACAAGCCCCCCCTCATAGGCAAATAAATGTATTGTATGAAAATAAGATATGGATGTCCTTCTCTTGACCCACACTCCGTAAAGGAGACAGGTCTGATAAATCTAGAGTTGACTTGTTTTGATATTATTAGAATGAACTGGCAGTTTATGAAAACATATCTGTCATCTCATATTGTAATATGATAATTATGATGTTTATTCACCTCATTAAGGACCCGGGGGTGGGAGGGTATGTACAGTTTAAATAGAAGGTAACTATAACAATATGAAATAAATAGCAATCATGCAGATGTACTACTACTGCAAGAGTTCACATTGCTGCACTGCACACATTTAACATACATGTAGTGTTACATATGTAATACTGATTTCAGACAAGATTTTAAAAATTAACATAATAAAATACATGTTATGTGTGTAATTTTCAATATATCAGCATTTTAAAGTTCACTAAACATGCATTGAGACACACGATTTTAAAATTGACATTGTCTGACACAGTATAATTAATGATTAATACTGACTGTGCAAATATTAATTATGATGATTTTTTTTCTAAGCATCATCCTAAGGACAAGTGCAAGTTGAAATGGGCTTCCAGCCAACAACTTCAACAGCAATTTGCCATGAAAATCAGCAAGAAAGGTACAATATTTTCTATCTTAGTAAGATAGAATTTTTCATTTTAACACCAGACATTTATAAAGACAATTCTTAGTATATTAGATATTCATCTTTTTTTCAATATTTGAATATACAGAATATATTTTTTATAACAGGTACTTCATTTACATTGATGATGTCATATCCCCTGGACCCCACAACTTCACAGGTTACAGAGAAAATTCAAGAACTTCTGCAAAATGTGGGACTTGGATAGAATCAATAATGTATTTGTGAGCCCAGAGCAATGGATATATTGTGCAACATACTAAAGTGTGAATTTAATGGAAAACAAGTACATGTACTCATGTATTACATGTCTTTTTTAAAGACAATAATATTGTATAAATATAGAGGAAGTGTCATTGTTGATTATTCTAAGTTTTTGATATATCAAAATCAGTAAACATTTCTAAATGAAAATAAAATACCAATTTTATAACTTTAATCAATGTGTTTGAATTTCTCATTTTCTAACCCCCCCCCCCCCCCCGTTACACACACTCAGTGCATATATACTGCCAAACGCTCAGCATCAGGTGTGAATGTCACTGGTCCTCGGAGATGACCATCAAAACGGATGCCCAGTGTCACAGTAGATGTGGCACGCTAAAGAACCCTCACTGCTCAATGGCCGTAAGCGCCGAGCAAAGGCCTAAATTTAAAGCCGTTCACCGGTCTTGGTAACGTCTCCATATGAGTAAAAAATTCTCGAGAGAGACGTTAAACAAGATACAATCAATCCATGGGTCGATTGGGTGGAAATCTTTCCATTGATATTAAATATAAAGTTGTTATTTAAACATATTTGGTGCACTATGCTGTATAATCATATCAATTTCTTATAATAGGTAATCGTGTCTGGTTATTATAAAAAAAAAGGTATGAAAAATAACTAAATATTAATGCAATCATTGTGAGTGCAAAAAGGTCAATCGCAAGAGCACATACATAAATGCATTGGCGGATATAGTGGGTGGGGTGGGGGGCAACCGGCGCGAGCCCCCCTAAAATTTTCAAGTTTAAAGTAAATCGTGGTCTCTTGTTTAGAGAAATATATACGATAAAAGAATCCATAATTTCCTCCACTCTCAGAGAAATAAATGTCTGACAAAATCTTTTGATTTATTGAATTACTTTTAGTGGGAGAACGGCTACTTTTTCCAAAAACCCTTAAAATTTGCGTTATTTTATTAATTTCACCTTATTAAAAATGACAGAAAATAATAAAAATGACTACATAGGAGACATATTTTAAGCCCTAAAAAATCTGTAAAATCCAGGAGTTTCTGGGGAATCGCCCCCCCCCCCCCTTTCAAGGCGGCCCCCAGACCCCTGCCTCATACAGTTGCACCCCCCTCCCAACTTCAATTCCTGATCCGCCCCTGAAATAGCTTATAGAAACCTTCTTATTGTCATGTTCAATTTTCAAAGAGGTAATTTGGGAATGCTTAAACATTCTAAGTTATAAAAAGGTCAGTAGTTTATCTCTGCTGGCTGAATCTTTCTTCTCAATGCACCGAGTGCATATTCATGACGTCTATGTTCCTGCTCATTCTTTCTCCTCCATACCATGCAGTATATTAAAGGGGTTGGGATGTAATGGAGACATTTGTTTTAACAAATATAAATTGTATTTCAATTTTTTGTGGGGATTTTTATTTGAGAAAACTCTTAATATTAATCATCAAATATGATGACGTATGATAAATCTATATTCTGAGTGTAAGTGCACAAAGGTCAACAACGAGAACTACAACAAAATATAAGCTAAAATTTGAAATACATACTTTCTGTATTATATTTATTAATTTAAAAAAGGTATTACAAAGAATCTTCGAATTTCAGCAAGCTGTTTTTGATGGATTGTTTACAACATCTTTTAATAACCCTTTTTCTTACGAAAATGTGTAGTTTGTTAAAAGGGGATGGGGTTAGGAATTTTTTGCTAGTTCCATATTGAACCCCATTATGGTGTATATTTTTTTTCATATATTTTACTTACTAATAGACTGACCACTTAATGAAATAAAATAAGAAATTTGATGGGTAATTTTTTTGCAGCTTAAGCAAAGGTATGACCCTGTGTGCAAATATTGTGCACTGTTTTAAGGTAATTGGCCAATGTAGCTCTGTTGAAGTAATGTTGTTGCATGTTAATAATGATTGCTGAACTTGAAATTGATGTGTAATATACAATTATGTGAAAGGTTGTTTGGAACCATATATGACAAGTTATGATCCTTTTTACAATAAAAATGTTATAGCTCTATTTGTATATTGCTCTCTACTTATTTTTCTTCACTTTTTACGCTTTACAAGGACTAAAGAAGGTGTTGTTAAAATCGCCATATTTCTCAAAAACAAGGTCGATTACCTACATTGATTTTTTATTATGTTTTATATCGAAGCTTCATCATAAACATATATCAAAATAAAAAAAATTCAATGGTTAATTTTTTTTAGCATCAACCTATCAATCTCTACCTTAACTTGATAAGGTGTTGAAAAGGACTAAATATCCTGTGTTCCGACACACCCTCCCTGATCCCTATATATTGCTCAGATTGACCAAGTAATCCATAGTAAACCTGATTATTTTAAATAGCGAGTAGTTAACAATTGGCATGCACCTATTCTGATATCACTCCTCTTCATTGCAGATTGTATTTGCAAATAAGGTTACTACAACGTCCACCAACTATTGACATTTGTCACTTTAAAAGGGACTGTTGTGAGGCCTGTAAATTCAATTTATTTGTCAGATGCCTGTCACTGCTTAACAATTCATGATATGGATAACACTCTAGCTCAAGGAATTAAATAGTGGACTTTACATTTAAAATAGACACAAAAGAAGGACGGAATCATCGATAAAGCTGCAAAGTTCCATCATATTTTATGACAATCGCTTTAAAGTTAAAACCCTTGGTATACTGGTTTCAGTTAACGTTCTTCAAGATGTATCGTTCAAACTGTTTGGGTTGTATGTACACCCATAGTCGTATATCAATCAGCCCTACTGTCGGATTTGTCAGCAGCCAAGGTTACCTTCAATTTTCACATTAAATACTCTTGTATTCCATTATTTACAGCAACAACAACGACCAAAGCACCAACAAGCAGTAGTAGTAAGTAGAATATTTCTCGTTTTGTCTGATACTCTTTTAAAGTTGTTTACAAGGTAAGTTGACCATTATGAAGTGAAAGTAAGAATGTTTAATCCCATAAATCTTATGAAAACATAAAATGCAGAGCACGTCAAAAATCGATTCGTTGAATAAGTAAAGTTGAGATCAGGAGTGGAGGAGAAGGTATCCATGTCACCTTGTTCGGTCCCACCTTCCTTGACCGCTATATGGTGATCGGGTAGAGAGTGTAACCATCAGTCAACATCGCCAAATAGCCGTAACTACATTGTTCATCTTCTTCTTTGATAACCTTTAAGTATCGTTCCTTGTAAAAATCAGGCAGAGGGTGATAAGTGGACCGTCAGGGATCGAGCTGATACTTATATATATAGTAACATTGTTTATAGGAAATCATTCGGTCATAATATTTTTTTCATATGACGCACCTTCACAGAGCTGTATTACTAAAAATAGAATACCCATGTTTTGACCAAAATTGACTCATAAAAATGCTATTATTCTTAAAGGTTTTGTTAAATGAAAAGATCATACATTTTCAAATGGCTTATATAAAATGAAGAAGAAGGCTACTGTTTACGAATTTCTGTGATCATAGTGAGTATTTGTTATGTGTTACCATGGTAACCGTTCCTGTAGTTAACGAAAGGATTTTCTAACGGAAAAACATTCCAACTTTAAGACCATTTTTCTCGAAACAGCAAACACTTTCAAAAAAGTTTTATAATTAGACGGATAAAGTACATGCTATTGAATAATTTTTACTCGATATTGTTTTTGAAGGTTTTTACTGTACTCGGAAAAAAATATATGAAGATTGTGAAAAATGGCGGGAAAATAATATATTTTCGTTTTTTAAAATTTTCTTTTACTTACAAACTATTCAACAAGCACACTTTTTTGTCATGTTCTAGTAATTATCATATTTATAAATATCTAAAATGATCTTCTTTATGTGTTTACATACCACAATGATATGTCTATAGATGTAAATGCAAGAAACGATGCATAGCATTTTTGGTCGGGATCGAAAGTCCGTTTATTATTAACCCATTTCTTTCAGATTTCCTCAGGTTTTTGTAAACAACTTATTAGACCGGTCTTTATAGGATATTTTACACTGAATGGAGAGTTTAACTTACAAGTATTTTTGGCTGGATAGTTGTGAGTTTGTGGGTAATTAACAGATTAAAGAAAAAATGCTTGGTTGGCAATTGTTTTTCATTTTGAAATTCACCTATCAACAACTCTTGTGAGGCTGGTCAACGACGTACGTTGTAGGTTGCTCGAATAACAAGAGATTGGCATTTTAGTCCCAAGTACATGTATAAAGAGAATGAATGCCCATGTTCTTTAAAAACGTATATCTTTAGAAAAACAAAACTGAAAATACATTGAACATGTTCAAGGGAATCCTATGATAAAACATTAAGACATAATTTATCAACTTTTGTGTTTTACCCTAAATAATTCATTGAAAATATCTTTTATTTGAAAAATCATTTTGAATTCATTTTTGCTCTGTGTAATATGAAATGTAATACATTTATTACAAAGCATCTGGACATTTTAAACTTTGGTTAACAATTCTAGAAACATGATATGGCTCAAATTTTAAAATAAAACTTTTTAGCACTTGATTTCCTTATGAATCCTTTGTAAGAGTGGAACAAAAACTTTTAGTGAAATGTACGTTTTTACAGTCGTATAATATATATGTTTGTTCAGGAAAAAATAAAAATCAGAACAGAAACTGCAGACATTTGTGTCATTAATATTGTAAAATTTGGACAGTTTATATTGACTTTATATAATTTTATGAAAATACATGTAATGTAGAAATGGGCTTGTTTTAAAATTCAATAATGTAGTTTAAAAAATGTAAGTTGACTCATTTATCATGTCTATGGCACTATATTTTACCAAGTATGATTACAGGTTGCTTTCAGATGACAAAACAACTGTTTTACATAATCCATGTAGATATTAGTGTCTGTAAAGTGAATTGAAAATGAATTCTTAATTACTTCATCAATACATTCCATTATCTATAAGATTTTTTAACAGTTGCAACTTGTAAGTTTAGATCCTTTATAAACTGTATACTGAAAGATGTAGGCGGAAGAGTTCTTTGAAGCTTAAAATTTTATTTCAAAATCATACTTTTTTAAAAGTGTAACCCCAAACAAGGCATAAACATGATAAAGGAACAAATGAGCACAGAAATATATTTGTTACGAACATATTTACAAAACGGAGGCAGATCCAGAAAAAAATATAAGGGTGGGAATGGAGGTTTTGTGACTCGTGTATTTACCTTCTCCATCCAGAAAGGGGTGGGTAAAGAGCCCAATAATTGCATAAAATAGACCATTTGAGCTATTCTATGATGCATCACATTATACATGTATTTTTGCATGTCAACACAACTTCATTACACAATTCAACCCATTGGTGTTTAATTTTTTCATAAGTTGTTTCCCTTTCAAATTTAGGTACATTAGGAATTTCAGTTGAAATAATTTGAATAAAACACCATATATAAGAATGCTTTCATGTTTATTTGACAATTTGTCATTTATTTCTTCATAGAGTTTTGATATTTTGTTTGGATTCAATATTTTAGACTGTCTTGATGTTCAACATTGAATTTATGGAGTCCTTTGCTTTCCTTTTGTAATAGTGTCTTGTACTTTCACTTTGTTTGATTGATTTTCCTCCTGTTACCACTTTAAGTATATCCCTGGGTTTTGCAGAGACCTACAATACAATAAGATAGACACTGATTTTCAGGACACAAGAATTTACTTATTTTTCTCTCCTCAATATACATGTATATAATATATATTTCTCTAGTTTTTGAGAATGTTTGAACATTTTATATCATAAAACTTTCAATTAAAGTACACGACTCAGAGCCTAGTAGTCATAGTACACATTGATTTTTAAATTATACATGTAGTTAGAAAGAATAAAATACTAAAACAGCATATAAAACTTTTGAAAACAAGAAATGCCTAAAGAAACTTGTATATGGCATTGAGAAGGTGTTCCAAATATTCTAAATCAGTGACAAGTAGGTTCGGGTACTATTCAGGGCAACAGCTGTATCAGGTTTTGAGTCGGGTTTCTGAGTGACCAATATTTTTCTATAATGGTGGGTTGGGGGTTGGTTGACTTTGACCTCATTATCAGAAGGGGTCATATAGTGCTTGTATATCAGGATTATTATATAATATTATACTGATCTACCAAGTTTGAGGTTTATAAAACATTTACACTTTAGATTCATTGGTACATATGTGCTACATGTATTTACCACAGAGGTTTCCAATGCATGTAGTGATGGTAATGACACTCCATGATGCTGGTATGAAAACTTTAAAGAAATATACATTAGCTAAATGACTTGATATTTGTTATATTTATATATTATTATTAGAAATATAAATTCAAGAACCCATACATTAACCAGTCCCCATGACCATATCAGATTGAGGCAGACTTTAAATAGTAATATAATAGATATCTAATAAAAATGTCAAGATATAATTAACATTATGAATTGTTTTACAATAAAATGGAATTCTTTAAAAAATTACAGACCCTAAATATGTTCTTTGATATATCTAATAGTATGCATATGTTTTCAAAATATGAATTCCGATTTGTCAAGAGCTGAATGGTGACCACTAAAAGAAATGATTTTGTGCATATGAAATAATATTTAAAAAATTTGTGTGTGTTTATATAGAACACTTTGAAGGAAAAAACAATGATGTGTACATAAAATAAATTGAAGAAAAAAATCGCATCCACTCTGAGATTTGAACCCGGTACCTCCGGCATGCTAATCCTGATACCTAACCACTTTGCTATCTGTGACTTGTAAATAATTTGGTCACATTATATACTTCACATTGCATCTCACAAAGTTATATTATGTCTTAAATTTTTATATGCAAATTCGACTGAAATCTACATGAAGTACATAAAACCACACTCTTTTGAGATGATACCTACTCCTACTGATCCTCAGTTAGGCATAATCTACATTTCTATCTAGACAAGAGGCGTTAGTGTGGAGGATACGTAGATGTCTGCTATTATTGCAGACCATTACAAATGAAACATGCCGTCGACTAGCCTAGGCCTAAAACATATCATAGCGTAACTGTTGAAAGTATGACTTTTTGAAACAAGGGAGTGGGTGTCATCAGCACACAGTCGTCTCATACAATGCTACATTGTATAATACAACATTCGTTATGATTTTTATGCTAATAATAACATGAATAATAAATATTGCGAATTTTGACTTATTAAATATGTAAATCACACCATTTGAAATTACCGGAATGCGCCGACTTGGTGACATGTCATATAAGATATGTTGCTCGGTCTTCGTTGTCGCCTGCTCCACACACGTTCTATCTTCAGTGACGCCATATACATCAATGTATTTCTGACACTCTCCGAAGGTAAATATATTCGTTTCCTTTAGAGGAGGCTTGAGGGTAGTTCACACTCTGTCGGAATATTGTCCTACACGGCATTCAGTTTTGGATCCGCCATATTCCGCGCACTTAGTGTGTTGACAAAGCAGCGCCCCTAGCGATCATCGAGGTTAAATTCAAGAACGATAATCGAAATTGCATTAAAATCGAAACATTCAGAGAGGTTTTAAAATGTTATATTGAAACTTTCAAAAAAAAATTTTTATTTCAGAGCATGCCTTTTCTATTTGTTTAATGTTATATAATGATATATTTTCATACCTGCTTTGCTGTTTTTAGATTTCAAAGGGATTACAAGTAGTGTTTTATATAGATTTGCACTAAGCGTGAATTCTCCATGTTCATAATTATCTGTCCATAATTTTGGAACCAGGCGAAATAAATCAAAACTACTTTGTATATTTGCCAAACATATTACGGTGAGTTAGTATGCTAAGTTTGGGTTCATTTCGTGAACATGGACTTATCACGAAAATGCGATTTTGCCTGATTTTTACGTGGAACCATACTTAAAACATTGCTTACAGATTAACTTGATAAGATGTTGAAAAGGACTAAATATCCTGTGTTCCGACACACCCTCCCTGATCCCTATATATTGCTCAGATTGACCAAGTAATCCATAGTAAACCTGATTATTTTAAATAGCGAGTAGTTAACAATTGGCATGCAGCTATACTGATATCACTCCACTTCATTGCAGATTGTATTTGCAAATAAGGTTACTACAACGTCCACCAACTATTGACATTTGTCACTTTAAAAGGGACTGTTGTGAGGCCTGTAAATTCAATTTATTTGTCAGATGCCTGTCACTGCTTAACAATTCATGATATGGATAACACTCTAGCTCAAGGAATTAAATAGTGGACTTTACATTTAAAATAGACACAAAAGAAGGACGGAATCATCGATAAAGCTGCAAAGTTTCATCATATTTTATGACAATCGCTTTAAAGTTAAAACCCTTGGTATACTGGTTTCAGTTAACGTTCTTCAAGATGTATCGTTCAAACTGTTTGGGTTGTATGTACACCCATAGTCATATATCAATCAGCCCTACTGTCGGATTTGTCAGCAGCCAAGGTTACCTTCAATTTTCACATTAAATACTCTTGTATTCCATTATTTACAGCAACAACAACGACCAAAGCACCAACAAGCAGTAGTAGTAAGTAGAATATTTCTCGTTTTGTCTGATACTCTTTTAAAGTTGTTTACAAGGTAAGTTGACCATTATGAAGTGAAAGTAAGAATGTTTAATCCCATAAATCTTATGAAAACATAAAATGCAGAGCACGTCAAAAATCGATTCGTTGAATAAGTAAAGTTGAGATCAGGAGTGGAGGAGAAGGTATCCATGTCACCTTGTTCGGTCCCACCTTCCTTGACCGCTATATGGTGATCGGGTAGAGAGTGTAACCATCAGTCAACATCGCCAAATAGCCGTAACTACATTGTTCATCTTCTTCTTTGATAACCTTTAAAACATTGCTTACAGATTAAGGTAGAGACCGATAGCAACCACGTGATCAGTAAAAATCGTGTATTTTCACGTGAAATTATTTTTCGGAATTCCGTACATCGCCATAGAGTAGTTGAAAAACAAAAAGGGGTTCCGAAAGTACAAGTTGCTGTGACTGAATCGATGATTGAGAGGGTCGTCTCGAC
The DNA here is from genome assembly GCF_947568905.1 of Ostrea edulis. Taxonomy (NCBI): domain Eukaryota; kingdom Metazoa; phylum Mollusca; class Bivalvia; order Ostreida; family Ostreidae; genus Ostrea; species Ostrea edulis. The sequence goes on from NC_079165.1 coordinate 42,568,009, forward strand.
GAAATTTGGCCATAGTTTAGATTAGGAATACGTCAATGTAATAATAGTGGACTAAATGTTTCGTCCGTGCAGAATGGCACTTTTTACCTCACGAAATTCACCACCATGCATAGCTGCGCTACGTAAACAAAGTTGTTGATGTAGCGTGATCGTGGTGTCCGAGTGCTGCGAGTTTCAATACTGTTTATGTAGTCATTGAGAGTTTAAACAAAGTTTCTTCTGAGAAGAGGAATTCGATGGATGCATTCAACGTGGACAACGAAATCATAATTTCGTTTGGTAAGTGAAAAAAATGACAAATTGAATTTGTATTCAACCCACTTTTCCTCTGCTATTTCACAACGCGATTTTATAATAACATCTATAAACGCACAATTTGGAGCTGTTTCATTTTTTGTGCATTTATGTATTCCATATGTGCCCAAAATATAACTCCTACATGTGCATGTAATTGTAAATGGATGTCATGTATATGCCAGATTTGAAAAAAAAATAGGGCTCTCACAATTTTGGGGGGGGGGGGGGGGGTGTTGCACTAAAATTCTATTTTGGTATAAATGATAGTACTTCTAGTATCTTGAAATTTCATTGACCTAAGAGATATCTCAAATCTGGGGTTTCATGTTTCATGCAAGCATGTAGGTCTACAAAACATTATTTAAAATATTTGTAAAATCACAAGCCCCCCCTCATAGGCAAATAAATGTATTGTATGAAAATAAGATATGGATGTCCTTCTCTTGACCCACACTCCGTAAAGGAGACAGGTCTGATAAATCTAGAGTTGACTTGTTTTGATATTATTAGAATGAACTGGCAGTTTATGAAAACATATCTGTCATCTCATATTGTAATATGATAATTATGATGTTTATTCACCTCATTAAGGACCCGGGGGTGGGAGGGTATGTACAGTTTAAATAGAAGGTAACTATAACAATATGAAATAAATAGCAATCATGCAGATGTACTACTACTGCAAGAGTTCACATTGCTGCACTGCACACATTTAACATACATGTAGTGTTACATATGTAATACTGATTTCAGACAAGATTTTAAAAATTAACATAATAAAATACATGTTATGTGTGTAATTTTCAATATATCAGCATTTTAAAGTTCACTAAACATGCATTGAGACACACGATTTTAAAATTGACATTGTCTGACACAGTATAATTAATGATTAATACTGACTGTGCAAATATTAATTATGATGATTTTTTTTCTAAGCATCATCCTAAGGACAAGTGCAAGTTGAAATGGGCTTCCAGCCAACAACTTCAACAGCAATTTGCCATGAAAATCAGCAAGAAAGGTACAATATTTTCTATCTTAGTAAGATAGAATTTTTCATTTTAACACCAGACATTTATAAAGACAATTCTTAGTATATTAGATATTCATCTTTTTTTCAATATTTGAATATACAGAATATATTTTTTTATAACAGGTACTTCATTTACATTGATGATGTCATATCCCCTGGACCCCACAACTTCACAGGTTACAGAGAAAATTCAAGAACTTCTGCAAAATGTGGGACTTGGATAGAATCAATAATGTATTTGTGAGCCCAGAGCAATGGATATATTGTGCAACATACTAAAGTGTGAATTTAATGGAAAACAAGTACATGTACTCATGTATTACATGTCTTTTTTAAAGACAATAATATTGTATAAATATAGAGGAAGTGTCATTGTTGATTATTCTAAGTTTTTGATATATCAAAATCAGTAAACATTTCTAAATGAAAATAAAATACCAATTTTATAACTTTAATCAATGTGTTTGAATTTCTCATTTTCTAACCCCCCCCCCCCCCCGTTACACACACTCAGTGCATATATACTGCCAAACGCTCAGCATCAGGTGTGAATGTCACTGGTCCTCGGAGATGACCATCAAAACGGATGCCCAGTGTCACAGTAGATGTGGCACGCTAAAGAACCCTCACTGCTCAATGGCCGTAAGCGCCGAGCAAAGGCCTAAATTTAAAGCCGTTCACCGGTCTTGGTAACGTCTCCATATGAGTAAAAAATTCTCGAGAGAGACGTTAAACAAGATACAATCAATCCATGGGTCGATTGGGTGGAAATCTTTCCATTGATATTAAATATAAAGTTGTTATTTAAACATATTTGGTGCACTATGCTGTATAATCATATCAATTTCTTATAATAGGTAATCGTGTCTGGTTATTATAAAAAAAAAAGGTATGAAAAATAACTAAATATTAATGCAATCATTGTGAGTGCAAAAAGGTCAATCGCAAGAGCACATACATAAATGCATTGGCGGATATAGTGGGTGGGGTGGGGGGCAACCGGCGCGAGCCCCCCTAAAATTTTCAAGTTTAAAGTAAATCGTGGTCTCTTGTTTAGAGAAATATATACGATAAAAGAATCCATAATTTCCTCCACTCTCAGAGAAATAAATGTCTGACAAAATCTTTTGATTTATTGAATTACTTTTAGTGGGAGAACGGCTACTTTTTCCAAAAACCCTTAAAATTTGCGTTATTTTATTAATTTCACCTTATTAAAAATGACAGAAAATAATAAAAATGACTACATAGGAGACATATTTTAAGCCCTAAAAAATCTGTAAAATCCAGGAGTTTCTGGGGAATCGCCCCCCCCCTTTCAAGGCGGCCCCCAGACCCCTGCCTCATACAGTTGCACCCCCCTCCCAACTTCAATTCCTGATCCGCCCCTGAAATAGCTTATAGAAACCTTCTTATTGTCATGTTCAATTTTCAAAGAGGTAATTTGGGAATGCTTAAACATTCTAAGTTATAAAAAGGTCAGTAGTTTATCTCTGCTGGCTGAATCTTTCTTCTCAATGCACCGAGTGCATATTCATGACGTCTATGTTCCTGCTCATTCTTTCTCCTCCATACCATGCAGTATATTAAAGGGGTTGGGATGTAATGGAGACATTTGTTTTAACAAATATAAATTGTATTTCAATTTTTTGTGGGGATTTTTATTTGAGAAAACTCTTAATATTAATCATCAAATATGATGACGTATGATAAATCTATATTCTGAGTGTAAGTGCACAAAGGTCAACAACGAGAACTACAACAAAATATAAGCTAAAATTTGAAATACATACTTTCTGTATTATATTTATTAATTTAAAAAAGGTATTACAAAGAATCTTCGAATTTCAGCAAGCTGTTTTTGATGGATTGTTTACAACATCTTTTAATAACCCTTTTTCTTACGAAAATGTGTAGTTTGTTAAAAGGGGATGGGGTTAGGAATTTTTTGCTAGTTCCATATTGAACCCCATTATGGTGTATATTTTTTTTCATATATTTTACTTACTAATAGACTGACCACTTAATGAAATAAAATAAGAAATTTGATGGGTAATTTTTTTGCAGCTTAAGCAAAGGTATGACCCTGTGTGCAAATATTGTGCACTGTTTTAAGGTAATTGGCCAATGTAGCTCTGTTGAAGTAATGTTGTTGCATGTTAATAATGATTGCTGAACTTGAAATTGATGTGTAATATACAATTATGTGAAAGGTTGTTTGGAACCATATATGACAAGTTATGATCCTTTTTACAATAAAAATGTTATAGCTCTATTTGTATATTGCTCTCTACTTATTTTTCTTCACTTTTTACGCTTTACAAGGACTAAAGAAGGTGTTGTTAAAATCGCCATATTTCTCAAAAACAAGGTCGATTACCTACATTGATTTTTTATTATGTTTTATATCGAAGCTTCATCATAAACATATATCAAAATAAAAAAAATTCGATGGTTAATTTTTTTTAGCATCAACCTATCAATCTCTACCTTAACTTGATAAGGTGTTGAAAAGGACTAAATATCCTGTGTTCCGACACACCCTCCCTGATCCCTATATATTGCTCAGATTGACCAAGTAATCCATAGTAAACCTGATTATTTTAAATAGCGAGTAGTTAACAATTGGCATGCACCTATTCTGATATCACTCCTCTTCATTGCAGATTGTATTTGCAAATAAGGTTACTACAACGTCCACCAACTATTGACATTTGTCACTTTAAAAGGGACTGTTGTGAGGCCTGTAAATTCAATTTATTTGTCAGATGCCTGTCACTGCTTAACAATTCATGATATGGATAACACTCTAGCTCAAGGAATTAAATAGTGGACTTTACATTTAAAATAGACACAAAAGAAGGACGGAATCATCGATAAAGCTGCAAAGTTCCATCATATTTTATGACAATCGCTTTAAAGTTAAAACCCTTGGTATACTGGTTTCAGTTAACGTTCTTCAAGATGTATCGTTCAAACTGTTTGGGTTGTATGTACACCCATAGTCATATATCAATCAGCCCTACTGTCGGATTTGTCAGCAGCCAAGGTTACCTTCAATTTTCACATTAAATACTCTTGTATTCCATTATTTACAGCAACAACAACGACCAAAGCACCAACAAGCAGTAGTAGTAAGTAGAATATTTCTCGTTTTGTCTGATACTCTTTTAAAGTTGTTTACAAGGTAAGTTGACCATTATGAAGTGAAAGTAAGAATGTTTAATCCCATAAATCTTATGAAAACATAAAATGCAGAGCACGTCAAAAATCGATTCGTTGAATAAGTAAAGTTGAGATCAGGAGTGGAGGAGAAGGTATCCATGTCACCTTGTTCGGTCCCACCTTCCTTGACCGCTATATGGTGATCGGGTAGAGAGTGTAACCATCAGTCAACATCGCCAAATAGCCGTAACTACATTGTTCATCTTTAATTCTTCTTTGATAACATTTAAAACATTGCTTACAGATTAATTTGATAAGGTGTTGAAAAGGACTAAGTATCCTGTGTTCCGACACACCCTCCCTGATCCCTATATATTGCTCAGATTGACCAAGTAATCCATAGTAAACCTGATTAATTAAAGAATCCGCCTGATAGATAAAAACCAAAAAAACTGGCTGTAATAACAGTTCATGACTCATTGCAGTGAACAACAGACACAAGGAACGCTTACCAATTTATTCATATAACAGCAATGTCACATTCGAGATATACTGAAATGGACAATATCGGCCGCATGTGAAAATTTTGTGGGGTAACTGGGGAGTCGTCCAGTGAGCCAGTTTAATTTAAATTGTAATGGGTACACTGGGGGGGGGGGGGGGGGGGGGCGAGTAAAACATTCAGTGCCCAGACCTGAACGGACGCCAGCGTTCTAAGGAGGTAAGCGAGACCCGCCCTTCTCACCCTGTCTCCTGCAGTGCTACCTGGTATGTACATTATCATGTTGGACATAAGCCCCAAACATGCATCAGACTGTAGCATCCCCTCAATGAAGTGAGGTGGATGTGGGCCCAACCGTCCCCGGTGGTGGCCCCACTATTAGTTTACTTGTTTGAACTTGTACGACTTTTAGTACTGTAAATTGCCCCCTGCTTTAGAAGCAGGTGGGGGAAACAACCAGGTTTTGTAGCAGAAACAGTCATCACATACCATTACCGACTCCCCAGTTCGGCAACAGACATTGCAACAATGTCCCCCACAAAAAACTTGTCGGATTAAAAACTGAGTGAAACTCAAAATACAATAAAGAATTACATGGATAAGAATAAGTCATTTGACCAAACCACAGTACTTGAAACTAGAGTTGCACAAAAATTACAGTAAACGCACAATTGGCAAACAGCAACAAGCACGAAATGATAAATTACTTGTGCGGTATTTAAGAAAAACCTTGACATTTGAAGAAAAAGAAAAAAAATCCAAGGCCGCTTGATAATGTTGAGAAATAAATGATTTCCCAGGACCGACATACAGACGAGTGCCATCTGTTCGGAACAACTCAATCTCAGTAGCCTTGATGACATGGTTGTGTCCAATGTACAAATCTCTAACCTGGTTAGCCATGAATTTTTATCATGCAACTATGGGCAACATGCCAATATCTTCTAGGTACTGAAAACGGGTCGTAGGAGTGCCATCCACATGAAAAGAACAATATATAAGTTATGGGAGGGGGCTATAAATATGCCTTAAGTAGTGTTGGGCAGATAATTTGACAAACTAGGGGTTTGCCGGATTGGTTGGTCTTGGACCTATGTGAAAATACCAACGCTTGACCTAGCTGGTTTTGAGAAACTTGTGGAATCGACGATGACAAAACTTACTGACTGCTCAAACCGTAAAAATGCCAATGAAAAGGCTGCTGAAAAAATAAGACATGATTTAAAAAAAAAAAAAAAAAAAAGGCGAGCGACATACTGATGTTAAAGCACGAAAAATTTTAACAAATAATTGGTAAGATATAGGAAGTCTTGATATATTGAGACACCTATAAACCGCTTGACACCTTCTAGGGATGAGAGAAATTTGATTGGTTGTTTATGTACATCAAGCAGAATTCGCTGTGAATTTTGCCCCAAGACATAGCAGGGTTGGAGGCCTTACGAAGTCGGAATTGGTCGACATACTTGCCAATTTTGTGAACGATTAGCTGCAAGCCTTATATCTCGCATGTACTTAAGCATTTCTTGGGCCGTTTGACTATGTTGAAGTACAATGCTCATGTAAATCATGAAGGCTGATGTCCACTTTTCTATGCTCAAAAAGGATTTAAGTTGGCGCTTGACTACGCATAGCTTGCCATTGACAAGTTGTAAATCCCCGTGGGACTCAAATTGCTCCAATTCCGTAGCAGATTTGAGTAGGACAGACAGATCAATAAATCCCCCCTCCCATATTTTTTGCTTGAGTTTAAGCGGGACATGACTGCCAATATCATCGCATGTAGATGTAATTTGACAAGGTAAAGCCAAGGGTAAATATGCCGCTTGGTCCAACAAAAAATTGCAAGACTCACCCGGGTTATCCGGTGTATTAGCGATTGGGAATCGAGGGACCTCCTCAGGAGGCTGTGGCTGCCCCTCTGCAGGGGCTATTCGATCTGTCCAAGGTGTGGCCGTGTGATTTGGACTTCGTTCCCGGAGTTGAGCTGTTCGACGATTACGTTTCATCCCGACCCACCTGGCCGGGGATCTCTGGGTCGCTGCTCGTTTTTTAGGTGGCATTCCTAATGCAGGAAAAAATTGTCAAAAAGCTATGTGTAGGGAATAAATCCAAAAAGGGGAGAAAAAACTTCGGCCACGTGCTTGGTTTCCGCCTCAAATACAAGAACCACGTTGCTGCTTCGGTTGGAAAAAGTGTAATGAATGGGTTCGATCACAGGGAGTACCGAGTGTGACGTAGTGCATACAAATTAACTTGTACCATCTAGCAGCTAAAGTAACGTAGACCCGACCTACAGGGTATATCAAAATTAATACGGACTATTTGATATAAACTCAAATAATCTCGATTATTTTAAATAGCGAGTAGTTAACAATTGGCATGCAGCTATACTGATATCATTCCACTTCATTGCAGATTGTATTTGCAAATAAGGTTACTACAACGTCCACCAACTATTGACATTTGTCACTTTAAAAGGGACTGTTGTAAGGCCTTTAAATTCAATTCATATGTCAGATGCCTGTCACTGCTTAACAATTCATGATATGGATAACACTCTAGTGCAAGGAATTAAATAGTGGACTTTACATTTAAAGTAGACATAAAAGAAGGACGGAATCATCGATAAAGCTGCAAAGTTTCATCATATTTTATGACAATCGCTTTAAAGTTCAAACCCTTGTATACTGCTTTCAGTTAACGTTCTTCAAGATGTATCGTTCAAACTGTTTGGGTTGTATGTACACCCATAGTCATATATCAATCAGCCCTACTGTCGGATTTGTCAGCAGCCAAGGTTACCTTCAATTTTCACATTAAATACTCTTGTATTCCATTATTTACAGCAACAACAACGACCAAAGCACCAACAAGCAGTAGTAGTAAGTAGAATATTTCTCGTTTTGTCTGATACTCTTTTAAAGTTGTTTACAAGGTAAGTTGACCATTATGAAGTGAAAGTAAGAATGTTTAATCCCATAAATCTTATGAAAACATAAAATGCAGAGCACGTCAAAAATCGATTCGTTGAATAAGTAAAGTTGAGATCAGGAGTGGAGGAGAAGGTATCCATGTCACCTTGTTCGGTCCCACCTTCCTTGACCGCTATATGGTGATCGGGTAGAGAGTGTAACCATCAGTCAACATCGCCAAATAGCCGTAACTACATTGTTCATCTTCTTCTTTGATAACCTTTAAAACATTGCTTACAGATTAACTTGATAAGGTGTTGAAAAGGACTAAATATCCTGTGTTCCGACACACCCTCCCTGATCCCTATATATTGCTCAGATTGACCAAGTAATCCATAGTAAACCTGATTATTTTAAATAGCGAGTAGTTAACAATTGGCATGCACCTATACTGATATCACTCCTCTTCATTGCAGATTGTATTTGCAAATAAGGTTACTACAACGTCCACCAACTATTGACATTTGTCACTTTAAAAGGGACTGTTGTGAGGCCTGTAAATTCAATTTATTTGTCAGATGCCTGTCACTGCTTAACAATTCATGATATGGATAACACTCTAGCTCAAGGAATTAAATAGTGGACTTTACATTTAAAATAGACACAAAAGAAGGACGGAATCATCGATAAAGCTGCAAAGTTTCATCATATTTTATGACAATCGCTTTAAAGTTAAAACCCTTGGTATACTGGTTTCAGTTAACGTTCTTCAAGATGTATCGTTCAAACTGTTTGGGTTGTATGTACACCCATAGTCATATATCAATCAGCCCTACTGTCGGATTTGTCAGCAGCCAAGGTTACCTTCAATTTTCACATTAAATACTCTTGTATTCCATTATTTACAGCAACAACAACGACCAAAGCACCAACAAGCAGTAGTAGTAAGTAGAATATTTCTCGTTTTGTCTGATACTCTTTTAAAGTTGTTTACAAGGTAAGTTGACCATTATGAAGTGAAAGTAAGAATGTTTAATCCCATAAATCTTATGAAAACATAAAATGCAGAGCACGTCAAAAATCGATTCGTTGAATAAGTAAAGTTGAGATCAGGAGTGGAGGAGAAGGTATCCATGTCACCTTGTTCGGTCCCACCTTCCTTGACCGCTATATGGTGATCGGGTAGAGAGTGTAACCATCAGTCAACATCATTATTTCACGGAAAAGCTTAAGAACTGGTATGTTTTCCGACGAAATTCCATCTTATAAGAAGTTGTATTTGGAAATAAAATCGCTACGACGATCAAAGAATATTCAAAAGGATGACTTATAAGGGGACTGTTGAAACCCCCTATAACATCCGTTTTGATATGAATGGCCTTCATAAGTTTAAAACTTCAGGACCCACACACCACTCCTTTGCTTACCTAACTGAATACTAAACGTAATTGAAAGAAGAATACAACCCTTCGAGATGCTATAAAGATTCTCATTATTTTATGGCTAAGTAAAATGTTCCTCTTTTCAAACTTGTTGACTAGCTATATTGATAAGGTGTTGAGGTTATCAAATATCTACCTGTTCATCCACACCCTTTCTGATCCCTATATATTGATCAAGTTAACGGATTAATCCACAGTAAACATCATAATCTTGTATTAATGTTATAAGTCTTTTGATATCTCAATAACCCATTAAATTGCTATCTGTTTCCATAATCCTCTCATCACTAAAAATACCATGTCTTATCCTCCTTCAATGAATAATAAGTCTGTAAAACAGTTTGTGGTGTGTTGCCACTTTGTGACGTTTAATCATTCGTTTAAAATTATCAAATGTATTATTAATAAAGTCATATAATTTTACCAGACACAAAATATAAATGTGAGAAATAAAGAATTTTGTAATGGGAGATAATCCAAATTTCCAGTAATTAAAACTTAGTCTTAACCGACAAATCATGAAAACGAGTCTGAAAAGGCTTATAAATATAAATACCAACAAAATTAAACACTTGTAACATACAGACCCTGAAGCGTGCTACTACACCTCCAAAGCGTTTTGTTTCGTTCTGTGCAAACCGTTCACCATTCCGTGCAAACTGTTCAGCGTTTCGTGCAGACCGTTCACCGTTCAGTGCAAACCGTTCACCGTTCCGTGCAAACTGTTCAGCGTTTCGTGCAGACCGTTCACCGTTCCGTGCAAATCGTTTTGTGCAAGAATCGTTCCGTGCAGGATCAAGCCACGCCCAGAGAAACGTAGAGATCGTTCAAACCACGCCCTTAGAAACGTACATATCGTGCAAGTCATTTCGGCATGGGATGTAGGATAGGTAAACATTGTTGGGATTTAACCATTAGCACATTTTCGAGTTACTGCTGGAACGTCTGTTTATTCTATATTTTATATAACGTGATCACGTGATTTCCGGATTTGGTTAGCCTTCGATACTTCGGGTAAAATAGCATCTGTTGGGAAGAAACGAAGGGATCAAAAGCAAGATACTACTGCTCAGGGTGAGAATTCCTGGAAGATAGGAAAGTATGGTTACACAAAAAACATTACATTCTATTCCTCTCTGGCACAGACAAAAGATCCAAAAAGCGTGGTTAAAGTTGATGAAACAAAAAGATAACGGCCCTTGGAGGAAACATCATAGACTTATACTAGTTATAGACTGTACTCCAAACACTTCGTAGATTGAAAGCCTACAAAGGAAAACCCCTACCTGAGTGTTTGCCTACAACAACTATAAACAACCTTTGAAGTTGAAAAGTACGAGTTCTGTCGACAAGCGGGACATCGAGCCATCCATTTCACAGTTACAGTAGCATGAACTGGTTTGTAATTTATATTTTACAAATTATTACAATGACTCTTCACTATTCATTCTCATACATGTATATATATATACATTCTGAAAATGTTTATAAAATGTGTTAAACAAATTATAAAAAATTACATGGGACATAGTGGAACACTGTGAAAAACTCTGAATACGTTTAGTGTAGGTGGTGCTAGGAGGGGGGTCTCAATTTTATATGCGAGGAAATAAACTCATTAGATACTATGTTTGGCTAGCAACCTGATGGAGTGTAATATAACTGCTTTCATTTAAAGCTTTACTTAACCTATATGCTTCAGTAATGTTTCGTTTGGTATAAAAATGTTTTCGAAATAAGACCCCCCCCCCCTTTTTTTTCAAGTGAAATAGCGAAAATGCGGTGTCGATGTGCCGCCCCCTTGGTTGCACATTAAAACACTGGTATTATGTTTTAAAATATTCAGTGCAGCCACAAAATTTATTTTCATTATTCTTTTTCCAGAAATCGGAAACTTTGTTTTAGTGATGAAATTGATTCCACTTATCGCAATTATATTGGTTTCTCGTCACCACGAAACATCAAGAAAAACAGCTGAAATGGAGGTACAGACAAATATAAGAATGGAAGAAAGGACAGAGTTCCTGGACTTGAAGTCGAAATCCTAGAACCCTGATGATGTTTGTCCAGAGAGTCGCGTGTACATCCAGTGACGGAAGCCTGAACCAGCGTATTGGAGTGCTATTGAATATTTGGACGTTCCATTATCGCAACAATAGATTCGAGATCGCTACAAACGATTAGAAAATATTCATGAATTTGTGGGAGCCTTTTTTTTTATATAAAGTGTATTATAAGTTATATGTAATGATAGAATGTTGTCATTTATGTTCTATTGAACCGTAATGTACTGGAAAATTGAACATGTTTTAAGTTTCAAATGCAAACTAGTGCTACTGTAATTTCAAATAAAATATAGAATCTGTCTTCTAATTTGTTTTGAATATTTCTTGGATTAATTATATGTACCCTCTTGGAATACTTTAATATCAGTTGCTTGAATATTATTACCAATCCATGATCAATTCGTAACATAAAAATGACAGTAGTGATGTTCAAATGTTCATGATGATAATAAAACATAGCCACCAATCAGAGTACAAAAATGCTAGCTTTGCAATATCAAGACAGTTTGCATAATGATCAACAGCAGTTACTACAAAAACGAAAGGAACTAAACAGCTGTTGGGAAATAAGAAATTACGATATACAAAAGACACAAACATGAAAAATCAAATATATGTTGATGATTGGATAACATGATATCACAATGGTAATTATATCTGACATGGTGCGATACTTTCACCATATAGTTTTGCTTAGCAGTAATATAATCTATTTCTAATATATGACAAAATTGGCACCAAATTTGAAACAACACAAAAACTTGCCAAATTTCCATAACGCGCGTTTTTCAATTCCATTGTAGTTATAAGACTACGTCTTTCAAGAAATAATGATTCTTTATATAGGTAAATCCAGCGATAGCTGCAGATAATTGTTTGACTAATTTGAAAACATAGTTGAATTTCAGATAGACATAAAAAAAAAATGTACCACATTCCTAATGGATGCAATGCATGTTTGCACAACGTGAAGGCGTAGTTTTAAAGATAAAGATAACGAACAGTGATCAATCTCATAACTCCCACAAACAATACAAAATAGATAGTTGGCCAGACACGGACCCCTGGACACACCAGAGGTGGGATCAGGTGCCTAGGAGGAGTAAGCATCCCCTGTCGACCGGTCACACCCGCCGTGAGGTAAACGGAGTTATCCGTAGTAAAAAAAAAAACCTTTAAAAAAAACTGGCTCAAGTACAAAATTAGACGGAAATAGTTCCTGAGTATTGATACATGTATTTTGATTTTATGTTTAGAAGCACTTCTTTTGACTTATACTTAATGTTTTAATCAAATTCATCAAATATAAAGATCACCATTTCTTTATCTTAAGATTAGAGTTTTGAGGTTACATGTACAGTAACTTGGAATGTGATAGAAAGTGGAAAACTGTTTGACCTACTTTTAGCCCTAAGGTAGGTCACGGTGCTTGCAATCCGGGTAAAATACGAACTGAACCTGTATTCCTCCGCGAGGAAGCTTGTGAACGAATTTCAAGGCAATAGCTGTATCTGTAACGAAAAAGAGTCCGGAAAACTGACTTATTTTAGCTTTAAAGTAGATCAAGGCTCGTCAATCCAGCAGAAATGCTCTTGCGATTTACATGCAACCGTTACAAAAAAAAAAATCTGGAAAACATGACCTCGGACGGACAGCCAGCAAGCCGGACACACGGACAGCGTCATAACATAATATGTCTCGTCTGAAGACGAGCATATACAAACAGGTCACCTAATAAAAGAGCACAATGCATACCCATTGGAATTCCAACCGACTGTTGGAAGACCTGATCATCAACAACTACGTAGATATTGTCAATGAGGAACTCCAGCATCTTTTTATATGAACTTCAAAGTACCTGTGAGTATATTCAAAGTGGTGTTTGGCAAAGTAATTTTCCGGATAACATGAATATTTGCGAGTTCCAATTGTATTGAAGAAGCAGCTGCTGTAGATGTCAAAAAGCCTAGTATATGATATTTCTTGAGGAATAGTGATGTTAAGTCTTGAAAAGTCTTACGTTTTGATGATTTTTATTTTGGAAAAGTTTTGTGATTTCGAATTTACAGAAAGTTCTTTTGAATACGGGACTTTCGAGATACGGATCCACTCTGACTTTTATCGCGCGTTGAACGTTATTGTAGGGCATGTCACTTCCGGATTACAATAACAACTAAGTAAACAAGCATGGAATATTTCAATTGCTATCAATTTCCTGCATTTAAATGCTATCTTTCATAGAAAGGAATAACTACAACCATTTTATAGGAAAATACAATTGATTAAATTATGCGAGTCGGCGCGGGACAGGGCTTTCAAAAGTAGCCGGTAGATTTCCGTCGCCTATAGTAACATTAGGTGTCGGCTACTTTAATGACAAAAATGTATGTCCAATGAAAAAAAACTTTTATAAAACTTTAAACATCTTCCAAACTTTAGTAGACTCAGAAATCGCAGCCGTATCAACCAGGATGTAAAAACGTGTTTACTTGCACTAAATTTAGTTCAGGTAAATACCGGCACCTGATTGGTCGTCTGTTGGTGTAGAAAATAATACGTCAATTGCAATAGTCGAAAAGCCTCGGATTTACCAATTCGTGACAACACAGACGAGAAGTTCCGAAAGTCCTGAACGTAAAAATCAATGACGTTGACGGAATGAAGAGAACAAATACCCTGTTCAGTTTCGGCTTTAAAAAGGCCAGAAGTGAAAGTGATACGAGTATGTGTTTTGTATAATATCAATCAACAATTTTAAAGCGAAAACAGAATTTAATCAGGAAAGATTTCAGACTGGCGATTCTTTTTTAATTTGCAAATGCCCACGTGGTATTAAATAAAAGCGAAAGTAGAATTTTTCAGCACAGATTCACTACTTGTTACCAACAAATCTGTAGCTGTTAACTTGAATTTGTGGAAAAATAAAATTATAGGTCATTTAAATGTTACTTCTTAATTTGTAATAAATATTTTTTGGGTTTTATTTAAAAAAAATATTGGGGTGAGCAAAAGCAGGTCCCAATGGATTTCATGTAGTTCATTTCAACAATACTTTCTGCACGGTAGAAACTTTCTTACAAAACAATTCAGTCTTATAAACTTTCAGTACAAATGTAGAAATAAAAGTGAAAGTTTCTGTTCAAGCAAAGACACTTAAAAATTAATTGATACAGCATTGCAAAAAATAATTACATGTAGTTATCTTGATGCACTTTATTTTTCATTTTGCATCAAAATTAGTACTTTGCAATGTTAAATTTTTTAAGTCTTTGCATGAACAGAAAATTTCACATATGAAACAATAAATTCATGGCAAAAGTAAAAATTTCAGGCAAAAAAATGACAATTTCAAAGCTGCATTTAAGTGCCAGGAAACCGCCAGAATGCAAGATTTTGCGTCATTTACCCCAGAGCTTCTGGGGGCCTTCAGTGGCCCCCAGCCGTAAGGGCGCCGAGCATAGCTCGGCGTGCGATACGGCTGCGCCGTTCGCATTGGATCGCCTTCTACGTTTTCATTTCAGCCTCCTACTTTTAAATTTGTTGAAAGCCCTGGCGGGAAATAAATCTAGGGAATATCTTGAGGATATCGGTAAAACTTCACGCCTTGCATCCAATGGTACGCTTCTAAATGCGCCTTTTCCCTTCCATCTAATTTACACCCAGGTACTAAGCACCAATAATGACTTGGATCGTCATCGTGGGATTGCGCATAGCTCTTTACGGGCCGTCTGTTAGCGAAACACCATATGTATTGATGTCAACTTTGCCCTACATTTGGTTATTATTACGTGACCGTGGTGTATAAACGTCAAATATAATCGGTCGTTCCAGCTTATCCCGAAAGTTCCGTATTGTTGATAATGATTAGATTTACACCATTTCTCGCATATATTGTGGCACAGTAGTCTGAGATACTCCTTCACTGCAGTTGATATTTTCGTGTGGAGTAAAGATACGGGCTTCGTACACATTATAACATTGACTAAATCCTGTAACGCATTTCCGTTTGTAAGTTTTGGAATCCAGTTTATGTACTATAACTCATACATGTATTAATTCGTCCCATCGACTGGGAAAAATATGGGTTGGAAAACTCAAGTGTGATTTCGAAGAATTTCGTCAATCGAACTTGGAGAATAAGTTTGATGACCAAATGTGGAATTAAAGCCAAGATCTTTTTAGATACATTGTAATAATGTTGCTATACTGGTCTAACTTCAATGGCATAAAGAGAATCTCTTTATTTTGAAACTGGGTGGTAACCACTTATTGATAGAAGAATGGCGAAATTAAGATTAGGTACATGTATGTATAAAATTTATCACAATATGGTACCCGAATATCTGAAAGAAATATTACCAAACATTCGTTCAAATGAATCGAATTACGTTACCAGATATTCGCATAATTATTGCATCTCTAAATGCAGATTAAACATCTATAAATCATATTTTGTAACAAGGGAGATACATGAATGGAATTCCTTGCCGCTAGAAATAAGACAATCAACGACACTTAGCTCGTTTAGAAATTGCTTACAGCTCCAGTTTTACCCCTCCATCCTTATGTTTTTAGGATATCGTTATTGGAATGTAATTCATACGAGACTAAGACACAGCTATGTATTGAATATAGCACACCATAGACAGTCCTTTGTGTACTTATGAAGTTTTAATAATTTGTGCCCAATCCTTTTGTTATAACATCTGGACAATAAAATATATTGAATAAATGTAGTTACTTGCTTTGTCCGCAGGACCCAGTACATATCCCTCTGCTTTGTCACACAGTTAATATCTTTTAAAACGATACCCCTTGATAGCGATTTCCTGAAGCAATTGTTTCTACATTATGTCTAACATAAAATCATATGATATTTAACTGAGGCTGTGTTATTCAGTGTTTCATTTATTTTTCGATGATCAAATCAATTCAACCTGAAATTAGATTTGAGTTAATGATTTCCTCTTTTCTTTTCATATTCTTTTTTATAATTCTTTCTTTTTGTAGTCATACCAAGCATAAAACACAATTTGAATATTAAAACGTACCTTCATACAGTAGTAAGCACTATGAATCAGCAAACTAGAGAAAACATGAAAATTAAGTGCAATACAATGGCGTACCCTTGTGTACATACAGTGTTCGATATGTCCAGTGTAGAAGGTTGCACTCATCGTTAATATTTGCAAATTAAATCCTATTCTGTTTCATCCTCTGCAGCAGCATCTTCGATGCCGTCATCGGGAAGTAGTAAGTAATATGCTCATATTTGTACTTGTGATGTAATCCTTTGCATGTCTTGTCAGCCTAAGTTGATGATTAAAATATTCTCTGAATATCCATGCATTTTCTTTAATCCATTAAAACATTTTCTTTTAGAATAATTGTAACCATGGCATAACTAATATATATATATATATATATATATATATATATATATATATAAAAGCACAAAAACCCAACAACACCCTACTTTCATAAAGTGTCGGATCTGAGAAGATACAAGGCCATTAAAGAAATTTATATATATATATATATATATATATATATATATATATATATATATATCAGAATAAAATAAGTTCTTGGTATAGGCAAAATATAGAAAACATTTCACAATTATTTCAAAGCGCTTTGTCTTTACGGCTCTTTAGTGAAATTTGTAGGAAAAAAAACAATAACATAACTAGACGTCGTCATTATGACGTCATAGTAAAAGACAACGTAAAACATTTAGCGCAATAAATGTTCAAAGAAAGTGTCAAAGTAATTATACATTATAATAATGTGTAACACATATTCATATGCTTATAACATTTCAATTCACGAAACATTATAAATTCAATTATGCATGTACATGTGATATTCATAGTAAATTGTGCATTGAGTTTCGGCTTTTATTGATAGAATATTGTTATTTTGCTCGCCGTAATTGTTCATTTTATTCTAATACTTTATAAAATGGAAAAATTTTGAAATGTCCTCTGCCGCACATATGAAAGTGCTCGCTACAGGGAGTGTTTCTCACAGATGGGTCCCTGATTTGCTGTTTATAAACACGTACTCGGTCGGATACTTTATTCCCGGTTTGTCCTATGTAGTTTTTGCCGCATCCTTCGCAGGTAATGCAGTAAATTACGTTTGTATTTTTTGTTGTACATTTCATATCTAATTGAACTTCAAAAGTCATTTCGTTCTTAAAGTGTTAAATTTACTACGACGTCATAATAAAGACGTCTAGTTATGTTATTGTTGTTTTTCAAATTCCACTGAATTCTACGGCTCTTCAGTGGAATTTGGAATTAATGTGACATCTTAATCTTAATTTTATAACTTTCAGTAAGTAAGAATTTTGTTTACAAACTACTAACTAGTTATAGAGTTATTTAGCAAGAGACTTCAACACATTTTATACACTACCAATATACATGCAGTTGAACCCCAAATTAGACTAGTAGAGGTATAAGTTATCTATGAGAGACAGACAAATTTGACAGCTTAGTATTGTAGTTTGCAAAAAGTGAACTACTACTAACTTTTCATGATAACTTTAATCACATGTAAGACTGCATAAAACAGAAAAATGCTAAACTGTTGTCACCTTTCACGTTAATACATGTACTAGAACTGCAATGATTTATTTGTGGTTAACTTTGAAATGCGTAGGTAATTAATTTACTTTACACAACATTGCTTAGTATATCCAAGAAACTTACACCTCCTGCATTCTTGGGAATTTGGATGAATCAGACACGTCATAGAATTAGGAATTGCTTTTATGATATTACCCATATCAATTTTTAGATTCCCATTGTGTATATTCGTTTGAATTTCATTTACCCATGATTGTATTGTTTTCATATTATGCACTGCAAACTTCATATGTAGCTTGATTTCCCTACTAGTATATCCTTGAAAGTTGATGTGGTTATGTAAAATATTAGTCAAACAATATTCATATGTAACTGATAATATATTTGTTAGGTTAAGGCAACTCCATACTCGCAGTTTTATCTAATACAAGTTTTAAAAGTGTATTTATTTTCATTTATTAGAGTTAAAACTAACAAATTATCAAATAAAATATATAGGTCATCACACTTTTTAAAATGCGAGACATACATATACAGAATCATATATCACCATCAGAAAATTGCAATTTTCCTTAAACAGTGTTGTCAAAATTTCAAAACAACTGGTTATGACGATATGATAGCATTCATAACAAATTCATGAAACTGTTTCTTCACAAAAATATACAAAATGTCTGTAAGAAATAAGGAAATATATTGCATAATAGACTTGATAACGAAATAAAAAAAAAAAAAAAAACCGGAGTTTTTGTCCTACGATTCAACATTTTAAAACTTATCGTTGATTATTCATCTATAACTTAGACTTTTAAAATAGTTTATTTTTAACAAGAGTTTTACAATAGCTATCGGAAAAGACTCCAACAAAATTTGTTCCTATCATGCATAAATCTAAATAAATCATTGATTTTGCAAAATCTAATGACATCACAGGAGGATGGAATTACTTTGAAAATTAGATTGCAAGTTCGATGACCTGCAAAATCAAACCATGATGCAATGAATTCAATGATAAATGTTTAACATGCTATTGAAATCTGATCTACAGTTTTTCTGCTGACTGCAAATGCTTTTTATGTGCCTTTGGAGAATTGTTTTTGTGCTCACATAACGGAACTTTTATTAGAATTTCGAACTTATTGTTTGCAGTTTCTAAACATACATTCCGATAATCAATGAACGCTTCTTGGTGTACTCACAGTTTTGTCTTTAATCCAATCATTGTTTATTTATTTAGACTCATATATTATTATTGTTTATCATATACTTGGTAATGAATATGCAGATTCTGCACTGTGTGATACGGGTGACATCACAATGGCCGATATCAAGGACCGGTCCGAAAATTCATATCACATATCAGATCGGCGTGCAAAAATGCAAATCAAGCCGGGAATTACGTACTCACTCATAACAATCAACGTATCAATGTTTTTATCATGGTAAATCAATGTTTTTACTGTAGTCAATGAAGGTATGAGAGTTTTTGCCATAATCAATTATAAGGGATATATCAAAGTCTTTAAATGCAGCATAGTTAATCAATGTATCAGATATTAGAGGGCGAAGCCCTCTCACGGCCCGAAGGCAGAGCTGTCCCTATAGGTAACACATATATACATGTTTAAAAGGAAAATATAGAAAACTAATGAAAAATTAAACTATACCTATGGAACTTGAAATTTTGGTCCCAATGGCGTCGATTCGAATACTAGCGCGTGGACATGTATTTCTCCATGTTGAATTTCGTGTACCCTATTCTCTTTAGAGAAGTCGAGAGGCATAGCCTTCATCGACTTCTCTTCGCAAGCATTCATATTTTGATTCTGGAAAACGTGTAAATGCCGGAGTCGGTGACGGTTTATGCTTCGACCGACGTTTCGACTCAGATGTGCCTGGATTTATGCAATAGACAACTTGTTTTCAAACATTTAGCAGTAATGCACAAAATTGTCACAAGGAAATGAACACTTACTTGCTTTTAATCCATTTTCAACATGTCCCCTGTCCCGGGTTTACGTTAACTGGTCTTGGGAGCTGTCCAGTTAAGAGAAAGCAGGCTGACGTAAACAGAGTTAAACCGTCACCTACTCCGGCATTTACACGTTTTCCAGAATCAAAACATTAATGCTTGCGAAGAGAAGTCGATGAAGGCTATGCCTCTCGACTTCTCTAAAGTGAATACGTGTACCCAAGTTCACGTCGTTCTGAGATGTTACATGAATTCCGTAAAAGCATTTAAATCTTCTTTTTTTTTAAAATCATATATAATCACTCCTCGATTTAAAACGCGATTGTACAATGCAAAGTCTCCTATGTTTGTGTATTTGCTAAACACCGACGCTGAATATGACGTCACAATGCACTGTTTACATCAGTTGCATAGCGTTTACCGCGTTCAATAAATAGGCGGATCAAAAATGTTTAAAGTTAGAATACTTTGATTGAGTTCTGTCCTCACACGTTAGGTGCTAATTTTTCGAGATATTTTTGCTCCGTTATGGATCTAGATACTAATGCCAATATTTTTGCTTCGTCCTCAAACACGGTCACACCGTAAAACATATTATACATTTATTGCATGATAGTGAGGGAGATATGAATATTTATTCACCCAAGAAAAATCATATTTCCCGAGGGCAACGCCCGAGGGGAATATGATTTGTCTTGGGTGAATAAATCTTCATATCTCCCGAACATTCATGCAATAAAGAGTTTATTATACCGAAACAAAGCAAGACTACAAAAGTGCATTTAAAATTGAAGTCCGTTCATCTATACATTGTATATAGCTGAGATCGCCCTAACGGTAACACCGCGCCGTCAACGTATTACGGTAGAGGGTACAAACAATGAAATACAGTGATATGATAACCAGTTTTTGTATTTCCATTATCCTTGAATGTCGATTTACTTGCTTGTTTTTGTATCAACCAAAACCAGGTGATTTATTAACGGTGTATCAGAGACTCGAATATTTTATGCCTAACGAACTATGAAAGTAGCATTCTCTCATCGGAGGGCGCGTTACGCAAGCTTCGCTTGTGAGTAGCGCACGGAACTCTGGGTAGAGTTTGTGAAACTAGAATTAATGACTCGGCCTTATTGTGACGTCACAATACACTTCGTCTACCTTGACGTTAAATTTACGGGAAATGCACGAGGCTTCCCAAGGGGTAAATATAATAGGGTGATATGATGTCTGAGAGGGAGATCCAACTCCCCGTCGAGGCCTCATTACGTCACCTACGAATAGACCTCTCCTATGTGACGCAGCACAATATACAGATTTGTATATTGTGAGTCCGCGATTATCACGCAGGCAAATAACACTAAAGAAGTAGTTCGCAGTTAAAAGTTTGAAAATATTGATATTAAGAGCATTAATATAAAAGTATGGATTTTATTTTAATCATAAAATGATCAAAAGATCATTAAAAAGTAGTGAGACTCTGTTCAAATTATTGTGTAAAGTAATGAACTTGATGTTTACGTTCTTGTTTTGAAAGTTGTTTACCTTTGACGTTATGTTTTTTCGTCATTCTACAGTGACGTCACAGTATACGCGGCCTAAGAAATCGCTATCCCATAATGCCTAAGTGGAAGAGTTTGGTTTGTGAGCAAACGAACTCTGGTGGAAGTTTGAGAGGGAGATAAAAAGTCTTATGATCCCTGGCACGTGACTGTCTTGACCAATAAGATTACGCGTTGCATAGAATTTTCATACTGAGGTATAATAATATACAATTATTGCTGTTTTTGAGGTCAATACGATGATTTAGACACCTGAGGAGTACAATATTCACCGAGCCCGAAGGGCTGTTTCACAATATAACTCCTATAATGTGTAATACATTTCTAATATACAGCAAAATGTACAACTTACGTTTGACATACTATATTTAGCGTTCGTTCTCACACGTATGTGAATCAGAGTAAGGGCAACATACATGTATACGAGTTTTAAAACATACGTTATACCTTCGTAACACTCGTGGAAAACACATCATGTGTACCATATGTTAAAATCTTGTGACGCGCGTACATTACAATTAAGTACAATTCACGTGTACTATAACGTTGTTATTGATATAAGTTAAACGAATGTGGCACACGTACATGCATTTTGAATGCAAAATATTTCGTTCAAAGTATGTGACACATTCATATCATTCGTTTTTCACAGCTTGCGTTTAAAAACGGATATAATAGATGCGTGATATATATATATATATATGTGTGTGTGTGTGTGTGTGTGTGTGTGTGTGTGTGCTAAAACCCATATTATATGTCATTCTATTTATCATATACTGCACTTGTTTATGCTTAAATATTTCAAATGATCGAGATAGTACTTTTAATGATTTCTTGTTTTCAATTTGATACAGAGTCTGAAAGCTGATTTTTGAAAAATAAAATATTTTTTTTATCACATGCGGGTTACTTTTTGCATTTTAAAAGCAGATCAAGGAATATTTTATACATTACACAGGCAAATTCACGTGAGGCACATTTGCCTGTGTACTGTTCCATGGTAAAAACCTTAATACTATGATTTAGGCCCACTCTAGTAAAAAAAAAAAAAAAAACACCTTGGTACATTGAATTATTCTGGTGCTAAAAACTTTGATATATAGAGTATATAACATGATATGGGGCCCGAGGGCTTATATAACATATAATATGAATTTTGGTATGTAGTATTCTATTTATCATATACTGCACTTTTTAATGCTTAGATATAATATACGAACAGTATAGTGTTTATGGTGTGCGTTTTTCTAAATTGATATGGAATCGGGGAGCTGATTTTATATATACATGTACATGTATATATTTTATTAATTCTTTTTATCACATTCGAATGACCGTTTTCGCATTTTAAAGGTACTTCAAGGAATATTTGGTACACTATGTTACTATGGTATAGTAAAAAGTTTGATACATTGATTTACTCTGGTAAAAACCGAGGTGCATTGATTTACTATTTTGGTTAATTTTGATGATACACTTGTACATTGATGAACTACGTTAAAAATTCTGATACATTAATCATAATTAGCCACATTATGTATGGTAAAAATTCTCATACATTAATTTACAACAGTAAAAACTCTGGTACATTGCTTTTCCGTGGTTGAAACTTTAGTATGTTGATTGTTACAAATGAAATACGTAATTTTTGAATCGATATGCATTTTTGCACGCCAGTCTGATATGTGATATGGATTTTCGGGACGGTCGTTGATATCGGCTATTGTGATGTCATCCATAACGCGCGGTGCAGAATCGGCATAATCATTACCAAATATATGATAAACAGAGAATACCACATGCTAAAATCCATATCGTATGTCGTATCAGCCCGAGTGGCCCCATATCAGCCCGAGGGACAAAGTCACCCGTATCGCATAATATGCATATATATATATATATATCAGACCTTATAGATGTATCATATTTCATCATATGCTGTACATAAAGCATGTGGGTTTTTTTTGGGGGGGGGTTTGGTTTTTTTGGGGGGTTTTTTTCTTCAATTGATACATATTTTCCTGTTATGCATAAGCCATCTATTTATTCCATCAATCATATCATTGCCTTGGTATAAGTGTTTTAAGATATGTGTACATATACATATAGTATGATGCAATATATATTTGTACAAAATGGCGGCGTGTTTAAATTCGCACTTCTTACCAATGGATTAAGCGATAAGTAAAGTGGTCTATGAATAGCGTCGGGATTTCGATAGTTATCTTTAAAAACAATTTAACTATGTGACATTTCATGAGTCACATGATTTTATTATATTACATGGAATTTATGATATTACATGGAAGTTAATACAAATACATGTAGGTAAAACCACCAGTTATGTGTCAGATACCTTGTGTGTGTCCAAGTTTACAATAGGAAATTTTAAGAAGCGTGTAGAATGTCGAGATTCCAAAGAAAATATTCCTAGACAAGGCAGGAAACCTACTGTGACAGTCCGAGATTATCGGAAGCTGAAACTGCTTGTAAAGACCCACAGAAGAGAGAGAGAGAGAGAGAGAGAGAGAGAGAGAGAGAGAGAGAGAGAGAGAGAGAGAGTTTACGGGAGATAACGGATATATTTAATGCAAATAGAGAACAGCCGATATACAAAAGAACTGTGCTATTACATCTACACAACAATGGATTCGTGAGACGAGATGCTAAGAAAGAGCTAGTGGTTAGTGAGGTGAACAGGACAAAGCAGTTATGTTGGTGTCGGGAAAAAGGGAAACTAAAAGTTGACAGCCACTGGAGAAAAAAGTGGTATTTTCAGACGAGTTTAAAGTAGTTGTGGGACAAAATGGTCGCATTTATATTTGGGGGAAACGGGGCGAAGGTTGGAAACCAGACTTGGGGGCATGTCAAACGAAGCCATGATACGAGGTTATAATTTGGGGTTGTATTACATGGCATGAAGTCAATACTATTTCAGCAGTTGCAGGCAATATTAATGCAGAGAAATACCAGCATATTCTTGATGACAATTTGTGGCCTGTCATAGTCCGACATTTTCCAAGTAACCAGTGCATCTTTCAAGATGACAATGCACGAGTTCACCGTGCACGTTCAACTCGAAGTTTTGTTCATAGAAATGGCATAACAACAATGAGTTGACCAACACAGTCATTGAAAATATATGGCTATAAAATTTAGAAATTCATTTCAATATGAAGGATTATCTCCCTCATGCATAGCTCTTATCCTTGGACGAATTTGGCTCCACTTTTTTGGCACGCTGTTTTTTGGCTATATTTAGCTCCAAAACTTCATAGTTATTTCGGATTTCAAACATTTCGGTTGAGCATCACTGAAGAGACATTATTTGTCGAAATGCGCATCTGGTGCATCAAAATTGGTACCGTATAAGTTTTACATTATGACCCCTGGGTCGAGGCCTCTGCTGGTGGACTGTTAGTCCCCGAGGGTCTCTACAGCCCAGTAGCTAAGTACTTCGTTACTAGCTTGAAAATACGGATGCATATTTAATTGCTGTTATAAAATTTAGAAATTCATTTCAAAATTAAGGATTATCTCTCTCATGCATAGCTCGTATCCTTGGACGAATTTGGCTCCACTTTTTTGGCACGCTGTTTTTGGCTATATTTAGCTCCAAAACTTCAAAGTTATCTCGGATTTCAAATATTTCGGTTGAGTATCACTGAAGAGACATTGTTTGTCGAAATGCGCATCTGGTGCATCAAAATTGGTACCGTATAAGCTTTACATCAAAGGAACACTACAGGGACGTGTTGGTGGGATCGATCTGTTTCGTGAAATTTAGAGTATCTGGACGGCCATCACACCTCAGTATGTCCAGAGTTTATACCGGTCGATTTCGAGGAGGTTACAAAGTGTGATTCGACTAAAAGGTCATCTTACGGAGTGTTAAGTAAGTTTTTATTACTTTAATCACTGTGTAAAACGAAATCTGAGTTTGAAGTCTGACTTAATTCCGTCGCGAATGTAAACACGCCGCCATTTTGTACGAATATATACACGTATAGCATCATACTGTATATGTATCGATTGCATGTATAATGTATTCATCAATAAATATTTCATGAATGCACATGTATATATCACTAACATTGCTTTTCAATTTCTTTCCAGATCTGTTGTCTCATTTGGTGGCACAAATAGTTTTCACCTTTTTTCTTACATTTTCTTACCTTTTCTGCTTTTAATTTGCGAAAAATAAAAACTCTGTAGCAAAAAAAATGCTGTTGAATCATTCTCCATTCAAACAATATTCCAATCTCCTTGCATACGAAAAAGATATGAAATATGATAAATGATGGAAAAAATGAAATATATTGTTGAATGTATTACTTATATGTTCATAAAACCTGCATTACGCCAAAGTTTTTAAAGAAACATGCGTTATCAGCGATGGAATATTAAAAGATTCTTACATAAGATATTTACGTGTTAATAAAGTACAAAGTCAAAGTGCATGTCCCTCAGGAACTGTTGCCTGGGAAATAGTGCATATGACGTTTAACTATATTACTATCATTGGGTCACTGTGACCTAGTTTTTGGTCACAACAAACCTTACACCTTCGATGCATCAAGTGACATGGTGCAATGATTCTTGGTCTCAAGTTGTAGATAAATGTTTTAGATACACATGTAACCCCCCCCCCCCCCCAACCCCCCCCCCAACCCCCGTGTGGCAATATGAAAGGTGAAGATACCGAACAGTGATCAATCTCATAACTCCTACAAGCAATACAAAATAGACAGTTGGGCAAACACGAACCCCTGGACACACCAGAGGTGGGATCAGGTGCCTAGGAGGAGTAAACTTCCCCTGTCGACCGGTCACACCCGCCGTGAGCCCTATATCCCGATCAGGCAAACGGAGTTATCCGTAGTCAAAATCAGTGTGCCAAGAACGGCTTAACAATCGGTATGAAACACGTCAGACAGCATTTGACCCAATGATAGGTTGTATTGAAGAACTAGACCGTTATAACGACCATAGAATTTGCGAAATGCTTACTTTGATCGAGACTGTATATAAAAGGATGAACTTTGAATTAGAATGGCTGTAAGGATAGCGAATAATATGGATTACCTACATGTACATGTACTTATCAGGGGCAACCATGATACCAAAGATAATGAACAGATATTTCCAAATAACCAGTTATTTGAATCATAAGCATTCACCTTGTGACTGAAAACCAATGGGTTCACTATTCTTTAGGTGGTACTTGTCTACCAAGTTTGATGTCAATCACCAAAGGGTTCAAAAGATATATTTTTATCATGTATAGAGTACTTTTACCTTATAACCTAAAATCAATAGAAACACTTACAGGAACCCGTACAACAAACTTGATTTCTATCAAACAGGGTTCTCACGAGATTGAGCAGACACTATATTACAATATCCAGTTTGTCTTTTGACCTTGTGACCTCAAGATCAATAAGGAACATCTTTTTAGAGGAAGCCAATACATCAAGTTTGATATCTGTCAACCAAAGGGTTCTCAATATAATACGCACACAATATCTTGCTATGTGTGATTTCACCTTTGACCTACAATCAGTGGGAGTAATCTACTTTTTAAGAAGAACTAATATTTCACTTTAGTAGCTGTTAAGCAAAGGTTTCTCAAGATAATGACATACAATATCTTTTTGTGGTCAGCTTTATTCTTATCCTTTGCGCTTGAGACCTCAAAATAATAGGTGACATTTTCTTTGCATGGGAAACCAAAGTACAAAGTTTGATGTCTGTCAAAGAAAGGACTCTCAAAACATTGAGCAGACAATATCTTTGCATGTCCAGATTAGTTTGACCATTGACCTCAAAATCAATAGGAATTATCTACTTCTTAGGTAAAACCAGTATTCCAAGTTTGATATATAGCAAGTAAAGGGTTCTGGAGATATTGAGTTGATAACACTTGGTCTACCAAACGACCGACCGACAGATGCAAACCAACATACTCCCCTTTTCAAGAGGAGGGAGAAAAAACAACGAAGTCCCTTATTCCTTAGAAATATAGAGTTCTAAGATTTAAAAGATGGAGAAACAGCTCTCCGTAATGTATGGAAACATGATATGCTTTTGAATAATTAAGGTCTTCCGTAACAACGGAAGACCTTCTACTGATTGTGCTGGTTAAGATTATTAAGGTCTTCCGTAGCAACGGAAGACCTTCTACTTATTGTGCTGGTTAAGATTATTCTTATTATTCTTTTTTTTTTTTTTTTCCTAGACGCTAACTTTGAAGCTTCATATCTCGCTCATTCCTCAACCGATTTTGCTCAAATTTTCAGCTTTAATACATTTTACTAAAGACTTTCAAAATACTTTTAAACATTTTGGATATTCTCTTCCGCTTGCGAGTTATTTCCCTTTTAGTGAAATTTTAGGGGCTTTGGTTTCCAGATAAAGGCTCCGAGACTATAATAATTGGAGCAGAGAAAACACTGAATTGGTAAAGTAGAAGCATTGTAGTTGTGCACATCATATTTTGTTTTTTGATTTCGCCATTTAAAATGGCGATAGAGAGGGGTCAAAAATCAGGACGCCTGAAAGAGCGAAAATTTGCACATAATTTCCTTTATATCTTTTAAACTAAAAATATTTTGTTAAGACATGTAGAATAAAAGTTGTGTAGAATTTCAAGAGCTTTTATTTGACACCAGTAAAAAGGGGCTGGCCCCTTAAATTAGGGATCTACGGCCCCTAAAAGTTTTCGCTTTATAGCTCAAAAACGGCAAAGAATTCGATATGGCTTCCGATGGAAAAGTTGTTCTTTAACATCTTATTTATCTCATGAAATTGTTATTTAATTATGTTTGAAATCATTTTGAATCCTTTTACATTATATCATACTTAATTAACAATTATATTATGTTTTATTTCAATTATAAAGTAATTGTAAAGATGCTACCGCAAACATTTCGAGTTAGTGATCAATGGACCTCATAATATTTGTGTCAAGTTATACATACATTTAAAAAAACCTACACAATTTTCCTGATTATTTATCGGGTTGTCATTTTCCTCACAATAAGTTTACGGTAAGGGTATGTGACGTTTCTAATTGTCAGAAAAAATCGTACTAAATAAAATGAAGTAGTTTTAAGTTTTATTAACTTATAATTGTCTGCATACAGAAGGATTTATTTGTCGGTTCATTTCATTTCATCTAAATACAATCATGCGTGCAAGTAGATGCGGTTTTTATAAGTGAAATGAAAAAGGCAAGAGCGCCCCAAATATATATATACATCTCAAGCGTCTTATTGTGTTTAATTTTGGAGATTCATCACATGTGGACAAGCAATCTGTGATTTAACTCTACTTTAGCCAGTTGATACACAAGCTTTCTGCATTCTCTACAAAGTGAAAAAAATGGATCCTTTTTGTAAGCATAACAAATAATTTATAAACTTTATTTTTTAAATCACGGGTTCTTATCATGATTATACCAACTCTAAACATGTATAGAAAATCATCAGAAATCCACATCGAATCAGTCTCATTTCATTCAGTCATTAACTGCAAGCATTTTACATACACACCGGGGTTTGTTCTTGTTTACAATTACGTAACCCATGGCTCGATTGCCCGAGTTCGGAGCCATCGCATGTGTACCAGCGATCAGCGGCAATACATGTACACACAAAAACATTACCGTTTTAATGTAATTTGCAAACACAACGATTTACAGAAAATTATGTTTTTAATAAAATCGGATTTTTCAAATGATTGGTGGAAGGACAGGAAGTTCCAGTTCCCACCCTCCAATATTTTTGCCAACATATGCTTGACAGTATACAATACAGATCGTTAATTTACGGTCATGCCCTTTCCAGGCACGTAAAACCCGGGGGGGGGGGGGGGGGGCAGGAAACCTAACGTTTTACTGTTAATTTACTATGAAAATGGTCATTGGAAGGCCTGTTGCCCCCCCCCCCCCCCCCCACACACACTTTTGTATTGAAATGCGCTAATGTTATGTAAAGAACAAATTTTTTGGTGTACAGAAAAGTTGGAACCTACCCCACCCCACCCCACCCCCCCGAAATAGGATTTTTGACTTTGGGAAATTGTCCGTTTTCTTTCTTTTTTTTTTTTTTTTTTTGCTTGTCAAAGATTTTTTGGTAAGTGGAATTTTTTTTTTCTGGCTGCCCCCCCCCCCCCCCCCCCCCACTTTCAAAAACGATGTTACGTGCCTGCTTTCAATCTGCCTTATGTTTACCTCTTTTGTTTTTACCTATTGAGGATTTTCTGTTTGGTTGCCTGCCTCTAACTATATTGCTGACATATGGTCAAGTTCAAGGTTTTTATGTCACACAGCTCCGACGGAAGACCTCTCGTTGCTTTGCAAGGAGCTTTGCTCTAGTTCTTATTATTCTTTTTCCCCCTCTTTTTCCTAGACGCTAACTTCGAAGCTTCATATCTCACTCATTTCAGCATGGATTTTGCTCAAATTTTCAGGGTTTATAAACTTTACAGAAAGATTTTAAAATCATGTACTACATTTCAAAAATTCCCTTCTGTTCACGAGTTATTCCCCTTTGAATGAAATTTTAGGGGCTTTGGTTTCCAGACAAAGGTTCCGAGACTGTATAAGCTTGAGTAGAAAATGCGTTGAAAATGAAAAGTAGGAGCATTGTAGTTGTGCACATCGTTTTTTGTTTTTTGATTACAGCGTTCGAAATGGTGGTTGACAGGGTTAAAAAAATTAGGACGCCCAAAGGAGCAAAAAATTACACATATTTTCCTTTGTATCTTTTAAACTAAAAATATTTTGTTAAGACGTGTAGAACAAAAGTTGTGCAAAATGTTCAGAGCTTTCTTTTGATATCCTAAAAAGGGGCTGGTCCCTTAAATTAGGGATCTGGGGATCTTCAAAGTTTTCGCTTTATAACTCAAAAACGGTGAATATTTCGATATGGCTTTCGCTGGAAAAGTTGTTCTTTAACATCTTCTTGATCTCATAAACATAATATTTTGCTCGAGTATTGTTATATATGAGTAAAAAGCTTGACCCGCAAACAAGTAACCGTATCATTAGGTAGGTGAAGGGGGAAAAATATGCGTATAACTTACTTTGGCACGTGCCCCTGGCGTGAAATTCATACGCGACTTCTGTGCGCACTGTGTACATAATATACCTAAATGTATTTACGCAGATAGATATTAAAGTTTAATAAAATATTCAAGATTTGAGAGCAATTTATTTGATTTGTATGTATAAATAATTCAAACTCGATGAATCATTCTCTTCAGTCTGAATATTATGCTATCATAATTTTGTTGCATGATAAAATATTGGTAACAGCTATAAACCTTTATTGTATGTCCTGAGCCATAAATTTAAATAGTAATTATTTCTTCATTATTGGGACTGAAAAGTTAAATGCTGAAAGAATTTAATCCCACATACACGCGCGCCTCAAAAGACTGATTCGTGGAATGATATCATACACGCATGTACTTGAGTAGTATAAATTTATTAAACACCTATAACGATAAAAATTTATAGTACACCTTTAAAGCTTCATTTCAATGATATATATTAAATTCTCAAACTATTTCATAAGTACATACGAGAAGTCAGAATCGCCAGCGTAGCCAAACTACTTATATCGTTACAGTACTTATCTTCCTGTCACAGTACAGTTGATTATTTTCTTTCTAAAAACTTAACTTGTATTCGTCTTTTGTAAAATCACTGGATAAGTATTTCAAATAATTTTTCCCGGGGTGATGTTACGTATAACATATCAAGAGGGAAAGAAGGCGAAAGTTAGATCCCACACACACATACTCATGTACGATTCCTGTATTTTTATATTAACTAGGCTGCATTAGGACCTGACCCAAGGACATATGGTCAAGTTTAAGGTTTTTATGTCATACGTGATCTATGGTTCCTTTAAAAATCACCTATCGACAACTTTTTTTTTTATTATTTAGTAGCTTTAATATAAACAATCGTTCCAAAGGAAAAAATAGGAAAAGGTTATCTCTTCTACGTTTGTTGTTAAAACAACGATATATTTAATTGAAGAAACAAACCTTCAAGCATAGAATAACTCAGTCATTAACTACACGCATCTTACATACACCGGGGGGGGGGGGTGTTTTTGTTTACAATTACGTAACCGCCTCGAGGAACCATCGCGTGTGAACCAGGGCATGTACACAAAGTAAACATTGTCGTCCTAAATATAACACAGAATGTTATGTTTTTGATCATATTGGATTTTTCGAATAATTCAGTCTTTCCGGGGATGTATATACTTGTTTATACGTCCCTGGTCTTACGTTTGATTTGTTTTAAATTCAAAACTCTAAAGCATTGAGTCAGGCATCAATTTTAAAATCTGCAATTTAATATACAGTTCGTTTCTCAATCATGTCTAATTGAATATGTGTTTAATATCGGAGATTCGTCGCTGCTGGACTAGCGATCTGTGATTTCACACTACTTTAACTGAACACATAAGCTTTACTCAAATTCTTCGTTGTGAAAAAGAAAATGGATACATTTTACAAACATAATGAATTATTTCTGAACATGTTTTGAAATCAATAGTTTATAATCATGATTAAACCAAATCTAAACATGCGTATAGAATATTCAGAAACCCATGGCCGACCAGTCTCATTTCAAATGATTTGTTGTTTTATTGTTTAAAAACAATGACTTTGATTAAACATTGATTCAGAACTCCTGGTCCAAATTATGTAACTTCGGCACGTGCCCCTGGCGTGAAATTTTTTTGTCTTAATTATCACATACTGTGAAACACGAAATCCATGCATGCACGGTGCTACATGCATATGAATATGAAAATACAAACCCTGTCCTGGCCATATCAAGTAATGAAGAAACATTTAGATTTCATACTTACAACAGATTTTCATGTTAACTGAGGCTGCATTAGGACCTGACCGAAGGACATATGGTCAAGTTCAAGGTTTTTATGTCACACAGCCCCGACGGAAGACCTCTCGTTGTTTTGCAACGAGCTTTGCTCTAGTTATACATTTCATTTATTGGTGAAAAAAAAAATGAAGATGGGGGGTATGTCATTCTGTCTGTGTAAACTTTAATGCTGGTATACATGATTTAAGGAGGTATGCTACACCAGAGAAATTTGGTGTAGATGAAAAGTGGAGGATATGTACAACAATATTTTGAAGTTGAAAATTTTCAAATTTACTTTATTTTGTCAAAAAATTCAGTTTTAGTAGAAGGTAATCTGAAATATATATATATATATAAAACCCCTGATGGACTCGAACCTGTGAGTCGGTATTCTTTTTTTTTTTTTTTTATATCTTTTATTAGCAGTCGGTATTCTAACCTACTGAGCTACTCGGCTAGGTATTAAAATGGAAAAGGAAAAGTCAAATATTGCTGATATCGATTTTTTTCACCCATGTTTTTAAAGGAAGTCAGCCATTATGACGATGTAGAGTGCTGCCTTAAGAACAAAAGAGCTAAATTCTACATACCTGCATGCATACATAGCATACTTGTTATGAGATTGATCACTGTTCGTTATCTTTGCCTTTCATGATTGAAAAATTCATACAAAGAGTACATGGGCCTTAATTAATGATTCACCTTTACAACCATCTAAATAGATCACAGATATCTGTTCAGGTAAAACAATATAATGTTCGACATGTGATGCAAAGACTTCCTTTCATTTCAAAAGAGCATATAAAACATAATTTGGGGTTTTATTTTATTTATTTTACTTTAAACGACCATTCCTCACGATAAATCGAAGACTAGACTTTTTGACATCATAGACATTTGCTTCTTCAACAAAAATGGATAAGGAACTGATCACTCATTAAAATAATTTGTTTATATACCATTCTGATTCTACGGACAAGTACTCTGAAGTTGATATTATTTCAGAAAACATACAGCCCATGCGTCGAGCAAATTCATATTCAAGTACATTTTTCATCTTCTATTGACATAATATAATTATATTAATTTCATCTTGCTCGACAGATGGGTACACCTTTTCATCAGCAATAATCTGCATGAAATTTAACAGTTATCAAGCTCTTTTTGAAAAAAAAAAAAAGGCGCGAAGTCTTATATATGACGTAATAATGCTATCAAATAAGCAACACTTTTGATTTAAGTTGAGGGCACGCTGTTTCTGGCTATATTTAGCTCTAAAACTTCATAGTTATTTCGGATTTCAAACATTTCGGTTGAGCATCACTGAAGAGACATTATTTGTCGAAATGTGCATCTGGTGCATCAAAATTGGTACCGTATAAGTTTTACATAGTATACTTAGCATATATTTAACTTACTTAAAACACATATTAAGCTTTATTCAAGACACATTGAAAACAGAGCAATGTTTTGGGCCTTTTTATGTATACAATCGTACCTTGTTCTTCCCTACAAAAAGAACATATGCCGTCAACATAAACAACATTCTTCGTCATAAAAACGTTCAATCTTGTATTCCTACATATTTCAAGATCAAGTCTACACCTTATATTTCCGACATATGTACATCTACTATTTCATCCAATGTTTTTTTATTACAAACAAACTTTGCAGTGCCTAGATGTAGACCATTTTATACTTAATCTATCTACGTATTCGTGTTCTTTGTCTTCTTTCATCTATAGTCAAGCTGGGCATGTCATTGCTGGTGATGTTGATATAATTAAAAATGAGGATCTCAAATCACTTATTCAAAAGGTCCTAAATACAAAGAACCTCGGTCTTCAATGGCGACACAACTTCATCTCTATTATGAATTATGTCGAAGACTATGCCAGATGATGGGCCAAATATGAAAAACAAGAACTTGATATCTTTTCAGAATGGATTAAAACTATAAGAGGAATTTTAAAATCCTATATCAGAATCAAAATACAAGTCCGTACCATCTATTCTTCTGTTTTAATGATGAGACCGCAAAAACCGAGGTCCTGAGTCACAGCAGGTGTGGCACGATAAAGACCCCTCCCTGCTCAAATACCATAAGCGCCGAACATAGGCCTAAATTTTGCAGCCCTTCACCGGCAGTGGTAACGTCTCCATATGAGTAAAATATTCTCGAGGGGGATTTTAAATAACATTTAATCAATCAATCTCCAAATTAATAGATAAACGATTTCTGAATTAAACATATTTTATGTTTTAACACATTTTGCGGCGAAATTACCATTGGATCAGACCAACAAGATAATCATCTACCACCACCAACAAGAATGACAGAAATTCTATCCACTCAGTAGTTAAGCAAGACTTGAGAGGGTAACAACAGAAAATGTCTTGGAATTGTCATGGATACAAATTATGACCCATTATTAGCTAATCAGTGTTTGCATTCTTATTACACATAATTCATTCCAAAGCTTCAACATGTGAGGAAAATATCTCTTGCAGTGGCCTTCAACTCGATATTCAGATCTATTCCTCCTAGGCATCTGATCCCACTTCTGATGTATACAGGGGTCCGTGTTTGTCAACTCTTTATTTTGTATTCCTTGTGGGAGTTATGAGATTGTTCGTTATCTTTACCTTTCATCGACTACATTTAATCTATTAACAATACTCATTTTCATTCATGGGTCGATTTCGATATATCCCAGTGAACTCGAAATAAAAGACACTTCATGCTTCATATATGGATATTTTATTGAACATGGATGTCAACGACAAACTAACAACATATTTGCATGACAAACGAGATTACTTCAGCTTCTCCATCGTTAACTACCCATATTTGTGTAGCAATATTTGATTATCACCTAGCTACATATGGCGTTTATGTCTCTCATCTGATTCGATAAGTGAAAGCATGTTCTGCGTATGATCTTTTTCTAAATAGGGGCATGCTACTGTCAAATGAGTTGATGGTACAGGGGTTTCAACATCCTCGTTTAAAGTAAGCATTCCGCAAATTCTATGGTCGTTATAATGATCTACATTGTAATTTGCAAATACAAGCTATCACTAGATCGAATACTGTGTGTATACTTCATGCCAATAGTTAGGCCGTCCTTTACACTGATTTGAGCTACGAATGAAATAAACATGTCATCAAAGATTTGCATAATTATATTTTGTCAGCAAGCAGAACACACTCATAAGTAAAGGCAAATTAGCTCCACCCATCTCCAGAAATAGGGAAATTATTGGATAGCATGATAATGACGGTGTCCAGATAAATGAATTTCCAGGGCTCTGTTTTTGGCTTATTAATTTCAGCTAAAGATCCATCTATTATGCCAACTACAAACGGCATACCATGCTATTCACCAATATTATATATACACTGATAGTCAAGTGAAAAAAAGGTGAAATATGAGTGTATTTCATCTTGATGGTGGAAACACTTACATTGACTTAAAAAGCGCATAGTATGTTGGGTAACATTAAACCCATATCTTTCAAAAGAAGAACTTCTTCAAAACCATGCTTCAGTTTTAGACACATTTAATATCTCAGTCAATGGGTCGGATGAATACGAGTTATCGTACATATACTGGATTCCTAAACTTTATAAAAACCCTCACAAAGATACATTGCTGGACCCAGTAAATCTTCTACCAAGCCTCTATCTTTGCTTCTCACGAAAATATTAACAACTGTGAAGGAGAAACTTCAAACGTACTGTTCCACTACATATATGCCAGAAGTGGTGTAAAGCAAATATCGATTCTAAAGAATTTTAAAGATCTTTTAGTAAACTTGAAATCGCAAAACTTTTCTCAAATCAACACCATCAAAACGTATGACTTTTCAACACTTTACACGACTGTTCCTCACAATAAATTAAAGACTAGACTTTTTGACATCAAAGACATTTGCTTCTTCAACAAACATCGAAAACGCGTTTATTCCTAAGTGTATGTAGTGATTAGTCATCCAAAATATTTGTTGTTAAAGGTCACTCTGATTCCACGCACAAGTACTCTGAAGTTGAAATAAAAAATATGTTGAGAGTTCCTCATTGACAATATCTTCGTATTCTTTGGTGATCAGGTCTTCCAACAGTCTGTTGGAATTCCCGTGGGTACGAGTTGTGCTCCTTTGTTAGCTGACTTGTTTTTCTATTCCTATGAAGCAGAATTCATTCAAACACTTCTACGTGAGAAGAAAAAATATCTTGCTGTGGGATTCAATTCGACATTAAGATGTATCGACGTTATTATCTATCAACAATAATAATTTTCATTCATATGTCGATTCGGTATATCAAAGTGAACTCGAAATAAAAGACACCACTGAGTCGTCCATTTCTGCTTCATACTTAGATGTTTTATTGAGAGTAGATATTAACGGCAAACTAACAACTCAACTTTATGACAAACAGGATTATTTCAGCTTCACCATCGTCGACTTCCCATATTCATGTAACAATATTCCATTACAGGGATTTATCTAGGTTGTTTTTACTACCGGTAAAAGGTACCTTTTCCCCTTCGCAACAAATGGATATTTCCCCTTCCACAGATAAAAAAATCTTCTTCTTTTGTAGAAACTTCACAAAATTCTATAAGAATTTTCAACAAAAATTATTTTATTTTATATTCTATGTCATTTTCTACAATTGTCAGACTTACAATATAGATAAAATGAGTAATCAATCACTTTATATGGCTGTTATAATCTGTGGATATTATATTCCATGGATGTCCCCCATTCCCATCCCCTGGAAGCTCATGACTACATTCTCAAAAATTCCCCTTAAACATAAAATGGGTAGTAACAACTAAATGCTGGATAAAACGCTGCATTATCACCTGCATATGGTGTTTATATCTCTCAACCGATTCGATACGCAAGAGCTTGTTCTGTGTATGATCAGTTTTTAAATCAAGGCACGCTACTGACAAATAAGTTGATGGTGCAGGGTTTTCAACAATCTCGTTTAAAGTCAACATTACACAAATTCTATGGTCGTTATAACGATCTATTTCACCAATACAACCTATCATTGGGTCAAATGCTGTCTGACGTGTTTCATGCCGATTTGACCACGGATAACTCCGTTTACATGATCGGGATATAGAGATCACGACGGATGTGACCGGTATACAGGGAATGCTCACTCCTCCTAGGCACCAGATCCCACCTCCAGGTCTGTCT
This sequence comes from Ostrea edulis, assembly GCF_947568905.1. Classification (NCBI taxonomy): domain Eukaryota; kingdom Metazoa; phylum Mollusca; class Bivalvia; order Ostreida; family Ostreidae; genus Ostrea; species Ostrea edulis. The sequence continues at coordinate 42,605,697 of NC_079165.1, forward strand.
TTGCCCAACTCTCTATTTTGTATTGTTTATGAGTTATGAGATTGATCACTGTTCGCTATCTCCAACTTTCATCGACAACGTTTTATCTAGTAACAATAATCATTTTCATTCATTTGACATATCCCTGTGAACTCGAAATAAAAGACACCACATAGTCTTCCATTTCTGCTTCATACTTAGATATTTTACTGAAAATATATAATAACGACAAACTAACAACTCAACTTTATGATAAACGGGAATATTTCAGCTTTTCCATTATCAATTTCCCATATTTTTGTATCAATATTCCATTATCACCTACATGTGGTGTTTATATCTCTCAACCGATGGTGCAGAGTTTTCAACAATCTCGTTTAAAGTCAGCATATCGCAAATTCTATGGTCGTTATAACCATCTAGCTTACCAATACAACCTATCATTGGGTCAAATGCTGTCTGACTTGTTTCAAACTGATTGTTAGGTCGTTCTTGGCACACTGATTTTGACTACGGTTAACTCCGATTACTTTATCAAAATATAGGGCTCACTGCGGGTGTGACTGTTTACTCCTCATAGACACTTTCTATTGCTTATTGGAGTTATGAGATTGATCACAAAACTCTATTCCTGCTAGAAAGATGCGATATATTTCTTTGGAAAGAGTTGGTAGCATAAAAATCATTGGTTAATTCCACTTACGGTGTTTCCAGTGGTCTGTGTTTGCCCTACTTGCAATTTTGTATTTTCATGGAAATTTTAGATTACTCTTTATTCGTAATCTTCACGTTTTCGTAACAAGAACTGGGAACATTCTACTGCCCATCGCCCTTCCTAGACATCGCCTATGTGATTTGTATTACCTCTGATTTAAATATTTATATAATACATTATATTTCAAACTCATTTCCGCATACATGTATTATTCTAGTGTCAAAGTAAGCCGTTGATTGTAAATGTCAGCACTTCTCGATATTGCCCAATGGACTTTTACGAGATGGGCTGACTTTTACAGTCAACGGCTGACTTTGACGCGAGTATACTATACGGAAACCTTTTCGTGACATATCTGTATACATGAATAAGTGATGTACAGAAATGGTCAAGTTGTCCAAACATTATAGAGTTGTTCCGGTTCATGTCCATACTCGTACTGTTTCTAAAACAGTGAAGACTATGTGACCTAATATCCCCATAAATATTTTTGGTCACCTGATCTAATACAATTGGTCAGCATCCGTCGTCCTGAGCCGTGCGTGAACACTTGACCATTCTTAACGTCTTCCTGATACAGTAACTGCCATTTAATATTTTTGTCAAATCTGGTATGAAGCATCTTTGGGACAAGGGGGTAAAGTATAAATTTCAGGACATCTGCAACGATGGAGAAAAAATTTACCAATGTTAAAAATTAAAAATCTTCCTTACATTTGTAAGAAAATCCGGTCATGTAGAGCTGGAAGGCCTCTACTGAAATTGTTAATTTCATGATATCCGGGGTAGACGTTCTGACTCCAGGAAGGGACCAAACTAAATACTAGTATTTAGTGTTTATGTGTAAACCATTTAAAAATAGCATAGATCTTCTTCAATGCTATGCGGTGGGCCTCTTGTTAGTTAAATATTTTAGATGAAACAATTCCAGTTCCATCCCCGCCAAGTTCTGTTTTTATATGTCAGTATTGAAAAGATTAATTGGAGAAAGGGGACCAGACTTATGGCTTTCATAACGTACTAGGATTACTTTTCAATATTTACGTACTTCATATTGGATAGAATAAATAGATATAAAAATCAATGGGGTTCGAATTGACTGCTACCTAATTGAAGATATGCGTTTTTGGTTCACATGCGGCTTTAATAAATGTTTGGACAGAAATACGGTATACTGGGAAAATTTGTTAGGAATTTTTAGATATTATGATGCAAGAATACAGCGACCTATGCCGTAAATCGGAGGTTTTTATAATAGGTGGATTTGTAGCTCTCTGGTATGTCCAAATATTTCCCCAGAGAACTACATATCTGCATTAGTGCGGATGCACATGTAATTTCGAAGTAGGGAGAGGGATGAAATAGACTATGCCTGCTGCTGAATCCCATTCACTTATTAATGAATAGAATATTGTTTAAATAAAAATTCTGAATTGTAGGTACGTTTATCATTTTCTGTGTTGTATCTGTGTGTGTTTAATTGAATAAAGTTGTGTAACAACGTCATATATTTTCATGATAAAGTAAAATGCAAACCTCTTGCATGATAAACTTACATTTGATTTATCATGATGCAATGACTTTTTGTAATATTTTAACAAGGTATCTGTGCGAGTTAAAATCTTACACCCAGGTATGCATGCAAAAAATGAAATGAATCAATAGCCATGTGTGAAATATGTTTTGATAATTGTCAGATAAATGAAAGAAGTTCAAGTGGTTTGAAACGTAACAGGTCTACCGTAATAATATTGTAACGTGCAGCGATCTGAACACGCTGGCTGATGCTTAGAGAGAGACTCTACCATATCACTAGAAAAACTACCTCACTAGCGAGGCCGTAGAAAATCCCTACATAGTGTCTGCTACACTTCCCCTGCTCAGAGAGGCTTCGTCCCAAAGCTTAGCATGGGTCTTCTCTGATTTTTAACGCCTCTTTAGCAAAAGCATCTGTCGTTCACGACAACCACCGTCGCCCCAGGACGAAACCACGTGCGTATAAGGACAAACAGTCCCAGAGCTCCAAATATACTCTACCTGAAGCAAGCCACTGGACAGCCAAACACCCGAGTCACTACACGGTCACCATTTTGTAACGTGCAGCGGTTTGAACACGCTCACCTTTGCTTAATTAAGAGAAATCACTATAAAGTTATCTCAAGAACGAGGCAGAAGTTTCCTATATTCTGTTCAACAAATCGACATTGCATATATTTAACGATTCCGTGCTTCCGTGCAATACTCGGGTTTAAATGTCCAAGTCAGCCGTTGACCGTGAAAGTCAGTCTTTCTCGCAAAAGTCCAATACACTCTGTAGTCACACAGTACGCCAAATGAATGACTCACGAATCATGAATCCTTAATCAACATGCTTCGTAAGAGACAAAAATTTGATCATAAACATTCTCACATTTCAGAAAACTTACAATCATTGGTTTTCCATTGACAATGTATTTTGTTACTTTTCAATATTCACATAGCAATATTCGATTATCACCTGCAATTGCTGTTTATGTCTCTCAACGGATTTGCGCCACCAGATAACTAAAATATTGTTGAGTGTGGCGGAAAACAATGAATCAATCAATCGATATTCGAAAGCATATTTTGTGTATGAACAATTTTTAAACTGAAAGATGAATTAAAGACTAGACCTTTTGACATCATAGACAGTTGCTTCAACAAAATTGGAAGACAAAGATATTCATATCTAGTGATCAGTTATTCAAAAAATCACTCTGTTAACCACAACTCTTATTCCAAGCACAAGTACTCTAAAGTTGATATAAAATATGCTAGAGTTCCTCATTGATAATGTCTTCCTAATATTTGTAATCCTGAACGGTCAATATCGTGTAAGATCTAAGCTTAGATCTTTTCAATCCGCGCGTTGCATTGTGACGTCAAATGTTTTGAGTGTAACAGATGAACATCACAAATGCTGTATATCTTCAAACTCCCCGTCGAGGCCTCATTACGTCACCTTGGTATATGGTTTGTGAGCAAACGAACTCTGGCGGAAGTTTGGTATATCTTAAGCTTTCGCCGCGCAAGGGTAAGAACATTTTCAGCACGGAATTCCTTGAAAACATTGGATTGAAATTTCAATTTCTAAGTTGATTTTAACCACTGCGGTGGTCTAGAGGTAGAACGTTCGCCCCCGATGTGGAAGGTCGGGGTTCAAATCCCGGCCACGACAGATCTAAGTCGTTAAAGCAGGTAGTGAGTTCTATCTCAAAACGCTTGGCATTAGATGTGAATTACATGGGTCCTCGGAGATGGCCTTAAAAACGGATATCCTGTGTCACAGTAGGTGTGGCACGATAAAGAACCCTCACTGCTCAATGGCCGTAGCATTGGCCTAAATTTGAAGCCTTTCTCTGGTATTGGTCTAATAAACATTGAATTAAAGAAGAAAAACCCACAAACTACAACACAACCGCATTCATTTTAACAATTCACAGTCCGTGCTGAAAAATGTTTCCACTCGTGCGCGGCGGGATGGGGGAGTAACATGTGATAAAAAAAATCTCCCAGGTTTTGTGGTTTGATATGATTTATATTAAACTCATTGTGTGTTTTCGAATTTCTATCCCCTCGCCAAGGTTCGAAGAAAACCACACAACTCGTTGGATATAAACCATATCAAACCACAAACCATGGAAGATCCTAAATATATTTTATCTTCATTTGTCTTAATATGCACCTGGCACATGAACGTGTGTATATGCGCCGTCATATGCAATATACATGTAGTTTACACGCATTAATTGATCTGAAATTAAACTATTTAAAACATACAGTTTGCAGTTTTCTGTTCATTTATAGGTAATTTTCTTCTTCTTTTTTCAGCTGTCTCAGCTCAACATCTAAATCCCAAACCAGAATTCAATGGTAAGTTACATTTGATTGTGGTATTATTTCATAACGATGATAGCGGAGGTAGACCGAAATATATTGAATGTATTATCATTGGCCGGCACGAGCCGGCCCATAATTTGAGAAATCGCATGCGTTTCTGCGGGACAGTGTTACTGCTGAATTGTTCTAGTAAAGTAGGACGTCTTTTACTTATTTTGTTTTTGACAATGGCCTATCATCATATTTTTTTTTATTTCCAAGGTATGATATGTAAAATTTTAAATGTCAAGAAAAAATCGATAAGAACCTTTCGCATGTGCATTCTATAAAATAGAAGACAAGAAAATCAACGAACTGTTTGACAAGCGAAGTCACGCCATCCAGGCACGGGAACCACGTGAACATACACAGACATACATGTTACATGTCAAACGGGAGCATTATTTTATCGATTATCGTGAAAATTTGCCAAGAAACTAACCTCATTGAAATGAAAGAGGTGATCATGTATTGGAACTTTTAAGTACAAAAACATATTACTAAAATTGGTAAAGTATTGAACAGTGTTGAAGATAACGCTTTCACGATTCAAGAAAATTGGGTTTGGTAAGTAAACTTGTACTTTAAACACCCCCTTTCTTTGTGAAATCAGACAGTGGTATACTAAGTGAACACATATTTATTTACAGATATGCATGGGCTATATTTTTGCACGGTCCTAAGCTTCACATAAAATAACAGGGTATATAAAAGCGTACAGTGCCAAACTATTTATCCTGCTGAATTTTAACAGGTTGTAAAATATGTATTAGATCTATATAATTTTGAATGCTTTTCAAATGATTCCAAAACAATACTGTGATTTTCTTTAATTTTCATATAAAACTTCACTCTTCTCAATTTACTGGAACAAAGAAAAAATATCTAAATTTTATATTGGTTTTGTAGGATAATTGTATCAAATTTTAATATCACATAACGTTATCTCTAAATTTAAAGTTAGTGTCTAAATATGTTTGCTTAGTATTATAGTATACTACCGGTAAAATTGCTATACAGAACACACTTTGAACGAAAGTTTCATACACAACAACGTCCACAGGTCTCATCACTGTTTTCATATTCTTATCAATACAGTGAATACATGTATGATAATGTGACATATCAACAGAGGTAGATTCATTTCACATTCAACAGTTAATATTATTAATCTGTCTTCATTAGTCTATTTCATACAAATTACAGGTAGAATATTCGGTCCGATAAAAAAACCACAAAAAGAAAACGCGGAACGGAATTAACCATTCTTTTCACTAATAGTTCGTTCATCACCGGATTTGACCAAAGTTTCTCTCATTTTTACCAGCCTTCCCGTTGTAATAATCAAAGGAATTCTTTGGAAAATCTTTCCTTGAAATATTTAGTTTTTACACTTCCCAAAATCTTTCCGGCCTATAAATTTGGTGCTTGGATTTATAATGTTTGAGGACTTTCTCTTATGTCACACATGGAGAGACAGTTTGTCCGAGAAGTGATCTACATGTTTCATCTTTCCTGACATGTAAATCAGGTAAAATCGGGAGTCAATGATTGTGTTGAAAAAATGTCTTTTGATCAAATGTTTAATCGATTATCAGCGTAAGATACTTACAATCACCAGACAATTAGAGATAAACGTATGCAAATACACCTTTCAAAAATAGTTACATTTGTACATTTAACAACACTTGCTACAAGTGGTTTTTTTCTTCTTCAAAAAACAACAATGAAATTGAAAACTAAATTCGTGTTTTATAAGTAAAATGAATAGAATTTACTGTATAGAATGTGCAATTTGATTTATACCCATGATTTCTCAATTTAGTAAAAGAAAAAAGTGAGGAAAATTTGTATTTGGGAGGGGTATATATTTCAACTTTTGAACATCATAGAAAATTTACAAGTCCCTTATCTTTTAGAAACTTTATATTTGTACATCTTACCAAGCTAAGCCAAAAATGATATATCATCCTTTGCATCCATGTTTTTATAAAGGGCCATTAATCAGCATACAACAGAATATATATATATATATATATATATATATATATATATATAAATGAAAGGGGTACGGGGGGTTGCAACTCTCCCTTTAGCTTAATACTTTTAACAAAAACAATTCTTTTTTATTGGTCATATTCAACACTAATTCCCATCTGGAGAAAAGTACAAACTTGGACCACAACCCCCTTTTGAAAGTTTTCTGGATCCGCCCCTGAATTACATGTAACATAATGGTATAACATATTCTTTGTTTATTGCACCTAAATTCACATATGGTATTGTGATGCTTTAGCTTTCCTGGGAAATACAATTATCACCGAGTTAGAAGAGCGAAGTGAATGTTGTACTTCGAGGATGGCTTTATCATCGTATAGACCAAGAAAATGTCGATAATTCTTTTATTATAGGATTAAATAACTTAAAACATCGAACCTGACTCTTAGAGACCAAGAAACTTGGTGGGTATTTTGTACATGTATACAGCTAGGCGTCAGATCTAGTCGAAAGTGAGTAGAGATGCGAGTTTTCATCAAGTCACCAAACATAATCAATCCTATTCATTTTGAATTTCAAAAATTTCTTTTTGACCCGACGTTGGAAAAGTCAAATGTTGCATTCACTTCTATATATATTGAATAGAACATTATGATAATGGAAATGAATCCGTGTTTGCCCAACTATCTATTTTGTATTGCTTGTAGGAGTTATGAGATTGATCACTGTTCATTATCTTCACCTTTCATCTTACAAAAATTTATCCAAGTGAATTAAGATGAAATGTATAGCTTTATAGAGATTTTTAAAAAAAAAAAAAAAAGAAGCTTTATAGAGTATTTATTCAGGTAAACGACAAAATGAATGAACTAAAATTACTGAGTATATGTATTGGATATGCAGTTCCAGCCACAATTGGTCGTAGTTTTAGATCCATAGGTTCACTAGTGGTAATGTATGTTTGATTTTGTTCTTCAATAGCGGTCTTGATGTGGTTCCTTTCGTGTGTTTTCGGAAGTCCATAGAAATCACTAATTTTCTTTTCAAACTTTGTTAAATAGTCATTTTTTTTAACAAGTGTCCGTGTTTTCGGCACATCTGTTTTAAATTCCTCAAAATATTTTTATCGGGATTTTGTGGTTGTTTTACATAAAAGTTCTTATCCTCTATATGTTGAAGCACGAGGGATTTGTAAAATGCTTTAAATGCTTTATCCATACAGACTATTGCTCCTCCTTTGTCCGCCTCTTTGAGGATAATCTCAGAGTCAATCTGTAATTTTTTAAGGGCTTTTTTCTGTATTAAATTCAAATTGATGGAATACAGTTGATACTTCGATTCCCTTTTTGGACATCAAAATGATAAAACATGAAACCAACATCCTAACTGACATATTTTACAATACAACGGATACACACCAATATTTGAATTTCAAATCATGTAATCCTACACACACTAAAAGGAATATCCCATACAATTTGGCCAGAAGGATTTGCACCATTGTTAAAGATGAAAATACTAAAGACCAAAGACTGACGGAATTGCGAATATTTCTTACTGCACAGAATTATCCGGAAACACTCATTCTTTCAGCCATAAATGAAGCAAAGAAAATTCCACGGGATATACTTAGAACAACAAGAAAAAACAAGACCATGATCCTTTCTAATACCATTTAAGACAACTTACAACCCAAAACATATAAATATCTTTCAGGAAACTAAGAAGAATTGTACAATAATTGAGCATAATTTAGAACTTCAGAACATTATTCCCAAATCTGACCTACTCCACAGCCAAATACAACCATCTAACATGAAGAAATTGATTTTTTTAAAAAGAGCCAAATTCAATTCAAAGCCTGAAAAATACGCAGTTTCTACATGTGGTGACTCGAGGTGTGGTACATGCCCCTTCCTAAAAACAGGACCTTCTATTACTTTTAAATGCGGAAAATATTTTAATGTAAATTATAACATGTCATGCAAGTCGAAAAACTTACTATACTGCATTATTTGCAACGATATGTGGCGAGTATATTGGATAAACTGGAACACAATTAACAGCCAGGATGCGTGTCCATCGCCAACAAATTAGTGATCCCAGTACAAGAAATACCCCATGCAGCGAACATTTTGACACCTGTGCTAGAGGCAACTACAACGTATTTCCATTTTATAAACTTGAAACAGAATCAACGTCCATGGGACTTGCTAAAGAAAATTATTCCATTAAACTGTTTTCTCCTAGACTAAACAAACTTTATTGAACACATATGAAAAAATTCTTATTGTTAAACCTTTTAATTCATCAACTTTTATTATGTAAAATGTCATGCTTATTTTGTCCAAGTCACCTTTCCCGAACTTTTGTATTATGACGTTATGTACATGAAACGTACATCTATTCCCTCCTCGCAAAGACTATTATGACAAATTGAGATCGGGTTTCGGATGTATCATAACCTGATAGAGGCTAAATATAAAGCTTAAGTCAACCGGACCATAGGGGCTTCTTATCCATTATGTTCTCAATCTATATATAAATATGTAACAAGGGAAGACACAAAAATAGGACACCGGTTGTAAACAAAGCTAAAAATCACCTTAGTTCCAAGAAACAAATCGAATCCCCTTATCCAAAAGGCGTTAAACATCTCCTAAAACAAGTCCAACGGAGTCCAATCCTCTCATATTTGATTTAATGGGTTTTATAGACGAAAATAATCCAAGCTGTCTGCATTGTCGTCAATCGCGCATAGAAAAAGATAACTCTCGCAATGAAACCTTACTTCAGGCTCTCGGAAACTATTGGGAGTGTTGTACACTTAAGCGATAAATGCAAATTATTCCCGCTAAACTTCAAAGCAATGGAAAAACAAGCAAATACAGTTCTGCTCGCAGAAGCTTCTAACAGGCTTGCCCGGGACAGGAAAGAGTCACACAATCGGTATTATTGTCGACAACCTTTCGAAGACCAAAAGGGTGACATTAACAAGTACTACAGGTCTTTCTGAATCCTTGCTGCGGTCAGATTCAGAGGCCAAGCAAACACCAACAAGGTCAGTAATGCTTTATCCTAAAGTTTATCTATTGGAATGTGTTAATTATAGGAGTATAAAATGGGATCCAAATTAATGAAAGACCTAGAAACTACTTCTAAGTAGTGATAATACCACAGTTTTGAAAATTTTGTAGAAGAAATGTTGTTTTGATTAAAATTCTGTTTTCAAATAGATATTCGACCACGATATATATATTCTGTGGATTGAAAGACGGTCGTTGCCAAAATGCAGAACTTTTGGATTTGCTTCAAACCTCTGAGAGTTTTGAAACATTCAAAGTTAATATCCTTAGGCGTGATGTCCTGGTGATAGGTAAGTAAACCATTAAGACAGTAATGAATCAATTCTGTAAAACATGTTCAATGCACAAGAGCTTCTTATCCATTTTGTTCTCAATCTATATATATGCAAGGTGCAAATATATATATTTATATATGGATTGAGAACAAAATGGATTAGAAGACCCTGTGTTCAGTGTTTCCATTGATCAATAATGAAAAAAATTGTTTTAGATGAAGTTTCAATGTTAAATGAAAGACTGTTTGAGCAGGTGGAATATGTCTTTCGGCACCTGAAAGATATCACAAAGCCATTTGGAGGTTATCAGGTCTATCTCAAAATGCATACAAGAGAGAAAAATTTAGTAAATAGCTTAAGTTTTCACAATATCCTTATAGCAAATTGTGTTGATAGCATCAATGTAGTCATTACACGCAGATTTTTTGTTTTACAATTATTATTAATCAGAAATTTGTAGTGGTTAAGTATATCAATTTTTATAGAGTGGTTTGTAGTATTATTTGAAAATTATCATTTACATTTTGATTTTTTCCTTTCAGGTCATTTTGAGTGGAGACTTCTTTCATTTTCCACCAGTACCGAACTCAAAGTATGACGACCCTGGCAGTAGTAACGTGGAAAGTCAACTTCTGAAGTTCTTTCACCATGTCAATTTGAACCATGTTTATAGACAGAAAGAAGTTGACTTGGTACAGGCTATCCATGGAATTGCCAGGTTTTACTATTAATTGCTTTTACTATGTTTCCCTTCTTCCAGGGGGAGACATATTGTTCTCGTACTTTCTGTCTGTCACAAGATCGTCCGAACACTTCTACTATGCAATAAACTTGAAAATTTGTGCAATGCTTCATTACCATTTTTAGATGTGCATATTGTTGGGACATGAGGATCCAATTATTTTCAAATAGTCAAATTATTGTGGATCTAAGAGGGATGGTGTATGTTAAATAGATTGTGAACATTTCTATGGTTTATCCAGTAGATTGGAAATTCATTGCCATTTGCAGATGTGCATATTGCCACCAAAGGATCCAATTGTTATCCTTAACGTTATAGTGTATTTAAGTGTGGTGGAGGGTGTAAAATAGCTTGTGATCACTCCTCCTATATATGGCTTATCGGATAGTCTTGAAATGTTTTACAATACTTCATTATCATTAATTTCAATTATGTTCACATTGTTCTGACCCAGGGATCTAATATTTGTCTACCATTTCTAGTGGATCAAGGTCTTAGGAGGAGTGTTTTATAACTCTTTTCATGTACAAAGGTATATTCTCTTCCCTAGTGATACTAACAATCATTATTTTGTATCACATACAATAATGACATTGTTCACATATATGTTGAATTCCTCAATGCATAAAGTTCATTTCATATTGTCTTTGCTCTTGTTCATGCTTTCTCCTCCATACTATGCAGTACACTTCCAATTTGGAGAGCTGGGGAGACATTTGTTTTAAACAAAAACGAATTACATTTTTATCAGAAAGCATGGATTTATTTGCATACCATAAGAGATATAATTTTCTGTAAATCTACCAACACAATGTCTTTTGTATAAAACAAACAAGAAATTTTTATCTGTAAATTACTTATATATCAAATGTCCATTTCTAGAGGCCAACTTACCCATGAATCAGAAGCATTTCTTATGCGAATGAAGAGACCACTCCCTCCCGGTGAAAATCCGTTGAAGATAATGGCCAGAAGAGAAGATGTCTATTTGTGGAATTCGAAGTGTCTTCGAGAAATGGATGGTAAACAATATGTTTAATTTGTTTTTACCACATGATAGTATTATTCTTAGAAGGGGGACAAATTTTTGTTTACTAGCATTCTGTGTATTATCAACAATATCTGTAAGGGGTACTGTCTTCTCCTTCTTTTGTATTTTCGTTGGGACATCAAAATTGAAAGGATCGGCTGATGGTATGCCTGTATTGGATTTCCTTCCCCTGGACACGGAAGACTGTCCCAAAACGACACTGTTCATTGTAGCCTGGTATACTGCATATATGGGATTCGTGGTGTTCCCATTGTGTAACCCTCTTACTTAGCAGAAATTGTTTTCAATTATATCAGTTAAAACGGGAGGGGAACATTCCAGATCCTGGACAATCCCTAAGATGTTGTTTTGTAATCTCTGTAAAGGTTGAAATTAATATGTCTATGTCATATAAACATTTGTAACTTGGCTTCATCTTGCTTTCCTTTGACATATCACCTTCTTCCTGCCAAGATCTAAACCAGTCTCTGACAGAAATTAATGTGAACATGCGTTTATCATAAATGCTTATGATTGGATCTTTGTTCCTAATTGTTGATATTCTTTCATCAAATGCAGCATATCTTCGTTCATGACTTCTTCAGCCAAGTGATTTCGCTTTTTCTTAGCTGAATCTGGGTGCATATGAGACATGCTCAACTTGTAATGAACTCTTCTGTTCATCCCAATTGGCTGCAGCAATCCACTGACTCCTTGTAATAATGTCTTACCCTTTCTTAAACCACTACTTAGAATTGCATTCCTCAACTTAATACAGTGTGAGAAATCTTGAGCATGTGCTAATTTTTGTGTTGGATTTACAACATTCAGACTGCGGAAATTGTTGTCTCTTGCATCGTTATCATCTTTGATAAACTCCCTGATCTGTGCTCCCTCATCTTGAAGTATGTATGTTACCTTGAATCGCCTACTTAATTCAGATATTAAATCATATGTAATAGAATATATCTCGGCTGCTGAAATTCCATTTGTGGGATAATGAGCGACTGGAAATCGAAAACCGGTTAAACCTAGGAAGGATACTTTGAAGACCTCTATGGCTAATTCATTTTCAATGGACTTGGACTTTGTTAATCTAATGTTGTTGTCTTTCTCCCCTGTGTCTATCCAACCAATAAGTTGTGTTTGTTTTCCTTTACAATTCATCACTAAGTCTTGTTGTATTTGTGACTCATTGTGGATTAATCCTCCATGATATCCTGACTGAAGAATATTCAGTTTCTTAGCGGTATTCGCCATCCATCTGAGTACGTCAGCATTTATCCCCAGTTTCCTGGCTAACAACACTTTTGTACCTCTGTAGTTGTCTGCAAGAGGGCAATATCAAGATGCCACTGTTTTTCAAATCCTCATAAGACTGTGGACTCCTTGACCACAAGTTCAGTTTAATTATGTCCTGGTCCCACCTTCGTTGTCTCTGATCAGAAACATTCAATGCTTCAAACTGTGCCATAAGTAGTGTTTTCTTTGAAGGTGGTGCAGTTGGAAGAATGTTTTCTAATATTGATTTAAAATCATCTCTGTTGCTCACTTCAGCCTTGGTGTTTTCCTCATTAGAAAAATCCCTGAAATTTCTCTGACAAGATTCACGAGAGGTTAGAGTACATAACCACCCAAGGACACCAATACAGGATCTAGATCTTATCCTAGCTTCTGATACATCTTCAAAGCGTATGTGTTGAGGTATTGCTTTTTTCGTGTTACCAGTATTTAAACTGATGCCAGTGCACAATTTCAACCTTTCTATCATTGTCAAAATAGCTTTAAAATGATTCACAGATTAAGCATGACCGTCATTTTTCATTCCTATAGCATCTAAATCCACATCTTTCCGAAAAATGGTCAGTTTGAAGGTGTGATTCTTGAAGTATATCGCTACATCCTTTGTAACCTTATATCCATTTATTAATGTATCTGTGAAAATCACTAAATTCATAATGTCACAATGTTTGTTCATTACATGAATTGAAGGGGAAAGGAAATTTTCAATGTTGAGTGGATTATCTACATGTATCTGTGATTGTGCATTGTTGACGTCTCTCAATTTGACTCCCGTATATACTGTACATGGTCTGCTTATGCCATCATTATGCACTCTGCGACTTCGAAATACCTTTATATTTGGAAACAAGGTTGGAAGTACCTTTCCAACACTGTGGGCATTTATACAGCCGTGTACATTGCCAGTAAATTCCATTACAAATTCTTCATACCTGTCCATAATGTCTTTGGTAAACACTTTTCCATCTTCCTCTACTGCTAAATTTCGTGCAAACCTTCATATATTAATACCATAGGATAATATTTAAAATAATTGTTTCAAATTGTCTGATCACTTTTTGTCTGGCGTCTGTCCATCTGTCTGTCCGTAACTTTTTAATATTTTTTACTTTTTCTCCAGAACTACAGAGCTAATTTCGGTCACACTTGCCACCAAGCATGCTTGGGTAAAGAGGATTCAAGTTTGTTCCGTGATGTTTGACCTTGAAGTTTCACCTAAATTTTAAAACTTTCATGTAAAGTTTTACCTTCTCATAACTATTTAATATTGAATGATACATTCATATGTATTCTTTGTAAAAAGGCCTTTGGATTTTGATACCAAAGATTTTGATATTGTGTTGTATCCTTCATCTTGGATTTTGACTGACTTTTAAGAATTGTGAACTTGAGCAATATCCTTTGAACTGTTTGAGGTTTGGATTTCATGTGTTGTATATAGATTCCTTATGAAAAAACCTTACATTTCACACCTGATTTTCTTTTACCTTGTGACTTTGCATCATGTTTTGTCGTGACCCTATGGGACTAATTTTTTCATGAGAATAAATATTGCAAAAAATCTCAGTACCTGAACAACAGCAGACCTAAGGTGATTCATGTGAGCGATGTGGCCAATGGGTCTCTTGTATATGAGAATATGTTCATTATTTTTTCATGTCAATGAAATTATGCATTTGTTAGCTAACAATAGATATAACGAGTAATTATGAATATTTTTCATTTACAGGAGAAGAGAAAATATACAATAGTGAGGATGAGGGGATATAGTTGGAATCAAAACAGAGAGTTGTCCCAATTATGTTAATAGCCAATATAAGTGACACTTTAGTCAATGTTCTACAAGATTTGTTTCAGAAATGATGGACGGTTACGTGAAAGTTAAGTTCAATGCTATTGGCGAAGTGAGCATCAGGCCATTCTCATTCTCCAAATTTGATCCAAATTTGAAATATGATGTTGGCTGCCGGAAGCAAATTCCCCTTCAACTTTCATTTGCCATCACCATACACCAGTTTCAGGGAATGACATTAAACCGCCTGAAAATTGACTGCAAGGGCATGTTCGAATACGGACAACTTGTTGTTGCTGTGAGCAGGTCAGTAAACAAAAAAGGATTAAGAGTGTTGAATTTTTCACGAAGAATTATTTTGAATACACCAGCCTGTAAAGCAAACTTATACAGTGAAGGACTGAACAATATTCAGGCAAGTGACTTGTCATGCTGCAATGAATCTGATTATTCTAATATAACTGAACATTACCAGAAGTTGATGTCGAGTAAACGTGACGACACCAGTGATGATGATAATGATGTTCATGATGATGACTATGACAATGATGAGTTAATGATACAATTGGTAGAATCTATTGAAAATAAGCATATACAAAACCCCATGGAAACTGAATTGGAACATCATCTACCACCCCATATAAATGTTCAAAACATCTTGCACACTCTCAAACATGATGTTCAACAGACAGACATCCAACAGCAGGAAAATGAAACATTAGACTGGATGATGGCTGATCAGAACTGTGTAGAACAATTCATGAGTTATTTGTGGAATAGGCTTAAAAAGGCATTTTGTGACATTATTCAATCATTAGAGGTTGTGAACAATAAAACAGTGAATGGCTTTTATAAAAAGTTTCAGGAAATCGCCACATCTGAAGCATACAGAGAAATTGTCCACAAAAACCTTGTTTCCAAGTGTAATGAACCTTTCAAATGTTCACTACAATGTTGCATTTAAGCTTGCCACTTTCATAAAGAAATAAGTAATCCAAGAGCATGCAAAGTCAATAAAAGATGATGGAAATCTAAAACTTCCCAATACATCTCAAAATTAATTCTCGGAACGTGTGGCAGGAAAAGGTAAGATTGGGTATCTAGGTGGCTGGTGCCTGTCTTCTTTATGACGCCGTAGAATGACGAGAATTATGACAAATGCATATAATGTCAAGAAAGACGCATTGGTGAATGCATTAACTTTGGAGAAAGATCTACTAGACCATGTTATTGCTGTCTCAGAGATAAATATCCTAGAGAGTTCCGTGTT
Source organism: Ostrea edulis (assembly GCF_947568905.1). Taxonomy (NCBI): domain Eukaryota; kingdom Metazoa; phylum Mollusca; class Bivalvia; order Ostreida; family Ostreidae; genus Ostrea; species Ostrea edulis. Next base: position 42,621,786 of record NC_079165.1, read on the forward strand.
TGTAGAAACACTTCATGAAACTGCTAGGAAACACAATGCTCCTAAAGGATTAACACATATCACAGATGATGCAGTCAACTTCTTCTTGTGTTTAGAACAGGAATTGCAGAAATACAAACTGAGGGAAATATTGCTATTCAAGGCAAAAATATTGGAACATTCCTCTCACAAAACATTGATGCTTTCAGAAAATTTAATTGCTCAATGGAGAAAATTTTTCCATACATATGAGTCCACTGCTATAAAAACAGAAATAACAAAGCACCTTAACATTATGTTAGAGGATGTTATTCTGAAATACCTCAAGATGAGTGTAGCCCAACTTAGGAAAGATTTTCTACAGCAACAAAAGGTAAAAAAAAACCTGAAGCTACTAGAAAACAAATAAAGATGCGTACACAACGACAAACGAAAGGGTTTTTTGATTTTACAACAATAGAGAGAGAGTGACGACTCTCCTAATAGAGAGTCTGAGCTTCTGTCTGATAAAACATTCTTACAAAAATTCAAAAAAGAAGAACTGAACAGACTTTGTGAATGTTATAAGTTTAATCCTTATCAGTCAAAGAAAAAAATTGTCATTGACTTGGGTGACTACATTTTAAGTGCAGAGGGGATGAATTTTGCAAAGCACTCCAATGTATCAACACAAGGATCAGAAGACAATCCAAACACATGTAGTAGACCAAAGAGAAAATGTCAGGATGTAAGAAGAGAAATTGTAGCCTCGGGGACCAAGAAGAAGGAAACTAGAGAGAAAGGGACATCATCAAAGAAACAAAAACAGATAAAGTGGCCCTGCAGTGCTTGTGGTGGAGAAGCTATTGAGTACTCTGTTGGGTGTGATAATTGTGAGAAATGGTTTCACGCTGCATGTTTGAATATTGATATTGGTGACTTGGATAGCCTCCTAGAGGTTTGGTTTTGCAGAACTTGTTGTTCAAAAAGTTGAAGAGAAAATGTGTTTGGCTACTTATTTATCACCGAAATGGTATGTCATCTTCACACAGTGAGAAAACTTTTTGTTCACGGTTACCTGACTTGCCTGTCTAACCAATTTTTCTCTCTGCTAACCCAGAAGTATTTAATTTGTCAAACTTAATCCGATCAAATAAACATTAAGAAACTGTTTTGTGACATTTAAATCAAGATTTCAATTATAGTGTATATCATATATACATGTTGAAACAAAAAGACAAACTTTTACATATAAATTTAAGTCAGGTTTCTTTTCACTTAGAACACATGAGGTGTCGACTCTTTTAAACAAAATATTTTCAAAATTAAAAAAAAGCATCTTACTGGCCACTGACCATATCTTGTTGTACCAAAAATTTTGATAGTACAACTAAAAACTTTTTTTTTATTTGGCCTAATATGATAAACTAAAAAGCATTCAGGAATCAATAGTGCATTTTTATGATACTGTGTTATGTAATTATTTTATTTGGTCACAGTTGTATATTGTATTTTGATGGTTGACCAGGTAATGGTGTAGTTTTGCTATTCATTTTCTAACTAATTCACTTTTTTCTATTTCATTATCATATCTCAGAATCTATTGCTAAACTAATTAATTTGTGAATTATTGTAATTGTAATTAAAAGATTTTTATAGCGCCCTATCAACATCAACAGTTGTTCTCTAAAGCGCTTTACAAATGTGAAAGAAAAACTAATAAAATCGATGTGCACGTACATGTGAATAAAATATTCATACATGTAGTGTCACAATTAAAATGCTTAATTTTTATTAATAATATATAGCGCCTAATGTAATGATATAACTGCCCTAATAACATATAAAACAATCCTTAGGAATAATTAAATACATAGAAAGGACATATGTATAATAACAAACTACAGCTCAAATAGCAACTGAATGTTGGGTGTTTTTTTATTGAAATTTATTGATTGAAATCCAATAGCAATCACTTATAAAAGCAAAACTTTAAATTTTCTACTATTATAATAGCTATTGATGTTGTCAATCTACTGGAAGTTTGCACTTATCATGCTTATTTTATTTTTTATTTTTGATGATTAGAATTTTAAAAATTAATTCTAATGTATTCATCATTCTTTTGAATTTACATTGTAATACGCTCCACCAACCCCCTCTCTTCCCTTCTAAATTGTCCAGTTCTAAAATACGTAGCGATTAAAATTTTGTATTTCCTGCATTTAAAATCAGACTGAAATAAAATATTACCTACCAAAGAAAAAAGTCCCCTTTACCGTCATTTGTGCCAAAGAATTTTTTTTGGAATTTTTCATTCTGTATGCAAACACTCCCGAGAATTTCCGAAAGCCGGAAGTAAGGTTTCATTGCGAGAGTTATCTTTTCCTGTGCGCGATTGACGACAATGCAGACAGCTTGGATTATTTTCGTTTATAAAACTCATTAAATCCAATATGAAAGGATTGGACTCCGTTAGACTTGTTTTAGGAGATGTTTAACGCCTTTTGGATTGGGGGGATTCGATTTGTTCCTTGGAACTAAGGTGATTTTTAGCTTTGTCTTCCCTTGTTAGATATTTATATATAGATTAAGGACATAATGGATAAGAAGCCCCTGTGACCGGGCTTTATCGGAGGGCATTACGATAGCATCCGAGGGTAGTTCGGGTGCTCAGTAGTATAAAAAGGGCGTTCTGTCGAAAGATCGCACTTCATTTTCGGAGCTCGGCAGCAGAAGAAGAGACGTTACAGCAATATTTAGTACGGTGTGTATTAAAGTAATTCAGTATACGGTGGCGAGTACACTGGTCTAGAGATAATAATAAAGTAGTTCCTCTATTATTGCCTTTTTGTTGTCGAGATTTGTACATAATAGACAAGTGGATACAGACTAGTGTAGTCCCAGCCTTGTTTACCCAAACTTTATAGGTTCCGATGCGATGTGTGATTAGGATAGGTAATCCTGAATACTATTTGTATATATTGGCTCTTTATCTTTTTAGTTAATTATTTTGACCATGCAAGGTGAAAATAACGAACAGTGATCAATCTCATAACTCCTATAAGCAATACAAAATAGATAGTTGGGCAAACACGGACCCCTGGACACACCAGAGGTGGGATCAGGTTCCTAAGAGGAGTAAGCATCCCCTGTTGACTGGTCACACCCGCCGTGAGCCCTATATCCTGATCAGGTAAACGGAGTTATCCGCAGTCAAAATCAGTGTGCCAAGAACGGCTTAACAATCGGTATGAAACACGTCAGACAGCATTTGACCCAATGCGAGGTTGTATTGACGAACTAGATCGTTATAACGACCATAGAATTTGCAAAATGCTCACTTCAATCGAGACTGTTGAAATCCCTGTATCATCAACTTGTTTGTCAGTAGCTTACCTCGATTTAAAAACTGACTATACCCAGAACAACCTCTAACATATCGAATGAGTTGAGATATATAAATACCATATACAGGTGATAATGGAATATTGCTACACAAATATGCGAAGTTGACGATGGAGAAGCTGAAATCATCCCGTTTGTCATACAGTTGAGTTGTCAGTTTACTCTTTGTATTTGGATTATATGGATTATAAATAAATAAGTTCTTAACAACACCCGATACCTCAACGTGTCGGATCCACAACATGGATACAAGGTCAAATACAAAAAATTTTTCAAAGCGCTAAAATGATCAACGTCACGAACAACCAGATTGTCCAATTTTCGGGAAGACCCGTCCCTTCTTCAGGACAAACGAAAAGAATTACATAATATGGCCAATATCAACAGAGAATAATAACAAAAACTACATATAAATACATCTAGCACTACAACTACACTAATCTACAAACGTATCCAAAAATCATCGGATCAGCTCTTTGGACGAATAAGGCATGTCTTGATTCGCTCCACTTTTAACACTGATTGGCAAGCCTAAAGACCAAAAACATGTAGTCTGTGTTGTAAATACGTTTATAGATTAGTGTAGTTGTAGTGCTAGATGTATAAAATGTACAAAGTACACTTTTTGACGTGTTTTTGTTTTAAACATAATATGAATATTGGGGGCCCTTTAGAATAGTCTACCACAAAGGGAACACGGTTACCCTGCTTCGTCTTTTTATGTACTTTAGGAGATTTGATCGGTCGAGTGTATCTACATTCTTGAGTTCTTTTTCTATATCACTATCTAGATAACCGCGTTTTATTTAATTTTTCTTTCTTGTTTTTTTTCCCTATTGTTGAATTTGATATTTTTCTTGTGTGTAACAAATTCCTAGCGCACGGAGCCCAAGTCCAAAGGGGATAGATTTTTTTGTAAATTTGGGGTGGCTAGATGTTTTATTAAGGTACATATGATTATTGGTGGGTTTGCAGTATAAGTCAGTACAAAGGATTCTGCCTGTTATTGAGATTGTGACTGCAAGGAAATCGATTTTTGTTTCGATAGACATAAGTCAAGCTGAATGTTTTGGTGTATTTCATTCGCGGTTTTATGGAATTGTTTACGTTCTTCTGTACACGTCCAGATGCCAAAACTATCATCGATATAACGTACATAAAATAATGGTAGTTGCTTTGATTTTTTGGAAAAGAATTTGTTCCCATCCCCCCATGTAAACACAAGTGTAGTTTCGCCCAAGTTTTGAACCAATCGCAATCCCTTCAGTCTGCATGTAGTGTTTGTTATTGAAACCAAAATTATTGTCAAGAACAGCATCCAACATTTCTAATATACTTTCCACGTTCCTATGTATACTGGGATAAAGAGCTTTCACGTCCATACAAAATGAAATAGAGGAATCTGGTTATGGTTGCTTTATATTTGATTTTGTTTTTTTAAATCTGTAGTATCCTGGATTTAACTACCAAGGGGTCTACGTGTATTCGCATTCTCAAGTTGCGACTCAACGTACTCGGTTATCTTTTCTGTTGGGTGTTTTCGGCCATTTACTATACATGTATTTATGTAGTCTAAGCGAATTGTTATTTCTGTGTATTTTTGGGGTTAGCTTGGAGTTTTTCTAATTATGTTACTTCGGTGGGTAGTAGATAATGTCTTAATTCAGACGAAATGGATCCCTTTTTATACATTTCATTAAAAAAAAATTATTTTGTTGGTAATTTGTTTGCTTTTGTCGCACTCTACTTCACTGTAAGATGCGCTGTTAAGCATTTCATTATCTACTTGGTCAACGTATTTATCCGTATCCATAGCCACTATCCCAGATCCCTTGTCTGCAGGTCTTATTGCTATATTCTGGTCTGTCAGTAGTTCTTTCTTTGGCGCGTGTGATATTAGTAGAAAAATGTCGACTTGGACCTCTAATAACGTCTTATTTGACTTGTCTAATGTATTCATCAAGCCATATATCACTTCTTTCCTGCGGTGTCCAATTCTTTTTCAATTTATTATTTTTGAAATGTTCATCATTATTGAAAGAGGATTCATTCTCTGACTCATTATAAAAAAAAATCCCGCAGACGCATCCTACGTATCCATGTTTTTAAATCCATGAACAACTGAGTAAAATCAATAATTATTTTTCTTTGTGGGCAAAAATTTCAAACCTTTTCCTAACAAACTTAATTAATCATGTGTTAATTTCTTTGAAGACAGGTTGATTACTTTTTTTCTTTTGGTATATTTGATTTCATAGTTTCATTTGATAATTTATCCCTTCTGTCAAGAGCTTTTCGCGACTTAAATTGTACATGTATGATCACTAAGGCATACTCGCCATATGATGCGGCTCAGCTGTAGACCGTGCAGAGAGTTTCCTACTACTTTCGTGAGACAATCCATTAAATCGTAGCCTGTTAATCTATCACCATCAGAACACTGAATGTCCAAGTCTTTTAAATAAAGCGGTTTGATTGTACGTTCCTCTAATTGATCACCCAAGGTAACGTATATGTAGTGCTGAGAGATGAAGTGTTCACCAATATACAGGTAATAAACACGCACAAGAAACAGTGGTATTTCCTAAAGAAAAAACATTTACAAACTCCAAAAATATATAGACTCTCCTGTGTCATTTGATCCAGTTTTTAAGCTTCACAGTAGTCGAATTTTTTGTAAAATGGTAAAAAAAAAAAAACTACAACACTAGAGCTGGGGTAAAGCGTCAACCTTTTACTGTGTCAAGTGACTCATCCCTTGTACTTGATTGACACGTGTGAGCTAGATTTTTCTAGAGTTTGATGATTATCACGCAATACAAAGATGACGTAACGATTACATCAGTGAGTTCTTCGTTTGCATTAGCGGTAGTACGCTTGTAATGGATTTAGCGTTTTTCATTATGCCACCACAGCTCCTCTCTATCCGTTGATAAATTATATATATTACCACTAACAATGACTATTATAGAATATTTGATTTACACAAACACTATGAGTTATCATTCATTTTTGTATGGTTATGCACCAGTAGAATCAACAAAGTAAGCTACAGCGCTTTTGAAATATACACATCATTCAACATTGGAAGTGCATTCGGAGTGATCACCCTTTGCTCCATTAAAACTTGAATATTGATGTACATTTTTAAAACAAATTATGGACAGCCAGCATATTAATACCAATAGTGTTATAATTTACATGTTACATCATGTGTTTTATCTTATTTCATCCCGTGGGTTAGAATAGGTCCTCAGTATCCCCTTACTTGTCGTAACTTGAGGCGACTAAATGGGGCGGTCCTTCGGATGGGACCGCAAAAACCGAGGTCCCGTGTCACAGCAGGTGTGGCACGATAAAGATCCCTCCCTGTTCAATGGCCATAACCGCCGAGCATAGGCCTAAATTTTGCAGCCATTCACCGACAGTGGTGATGTCTCCATATGAGCGAAATATATTCAATCAATCAATCAATCTTATTTCATAAAAAGGAATCTCCCATCAGCGGATTAAATGAAATATATATATTTATCAACATGGAGTAAGGAATATCATCTTTTATACCAATACCATTGCGATTTGAAACCCTTTAATCATTGTCGTGACTATTGTTTATAATTCTGATGATGAATTTTCTATAATCAGATATAGAATCAAGGCTTTTAAACCACCCTGCCGATTACATTTTTTTTTCATCAAAACTGCTGAATAAAACCCTAGTAAAAAGATAAGAATGCAATCAATAATAGATCAACATTTTGTTTTAATGAAAACATTTTTCTTTTGTAGATACAATATCAACGTTTGTGAAGTTTGCATTAGCTATCAATAAGTCCTATGATAGTGAACTAGAAAACAAAAGCTCTGAAATTTATATAAATTATTCCACACAAGTCACAAAAACTGTAAGTACATTCTTTCTTTCTTTTTATTCTAACTTTTATCCGAGTTATTGAAAAGAAACGGTAGGTTCTAGAAAAGACATGACATGTCATGGACCTAAGGCCTCCTAAATGATATTCGAAGTTTTAAAAAAAATATATGAAAATTGTGTGCGCAACTGTATCTGATATATGCTAATGATCACTATATGTACATAGCCATTCTTCTGTCGGGGAGGGGGTCGGTTATCTCACTTTGGGAGAAGTATCGTGCCACAATTAGATTCTAGTCTTTTTGTTTTAATCATTTTATTGTAACATTTTTGTTTCTGTTTTTTAATCGAATTCTATATCATTATTTTTTACAATCTTATTTTACATTTTTGTTTCGATTTTTTCATTTTTGTTTTATCGGTATTGTATTTAAATTTTTATTCTTTTTACAATTTGAATTCTATACTTTTGTTTTAGCAATTGTATCCATTTTATTTTATTTTTTTACATATACATATTTTGCATCTGTTAAAATTCTTATTTTATATTTTTGTTTTAGCATTTTCATTTCAACAGTTTTGCTTCTGTTTTCATCTTTGCATTTTATCTTGGCATTTTGTCTCTATTCATATTTTTTTTTATTGTTAACCTACGGTATATGTTCATTTTCCGTTCGACAGAGGGCGATCAAATCACCCCTAAACTGTCACATAATATGGGTTCTGGGAAGACTGCTAAACTGCTGCGGCAGGCAGCACACGCCTTATCCAAACACCATTCGTGGGACACGTGGCTATAAGTCAGGGCAACACATTCAATATAATTTCATGCACCAGGCCAACGGAGAATAGAACGCTACCAACAGAGACATCAAAGGAGATATTTGCACCCTTGGTACAATGTAAAGAACTGACAAATCACAAGAGCACTTTTGCATATGTTACAACCTAATATTTTTGTGTGTATATTATTCCTTTTTATGTTCCCATAATTGATATAAGGGGCTCCCGCCTGTTTGTCTGTCCGAAATTTTAACGTTGGTCATAACTTTGAACGGTAAGTGATAGGGCCTCCATATTTCATAATTTATGTGTATTCCTTGTAGCAAAACCTTTCGTTTGGTTCCATAATTTAGACCTTGTGACCTTCATTTGTTCGCCCCTGTCAATCGTAAAATGACCATACGAGTTACCACTGCAAACTATTTTTGAGAAATATTTTTTTTTACAATAATATGTATTTTTAGAAACAACTTAAGAAATCAAAATATAAGAAACAAGAATAAAGATTATTAACAGAAACAAAAATGTTAAAATGAAATTGCTAAAGCAAAAATACTAAATTGTTAAAATAAAATTGTTAAAATTAATGACAATGATTCAATAAAATAAATTCAATTAACAACAATATTGAATGAAATTAAAAAATAAAAACAAAAATGTTAAAATTAGATTGTAAACACAAACATACAGAATTAGGAAATCAGTATGAATCATTCATAAGATTTTATTTATATTGTAGCTGACGACGAAATTTCAAAAGGCTACCAATATAAGTAATATTAATGTTACAATCAATGGTTTCAGGTGAGTAGCATTCCATGAAAATAATAAATTTTATAGGTATTTATGTAGTGTATAGATTTCAATGTGGTTTATGTCTGGTGAAAAGCTTTTTATTTAGAGAGAATATCGGGGAAAATTGTATTCTATAAAGATAAAAGCTTTCTGCACATGGAAAAAAATAATGAATTATGATTTAATGATATTTGAGATTTGATGTTATTCTCTCCGGTTGCTGAACATTATTGAAAAGGTAGGAAAACGTAATGTGTGACGTAAAGGAGAACATACAGTTGATGAAACAAGCATTCAGTTGATATACCGAAACAAGAGACACGTGTGCATTAACGTTATCTGAGTATCACACAACAACCACGAGTTTTACGTTTTTTGCGAAATGAATTCATGTAATAATCAACCTTTGATTCGAACTTTTGATATCTCCTCATCAAGAAGTTGAGATCCTAGATGTTTTTGTAACCAGTGAACTTTAGTGCAGCCAAATAACCGCAGTGTCTCTGTATTGACAGAGAGTATTGAACCAACACTTATCTAAGTATTTTAGTGCTAGCTAGTGACAACCAGGTCCACGGATGTCTTGACCAAGCGCTCATGTGTTTCCGAATTTAGTAGAATTCAATTTTAATATGGACTCAGCTTAGTTGATTGGCATCTAGGACTGGTCAAGAGCAATTTTATCAAAGTAACTTATGATGACCCACACCCTATAGCATTAGACCCATCAACAATATTTTCAGATGTTTTTCATTCCACAGTTTGCGTATAGACTTTTCTCTCCATTTCTTACCATAATAGTCAATGTGATTGATTCCTGTCCAGAAGTCAAGAGATTATGAAAAAAAATCATTGTCACTATATGAGCCTTAAGAACCAACCATAGTATCAGAACGCCAGATTCAGGGGCCATGGATTGTTACAATTTTGACAGAATCTTCTCTATGCATTATTACTACGAACACAGTTGTGTGATGTTTAGGAGTAACGAAGAATGTTTGATATAACTATTGCATTTTATCCATGTAAGTCATGAAGTTCTGCCTCAGTAAGAGAACACTTAACCCAGACACCATGCATTTCACAACTTAATTTAACATTATTCTCTCACACAACTTTGTTAGACGCCTACTTGCTTTTCATGACTATGTAAACAGCATGTTTCCTAATTCTCCCAGAAAATTGTATAACTATAGATTGTTTAATTTCGGCTCCACCCCCTCACCCCTAAGGGGCCACTAAATTCACAATTTGTGTTCCTTTAACCCATAGATGAAAATGTAAAGATAACGAACAAGTGATAAAAAGCTGAAGATCAATATCATAAATTCCTATAAAGAATACAAAATAAGAGTTTGGCAAACACGGACCCCTGGATATACCAGAGGTGGGATCAGGTGCCTAGCAGGAGTAAGCATCCCCTGTCGACCGGTCACACCCGCCGTGAACCCTAATCTTGACCAGGTATTATACACCAAATTAAGTAAAAATTGTCGTAGTAGCATTTGAGAAGATGTTCAAAATGTTAACAGATGTCGTGCCGAGGCACGACGGACTTTGTTTCCCGAGTATACTCATGCGAGAGAAAATACACATAACCAATTAATTTTCGAGTTCATAAAGATATGGTGTCCATTTCCACAATATGTTTTCTTTGTTTCCTCAATATTTCTCTAATATCAATTCAGCAATGGAAGTTTGATCGTCAATTATACAGTATTTGTGCCAAAAACACCTGGCAACCAAAAATATCTTGTTGAGCTTGATGGCAATCTTAAGAAGGCTGCATACAACTGGTTCAATAACACAGTACTTGGTGGACATGTCAACTATATGGAAACGAAACGGCTAAACCGTAATCAAAGTAAGTGTAGTATTTATGAATTAGTATTGGTAGAGGCTATATACTAATATACATATTGTGTCACAGATAAAGTTCATATTATATTAATAAATGTCGTCTTATATTCATTTCTAAGACACACGAATTCTGAAAGGAACGTTTAACAAATGGTTAACCTCTCTTGCGAATTCATTTCGAGATAGATATCCATATTTTCCCGCAGAACATGCCGTAGAAAACTTCTACACCTTTGTGTAATACCCTTTAATGTTCATCAACAGAAACGTGTTGCTCTGACCCCAACAGTACGACAGACAACATTACTTGTGTGAATTGTCACACCTTTTAAAATGGTTACTCCGACAGGTACCTGCAGAAAATTTCACAAAGGTGATGCGAAAACTAGTCTATTCTTATATTCAAAATATTTATACATGCTGTATTTGAAATTGTGTCTTTGGCAAGTTTTTTTTCCATGATAGATGTACGTAAGCAGTTTGTGATCATTTATTTAAACTTATACTCTGACTGATTATTTAAGATTACGATTTCTAATTCACCAAAACCTTTTGATATCTAATTATTATGTAACGATAATAATTCTCTTCGATAATTTGATAAAAAAAAATTGAAGGTTGTTAGCATCTTGTAACAAAGTCCATAATTCATATTTTGAAAATCCTGCAAGATGTATACACATGCACATGTAGGTGATATATTCATGTAATAGCATACATGTAGTATTACAACATCGCATGTCACTGAGGTCATGTGATTGATTCAGTTACAATTACTTTGAATCGATGTCCTCCCTTTCAACTGTCTCGACTACTTCAAACCAAACATGCGTTTACACGACCTCACTGTCGTTAAAAACTTTTATTTCACACAAATCAAGTTTTATACTACAATTCAAATTTACAATATGCACGTGTATTTACAGTTTTCATTTCAAATAACAAGCGATGTTACTGTCTTACGGCGTGAAGTATTACATTGTAATGCTTCTACAAAGAACGTGACACAGGTCTAGTAATAATGACAACAATCTTACAATATTTTGTACCTATCCATATATGTAGACGATAAAACTGAAGATAGGGAACAGTAAGCAATCTCGTCAATCCGATAAAGAAAACAAAATCGAGAACACGGAAAACATGAACCTCTGGAAGCGCCAGAGGTGGGATCAAGTGCTCGGAGAAGTAAGCATACCTTGTTGACCGGTTTCACCCACCATGGTACATTTATTTTGATCAAGTAAACGGATCAATCCATAGTCAAACTCGGTATGTAGAGAAAACCGAACATTTGAAACACATCAGACAGCATTAGACCTATATAACCACAGCCAATTATATCGATTGGGTTCGAATCTACTATTAAATAGTATTGTATCCAGTTTAACGTCCCTATCGAGAATTTTTCACTCATATCGAGACGTCACTTTTAGAGAGTAAAGATATAGAACTCTAACTATAGGGTTCCCAAGTTTTTCGATGTAAAAACAATAAACCAAAGGTATAGAATTCTCTTCTTTAATCATACACAATCAACCTACATTACCACCAAAGCTCATCCCGAAATTCTGTATACCTCCCAAGATATGCAGAAATAAATGCGGAAAAATGTCTATTAATTTTTGGTCGAATTTTAGCTGGACCCTGGCACTATACGATTAAACATAATGTTTGAGCATTGCAACAACCTATTACATAGAATGTGCAGCATTAGAAGTCTTTTCTAAATTGAATTTCTTGCCCCAATTCATAAACTGAAATCCGTAATAGCTCCAAGTGACTGAAATTTGTAAAGCCGTCTGTACTTTCACTTATCACAGCCATTCTGACCGTGCCACTAACCACCCAAATTAACATCATTATTATAAATCGTCAAACACCTGTCATAATGTGGTTTGGATAAAATAGAAATAATTATAAGACATTTGTATCTTTATAAAGACTTGTTATTAGCATAATTTATGTACTGTAATTTAAAATTAATATTGATAAAAATTAGAATTTTGATGTCTAAATCATTATGGGTCCTTTAATCCTTTTTGGGTAATTAGTTGCACCGATCAAAATTGCGTAGTATTTTCGCCAATAATTTCAAAATTTTATCTTTAACCCCCACTCTTTAAAGTTCCATTTCAAATTTTAAGACAATACTTTGAAAATTATGTAAAATTTTAGAAATTGACATTACTCCTAATATGTCCTTTTATACTCCAAAATTTGATATCATGAATTTTTTCGTATATCAAGTGCAAAAAAGTCATTATTTATTTTCATTGCTAGCTATTATATAGTATCAAATTTTTTTATCTGTAGTGTTAGAATACATAATTATGTATCTATTTTACGTAATGATTGATTTGTATGGCATATATTGTGTTGACACCAAAAAACAAATCAAGTTTAATTGAATAAATCTTGAGTCAAGTTTAGGGTATCGGAACTCGTACCCAAGAGAACTCGTACCCAGAAATTTGGGTACGAGTTCTCCAAGAGAAGTCGTACATGTACCCATCAATATCTGGGTACGAGTTCTTCTGGAGAAAAATTTTGTCATTTTACCAAATAGAAATGTGGGTACGAGTTCTCCTAGAGAAAAAATTTGTCAATTTTATCATAAAAATCTGGGTACAAGTTCTCCAGGAGAAAAAACTGTGTCATTCTTAGATATAGAAATCTGGGTACGAGTTCTTCTGAGGGAAAAAAAACTTAGTAATGAATTAAAATCTGGGTACGGGCTCTGAGAAAAAAAATGGATTCTCCTGGAGAAAAACTTTTCTATCATAAATCTGGGTAGGAGTTTTCCCGGAGAAAAACTGTAATTTTATCAAATATATTCTCCTGGAGAATGGAAATCTGGGTAAGAGTTCTCCTGAAGAAAAACTGTTTCATTATATACAGTGTAGTAATCGAAATTTTGATACGAGTTTATCTCATTAAGAATTGCACAATTTCAAGTATTGAATTCTGGGTACGATTTCTCCTTGTAAAAATCGAGGATTGCATATATTACGTATATAATTTACGATGAACATGCCTTTCAATTGAATATAAAAAAGTATACAATGATCTTACTTTTTTTAATTGCTGTTTGGCATGAGGCGATAATTAATATAATAATTGCAATTAAACACTAATTTTAAACCTCCGACAAAATATTTTATAGCGTACGTACTTCTATTTTCCGGTACGTGCACGTCGAGAATTCGTACCCAGATTTACATGATAAAATGACAAAGTTTTTCACCAGGAGAACTCGTACTCAGAGGAAATTTCCATTTGATAAACTGACAATTTTTTTTCTCCAGTAGAACTTGTACCCAGATTTTTATAATAAAATTGACAAAGTTTTTCTCTAGGAGAACTCGTACCCACATTTCTATTTGGTAAAATGACGAAGTTTTTCCCTTTATCTTCCCCGCTCGCGCTGGTAAGTAAGAAAGTTTCCCAGTTTACTTTCGGAAGGTCGATTGGTCTCTTCCTAGGTACATTGTGTATGGGTTATCTATCCCACCAATAAAAACTGGGCGCCACCATACATGTATAACTAAAAAATTATTGAATGTGGCGGAAAACATAATTCAATCAATCAATCAATCCCTTTATCTTGATAGTCTTAACGGTCAACAAGTAACCTCATTTTTCTTAATTTCTAGATTTTTGATAATTCTTTTAACATATTTATGCCCCACTTCAAATGTCGGTCGGTCGGTCTGTCTGTAGACCACATGTTGTCCGCTCAATATCTTGAGAACCATTCACTTGATGATAATGATATTTCATATGTGAGTTTGTTATGAATAAAAGAGGACCCTTATTGTTTTTCAGGTCAAAAGGTTAAAGGTCAATCTTATCTGGATAGGAAGACCCTGTCCACTCAATATCTTGAGAACCATTTGCTTGATATCAAACTTGATACACTGGTACATCCCAAAAAGTAGATGACCCCTATTGATTTTGTGGTCACATAGTCAAGGGTCAAGAGTCAAACTGGACATAGGAATATACTGACTACTCAATGTCTTTAGAATCCTTTGCTTGACAGATATCAACCTTGGTACACTGGTACATCTTTAGAAAATAATCCCTCTTGATTTTGAGGTCACATGATGTAAGGTCAAAGGTTAAACTGGACTTAGGAATATACTGACCACTCAATGTCTAGAGAACCCTTTGCTTGACAGACATCAAACTTTGTACGCTGGTACATTCTCAGGAGAAAATAACCCCTCTTGATTTTGAGGTCACATGGTCAAAGGTCAAGGGATAAACTGGACATAGGAATATATTGTCCGCTCAATATCTTAAGAACCCTTCGTTTGACAGACACCACATTTGGTACACTGGTACATCTTTAGAAGAAGATGGCCCCCTATTGATTTTGAGGTCACATTTTTAAAGGTCAAGGGTAAAACTGGAAATAGGAATATACTGTCCGCTCAATATCTTGAGAACCATTTGCTTGACAGACATCAAACTTTGTACATTTTTACATCTTCAAGAGAATATGACCCCCATTGATTTTGAGGTCACATGGTCAAAAGTCAAGGATTAAACTGGACAGTGATATATTGTCTCCGATATTTTAAGAATTATTGCTTGGTTGACACCAAACTTGGTACACTGGCACAGCATAAGGAGTAGATGACCCCTATTGATTTTTAGGTCACATGGTCAATCCACACCTGACATAGGAAGATATTGTCTGCTCAATATTTTGAATTGGTGATACTACTATCAATTAAATAATGCATGTGCATAACCCTTTTCAATTTTGCACCATTGGGGCATATATGTTTTACAAACATCTCTTGTTACAGATTAATTTGTGACAATTACATGTAAATAATATAGTTCTTAAAAGTAATCATATTTGTCTTGATGTTATGTACATGTATTTGTTAGACACATGGTAAATGTTTGCAGAATTATATTACAGTTATCAAACGTAATTATCTTTAGATAAGTAATCCGCATATTATATATGCTAAACGGCATTCAATGTTTATTTTTCAATTTTTTAAAATTTCATTCTTTTAATTCAATTCTTTGATTATCCTAAAAAGATTCCATTCAAAATGAAAACTATAGAAATAAGAATGGACCATACCTCGTGTCACACAATGTAAAACTTATATGGTACCAATTTTGATGCACCAGATGCGCATTTCGACAAATAATGTCTCTTCAGTGATGCTCAACCGAAACGTTTGAAATCCGAAATAACTCTGAAGTTTTAGAGCTAAATATAGCCAAAAACAGCGTGCCAAAAAAAAAGTGGAGCCAAATTCGTCCAAGGATAAGAGCTATGCATGAGGGAGATAATCCTTAATTTTGAAATGAATTTCTAAATTTTATAACAGCAATTAAATATACATGTACATCCGTATTTTCAAGCTAGTAACGAAGTACTTAGCTACTGGGCTGTAGAGACCCTCGGGGACTAACAGTCCACCAGCAGAGGCCTCGACCCAGGGGTCATAATGTGATTTAAAAATATTTCAACAGTGTGATCCCTTGATGATAAATGAAAAGTGTAGATAACCAGTAGTGACTAATCTCATAAATCGTATGAAGAATATAAAATCAAAAGTAAACAGGAACCCTTGAACACACTAGCGGTGTGATCAAGAATCTTGTATACTACATTTATAATCGATCTGAGACTCATACAATATACATCCAAACACCCAAATATCAGTTCAGTATTTGCAAGCAAAGTGAAAACAATCCAAAAACTGACTTAATCAATTTTTTTTTAAAAATCCAACGGCCATAATATGAAAGTAAGTCTATGGAAACGAGTCTTGAATGAAAATCTTGGTATGTAAATATTCAATAAACAATTACATTAAATGGAAAAATGAAATACTCGTCTCTAGTGATCAATCATTCAAAAATTACTTTGTTAAACACCACTTTGCGCACAAGTACTCTGAGGGTTGTTCTTCATTGACGCTATCTTCGTAGTATTTAGATGATCAGGTCTTCCAACAGTTTGTTGGAATTCCCATGGGCACAAATTGGGCTCATTTGTTAGCTGACCTGCTTCTATATTCTTATGAGGCGGAATTTATTTAAAAGCTTCTACGTGAGAAGAAAAAATCTCTTACTGTGGCTTTCAACTTGATATCTAGATATTTCGACGACGTTTTATCTATTAGTATTAGCAATAATTATTTTCATTCATGTATCAATTCGATATATCCCAACTTGTTCGAAATAAAAGACAACAAAGAATCCTCCACATCTGCTTCGTACTTATTGATCATAAATTTTAGCAGCAAACTAACAACTCAACTTATGACAAACGGGGTGCCTTCAGCTTCTCCATCGTCAACTTCCTAATGTATCAATCTTCCATTATCACCCGTATGTGGTGTTATGCGATTCGATACTCAAGAACAAGTTCTGCGTATGATTAGTTTTCAATTCTATGCAGGCTACTGACTTACAAATTGATGTTACGGAGGTTTCATCAGTCTTGATTTAATTCAACATTTCGCAAATTCTATGATGGTTATAACGATCTAATTTGCCAGTACAACTTATTTTTGGTTAAATACTGTCTGACGTCTTTCATTCCAATTGTTAGGCCGTTATTTGCAGACAGATTTTGACTACGGATAACTCCGTTTACCTGATCAAGATATAGGGCTCACGGTGGGTGTGACCGGTTAACAGGATATGTTTACTTCTCCTAGACACCTGATCCACCTCTGGTATATCCAGGGGTCCATATTTGTCCGAATTCCTTATAGGATGTATGATATTGATCATTCTTCGTTATATTCACTTTTTCATCAAAGTTCGAAGATATCAATAGAAAAAGTCTTAACCCTGGGAGTTGCAGAGGACAATACTTGCTTAACTCTTAATTTTGTCGCTTAAATGTCCATGTCATATAATATATACTTCAATGTGCTACATGTAAGTTACAGTTGATGTTGATTCGCATAGGAAAGCGAAAACTAGAAACCGAAAACAACAGCAAAATAGTCCATTTCAAGGGGAGGGTTTTACTTGATTATTGTTTTTAAAAAATCACCCTGAAATTTGGATCATCTTCATTCACCTGTTTGCTGCATGTAAGTGAAAAGGAGACAGTGGAAGATTAGCCCTCTAAGGGGAACAACTATGTTAAAGTGTGGGTGGATCTAAATATTGGTATGAGATATATGTGGCACAGAGCTAAGCTGAACACTTTCGTCAATTAAAATCTCAAATGGAATTTGAATTGGATGCGATATTAACAAAGCTTAATAGATTTTTTGTATGTTTAAGGGACATTGCTGGAGTCGGTTTGCAATTGCCCAGGAAGTAAGCTGACATGCGTTGTTGTAGAAGGCAACCTCACATGCAAACAAAAATACGACGCGTTCACTCCATGTGGTGATAATGGGAAATGTCTAATCAACAAGCACACAAACAAATCTTATTGTCAGTAAGTCATCTAGATAACCTCATAATGAAAAACAGCTTACTTTACTTACTTAGTCCTCTTCATACTGGTCAGTGCATAAGGATTCCACAGCTGCTCGCCATCTGTCTCTGTCTTGTGCCTTTCTTTCCGCCTCTCCCATTGTTATTCCAATTGTTTTCATTTCTGCTTCTACAGTTCTTCTCCAAGTTCCTATAGGTCTTTCCCTTTTTCTCTGCCCTTGTGGTGTCCATCTAAAGCCTATTTTTGGATGTTTGTTGTTTTCCATTCTCAGGACATGCACTATCCACCTCCATTGTCGCCGTTTAATTTCTGTATTGATATCTCCAACCCCAGTTCTTTCCTCTACTTCTTTGTTTGAAATTATTTGTGGCCATTGTACTTTAAGAATTTTTCTGAGACATCTTCCTTCAAATCCTCTTAATTTTGATTCTATTAATTTGTTTGTCTTCCATGTTTCACTTCCATAGAGTAATACAGTTCTTACATTACTATTATATAGTTTGATCTTGGTTTCTTTTGCAATTCTTCTAGCTTTCCAGATGTTATCTAGCCTTTTAAATGCTGTTGCTGCCTTTCCTATCCTGATCTTAACTTCTGTTCCAATATCACCATCAGTATTCTAATTACATGTACATTCAAAATGCAGATTGATGTAGATTGCTTCACAGAAGTCAATGCTAAATGCATTTAGAATTTATTATATATTTCAGTTGCATATCGAATGGCACCACTGTGTACTATGGCGAAACCTGTGATAAAACGTTTCAACTTCAATCGACATCGACACCGGTGGTTACACCTACTGCAACTCATTCACAACCGACTTCGGATCCTATTTCCCTCAGTAAAATGACGATAATAGCAATAGCCGGTGGAGCAGGAGGCGGTTTATTACTGATCCTGATCATCACGATCGCATGTGTTTGCTACCGATCGCAAAATAGAAAAAGACATGGGTATTCTCTCTCTCTCTCTCTCTCTCTCTGTGTGTGTGTGTGTGTGTGTGTGTGTGTGTGTGTGTGTGTTTTAACATTGCACAAAATTTGAAGCTGACATTGTGAAGATAGATATAATATAATTTTATAAAGCTATACATGTACATGTATATACCAGAAAATAAAATAAGTGATCAGTAAATAGTGTGATGTTTGCAAAAAACTGTATTGTGATTTTATTCAAGTATGAATTTATAGACTTTAAAGAAATTCGGAAATGATGTAATAAAGAAATTCTATGCACCCATTGAAGTAAAATCTTGTGAATATGGAAGTAAATGAAGAAAATAAATGAAATTGATAAGTATATAATGTCGAAAAACGAACGTTAATATCTTGTATGATCACCTGAAGAATCAAAAACAGCTTTCCGTTGGCTGCTCATGTCCGTACAATGATCTTATGTGGTTTCTTTCCATAACCATGCGTTTTACATTGTGATCTAAAGTTCACCCGTCTCCGAAAAGACAGGGTACGCGGATGGAATTGCATTTACACAAGAGTACTATAAACAGTATCAGTGGATGCAGCTTGTCCTTTCAGTTGTCTTCTTTAGGTACTCGTGCACATGCCAAGTCCAATTTGTACAAGAAAAGTGTTGTTTATAATACTAAATTCCACCCTGATGTCTTCATTCAATTAAGAAACGATGAATGAACCGTTCCTAGCAAAAAGGGCCCTTAAGTATATTAGTGCTAAAGTGTGAACTATAGAGAACACCCCTCAAAATATTAGAGCAATGTTGGTTGTCGTTAAAATATTACAGTAAATCAAAGATGACAACCAACTCGTGATTGGTAATCATGACCTTTTTCTTTACAAGTATGCAAAAAATTACGTCACGGTTTTGGGTTGGGTTTTTTTTCATTATGTGTTCGATAAGATGAGGGTTTTTTTGGCTAGGAACGGCTCAAATAAGGATCTTCTCAATCAAATTCAAAATCGCAGCAAATAACTTACTGTAAACCAACTTTTATTCGCGACTACTTTATTTCGCGATTCACCTGTGGTAAACTGGTCGCGGCGAGTAATTTTCGCGATCAAGCCTATGAGAGACATGCAAGGACTGGTTCGCGACGATGAGGTTCTCGTGAATCTCGCAATTTTTTTTTTCGCACGCGAATGAAGTTGGTTTACAGTATTGCTTCATTATTTATAGAAAACTCGTATCTGAATAGCACTGGGTGTGGTTTGCCAATTTTGCACTGTGTTTTCATTTGAAGCATACATATAGGTCTCTGCGATTGTCCTAAATCAAAATCCATTACCCTGTAGATCGGCGGAACTAATGTCGATTTTTGCTCTTTATAAGTCTTTATCAAGCATCATAGAATTCTGAAACTGTTATGAGCATGAAGCATTAACCATATTCCGGGCGTCTTTAAGGAATACAATGCATCCCAATCTTCCTGACCGTGGTCTTTCACTTGAATGATTAAATCTGCAAGTACGTAATTCTTAGTTTTGTGAATAGTTTCCAGGAGTAATCATATGAATAGATACCACAGGCGAGCATATTACTACAGAGAATACACAATGGCATCCAAGCCTGGATTTTTTTTTAAATGTTTTGAATACGCATTCCGAACTCAAACCCACAATCTGTGCTCCCAAAAAGTTATGAATAAATTAGAGTGGAATATTGAGTATGGTTAGGAGAACTGGATACGAGTTTGAGTACGGACGTTTATAACTTCCAAGCCAAAGTACAATTCTTTTAGATTTTCAATCCGATACACAAGAAATAATGTTTCAGATGGTGCACGCGAATTTTGTTATAACGGGAAACGTTTTCAGAGTTTAATGTTCTATAATTTTATACATCATCATGATAATATATTTGTACATATTACAAAATGTCCTCATCCCTAACTGTTTATCCGACCTCAATGATTATTCTTGAACAACATCAATTGTACAATATGTTTATAGTGCCCGAACACTTTTTCATGGGGAAAGGGATGTCGGGTTTTGATATTTTACCATAATATCCTCAACGAAGGGCACCAGGACTTGTCCAATTACTGTATCTTACCTCCAGAGATATCAAAGGCTAAAATGTGTTGGGTAGTTATGGTGGCATACTTCTATCCCATAAAACGAAGTTATTTTTCTCTAGATTATATCGACCGACATACAAAACAATTATGCTGTCATTTTTGACATTATGCCAGCAGACATACAAGAAAAATGAAATAAAGAATTAATTTAAACTAACTTAAAATATATAGCATTAAAGATTTGTTATACTTGCGTTTAGATTTCACGGAATTTTAAATCTTGAATTTAAAAAAACGTCTCCTCTGTTGATAACAGTTTACAAACTTTCGTATTATACAGGTCCTTCTGTGATACTTCTTCCAAGTGTAACAGTGAAGTTATTCGAGATAACAAAAAGATGGAAAGAATACCGCTCGAAATTGAAAAAACAAAACCAATGCACATGAACAATAGAACAGAAACTGGAATGGGCTACCATTCGGAACCGCAACATGAGTCAGGTAAAATAAACCCCCTATTTCAAGACGACAGAGAAGAGATGCGTACCCGTTATCAACCCGAACCCCGGCTACAGGATCACGACAGATCGTCTCCTGGATCGATGAACCTCCAAACGTTTCCCGACAGACCCCGGGCCGAGTCCGTGGAAAGGTTCGGACAACCAACGAGATATGGTCCTTCCTACGCGTCCGAGGATCCCTACCGGCGACAGTTCCAAAATGGCCACCAAAGCGGACCGGAGGGTGATTACCGACGACAAAACCAAAGAAACGACATAGATGATCAGAGAAGGAGGTCGGAGGAAACGAGTATCTCTGATGAAAGATATGTGTACCTCGAAGGAAAGAGCGGGGATAGACGAATGTTTAAAAGAGTAGATGATGAAAAATTAGGAGGAAGCGTACGTTTTAACATTGTACATGCATTTAACTTGTTTTCGTTATTGAGTTTTTCAATAGGAAATAATTCATGTAGCACTTGTAAACAAAGCTCAACAATATGACTCTCATTTTGAGATATGAATATTTGTCTTGGCAATCAAAGAGACCAGTATTTGTTTCTTAAGGAAGAAGTCATGCTATGCAATACTGTTATATTTTTTCAGGCTCTAATTTATCAGCCATCAAACATTCCTCGTCCTTTTCAAAGAGAAAATGTGGAATCCGTAGGTGACAACTTCTCTATGCATCCTATTCCTTCGCGTGGTTCTGAAAGTCAAAGGTCATCTATCTATAACACCATTGATACGGAGACGCCGGTTAGTATGTCAATATATTACATATACATTGTACCGATTGTTAAGCCGTTCTTGGCACACTGATTTTGACTGCGGATAACTCCGTTTACCTGATCAGGATATAGGGCTCACAGCGGGTGTGACCGGTCAACAGGAGATGCTTACTCCTCCTAGGCACCTGATCCCACCTCTGCTGTGTCCAGGGGTCCGTGTTTGCCCAACTATCTATTTTGTATTGCTTGTAGGAGTTATGAGATTGATCACTGTTCGTTATCTTCACCTTGCATGTACAGGAAATACTATTTAATTGATAAAACTATTCAAGTCTTGCTGTTTCCTCCACCAATATTTTTTGATACAATCTGTGTTACTTAGTGTGAATATATGAAGCTTAATGCTAGAAAGAACATGGTACAATTGTGTACATAAAAATGCCCCCCAAAATCCTCTGTTTTAGATGTGTCTTGAATTAAACGTGATCTGTGTTTTAAATAAGTTAAATACTGAGTATATGCCAAGTATACTATGCCAACATAATTATATCAAGTTAATTAGTTATTGCTTATTTGATAGCATTGTTATGCCATGAATAAGACTTTTTTCGCCTTTTTTTCGAAAAGAGCTTGATAACTGTTAAATTCATCCACATTATTCCTTAGGAAAAGATGTGCCCATCTGTTGAGCAAAATGAAATTAATATTTATTGTGTATTAATAGAAGATGAAAAATGTATTTGAATATGAATTTGCTCGACACATTGGCTGTATGTATTCTGAAAGGAAATCTTCTTGAATTTATATTTTTTTTCATTGAGTTTGGTAAGTTTGCAATTTATACCAGCTTCATGCTCTGGTCGTATTACACAAAGCAATTTTGGATCAAATTAAGCGTAGTTTGGGTTTCTCTATATGTTCCTTATTTTAATGCCAGATTTTTGGGACCCCTACTGAAATCCTTTGATTAAAAATAACCTCAACAGATTGATTAAAAAGATTTATTTGCTCTAGTCACATTTTATTTGTTAGTTTTGAATTCAACCATCATATAACGTATAACGGGGTTTCTTCCGCGGGTGTAAAACTTGTAATTTAAAAGTTTTTAGCTCATGGGTGTACAAATATTTTTGCGGAATATATTTTGGCGGACATGGAGTTCCCAATCATAAGAATTGATAAGCATTGTACATAGTGTTAATAACATATATGCAAAGCGTTTTACTGTAGTCAGAAACAACTCACATTTATAAAACAAAAGAACTGTAGTTTATAAACTGAAGAGCTGAAGCTGAAGAGTGTTACCTTTGGCATAAAAACAACTGTTATACAGAGTTATTTGTCCTTCGAAAATACATAGCATGATTGATGTCAGATTATGTCCAAACTTAGCCATTAAGAATTTGGTGGCATGATAATAAGCCAAATTTGGCAGTTGTAATTTCCGTCTCCGAAATAAACGAGTCCTATTTGAGGATCCGTACGTGTCTGAGATGTCTTCCCCGATGTATGAACCTGATAGAAGCAGGATTTGTGTATGGAAACCCTTTTACTATTTATTCGTAAAATAAGATATCTCTTTAAATAAGAGAGATATCTTTATTGGTTAAAGAGATATCTCTGTAAGTTAGAGATATATCTTTTTACGCTAGGGAGATATCTCTTTAACCAAAAGAGATATCTCTTTAAACAAAAGATAGTTTTGTTTAAAGAGATATCTCTTTAAACAAATGAGATATCTCTTTACGCTTAGGAGATATCTCTTTCTCTTTGAGAGGTATCTA
Source organism: Ostrea edulis (assembly GCF_947568905.1). Taxonomy (NCBI): domain Eukaryota; kingdom Metazoa; phylum Mollusca; class Bivalvia; order Ostreida; family Ostreidae; genus Ostrea; species Ostrea edulis. The sequence continues at coordinate 42,645,918 of NC_079165.1, forward strand.
TCAAAGCTAGAGAGAGAGATCTCAGAGAGAAAGATATATCTCTAGCGTAAAGAGATCTCTCTCTATCGATGTAAAAAGAGATATCTCTTTAAGTTAGAGAGACATCTTTTTAAATTTTCAAAAAGAGATATCTCTTTAATCTAAAGAGATATCTCTCTAATCCAAAGAGATATCTCTTTAATCTAAAGAGATATCTCTTTAGACCCCCCCCCCCCCGGTGATCATACTGACTTCTCCCTGTTGCATTGTCATTGAAATGATGTAACCCTATTTTTTAAGCAAGCGAAATACTTCTAGTGTACAAATGGCGGGAAAGGTTGAAGAGGTGGTTGGGGTAACATTGTCAAATTGTCGAGAGGCGAAATCTAGTCTAGCTCGCATATTTCATCAATTTATTGTCTTTGTTTTTTGTTACCTGTACATGTATCTTCCCACTGGATTGCAGCCATCAGGGTGTTGCTAAAACGCGGAACGGAAAACGAAACGGAACGGAATTTAAGAATTAGAATGATTAATGTAGATAAGATAACAGTAAAAATCGGGGGGAGGGGGTGATTCATTTTGATTAAAATAAACAATTTGGGAATTGTTTACAAGCGATAAAACAACTTTATCTTAAAATTTCGCATCATAAATTTATTAATCGAATTCAGTTAAACATTAGTATAATAATTTACAAGGCATTTTACAAGAATTTCGAAATTTCGGCAATGACAGCAGTGACAACTATGGGTAGAGAATGAAAAGAACACACGTTATTTATAGCCCCCCCCCCCCCCCCAGCGGTGGAAAAACGTCATTAACACACATGTACACGTATTTACACATAATACTGTGTATGTGTGTACTTGCAAGGAGTGTGATTTGTATAAAACAATAATAATTCATGATCTTATTTTAGTCAACAAGTTAAACATCTTTTGTTTGATTTATCATTTTTTTAACTAACAGGAGACTTAGTAACCGCAGCACTCCAGTCCTAAATGGATGACTTCTGGCAGTTAATTTTTAAACTAAATACTTGTATAGCTTAACATTTGGATTAATAATGAGATGACTTTTAATTCCATTCAAGCATAAATTCTATGTTAGCTTTTTAGCTATTTCATATATTATGAAATAAATCTGTTAATTCCTCTTATTATTGGTCGTAAACTTCACCCTAGTTAACATTGGTTTTGTATCAATCTTTCTTTCCTGCTGTATCTCATCAGTTTCAACACTAATCCGCAGGATATCGGTAAATGTACGAACTTTCACATAGATTCATCCCAAATGAGTCAAAACTTTTTTCTTCACCGGACTCGTTCGCTTTAAAATTTTATGTGATACATAAATGTATATTGTACCAGGTGTAGAACTAAATTCAAATTGAAATTCAGTTATCTTAAACATATGTAGTTCGATTAAAAGCACGTTCGATTTAAAAAGGCTATGTTTGGGGGAAATTGTTCAAAAAATTATTTCATCTTTTACAATGTTGTTTTCGGAGGAGGGGGTGTACCTTTTATTCCTTGGATGGGTTCATAAAATCTTTTCTTACCATACCAGCCAGAATAAAGTAATAGAATGTGAAAAGGGTTGAATTATAATTCAAGTCTTTTTCAGTATGTTACCTTTTTTATTTTTTCTTTATTCGTGAAACAACATACTGTCGAAACCCGGGGGGGGGGGGGGGGGGGGGGGGGGGGTGACAAAGCCGGGGAAAAAAGATGGTGCCAACAGGCGCTTGCTTAATATTTTTATGAAAACTTACTATACAAAATATTAAGCAAGCGCCTGTTGGTACATTTATCCACAAAACACACCGTGTAAAAATATATAATAATGCATTAGTATGAGGTATCAATATGAAATGGTGGATTCTGAGAATGAGTTCCTGTTCTCTCTGTAATTTCTGCATTCCTTGTTCAAAATAAGCCTTTTGATTTTGCAAAATGTTGACCTCCTCATAACATTATTGCATAATACATTTTCCGTTCCGTTCCGTCTTCCGTTCCATTTTCCGTTCCGCGTTTTAGCAGCACTCCAGCCATCATGGTAAGATTTGCTTTGACGGGCTTCCGTTTTAGGGGGAATTACTTAAGTATTCAAACTAATAAAAATATTGGAAAGAGATATCTCTTTCTCTTTGAGAGATATCTCTTTTTCAACGCTTAAAGAGATATCTCTTATATTTTGAGATATATCTCTCTAGGAATTCTTAGAGAGATATTTCTTCAAGGGAAGGAGATATCTCTCAGAGTAAAAGAGATATCTCTTTAAGTGAAAGAGATATCTCTTAAAGTATAAGAGATATCTAAGTGAAAGAGATATCTCTTAAAATGAAAGAGATATCTCTTAAAGTGTAAGATATATCTCTAAAAGTAAAAGTGATATCTCTCTAAGTGAAAGAGATATCTCTTATTTAGAGAGATATTTCTTAAGATCAAGAGATATCTCTCATTTTAAAGAGATATCTCTTTAATTTAAAGAGATATCTTATTTTTCGAATAAATAGTAAAACGGTTTGCCATATTCGTGGCTTGTGTACTGTGATACAATGATAAATTGCAGTCTTCAGATACGAATTCTGATAAAATCAACATCTATATACAAGTGGGGGATATTTCAGTTTCTATTTACCGTCCTTTACTATGATTATCACTTGGGTCACGACAATGACCTTTGAACTATGATTCACTTGGTCTAACTGTCACACCGTTGTACACATTTTGGGTTTTCTGAAATACTAATCGTGTTGCCGTGTGTCGATACCTTTGCTCCACTTTTCGGATAACCACAGTGATTTTCTGAATCCGTATCTCCGTCCTCTGTAATTAATGACATCATAATACAGAATCGCCCGTGTTTTATTTTGTTTGATTGTTTGTTTTCGTGGTACACGAGAATTACTTTCATTGTCTCCTTGCACTTTGTCTCTTTACTAACCAGGAATCAATTCATTATTCCATTTACTTGAACCGAAGGTTGGGTCACGTTTCGTTGACGGTGCGGATCGGACTCTTCGATTCAAGTCACTGTAGTAATTGTATATATAGTAAATGAAATTTATCCCAAAATGGCTGATTCAGTAACGCTTTAATTTTGCACAATCTTCTCTGTAGAATTTCCTACTCACTTTCATTTGGTTGTATCTTTTCTAGTATAAAATCCAGCGACCGAATTTCAAGCAGAATAATTTGTAAGTATATATAATGGTTATGAGGTTAGTGTGTACGTAAGTATAGTGTCTAAAATTCACAATGCCAATAGGTTATTGAATTTTTAAAATATGCATATGTATATTGTTTCTAGGTATTATTAAGCCATTCCATGTGTGGTCAGGACTATTGGAATACAGAAGGACTCATTCAACCGGATATCCATACAATGTCAAATTATTTCAATGAACTGCAAATTCATTTGGGTATTTATTCCCTTGGTACGGAAATACAGGAGAAAATGGGTAATCGTAAAGAAAAAACAAATCTACAGCCAGAAAATCATCATCCTATAAATATGCATGTTGCTTTTATCCCTAACCAAGAACAATCAACAATATGAATATAAGCGAATGAATGAACACTAGAATATTAATTTGTGCATTAATAGCAAACGTTTATCTGACTTACGTTATGATTCTGTGATTAACATTAAATGTATATTGTAAAATCAAGTACGCCGGCAGAATCTTACATTTTCTGTGAGGTCCTTATGGTTTAGGATGCATGCGTCCACATAATTGCTACTAGGTACGTCTTCCAGGTTGTCCTGGTTATACAGCAAATGTGCAGGAACCGTATGAAAATTTAACAACCACGAAAATAAAGATTTCGTTGGATGAGATGATGCTACATTTGTAATTTTGTATTACATTTTGTATTGTATGTAATAGCATTATATGGAAAATAATGTAATTAATGAAAAGTAGCAAGACTTAGTTTTTAATTAAATAATCCATAATGTACATGTAATTATCATCATAGTAAATGTAAACCTTTTTAAACCATGTTGCTATGTTTTAGTTATCTATAACTTTTTCATCTTTGTCTATATTTTAAAATTGCCTATATACAACATCTTTATCATGTTTTTTATACGTACAAGTGTAACAGCAAAATGATATGCTTCGTTTAGTACACATAGACATGTCCGCCTTGGCACTTTTTATCAGCATGAGTTGCATTTCATTTCAATTTTACCGATCACTTTCTGAAGGAAATTTCTCCGTTGTATTAACTTTTTTCACATGTTAGATACGCTAGAACTACTGAAATATTGGCAAAGAGACCGAGAGACATCCTTGTGTAATATTAAAATAATATCACTCAAATGAAGATAGTTCGGAGAGTAATTTGGGTTCCCATAAATTTTCTCTGCATTCGCTGGTTGGGCTGGGAAGCACTACTTTTATCTATCGTAATTCTATATTTGTTATTGATGAATTGGAGCCCAACTTTGATGTGAATATTTTCATACTAATTCACGGGATAGAAAACATAGCTGCCTTCTTAAATCAACACAACATCATGCTCATGGGATGTACATTCAAGTTTGTTAAAAATCCTGTCCCACATATCAAGTATGGGACGATATTAACAACCAGATATCTTTAGAATTTCTTCTCAATTGTAACGTGACTTTCATATGTAAGGATTCTAGTAGTGTGCAGATACCCAATCATATTATTCTGAGAAGAAAGATACGAATATCAAAATGTTATTGCACTCTCAATTATTGATGATTTATGACGTAGTGTGATAGGAATATTCTTCTGTAGTTTGCATTAAGGACATCGTAATCCAAACTGATACCATAGAGATACAATGTGATATCTGTCTCTGTAGTCAAAATCAAGATATATGTTGTTACCGTACAATATTTGTATGTCTGTTACAATACAAATGTAAAGTAGTATAGTTGACGGTGATTCACAGGGTCTCTGCAATGTAACACAATGAGCTCATCAGTGTTTCTTATATTATATAGTCATCCTTCTGTGTGCATTAATGTGCTTATTTGCATGAAATAAATATTCGCTTACGTTTATCTATATTTCTTTGGTCAAATTTGGGTACCCTTGCCACTTTACAAGTTTTAAAGAAAAAATGTTCAGAAATGATACGTATTCAACAACTTATTATGCCCCCCTTCAAAGAAGAGGGGCATATTGCTTTGCACCTTTCGGTCAGTAGACCACATGTTGTCCGCTCAATATCTTGAGAACCATTTACTTGATCATTATGATATTTCATAAATGGGTTGGTTAAGAGTAGAAGAGGACCCCTATTGTTTTTAGGTCAAGGGTCAATCTACTCTGGACATAGGAATGTACTGTCCGCTCAATTTCTTGATAACCTTTTGCTTGACAGACATCAAACTTGGTACACTGGTACATCCTAAGACGTACATATGTAGATTACCCCTATTGATTTTGAGGTTACATGGTCAAGGGTCAAACTGGACATAGGAATATACTGTCCGCTCAATATCTTGAAAATCCTTTGCTTGACAGAAATCAGACTTGGTACATGTACATCTTCAGAAGAAAATGACCCATATTGATTTTGAGGTCACATGGTCAAAGGTCAAGGGTCGAACTTGAGATAGGAATATCCTGTCCGTTCAATATCTTGAGAACCCTTTGCTTGACAGACATCAAACTTGGTACACTGGTACATCTTCAGGAGAAGATGACCCCTATTGATTGTGAGGTCACATGGTCAAAGGGCAAGGGTTCATCTGGACATAGTAATATATTTTTCCTATATTTTAAGAATTATTTGCTTGATTGACACCAAAGTTGGTACACTGGTACAGCATAAGAAGTAGATGGCCCCTATTGATTTTTTGGTCAGATGGACAATCCACTCTTGACATAGGAAGATATTGTCTGCTCAATATTTTGAATTGATGGTACTACTATCAATTAAATGATGTGTGTATAACCCTTTTCAATTTTGCACCATGGGGGCATATGTGTTTTACAAACATCTCTTGTTTTATTTTTCAGTGTGTTGCATGTTCTGCGTATTTCAGTACAAACATACGTGCATGAATGGGCTCCGATTTGAAATTATACCTGTCGTATTCAATGAAAAATGTATTTAGAATAAGAAATTCTTCAGTAACATGTACCTCCCCCCCCCCCCCCCCCCCCCCCCCCCCCCCCCCCGTGGTGAAAAAATTGAGAAGAGTTATACACTTGTATTGTTTAATTTAAGTGCGAGAACAATTCTAGATATTTAAAAGCGGACAATATATTCCTACATCGATGTCCAGGGTGGATTGACTCTTGTCATTATGTGACTTCAAAATCAATAGGGTCATCTACTTCATAACATGTACCAGTGTACCAAGTTTGATATCTGTCAAGGAAAGGGTACTCAAAATATTAAGCAGACAATATCTTGATATGTCCAATTTAACCCTTTACCTTTAATCATGTGACTTTAAAATCGATAGGGGTCATCTACATTTTCGGATGTACCTCTGTGCCAAGTTTGGTGTCCATCACGCAAATGATTCCTGAAATATATGATATTAATTGACCCTGTGAACCAAAAATTAATATGGGTCATCTACCCCTATGATGTACACGTACCAGTGTACCACGTTTGTTGTCCTTCAAGAAGAGGGTTAAGATATTGAGCGGACAGTATCTACCTACACGTATGTCCGGTTTGACTCTTTATCTTTGAGTATGTGACCTCAAAATAAATAGGGTTCATTTATTTTTATTTTTTTTACAATGTACTAGTGTACCAAGTTTTATGTCTGTCAAACAAAGGGTTCTCAAGATGATGACGGACAAAACTTGGTCTACAAACCGACCGACAGATAGGCCGATCGACAGTTACAAAACAATATGCCCCCCCCCCCCCCCTTTTTTTAAAGGGATATAAAAATCCAGTAAAGCAAGGATGATACAGCATATGTCTCACCACTTGCAAGATATGTCAAGTGCTTTACCGGTATTTCACAAATCTTATACAGAAATCGTTTTTATAAATGTCATATTACTGATCATAATAGATATAACATATGCATTTACATAGTGATATGATATTTATAAATTTATAAAAACGAATTCCGTATGAGATTTGTGTATTCCATTGAAATAAAAGCACTTGACGTAGCTTGCATGTGGAGAGACATACACTGTTGCATTCCTTACTTGATCCCAAGTTAACATATTTTGTTAATATTATACGATATATACATTTTCTACCCAAGGGATTTAACAATCAAAAAGTCGGAAGGGGTTACGGAAAGTTCTGTCCACAAACACCTGTAAATCGATGTACCTACTTCGATCCAGCATCTATAACATTTGACCCCGACAACTTTCGTTGTCGAAACTAATTTTGGTATGTTCACGTAACAAAGGAATACCACATGAATGAATGATGCAACCCGAGGACCTTCATAAGTGTAATGATAACTTAAAACAAACACAAACTTTTGTTATCTGATTCAGATACTACTGTCTGAATGACATTATCTAGTCGTGATTGAACTATAATTCACACTGGTTAACCACTGAAATGTTTCATCACGAATACTAGATATACATGTATTACCAGTAGAAGTGCATTTAAGAACCGAACAGAGGTTGATTTACTGGTGAAAGTACTACAATGAAAATGTGTGATAATTTGTTTCCAATGTCAAACATTTGACCGGGACTTGGGTGTAACATTTGCGCATTTAAGATAACTTTCTTCAAATTTTACACAAAGGGTAGATAACTTTACATTTTCTAATCAGCAATAGAAATGGTGTTCAGTGCAATTTATGCGAAGGTGTAAAATTTGAATCCTATCAAACAATCTATATTGGATTTTTTTCTGACTTCTACGACCTTGATTCCATTTATACATAATATCAAACATGAAAATAGGCATAAATCAGATTACTCCACAATGTGCTGAGTTGTAATTTCACAGACTGAACGCGGTCGAGGGTTCAGAAGTTCATCAACTCTCTCTTAACTGACAAGTAGTATGCATAATAAAAACTTCAATCAACAATACGCAGCTTTAATAGCTGAAGGTGATGTCGTAAAAGAAATCAACTGGAATTATGGGTACATGATGTATTAGACATTGATGTATCTATTTATTTTAAAAGTTTAAAAACTGTGAGATTCATAATGTGGACATTTTACTTATATATGATACATCACTATTGGACAATTAGTATGTTATAAACTCCAAATTTCAATCTACGTTCAGCTCAGACCTTAGATAGAATATTTGGCAAACAGATACAATATTGAATAAGAGGCCCATAGGTCTTATCGGTCACCTGAGTACTAGTTAAAAAATATCAATATTCCCAAGGGCTATATGTTACTGTATCTAGAAAACATTTCCTGTTCTAAATATCTAGATAAATTCTAATGTTCAGCAACAGTATAAAACAAGATGTGTTCTTAAAACTTCAATGCTCTCAAAAATGCATACACTGATGAAAGGCTTTACATAATATAATAGGTGTATTAACATTAAAACATTAAATATGACTAATTTGGACCCATCCTAGAGTCAAAACCCTGGGTTGTGAAATTCACCATTTTTTGTACATCCTTTTCTGCTATTCCTAAGTATGCATAAATTTAGATTTTATACAGCTATCAGCAAACTTACACATAAATACCGGTACTATATACTAAGTTTTGCCCCACCCTAATACAAAACCCCTATCCCTGGGATCATCAAATTTACAATTTTGGTAAAGGACTACATGTTCTTTCTAAATATCCATTTTATTTCAATTTAGTATCAATAGCACTAAAGAAAATATTATTTTAGTGTTTTACACATAAACACTATATGGTAAGTTTGGCCCCGCCTTGGGGTCAGAACCCCTAACCCGGGGATCATGAAATTTATCATTTTGGTAGAATCTTCCTTTCTCATCATTACTATATACTCACTTTCTCTGCTAGATGCCCAGGAGTAAATAAGAAGATTTTTAACGAAATACATCAATTTTACAGTTTTTATCCCAAAATTAAGGCCCCTTAGAGTGGTGGTCATAAAATTTACAATTCCCGGTCTCCTTCACCTACATGTGCTACATACCAAATTTGGTCAAGATTGGTCCAGTAGTTTCTGGGAAGAAGTTGTTATCGGACGACTCACGACTACGGACGCAGACCAATAGCAATACTCAGGTGACCTAAAATATGAATATGCTGTAATGCGAATATGAAATCAATTCTAGGCACCTGCTCCTCCCGCTGGTATACCTGTGGTCCGTGTTTGTCCTACTCTTAATTTTGTATTCTTTATGGGATTTTTTTTTTTAGATTTATCATTGTTCGTTATCTTTACTTTTTCTATAACCTCGGTATTAAAAGTTATGAACATGAAAGTAAGACAAACGTTTAGTTTTAAAGCTCACCTGAACTATAAGTTCAAGAAAGCTTTTCTAACCACCTGCTGTCCGGCGTTCATCTGTCTGTAGACTCTTCTCTAGAAACACTGGGTCAATTTACATGTAAAACAAACATGCCGTAAAACATCCTACATGTAGGTTAACGGAAATTCAAAATTGTTCCTATGAAAGTTTATATTCTTTTTAAAACGGAGATAATCAAAAGATAGTGAAAATGTGGTGTCTTTTAAGAATCTTCTTCACAAGAACCACTGGACCAGAAAAGACAAAACTTACATGAAAGCTTCCTTAGTGAATGTAGATTCAAAAATGTTCAAATATTGGTCCCTGGGTGTAAAAAGCCTTTATAACCTTCTGGAACAGAAAGGCCTTGATTCGTCAGAATAAAGAAATAAACCTGAAGAGGTCCTAAAAGTTGTGCAATCTTTGACAAACCTGGAAATGACCTTATTCTGAACGAGTTCCTGAAAACTCTACTACATAAAATCGTACACAAAAAAATTATTATTTGTTTTTAAAACGGGTTTTATACCATTGGCCGGGTCAGGAGCTGTTTATACTACTTACAAATGGTCATCTTGTTAATTATTGTAGTATACCGATTGTCAGTTGCTTTGGTAAACTGATTACCGTAATTTTGAACAGTACATTGAATAAGTACGTACACAGCATGAATCTTATGTGTGTGGAACAAGCGGGTTTCGGGGGGAAACTACAGTATAATTTATCACATTTTCAGTTTTCACTGCCCAATAGATTTGCATCTACATCATGGAAAGCCTCTATATACTGTGCATTTATTGACCATATAACATTTTCGAATGCTTCTCCAAAAGTACAGGGCAAATTTCAACCAAACTTCCCATAATGTATCCTTGGTTAAAGGCAATTTAAAATTATTCAAATGAAGAGTCATACTCTTTTCGAAGGGAGATAATAACGAAAATAGGGAAATTATCATGGCATCTTTTAAACATCTTCTCTAGATCCACTGTACCAGAAAAGACAAATCTTATGTGAATGCTTCCTTAATGAGTAGAGATTCAAAATCGTTCAAATCATGGCCCCCGGGGTAGGTTAGGTCATAACAGTGGATCAAAGTGTACATGGGGATATACATGTATAGGAGAATATCTTTTATAATATTCTAAATAACATGGCCTTGACTACTTATATCAATATTCAGGCATCCTCAGAATGTGCACTCAAGTTTGTTGGAATTGTGGCCCCCAGAGATAGAGTGGGGCCTCAATAGGGGATCAAAGTTTTACAAGGGAATATATATAGTTTTAAAGAGTCTATAAAAATCTCCGTATGAACAGCGAGACCATGAATAGTCATGTTATTAGGCAAGCATCGTCAGGTTATATAGATTGAAAGTCGTTAAAATCTTTAACCCCAGGGTAGGGTGGGGCCACAACAAGGATTTAAAGTTTTACATTAGGGTATCTAACAAAATATCCCCAAGAACAGATAGCAGGGTCATAATTAGTCATATTATATCATTATGACATACCACACCCTAAGGTAAATGAACATGTAGTGCAGATTCAATTATGTTCAAATAATGACTTTGGTAGTGCAGTGGGACCACAATGGGGATGAAATTTATATAATATAATAATTTCAACTACAGTCCAGCTGGACATGTCATTACTGGTGATGTTGATATAGTTGAAAATGAGGACCTCAAATCACTTATTCTTAAAGGTCCTAAATACAGAGAACCTCGGTCTTTTAATTGGCGACAGAACTTCATCTCTATTATGAGTTCTGTCGAAGATTATGCCAGACGATGGGCTAAATATGAAAAACAAGAACTTGATACATTGTCAGAATGGGTTAAAAGCATAAGAGGGATATTAAAATCCCGCATTAGACACATGAAAACAAAAGTACGTACCATCTATCCTTCTGTGTTTAGTAAACCAGAAGTGATAAAAGAATTAGATAGGTTACATGAGGAATAGGTTTTGGTTCCAGCTGACAAAGCTAGTAACAACATTGTCTTTGTTTGTAAGGCTCATTATTACAACTGTATTTTAAACGAACTTGGCATTAATTCCACTTTTGGTAATCATACTTATACTCCAACTGCCCTTTCAAAAGACGAAATTCTTCAAAACCATGCTTCAGTTTTAGACACATTTAATATTCCAGTCAATGGGTCGAATGAATATGAGTTACCGTACCTATACTGGATTCCTAAACTACATAAAACCCCTTACAAACAAAGATACATTGCTGGATCCAGTAAGTGCTCTACCAAGCCCCTATCTTTGCTCCTCACGAAAATGTTAACAGCTGTGAAGGAGAAACTTCAAACTTACTGTGCAACTACATATGCCAGACGTGGTGTTAATCAAATGTGGATTCTAAAAAATTCTAAAGAACTTTTAGTAAACTTGAAATCACAGAATTTTTCCCAAATCAATAGCATTAAAATCTATGACTTTTCAACACTATACACGACCATTCCTCACGATAAATTAAAGACTAGACTTTTTGACATCATAGACAGTTGCTTCTTCAACAAAAACGGAAAACGGAAATATTCATATCTAGTGATCAGTCATTCAAAAACTTACTTTGTTAAACACCACTCTGATTCCACGCACAAGTACTCTGAAGTTGAAATAAAAAATATGCTAGAGTTCCTCATTGACAATATCTTCGTGGTCTTTGGTGATCAGGTCTTCCAACAGTCTGTTGGAATTCCCATGGGCACGAATTGTGCTCCTTTCTTAGCTGACCTGTTTTTATATTCATATGAAGCAAAATTTATTCAAAAACTTCTACGTGAGAAGAAAAAATCTCTCACTGTGACCTTCAATTCGACTTTTAGATATATCGATGACGTTTTGTCTATTAACAATGATAGCTTTCATTCAAATGTCGATTTGATATATCCATGTGAGCTGGAAATAAAGGACACCACAGAGTCGTCCACTTCTGCTTCATACTTAGATATTTTATTGAAAGTAGACATTAACGGCAAACTAACAACTCAACTGTATGACAAACGGGATGATTTCAGCTTCTCCATCGTCAACTTCCCACATTTATGTAGCAATATTCCATTATCACCTGCATATGGTGTTTATATATCTCAACTGATTCGATATACAAGAGCTTGTTCTGGGTATAGTCAGTTTTTAAATCGAGGTAAGCTACTGACAAACAAGTTGATGGTACAGGGATTTCAACAGTCTCGATTGAAGTCAGCATTTCGCAAATTATATGGTCGTTATAACGATCTAGTTCGTCAATACAACCTCGCATTGCGTCAAATGCTGTCTGACGTGTTTCATACCGATTGTTAAACCGTTCTTGGCACACTGATTTTGACTGCGGATAACTCCGTTTACCTGATCAGGATATGGGGCTCACGGCGGGTGTGACCTGTCAACATGGGATGCTTACTCCTCCTAGGCACCTGATCCCACCTCTGGTGTGTCCAAGGGTCCGTGTTTGCCCAACTATCTATTTTGTATTGCTTGTAGGAGTTATGAGATTGATCACTGTTCGTTATCTTCACCTTGCATAAGGACCCTGAACTGTCATCATTATCATGCAAGCATCTTCAGGTAGTGCCGATTCAAATGTCCTCCAATCATGACCCTGGATAGGATGGGGCATCAATGTGGGATCAAAGTTTTACATAGAACATAAGGAATCTTTGAAAATTTTCAAGAATCACTTATTAGATCTTTTGATATGCAGGGATTCTAAAGTAGTCCCGATTCATATTGGACTAGGGTTGTCTTAAATCGGGAATCAAAGTTTTACATAAAAATTGATATAAGAATTTGAAGAAGAAAAATATTTCCAAGAGAAGCTGGGCCACACTTAATCATATGAATACTAAATGTTCTGAATTTGTTTCAGATCACCTGATCTACTCACGTGATCTGTAACTATTGATCTGTCCGTCATCGTCATTTAACAATGAAAAGGTGAAGATAACAAACAATGAGCAATCTCATAAATCCTATAAAGAATACGAAATCAGGAATAAGGAAAACACGAACCCCTGGACACACCAGAGGTGGGATCAAATGTCTAGGAGAGATTAGAATTCCGTGTTAACCGGTCACATCTGTCATGAGCACTAAATCTTCATCAGGTAAACGTAGTAATCCGTAGTCAAAATCATTAAGTAAAGAACGACCTTACAGTTGATATAAAACCCACCAGATATCATTCAACTTAATGGCAGACTGTATTTGCAAATTAGATAGAGGATATCCAATGTTTTGTTGTTGGATATAGAATTTATTTCACGAGTGAGATGGGATTTTTTTTATATGTTCACCAGTGCGGGGGGAAAACCCTGTCTCACGAGAAAATAATGTGAAAATAACAACTGTGAAAATAACTTTTATTCAATGGATAAAATCCAGTATTTCACTGTTGAAAATGTAATAAAACATTATAATTACCATGGAATTTGTGAAATGCTGACTTTAAACGAAACTTGAAAATCCCTGTTACATCCACTTATTTGTCAGTAACTTGCCTTTAAGAATTGATCATTATGCTTTCGCGTATCGGATCAGTTAAGAGATATAAACACCATATGCAGGTGGTAATGGAATATTGCTTCATAAATATGAGAAGCTGACGACGGAAAGGATGAATTCATCCCATTTGTTATAAAATTGAATTGTTAGTTTGCCGTTAACATTTATGTTCAATAAAATATCCAAATATGAAGCAGATTTGGAAGACTGTATTGTCTTTTATTTCAATTTACTGGTATAAATATCGAATCGACAAATGAATGAAAATCATCATAGTGTTAATACGTGGACGATAAATCTGAATGTCGAACTGAAGGTCACAGCAAGGTATTTTTCTCATGTAGAAGCTTTTGAATAAATGCTGCATCATCAGAATAAATAAACAGGTCAGCTAATAAAGAAGCATAATTTGTGAGCATGGAAATTAAAAAAGACTGTTGGAAGAACTAATCACCAAAGACTACGCAGATATTGTCAATGAGAAATTCCAGCATCTTTATCAATATCAACTTCATACATGTACTATCACAGTTTTGCTTAACAAAGTAATTTTTTGCATGACTGATCTTTCTGTGTTCCATTTTTTTATACGCCCATCTTAAGACATGTATTATGGTACAGCGATGATTGATTAATTGTTTGATGTTTTTCGCCACACTCAACACTTTTTCAGTTATCTGGTGGCGCCCAGTTTTTATTGGTGGAAGAGAGAACCCAGATACAATGTACCTGTATGGCAAGCCCTTTTACTAATTATTCGAAAAATAAGATATCTCTTTAAATTAAAGAGATATCTCTTATTTTAAAGAGATATCTCTTTAAAATGAGATATGTCTCTTAATCTTAAGAGATATCTCTCTAAATAAGAGATATCTCTTTCACTTAGAGAGATATCTCTTTTACTTTTAGAGATATCTCTTACACTTAAAGAGATATCTCTTTTACTTTAAGAGATATCTATTACACTTAAAGAGATATCTCTTTCACTTTAAGATATATCTCTTTCACTTAGAGAGATATCTCTTATACTTTAAGAGATATCTCTTTCACTTAAGGAGATATCTCTTTCACTTAAAGAGATATCTCTCTAAGAATTCTTAGAGAGATGTCTCTCAAAGTATAAGAGATATCTCTTTAATCGTTGAAAAAGAGATATCTCTCAAAGAAAAAGAGATATCTCTTTCCAATATTTTTATTAGTTTGAATACTTAAGGAATTCTCCCTAAAACGGAAGCCCGCCAAAGCAAATCTTACCATGATGGCTGGGGTGTTGCTAAAACGCGGAACGGAAAATGGAACGGAAGACGGAACGGAACGCAATACGGAAAATATATTATGCAATAATGTTATGAGGAGGTCAACATTTTGCAAAATCAAAAGGCTTATTATGAAGAAGGGATGCAGAAATTGCAGAGAGAACAGGAAGTCATCCTCAGAATCCACCATTTCATATTGATACCTCATACTAATGCATTATTATATATTTTTACACGGTGTATTTTGTGGATGAATGTACCAAGAGGTGCCTGCTTAATAATTTGCATAGTAAGTTTTAATAAAAATAGCAAGCAAGCGCCTGTTGGCACCATCTTTTTTCCCGGCTTTGTTATCCCTTCCCCCAGATTTTGACAGTATGTTGTTTCACGAATGAATAAAAAATAAATAAGATAACATACTGAAAAAGACTTGAATTATAATTGAAACCCTCTCAAATTCTATTACTTTATTCTGGCTGGTAACGTAAGATAAGATTTTATGAGCTCATCCAATGAATAAAAGGTAACCCCCACCCCCCGAAAACAACATTGTAAAAGATAAAATAATTTTTTGAACAATTTTCCCTAAACATAGCCTTTTTAAATCTAACTTGCTTTTAATCGAACTACATATGTTTAAGATAACTGAATTTGAATTTGAATTTAGTTCTACACCTGGTACAATATACATTTATGTATCACATCAAATTTTTAAAGCGAATGAGTCCGGTGAAGAAGAAAGTTTTGCCTTATTTGGGATAAATCTATGTGAAAGTTAGTACATTTACCGTTATCCTGCGGATTAGTGTTGAAACTGAAGAGATACAGCGGGAAAGAAAGATTGAAACAAAACCAATGTTAACTAGGGTGAAGTTTACGACCAATAGTAAGAGGAATTAACAGATTTATTTCATAATATATGAAATAGCTAAAAAGCTAACACGGAATTTATGCTTGAATAGAATTAAAAGTCATCTCATTATTAATCCAAATGTTAAGCTATTCAAGTATTTATTTTAAAAATTAACTGCCAGAAGTTCTCCATGTTTAGGATTGGAGTGCTGCGGTTACTAAGTCTACTGTTAGTTAAAAAATAATAAATTATACACAAGATGTTTAACTTGTTAACTAAATTAGACAATGAATTATCATTTATTGTTTTATACATATCACACTCCCTGTTGTAAGTACACACATACACGGTATTATGTGTAAATACATGTACATGTACACTTGTACATGTGCGTTAATGACGTTTTGCAACGGGGGGGGGGGGGGGGTATAAACCACGTGTGTTCTTTCATTCTCTACCCATAGGTGTCAATGCTCGCAAACACCTCTGTCAATGCCGAAATTTCAAAATTCTTGTAAATATTCTTATATTAACGTTTAACTAAATTCGCTTACTCAATTTATGGTGCAAAATTTTAAGATAAAGTTGTTTTATCGCTTGTAAACAATTCCCAAATTGTTGATTTTAATCAAATTGAATCATCATCCCCCCCCCCCCCCGATTTTTACCTTTATCTTATCTACATTAATCATTCTAATTCTTAAATTCCGTTCCGTTTTCCGTTCCGCGTTTTAGCAACACCTTGATGGCTGCAATCCCGTGGGAAGATTTTGCTTTTACCGCATGTAAATGTATGCAGGTAACAAAAAAACAAAGACAATAAATTGATGAAATATGCAAGCTAGACTAGATTTCGCCTCTCGGCAACTTCACAATGTTACCCCAACAACCTCTTCAACCTTTCCCGCCATTTGTACACTAGAAGTATTTTGCTTGGTTAAAAAATAGGGTTACATCATTTCAATGACAATGCAACAGGGAGAAGTCATTATGATCACCGGGGGAAAAATCTAAAGAGATATCTCTTTTTGAAAATTTAAAGAGAAATCTCTCTAACTTAAAGGGATATCTCTTTTTACATCGATAGAGAGATATCTCTTTACGCTAGATAGATATCTCTCTCTCTTTGAGAGATATCTCTCTAGCTTTGAGAGATATCTCTCTAGCTTTGAGAGACATCTCTCAAAGAGAAAGAGATATCTCCCAAGCGTAAAGAGATATCTCGTTTGTTTAAAGAGATATCTCTTTTGGTTAAAGAGATATCTCCCTAGCGTAAAAAGATATCTCTCTAACTTAAAGAGATATCTCTTTAACCAATAAAGATATCTCTCTTATTTAAAGAGATATCTTCTTTTACGAATAAATAGTAAAAGGGCTTGCCATATACCTGGGAAGAGACCACCGACCTTCCGAAAGTAAACTGGGAAACTTTCTCACTTACCGGCGCGAGCAGGATTCGAACCCGCGCCGACAGAGGTGAGAGGCCGTGTGATTTTGAGCGCGATGCTCTAACCACTCGGCCCCTGGTACAGCGATGTATGTACGTCCGTCCGTTCCGGGTTTTCTGTTTCTATTTTTATTTCTCTGTCATATATCAAGCTGAAATATGTTATGTATATTCTTTATGGGTCACTCTCGATCATGTTGCGATTTTGATGTATTTCAACTTCCCTTGGAAGAGTTTTGCCTCTTTATTTTAAAATTAATGTTAAGAGAAAGTGTTTCGTTAGGAAATAAGAAAAGTCAGTGGGTAAATTCAACACGTGCTTTATCTAGCCATTACTATAAACTACAACATAAAACATGACGTAATACACAATACACACGTTACCAGTGTTGTATAAAACTAGGAACGAAGGGTTGGGTAAACATAGGCGTGTCCTTATACTAAACATCTCCCCTTTTAAGTAAAGCAAGTCAATTAAACCTAATAAGTCAGATTACTAATACATACATTGAGAGAGTTCATCTTGAAATGGAACTAAGTCAGATTACTAATGCATACATTGAGAGAGTTCATCTTGAAATGGAACTAAGTCAGATTACTAATGCATACATTGAGAGAGTTCATCTTGAAATGGAACTAAGTCAGATTACTAATGCATACATTAAGAGAGTTCATCTTGAAATGGAACTACACCAGTCAAATGAAATTTGATAAAATTTAACACAATTAATACATATTAAAGTCCTCAAATCTCTTTGGTTTGATGACACATCGTCCCGAACGCGTTTGATTTGGATTATATGTAGATTCTGGTCCGCCAGATGACAGTTTTGGCGCTGTTTGCAAATCAGAATAATCGACGTTTTGAGTGCCTGATTCTGACGGCAGTTCACAATTAACTGGTTTGTTGACAGCAGGTGAATTTAAATCATTGGTAAGTTGCAAGTGTCTCCTATTTCTGCGGTACACTCCCTTAGGTGTTTCGACCACGTACGAGCGATTATCATAATCACATTGACGAACTGTCCCAGTAGTGGACCATGATTTTTCCTGATCAGTTTTCATCCTTACTTGATTTCCCTCTTCCATTTCTGTCAAAGGACTAGTATTGAAATGATGATCATAAGAATTCTTTGTGCGATCCTTGTACAATGCATCGCGAAGACGAATATCATCAGTTTCTGGCCAGGGAGGATCCAAGGTTTCTGGCAAAGCAGGTAACAGAGTACGGATTTTCCTTCCCATAAACATATCTGCTGGGCTCATCCCTGTAGCTTCAATGGGTGTTGCTCTGTATGACATCAAAGCAAGGAAGATGTCATCTTGTCGCAATATCTTCTTAGCAATTTTCACTGCACTTTCTGCTGCTCCGTTAGATTGCGGATAATATGGGCTTGAAAATGTCTGTGCAATATGGTACCTCTCTGCGAATGAATGAAACTCAGCTGAGGTGAACTGTCTTCCATTATCTGAGACTAGCTCCTCTGGGATACCCCAACGTGAGAACATATTCTTGAGTCTTCCGATAACTTCTGAACTGGTTAAGTTTGACAGGTAAGCAATTTCAAGGAATCTGGAATAATAGTCAGTCACAATGAGGTACTGTTTCCCGTCTAGGTCACATATGTCTGCTGCGATCTTCTGCCAAGGCCTTGCTGGTAATGGAGTAGTCTTCAGTGGTTCCCTTGGCTGAGAGGGTCTATGTTCCTGGCAAAGGTTACATGAAGCGACTTTGCTCTTAATATCATTTGAGATTCCTGGCCACCATACTGATGCTTGTGCTCTAGCTCGACACTTATTCAATCCAAGATGTCCCTCATGAATACCTTCAAGAGTTTCTCGTCTAAGATGGACTGGAATAACAATGCGGTTACGATATAACAATAACCCTTGGGGAATGGACAATTCACCACGAGATGAAAAGAAGTATCTCAGTTCATTTCTTACTGAGGTCACATGACTTGGTCATCCAAACCTGGTGTAGTTCATAGCTTCCTGTAGGATAGGATCACATTCTGATGCTGTACGAATCTTTCCCAATAGTCGGTCAGATATTGGACATAGTGAATCAACTGCAACGGAGTAACACTCAATTTCCTCCACTATGCTGAACTTTTTTGTGTCCTCGCTGCTCACTGGGCTCCTTGATAATGTATCTGGTACAATGAGTAGCTTCCCAGGCACATGCTCTGCTTTAAGGTTGTATCCTCGCAATCGCATCAACATCCTTTGACATCTAAGTGGTGCTCTGTCAAGATCTTGGGTGTTGATTAAAGGCACTAATGGTTTATGGTCAGTGAAAAGTCTAAACGAGGGAAGACCCACCAAGTAGCGTGAAAACTTTTCACAGGCTCAGAGTCCAGCTAAACACTCTTTTTCTATCTGAGTATATCTCTCCTCAGCTGCTGTAAGCTTGCGGGAACAATATGCTATTGGTTTGAGTTCTCCATTCTCCTCCTGAAATAATGCAGCCCCAAGTCCGTAGCTGCTGGCGTCAGCACTTACAACTATCGGTTTCGATTGGTCATAGAAGGTAAGAACAGGTGTGTTGGTGAGTAGTTCTTTCACTCTGTTGAATGCTTCTTCTTGAGCATAGTCCCATGTCCATGCAATATGTGTCTTAAACAAATCTGTCATCGGACTAATAACAGTGGCTAGGTTAAGTAGAAATCTGCCCAAATAGTTTATCATCCCTACGACACGGCGTAACTCAGCAACATTGTTTGGTGATGGCATATATTTGATAGCCTTTATTCTGTCGGCACTAGGTTGGATACCCTTAGCACTGATAATATGTCCAAAATATTCGATTTCTGGTTTACAGAATTCACATTTGTCACGGTTTAGCTTTAAACCACTGTGATAAATTGTCTGCAATACTGAATCTAGGCGAGCATCATGTTCCTCTTTACTGGTGCCATAAATTAGAATGTCATCAATTATGACTTCTGTTCCTTTAAGATTTTTAAGAAGTTCGGTCATTTTCCTCTGAAAGATCGTAATTCCAAATGGAACTCTTTTAAAACAATAACGCCCCATTGGAGTTATAAAAGTGGTAAGTTCACAACTGTCCGGATCAAGTGGTATTTGGTAAAAGCCACTGGATGCATTTAACTTTGAGAAATATTGTGCTCCTGTAAGCTTTGGTGCTATGTCGTCCAGGTTGGGTAGCATATAGTGTTCTCTCTTTACTGCATCGTTCAGCCTTTTTAAATCAACACATATTCGTACGTTTCCATTTTTCTTGACAACCGGAACCATTGGTGAACACCAGTCTGTAGGTTTCTCCACTTTCTCTATGATTCCTTCACTCTCCAGACGACGGAGTTCAGCTGCTACTTTGGTTAATAAGGGGAATGCAACCCTTCGAGCTGTAGTAAGGCAATACGGTTTATAATCTCTTTTGAGTGTAATTTTAACTGGGTCACACTTGACTAGTCCAAAGCTCCCGAACACTGGTATATTAGTCTGTACATTATTAACTTTCAGAATCAGACCCATGGTACTAGCTGTATATCTTCCTAGCAGGTTACTGTTACCTCTGATGACGTGCACAGGAAATGAGTAATGTTTGTCCTTATGGGTAGTTTCAGCATTGAACTTCCCTAAACATTGGAGTCTTCCTCCTGGTCCAAAGAGAGGTTCTGCTTTTTCCAGTGGTCCCGGATGATTCAGTTGACGAAAAGTGCCTTCACTGATTGCTGAGGTGTCAGCCCCTGTGTCTATTTTGAAAGTTACAACTTTGTCACACAGTTTCAGGTTTACGTTCCAGGGCTCGTCATCATCCTTGCAACCGGTCACTGCTCCTAGGAAAAGTGGATCCCCTGCTGCAGGTGAGTGGTGCACATCATCCACGGCCTGTCGAGTACAACAAACTGCGAAGTGGTTGTAACCATGGCAGCGGCGACATTGCTTCCCTTTGGCGAAACATTTATCTTTGTTGTGTCGCAAGTTGCACTTTGAACATCGGCTCTGTGATTGGAACTGGTCTGTGTTGTTGTTTGTACTACGAGGGTGACGTGTGTTTTTGGGTGGACCACGACGTCTCCGATTTTGTTGTTGACTGTGATTGTTATGGCTAGTACAATCTGTGCTTTTACGGACTCCTTCTACGTGTTTGTGGGATAAGGACTGATCCTTAATTTGTGATTTTACCATCTCGCTCTGTCTCGCTCTCTCAATAGCGCCTTCAAGCTTTAAATCTGCTGTGAGCTGAAGTTTCTCGGAGAGGCCCCGAACTAGAATCCCTAGTACTATTCTGTCTCTGATTTGGTCATCCCTATCTTTAAAATCACAATGTTCAGCAATCTCATATAGATTCCTAACGAAAGTTTCAACGTTCTCACCTGGATTCTGTCTACACTGATGAAACTTAGCACGTTCATGAATTATGTAGCGCTTTGGCACAAAATAGTCATCAAATTTCTTGAGGACTGGTGCAAACTTTTTAGCATCCTCTTCATCATCAAATACGAACGATTTAAATCTGTACATGCTCAGCCTCTTTGCCCATCACATAAATCAAGGTACTTATCTGTACACCTTCAGCTTCTTTCCCTAACTTGGTAGCTTCTTGGAATCGTAAAAATCGCTGCTTCCATTCGGGCCACTCCGAGGGATTTCCAAAGTTGAAGCTTTCCGGTGGATTAAATCGCAATGTCATGATGCTGAACTAACTAGGTATGTGTATAAGTCCTAGATCGTTTTGATCACACTAAAGGATCCCACTTCTGACACCATGTTTCGTTAGGAAATAAGAAAAGTCAGTGGGTAAATTCAACACGTGCTTTATCTAGCCATTACTATAAACTACAACATAAAACATGACGTAATACACAATACACACGTTACCAGTGTTGTATAAAACTAGGAACGAAGGGTTGGGTAAACATAGGCGTGTCCTTATACTAAACAGAAAGATACATAATTTGACGGCTAACTCCTTCCACAGTTTTCAAGTGATGACCTTCTTTTATTACGGAGTGTTTGTATGGGTATTGAAAACGTGAATGTTGTAAGGATTTTGATTTTATTCAATATTTGAGGATATTACACGTTGAACTCATTCAGCTTTGAAGAAATATTACAGAGAGAGTACATGATTTGTCTGTCTGACTCCTACATTTTTCAAGGAAGGGCCTTCTTATTTTAGTGTTGATATGGGTATTGCATGTGGCAAGGATTTTGATATTCTTATTTTAGAAAATTACACGTTACTGAACTCAGTCAGTTTTGAGGAAATATCATAAAATGAATGCTAGGGCCTTTGTTTGTTTGTCTATTTTTACGTCACTCATATTGAGACGTCACTAGATGTTAATGAAGTACCTCTTTAGACCTATGCTAAGCACTCAGGGCCGTAGCAGTGAGGGTTCTTTTGCGTGCCAACGACTGCCGCGACATGATACCTCCGTTTTTAACAGGTTGGGAACACTTCCCCTATTGCCCGATCTTATCGCTAAAACGCGATTATCCTTCTTTAGCGAGAAAGTAAACATTGCCATAAACAGGTGTTTTGGTGTCTTGGTTGAAAATAATGGTAAATTCCGTGCAATGCTGAATAAGTGCGACACACAATCACATGACACGCATTGTCTCTAAATAATTGACAACACAGTCAAGAAATTTCATATCATCGTTGCTGCGTATGAGGGAAGGAGGTTGAAATCCAATGCACATGGTGAGTGTTTTTGTTTAGATTTGTTTATTTTAAGAAGTATCGGACATTTTAGCACTTTTTCTTCTTTTCACGTGAAACACGAAGAGATGTGCTCGGGTGTTTTTCTCGATTGTACGGGATATATTTGTTTTCGCAACAATATCTCTCTAGAGGGGAAGTGTTCCCAACCTGTTTAAGGTCATATCCGAAAGATCTGTGATTCTCACTTCTAAATGCCGAGTGTTTGGCAAAGGAGCACATGGCCATGGCACGAGCGGGGCTCGAACACACGAACTCCGGCTGGTTACGAAGCGAGCGCTCAACCATTGACCTAGTGCGACCTGTTTAGGGCCTTTGTAAAAGATATGTGCGTATTGCAAGGATTTTGATTTTCAACATATTATAGTATTGTAGAGGTATGAGAACCCAAGAAATTCATCATAAAAGAAAGGTATGACATTCATAGACATGTAATATTGAGCTGATGTAATAGATTGTGAATAAAGTACATTATATTGCTACATTAAAGAATTCTAATTCCGCGAGATTCTATTGGTATGAATCATCTTTGAGACAAGGGAATAACTTGTAAATTGTAGGACTCCTGCACCCTGCTGCACCCGCGGGGCCTTAGGAGCAGGGCCAAAACTACAAAATATTGACAAATGTTCAAAAATCTTCTCCCCAACCGCACATCTAGAGGAAAAACCATACATAGTGATGTATAACAGGAAGGACTGCATCAAAATTGTAAATTTATGATCCTCGGGGTAGAGATGCGGGGGTCAAATTTGGTATATAGTGTTTATGAGTAAAACATTTAAATAACATTTAATACTGTTAAGCTTCCATTACACAAATCTCTGTTCAACGAAGCTCGTCAACTGCTATCTGAACAAAACAATAAGCGTGACTGAGATTAAAAACTGTCATTTATTAGATGAAAGAAACCCTCAACAGAGGATTCTGGTGGAAATCAGTTAATACAATTCTACATCAAAATACCTGCAAAGTTAAATGACTCGAGGTCTGACTTCCCCAAAAGAAGATAATATAACGAAAATAATGCTACGCTATAAGATGACATTTAGATAACATCTTCTTTAATGCTATTGATACTAGATTGAAACTAAATGGATATTTAAAAGAAGCAGGTAATCCTTTACCAAAATTGTAAATTTTATGATATCAGGGTAGGGATTTTGGTACTAGAGTCAGTCCAAAATAACCACATAGCGTTTAAGTAACATATCTTTCATCAGTATGGACATTTTTGGGGCATTTGTGCTTTTTTTTTTTTAAATAACACATCTTGTTTTATTCTGCTACTGAATATCAGAATTTAGCTTAGATATGCAAAACAGGAAAAGTGTCATAGATTCCGTGCCCTTGGGGCCAGTGATACTTTTAACAAATATTCCGGTAACCAATTAGGCCTGTCGCACCTTTTATGTTTCACGGGCCTGGAGTTCAGGTGGAACTCAACTCCGAGTTCATTTTAAATATTACATGACTATGTGGGGACGTTAAACTCTTTTTCAAAAATTTCTATATATGTACCAGCTAGGCCATATTAGTCTTATCGATTTTGACGCATTCTGATGTTGTGTCAATCAAGTTCAGTTAAGTCACAACCTCCATGGACGTATGGTCATGATACGGGGTGAAAAGTCAAGGGTCATGATACGGGGTGAAAAGTCAAGGGTCAAGATATCTTGAAAATCCCCTTCGGAAAAACAATGCGACTAAGGTGAGCGATGTGGTCCATGGACCTTTTGTCTATTTTAATGACGTTGTTGACTTTAGCTCAAAAGCATATGATGATTGAACAAAATATTGTTACTGGAGCAGTTCCCGTCTTGCTCAGTACAGATGAAAATGATACTTTTTTTAAACTTACATTTCTTGTCGTTGGTGTTTGCCGATGATACGGTCATTTTAGCAAAATCTGCACGACAAATTTCAGTCAATGCTTCCAAAACTAATGATTTCGTTTTTCGTAAGCAACAGCTTCATGATTTATCTACATTCAGGTACAATAGTGAAAATTTGTCTGTAGAAAATGATTATCTACATTTAGGTACAATAGTGAAAATTTGTCTGTAGAAAATGATTATCTACATTTAGGTACAATAGTGGAAATTTTTCTGTAGAAAATGATTATCTACATTCAGGTACAATAGTGCAAATTTGTCTGTAGAAAATGATTATCTACATTCAGGTACAATAGTGAAAATTTGTCTGTAGAAAATGATTATCTACATTCAGGTACAATAGTGAATATTTGTCTAGAAATGAGGTTGTTCACCTAGATGCCATTTTTTTCCAGTAAGCATCCATTTCCTACGAATAAAACAAAGTTGCGTGAACAGAGTAGGAAAGCCGTGTTTAGTTTATTGAAGTTGCCGATATTCAGCTTAATTTGTTTGACAGCATGGTTTCGCCAATATTACCATATTCTTGTAAGGTATGATTGCTCTCAAATTAACCAAACTATTATTTTTCAATTTTACAAAATAGTTTTAAACCTGAAAAAGTCCTCCCCATGAATGTTTTACATGGTGAATTAGGCAGATATCCTATTGAAACTTTTTATTAAATCCGGAATAAAGAACACTGGTATATCAGAGTTTTGGATTTCTCAATATGTCCCAAGACAAGTACCCTTATCAAAAATGGTTAAGTCTGTAGGGTAATGGATCAATTCAAGCAAAATTGGTATTCCAAAATTTATGAGATTCACAAAGCTCTGAAGTATCGAATTTTACGCCTTTACATGACTTTGATCGGATTTATGCCCCGATTTTAGATTAGCTTTATATCATTTTAAACGCTTGAATCATACATGTAGATATCCAATCGATCAAGGTAGATTGTGGGGTGTTGATAGAGACAATAGAATATGTAATATACATATATGTGAATCTAGAAATATTAGAGAAGAATTTCTTTATTTCCTTGAATATGACTTTTTTTAGATCTGAACGAAAGAATTTTTTATTTCAAACATATTGAGAATGCCATTGTACATGTAGTTATAACAATTTTATGATTCAATGAATAGTGAAGATACTCAAGTTCTTCTATGGCCTTGCCAAACTATGTAAGATTTTGTCGTCATAAAGCAAGAACTTAATAAACTATATATATTCTGTATACTTTATATACGTTGTATCTTCCATATCATATCTTATACTGCACCTACATGTAACAAATCCCTGTATTCACATTTTTCCATCTTCACAAGTCAAGGGTTATTGATTCGTTCACTGATGGCAAGGGTTAGGGCGATGTAACGAATCAATAACCCTTGATTTGTGCGAAGTAACGAATCAATACCCCTTGACTTGTGCGAAGTAACGAATCAATAACCCTTGACTTGTGCGAAGTAACGAATTAATAACCCTTGACTTGTGCGAAGTAACGAATCAATAACCCTTGACTTGTGCGAAGTAACGATTGACTTGTGCGAAGTAACGAATCAATAACCCTTGACTTGTGCGAAGTAACGAATCAATAACCCTTGACTTGTGCGAAGTAACGAATTAATAACCCTTGACTTGTGCGAAGTAACGAATCAATAACCCTTGACTTGTGCGAAGTAACGATTGACTTGTGCGAAGTAACGAATTAATAACCCTTGACTTGTGCGAAGTAACGAATCAATAACGCTTGACTTGTGAAGATGACATTGTACCAAGTCTATGTATATGTTATTTTATTCATATATCCCAAATGGGGTCTTTGTCGTTTAAAAAAAAAACTTGAAACAGGCGATATATTAAAACTTATGATTTTTATGCCGTAAACACGTTGCCCTAAAAGAAATTAAATTTATTAATTTCTAAACTCGTTTACAATGAAATCAATTATTTCCAATATACAATCAATTGTGTTTGACGTTAATATCACGTTAGACACAATTCCCTGTGTATTTGATGATTCTGCAGTGAACTGTTATTTAATTGATTGAATGGGAAATAAAAAAGGAATTAAGAGATTTTCATACATCAAATCAGTGACTGTGATATTTTGACGAAATGTATAATAAAGTCAAACGGTATGCATTTCCAGGTTTACGTAATAACGATTTATATATGATCCCTGTATTTGTAATAAACTCAACTCATGAAAACTAATGTGTTAACACCTGAAGATGGTAACGATAAAAAAAATGTTACTATGATTCGAGTGTTTGTCAAAAACGTCTAGTAAACATATTTTGGACAAGTTATATGTGTATGTTGTCGTTTAAAAAAAACTAACTTCAGTTTTCTTTTTGTTTGTGTTTTTGCTGTGGGTGATACTCGTACATGCATATAAACCTAAGAAGATTAAGAACTTTGTAAAACTTTAGAATTTATCAAACCCCCTTCGTAATGCACTGTTTGTACCAGAAGTCAAATGAAATGTTCATCATAAATTCAACAATTCTTACAGTTTCATTAAACTGCAAACATATACCAACATTTATCATGACAGATTTCCTGATTTCAGAATGGTATGAAACCGATTAATCTGGATTTTCAGCTACCTACAGAAAGTTTTAGTGTTTGGTTACGTGATCCGTACAGCCTGACCATATTTTGGAGTACAAAGTCATTAGTACCTTTCACTACAAGGCCTAAATTATGTTTCCCTGTAAATATTGTCGCATTCAAAAGATATGTCCCCAGAGCGACAGTCGTCTGATTATGTAACTATCCATTACAAAGAAATTTATTCCATCCATTCACGTTGTTCGGTCCTCCGATATCGGTAAAACACAGATGATAGTTGCCTAGCGCATTGGGCGTCCGTATATTTCCACTTGGGTGTTGTGAAAAACACACACTTAAACATCAGGTATAAAGTATGTCACATAATTAGCCCAAATGTTAGGTAATTAGAAAAGCTCCCAAAGTTTTGTCCCCGTGCCTACGATGACGTAAACAAACGCCTATTTGTTGTTAGGACCATACCTATCCCTGCAATATGATAGCCCATGTCACTCAGGTAATGGGAGTCATTAATTCCACTGCCAGCTGTGGGACGCGGACCCCTTGTGTTTACTAGTTGTTGATAAGTCGCGGAGTTACATGCTAATCAAGTTAATTTATTAAAGATATGATTTAAAAGTCTTGATAAATTTTGGATGCAGGTACACAGATCTTGGGTGGACGTTACCTTACAACGCGCACTCTTCTGAAAAATAATCCAGGAAGCCGGAATGACAAGTTTCATCAATTTTATGTGATAATAGTCGAAGGCAACATTGATCGTATCAATAATTTCGGGTTCTTATCTTTCAATCAAATACATTAAGAACAAAACTATACAAAGTATTAACTTAAAATCTCATTAATTTCTATGCCAAAATTTAATAAGTTTAGGAACAAGGTTATGGTATAACGGAATTAATATCGAGTTTATAAATTATATGAATCCCATTTTACTTCAGTCGAAGGACTGTCCGTTGCACAACCAGTTACGTCAGGTTTCGAGAAAGAAGAATGCAATTTGTTGTATAAAGAACGTTGTTAAGCAAGTCAATTTGAAGAATGAAAGAAAAATTATTTGTAATAGGATTATTAAGAAGGTGACGGGCCTTACTGGTGTTAAATCCTTATGATTGATATCATTCATCGTGATTTCTTCCGCCCTTGTTTGAAAACATTTCTATGTGATTCCTTGGTTAGGAAAACATCCATTTCCCGTGAATTAGTTCTTGGTATGCTCAATATAACTTTGATTGGAGACTGTTGACTGTTACAGTAGTTTAGGTCCTAATATGTTGGTTGACCAATACAAATAAGTATCACTTACCCTTGGAGGAGATGCCAATTACATGTGTTTTTAAGATCAGATCTTTTGTTTGTCATTATTTATCGTTCGGTTGTTAGGAATTTGTCCTTGACTGATAAAATTCCAACCTATATAAATTATAAAAATAGGTATTTAAAAACAAAAATAGAAAAATTCAAATAATGCACATGCAAGGTCAATTAAAACCTCCATAGATATTTCTTCGATGGTAATTTAATTTTAATGGTAACTTAATTTCATATGTATAAATACATGTATGTTTCGAGCTTACGTATTTTAAAAATGAGAAGCAGCAAGCTATGAAAAAATACAGTGTAATAATAAAACGTCATATTCACTTCAGTGTGCCTTTAGGGTGAATATAACATATGAATTCGTTATTATTTTCTAATGAATACACGCGTCTTTACTCACTGTCGATTAGGTATTGCACCCGTTATTGTAAAGAAAGGTGACTTCGATTACAAACTGTAGTATTGTAACATTGAACCCGATCTAAAGATAAACGATGATACATCGTTTGATAGCCTGTCTCGCTGATTTGAATTATTCAGTCCAGTAATAAACAAATCCGCATGTGTCTCTTCACTTTCAACCAAGTCTTGCACTAACTTAAACAAAGATGACCGATCAGGTATCGTTTCGAAGGCTCTAGTAACCGGTGTCGATGTTTAAAATTATTCATTTATATTGACATTCTCTCTATCAATTCGATGCTTCATCTACCCTCGATATTAAAACAACATCAACCTCGCCCTCCCAGCTTAGTCGGGCTCGATAAATGTTGTACTTCTAATCGTATTGACCTTGAAAATGTTGCTAATTGTATTATATGACCCATGCAAAAATATCTCTATATAAGCATGAATGAAAGGCGAAGATTACGAACAGTGATCAATCTCGTAACTCCTATAAGCAATACAAAATAGATAGTTGGGCAAACACGGACTCCTGGATATACTAGAGGTGGAATCAGGTGTCTTCGGGGAGTCGACCGGTCACACCCGCCGTGAGCCCTATATCTTGATCAGATAAACGGATTTATCCATAGTCAAAATCAGTGTGCCAAGAACGGCTTAACAATCGGCATGAAACACGTCAACTAGTATTTGACCCAATGATAGGTTGTATTAGCAAACTACATCGTTATAACGACCATAGAATTTGCGAAATGCTGATTTTAAACGAGACTGTTGGAATCCCTGCATCATCAACTTGTTTGTCAGTAGCCTGCTTCGATTTAAAAACTGAACATACGTAGAAACTCTTGCATATCGAATCAGTTGAGAGATGTAAACACCATATGCAGGTGATACAGGAATATTGCTACATAAATATGGGAAGTTGACGATGGAGAAACTGAATCTGAGGTTTGTATAAGTCTCCATTGACTCTTTCTCACATATAAATGTTTATGTGTGTTTAGAAATAAATCGAAGCAATGCAAGATGCATTTTTCTATATACACAACAGTCATTTAAGAAATAAATTTCAATTTTGAAAATACATGAGGGTATGAACTGCGATGCTTAACGTCGGCATTCTTCAGAAGGCGCTTAAGTTTCGTGAAAAGTATGCCGGTGTGAAGCGTTGCAGCTCATGTATTTTCAGTTTACTTTCATTTGTGTCCAAGCTGTCAAAATAGATATACTATATGATCAAATTTGATACGCACAATGTTTATAACTACAGCGCCTTAATGAGGAAATGTACAATTTACATGAACAATTTGTAAAGATATAAAAGGCAAAAACATTGTAAATATACTAGTATACAAATGCAAAAAATGTGCTATCAGTAACGTAATGACAGTTTATCTAAAGCTACCATTAAACGCGAAATGTATTATCCCACGTATCATTCTTGCAAATTTCACAATTCATGGTGTGTATAATGTCATTGTATCAAAATCATCTGAGCATCCGTGGCAGGTCTGATTGGAATCATTTTAACATTTTATCATAGTTAGTTTGAATAGCATAGCCTAAGCTGAGCATTCCATTCAGACCGACAAGAAGAGCATGCTATCAAACTTTCATCCTGAGGAATGTCATCGAACAGACACACGAATGGAACGCCGGACTGTATTTGTGTTTCGTGGACTTTGAGAAAGCGTTCGACTGTGTGCACCGGGAGAGCCTGTGGGAACTATTAGAATCGTGTGGGGTGCCAGAGAAGATGGTCAAGATGATTAGAGAGCTATACAATGCGTTCGGGTGTACCATGATTGAAGAGAGAGATACCAGGGTGGCTCCAGATCAAAACGGGAGTTACGTAAGGGGTTGTCATGTCCGGCTTCCTGTTCCTACTTACAATAGACAACATATGAGAATAGTGATCGAGAACAGGAAAACAGGAATGAGGTGAAAGTTTATGACTGCATTAGAAAACTCGTATTTGCCCACGACCTGCCACTTATATCATCAAGGTTCAAAGACATACAGACAAAACAACAAAATTGAAGAAGAGAACAGAGAGAGTGTATAGTTGAGGTTGAATAGCAAGAAGTGCAAGACAATGAGAATACATGGAGAGAAAGACAAGAAGGTAAAGGTAAGGGAAGACGAGGTGGAAGGTGTGGGAGAATTTGTTTACCTGGGAGCAATAACGACAATATGAGGAGGAGGATCACAAGGCATCAAAAGCAGGACAAACAAGGCAAGAACTGGGGAAAGCGTGGAGTGCAGGGAACATTGGAGTTAAAACGGAAGACAAGTTATTCAAGTCGCTATTAAGATCAATGCTGCTATTTGGAAAGTGACAAAGATAGGAAAAGAAATTACATGTATTCAAGTTTAAATGCCTGCGGAGGATTCAGAAGACGAGGTGGTACAAATGTAGAAGATCGTGACAAACTGGGAAGTGGCAGACAGGGCGGACACGAATGCAATAAACGGCGAGTTGAGGAGACGGGAATAAAACTGGATAGGACATGTACTACGGAGGGGATTTTTAAGACAAGGTCAATCCCAGATATGTTAAAGAATTTTAGTGAAACTTACAGGAACTACCCCAATTAGAACACATAACATGAAATTTGCTTCCCATGATGCAATTGGCCAACTGTTAATCCGGAAATGCACGTTGCTTTTAGTATCCGTTGCCTGAAAACTAAAAACACGCGTGATATGTCGAAATCTTTACGCAGTAGGCGGAGTATCATGGACAAGAGCATTTGTAAGAATTCAATTTCTTGTGAATGTGTGTTGTTTTACGTTCCATTCGAGATTTTTTCACTCATGTAGAAACGTCATCAGCTTTAGTTGAAACGTCGCACATTTTGACCTATACATGACGCTTAGGGCCCTAGCAGTGAAGATTCTTAATCATACCAATCCTTTCCGTAACACGAGCTCTCCATTTTTACGGCCATATCTAGAAAGACCCGTTACTGCTACTTTTAATGCTGGGCGGTTGGGGAACAAATAGGCACTTGGCGAATGAATAGTCACGATATGTACATGTACATATGTACCTATGTTTTAAACATCATAGGTTTGACGCGGCTCTGAAGTCGACATCGAACCCAGGCATCCTGTTTGCGAAGTGAGCGCCCCAGGCTTCCGCTAACTGTCTTTACATGTTTGTCTTCTATTCGAACGCCATTTCACATAAATCGAATTTCCAAACAAAAATAAATTGTTTGTTACATGTACAGAATGTGACAGACAGAAATACGGATACGATATCACTATACGCTATGTTTGAAAAGCTAACGGTATAATAATCATATAAATAGGTATTTACTTCAGAATATATGTAATATTCGTTATTCATGAGTACATATATTTTAAAAGATGTGTTGTAGGTATTGAAAGAGGGAAAGAGACCACTGTAGTCATTTTATTTCTGATATTCTTGTTTTTGAATTTGAATTGTAAAACCCATCAAATAGTCTTCCTCTGAAACACTTTATCAGTCACGGGTTCATTATCAATGTCAAACAGGGTTCGGTCGTGTATCTATACATAACAGTACTTACGTAACACCGCGGTACAAGTTTGTATATATGTAATCAGCCTTATCGCAAAAAAAAACAGTTATATGACTTGCTACCTACTTATGAATCTTACAAACGCTGCCATTTAAACTATTAAGATAAT
This sequence comes from Ostrea edulis, assembly GCF_947568905.1. Taxonomy (NCBI): domain Eukaryota; kingdom Metazoa; phylum Mollusca; class Bivalvia; order Ostreida; family Ostreidae; genus Ostrea; species Ostrea edulis. The sequence goes on from NC_079165.1 coordinate 42,678,951, forward strand.
TGTGAAAAATTATCAGTACACATAAGGTTTATTACATCTCAATTTATTTGTTTTCTCGAATGTACTAAATGTAGCAATGTACCAACAAAATCGTTCTGATCTATGTTGTTGTATTTCTGAAATAACGAAAAACAATAGCAAAATTTATATATGAATTGAACAGTTTCAGGAAGAGACCTCAGAGGCAATTAATGCTTATAACCTTTTCCTTAAATATCATCAAAGGAAATCTTGGATAATTAAGGTATCTTTATATATGGAGATTAGATTATTGAAACAAAGATGTAAATTGAAAGGTTTATGTAACCATATCATATCTACTTCACATTGTGCTTATAAAATGGTGAATAGCGGGCGGGTAGTAGTCCTGTAATAGGGTACCTACTTTGTGTGAACAACTCTTTTCACACCTCGAATTTGACGTACCTCAAACTCTGTACAGTTGTTATGGATAACATTGAAGATGTGCATGTGTCTTTTTAAAAGTGATCAGACATTTTTCGAAAAATTTACATGTAGTTGAACTTTGTGATTTTTAAGCATGTCATGAATTGACGTTAACTATTTTGTGTAATCACCTTCTTACAGCATTTATTTGACATTCTTCAGACCTTGTACAGCTGTTATGGAAGCATTGAAGATGTGTATGTGTGTTATAAAAACATTGAAGATATACATGTGACATTTTGAAATTGCTTGGGTTTTTTTTAAATTCTTCATTTTGTACTGCTGTCTTTGATAGAAAACATATCTGAAAGCAACCCGGCCATTTCTGTTTTTAGCTCACCTGAACCGAAGGTTCAAGTGAGCTATTCTGATCACATTTTGTCCGGCGTCCGTCTGTCTGTCTGTCCGTCTGTCTGTCCGTCTGTCCGTAAACTTTTCACATTTTCGACTTCTTCTCCAGAACCACTGGGCCAATTTCAACCTAACTTGGCCAAAAGCATCCTTGGGTGAAGGGCTTTCAAGTTTGTTCAAATGAAGGGCCATGTCCCTTTCAAAGGGGAGATAATCACAAAAATGCAAAAATATGGGGGGGTCATTTAAAAATCTTCTTCTCAAGAACCACTGGGCCAGAAGAGCTGAAATTTACCTGAAAGCTTCCTGACATATTGCACATTCAAGTTTGTTCAAATCATGGGCCCCTGGCGTTGGATGGGGCCACAATAGGGGATCAAAGTTTTACATACAAATATATAGGAAAAATCTTTTAAAATCTTCTTCTCAAGAACCACTGAGCCAGAAAAGCTGATTTTTACATGAAAACTTTCTGACATAGTGCACATTCAAGTTTGTTCAAATCATGACCCCCGGGGATAAGATGGGGCCCCAAGGGGGGGATCAAAGTTTTACACACAAATGTATAGGGAAAAACTTTAAAAATCTTCTTCTCAAGAACCACTGGGCCAGAAAAGCTGAGATTTACATGAAAGCTTCCTGACATAATGTAGGTTCAAGTTTGTTCAAATCATGGGCTCCGGGGCTTGGATGGGGCCACAATAGGGGATCAAAGTTTTACATACAAATATATAGGAACAATCTTTAAAAATCTTCTTCTCAAGAACCACTGAGCCAGAAAAGCTGATTTTTACATGAAAACTTTCTGACATAGTGCAGATTCAAGTTTGTTCAAATCATGGCCCCCGGGGATAGGATGGGGGCCCAAGGGGGGATGAAAGTTTTGCATACAAATATATAGGGAAAAACTTTAAAAATCTTCTTTTCAAGAACCACTAAGCCAGAAAAGCTGAGATTTACATGAAAGTTTCCTGACATAATGCAGATTCAAGTTTGTTCAAATCATTGGCCCCTGGGGGTTGGATGGGGCCACAATAGGGGATCAAAGTTTTACATACAAATATATAGGAACAATCTTTAAAAATCTTCTTCTCAAGAACCACTGAGCCAGAAAAGCTGATTTTTACATGAAAACTTTCTGACATAGTGCAGATTCAAGTTTGTTCAAATCATGGCCCCCGGGGGTAGGATGGGGCCACAAGGGAGATCAAAGTTTTACATACAAATATAGGAAAAAGCTTTAAAAATCTTCTTCTCAAGAACAATTGGGTCAAAGAAGTTGACATTTACATGAAAGCTTTCTGACATAGTGTAGATTCAGGTTTGCAAAGGGTAGTTTGGGCCATAATAGGGACTAAGGTTTTACATGCAAATATATATGGAAAGTCTTCAGATATGGGCCAAGGTGACTCAGGTGAGCGATGTGGCCCATGGGCCTCTTGTTGAATCGAGTTTTAGTCATGAAAAAAGTGAAGATAACGAACAGTGATCAATTTTATAAATCAAAATTGAGAAAAAGGCAAACACAGACCCCTGGAAACACTAAAGCTGTAATTAAATGCCTAGGAGGAGTAAGCATCCCCAATTGACCGGTCACAACCGTCACGAGTCATAAACGTGTGGACCTTAATAAAACAAAACTGTTATAAATATCCTTTATCAATGCTTAGAAAAAATACAATCGTTGCTTCTGTCTTGAGTTAAGAAAAAATGTTTTATTTCTAGGCAACTTGGACATTGTTTCCAAGCACAACATATATACCATTAATTAAAGTTAACTGTATTGGAGTTTTGTGTTATTTGGATTATAGCAAACAAAGTTAACTATATTGGAGTTTTGTGTTATTTGGATTATAGCAAACAAAGTTAACTGTATTGGAGTTTTGTGTTATTTGGATTATAGCAAACAAAGTTAACTGTATTGGAGTTTTGTGTTATTTGGATTATAGCAAACAAAGTTAACTGTATTGGAGTTTTGTGTTTTTTGGATTATAGCAAACAAATAATTACACTTTTAAAAGATGATATACATATAAGATGGTTGCCTAAAGTTGGAGAATGGGCTAAAAGAAATTTAGTAATTTTGAGTTTTGAGTATGTGGAATCGTAGAGTATTCAATAGTTTGAACTAGCAAAACAATGAGATAAATCAACTTTGTTCACTAGAGACTATATGAAGTCTATTATCTAAACTTGTGTATTATCAGGAGCAAAAATCAAATTATATGATTATCCTAATTATTAATTTTATTCCTTTATCATTATTATTATCATCATTTTGGTGTTTATTTGGTATGATTTGTATTTAATTCATGGTTGAAAATTTTGTAATGTTCAGCCTTAAGCATACATGTACGTCAATTGTGTATTTATGTACAAATTATTTCAGGTATATACGTTAAAGTTATAAACCGTATGGTTCTTGATAATAAACAGTGTAATAGAACCCTCTGTTCACTACAACATTTAAAAAGATTCATCTAGCATTTCCTACTACTCGTGCTGGTGTGTGGTAGAACATTCACGGGGTACACGTGAATTTTCAGTCCTGTGAGATGGGTGGATTAAAACGATAAAACATTTACAATGTGATTGTCACACAGCATGTGTTATGAAATGAACTTCATTTGGTTAATTAAAGATCACAGTAGGATACGAGTTCCATCAGAAATGTACCCCGAATGGCCAACACTAATGTCCTCCAACGATAAACTTACGGCAAGAAATCGATTGAAAGTATGAATATTCAATGTAGAACATTTCGCATAAATAAAAAGGGATTAATATTCAAAATATAGACGAATTATTTTTCGAAAGACTCTGATGCAACACCCACTGTCTCTTACCGCAAAGATGCAACACATATATCAGATTGACACAATTTTAGTATTAGTCATTTAAAAATTACCATTTTTTTTAAAAACACTACTGACGAATAAAAAAAAAAATGTTAAACAAGAAAAATAAACGAACAGACAACCAAAATCAAAAGAATCAGGATTATTCTTATTTTTATGCATGTGTTATATAATTCCTTTCAAAATATCGTGATGATGTGTCATTCTTTAAAAACATGTGATTCCTTGGCATACATATTGGTTGGTCATCAAAGGTTTTGAAGATTAACCGCTGAAACGGCTTTTCCCATTCATAGTGACTTCACTTCTTTCTTTGTTACATGTATTTGAAATTCATTTGTTTGTTGTTTTAATTCCATTTGAAAAAAAAAATTAACTCATGAAGAGACTTCATCAGCGTTAGGTGTTGTAACAAAACTTTGGACTCATGCACGGAGCTCAGGCCCATATCACTGAGTGTTTTTCATGTGCCGAAGCCTACCGCGATACGCGACTTCCGCCCGTAAGGAGAAAGGGGGAATAGACGCTGAATATTCAAAATGAAAACGTGACATTACTTATTGTTCAAGTGGTCTGAAGAGAAGATTGTGGTGATCAAACAATGGGAAAATATCGGATATTAGCTACGCTCCCTGTGAATGGCAATGATAAAATATTTATTTTACCCTAAATGCCTACTTCATTCAAACGTTTGCTTAATCTCACTCACATTGATGGCAAACAAAAGAAAGATAAGACAAAAGATACAGTTATGGATAGGAAATATACTGCACATTCATCCGAAGTCTTTAGGAGTGAATAGTTATGAATTAAACAGTCCTTCTATACTGTTTGATAGAATGCGTGTTTGATACGCTTTTTATCTTGAAATCTATTTATCTATTTAATTTCTGGGTGTTTCTCTAAATGTTCGCGAACGGGGTGCGTCAGATCAAAGTACATAGTGATATGGGGTAGTTGAATTTTTTTAAATTAATGATTGTTATTTCATTTCTTTTTAAATATACATCATTGTTATGAATTGATACTATTCAATTTTCACCCGATTACCTTACATGTGCTTGTATAAAAATGACTTCAGAGCATACAGTAGAGTAAAACAACCTTTATTTCACCATCGTAAATACAATATGTCGCGTCATCAGAGTTTACTTGATTTCTTAAAATATGGTCATGAAATGATATTATGTTCGAATAATTTCTTTTATTCTATCAAAATATGATTTCTTGAACCCTATGAAGAAAAGATTATTAAGGCATTTTTCATCAATGAAATTAAATAGATCCTGGGTTAACAAATTATTCAAACTTGGAAAATGGACGAGAAAATAATTTTTAGTATTTGAAGTGAAAATGATTAATGAACCGTTTAATTTTATTTTGAATGTTAGGACAAACATAAGGAGTGTAAATAAGGTTTTGAAGCGTCAAACGGACACGGCACGGCGATAAAGAGGATTGAGATGAAAAATACTGGACGTATTCGGAAGCCGTGGAAACAGATAAAGTACTAGTTATTCAATTTGACCCAGTCACCTGGCCAGTATTTGTGTATGAATTGATACAGACACTAACCAAGATAGCCTATGACTAGTCGTTTGTACAAGCTGAATATTTTTCGAGGTCAGTTATGAGCGATGTCAGATTTCTTGTAAAATTAGAAAATTTCTGTTGATCGAGTTAAAATCTTGAGTTCTATGCCGCTGATGTCGTGTAGATAGTGAAGAAACTCGACTGAAAATTAAATCTGTTTTGTCTTCAAAACATCTAAATTCCAAACCATGTAGCAGTTGCCTGTCACACAGAAATGTCCGGGTTTTTGGACTTTCTTGCTCTTTGTTTCGCATAATAATCATAAAGCATTGTTACAGTGTATACATATATACTGTTTTATCCAATACTTACTGTTGTAACCATGGTTCACCTTATCAATGATACTATCTTATCAATGATACTGTGAACAACAAGGAAACATTACTTGAAGTCAAAATTTTCCTTATTGTTTGACACAAGTATAGTCAGCACGGATTGATTTCGACCTTAAACTGAAAACTTATATTCCATCAACTTTTTTTGTCGGGGTTCATTTCTTCAAGTTCATAAAAGAATCATGTATATACCGCAAAGCAATTCCCAATAAATAATCAAAGGATCCCAACGAAAACGTAGAGAGATGGTATGTACTACAATAAAATTAAGTGATAGGGTTAGGTAAAAATTCATAGTAATCTTACATACAAAAACATGATACATAAGTACTTAAACAGAAAGTACAGGTTTTCAATTTTACTGATTCACAAGTAATGCAATACATTTGCAAGTTTGTATTTATTCTCAAAAATATACGTCTTTAGGAAAAATATACATGTATATATAATAGGAATTTCATGAAACGTTGTGGTGTACATGTATCTGTTTTTGAAAGTTCCAACGTGGTCTTTTAATGCACCAGGGTATATTGAAGGTGTCATAGGATGACGTTGGTCTTTTATCGATTCTCACCTGGGGACAAACACAAATATATGTACCCTCCTATCGATAAAAACACCTTGTAAAATATTTCAAATATGATTTTCAAAGACCACGTGGTTAGACAGGTACACAGGTGTATATGTTATCTCCCGAGAATAATTTCATTCAGTAATAGACGAATGATTGAACAAGTGACTTCGTGCCAAGAAATATACACCCGTACTACAGTGGACCATTGAGAAATAAGCATCATGTCTTCCAGAACTGGTATGGAATATCAATTTTATTCTAAATATATTTAACATTACCATCATTCATGATTTACATAATGTCTTCAGAAAAAGAAATCAATATGGAAGAAATAGTTGTGTTGTATACGACTGTATATTCCCAATTTCACTTTTTAAGATCAAATTCCTACTAGAAGAGCTGGAGGTGCGATAGTAGTTACTCTATAGTATCAGATCTTGAATTTTATTTAATATTTATTCTTTGATTTGTTTGAATTTTTCAATCATTTCCATGTTGAGATACTGTAAACAAAGTGAAAATTACATTTGACTCAAACTGTTCGCTTTTTGCGACAATGAAGTAACAAAGATGGTGACGTTTCACATTTGCCTCAAAAATGGCAAGAAAATCCCGAATTTTGAGACATATAAAACAAGTTCTTGTTTTAGTATATCCTACCCACTTAATATCAGACTTATACAGGCACTTTTATTTATGTACTTAAAATTAGAATGCTAGTGAATTTACAATATTTACATTCCCAATGTTTATTACAAATTGTAATGATAGTCATTTAATCACAAATGCGTTGCGACTGTAAACAATGCGCGTATGAATACAGATGAATATAGTACGTATATTTCAACGGTTAGAAATTTCGACAGGAGGGAAAGAAGAATGTAAATTTCAATTTTAAAAATACATGAAGGTGGTATGAACTGCAACGCTTCACGCCAGTAAAACGCTTCATGAAGTATGCAATCGTGAAGCGTCGCAGTTCATACCCTCATGTATTTTCAAAAAATGAATTTATTTCTTAAATGTAGTTCTTCAAAAAATATTGCTAGCACATTGTTTATGTCAAATTATGCTATTTAATTAACTGAATGAAAGTAACACAGCCTTTGCTAAGCATACGCACCGATCAAGTACACAAAATTAACTCTGGCCTTCGATTTCAGGCGATATTGTGCTTTGGTTTGGGATATAATCTGCTACAAATGCATACCAGTATATTTTGTTTTTGTTTTCCCTCAGTAAGACATGACCACATTATGGAGGTGGAAATAAAAAGAAAATCGCACTCTGTTGACTCGGATTTTTTTTTCTCTATGTGATCTGCTCGCTTAAAAAGAGTACGATGTATCAAAATTAACGCAACATTAAATTGGCACTTGAACAAATTGAATACAAGTAATCACTCTAGGGAATTTGTGATTTTCTTTTGTCCATTTCCAAGAATCCAATGATAGTTTCATTGAGAAATTAAAAGTTTTAAAAATCTTCTAAGTAAAATATCCAATGTATTACCGGAACTATCTGAGTATTTGAAATATAAAATGTGTATTTCGTGAAATGGATTAAATCCGTTCGCTTTAACGTATACTATCTAACATGTTTTAATAAAAATGGCAAAACTTTTCTGTCAGCATGCACACTATTCTATTGTTAAACCGTTATAAATCTCTCTCTATTTAACCGTATACCGTAAAACGTCCAGCAAACCCAGCGTTCGGACCGTCCAGTCTAATGAAAATCGATTCCAGTCTAGTGAAAACTCGATTCCAGTCCAGTGAAAACTCGATTTCAGTCCAGTGAAAACTCAATTCCAGTCCAATGAAAACTAGATTCCAGTCCAGTGAAAACTAGATTCCAATCCAGTGAAAACTAGATTCCAGTCCAGTGAAAATTAGATTCCAGTCCAGTGAAAACTCAATTCCAGTTCAGTGAAAACTCGATGATGGACTGCTCAGCCCAACGCCGAGTTTCTATTGCACCGTTTGCAGTAATCACATTAAAATATGCTAGTACTCGGGTGAGCTCGTAACCCGTGAAAGCCTTGATTGGTTTATTTCCTATGGGGACCTCATGCTTTTACCACGATTTAAGTCTTGGATATACTTTGATTAGTAAAATTTTCAAAATTGAAAAAAAGTAATACTGGATAAGTATAAATAAGCATGATAAAGAACTAATAGTATTTAAAAAATCATTATGAGCCAAATGCCTGATTTTTGTCAACAAGTGCTAATTTTTGTTTTTAAAATGAAACTTGCTATTGGGGGATTTAATTTTATCTATAAGTGTCTTATTGTGAGTTCAAATCCTTGATGTCATTGTAATAAAAGGTGTCTGAAAATTAGTTTACCAGATCTAGTTGTTCTTGTTGAAAGTGAAAAAGTGTCTCTGAGATAAGAAGGACAATCATTGTGGAAAAAAAATTAAAAACATGATTGAGAAAAAGTTGAGAAACTATTATTACATTAAAAATCCAACTTTTTCAAACTCAATACAAGAATAGATATGGGTTACTCCATATCCAAGATATTCGACTTTTAATTTACTTGAATTTTCACTATGCTCAGCTGATCTCTAACAAAAGACTGCACTTGTTATGAAACTGGTGTATAGTCCTTCATGTCCGTAGCAAATACCGTCACCAGTCTTTTGTCACTAACAAACAGTGCACACACCAGTGCTTGCAAGACATATGAAAAAATGGATAGATGGCACAAATACGGTACAAAGATATTTATGCTTTTTTGTCGAATGATAAAGAAGGAAATCGAGGAAGTTGGGGATTAGCAAATTTATTAAAATACAGCAGAAAAGTATAGCTTTAAAAATACTACATGAGAATGCGTATACCTATTAATACAACTTATTGGGGCACATACTTTGTGCAGGCTTAATTTTTGCTAAAAATTATCATTTTTATCACAAAATTTCCCTATCAAACCAGTCTTATTTCATCATTCTTCCCAAATTTTTCCTTTTATATCTGTATGGAAATTCAAAGCAAAGACATGAAAAAATTGAAATCTCTCGGAATAAATACAATTGTACTCTAATTTTTACCATGTAACAAATTAATGTGAACTTTAGAATGGCAAAAACAAGAAGGATTGATGTAATCTACACTTTCTCCAAATGTTGTGTATGGTATAATCATTTTTATTCAAACCTCCATCCGCGACAAAACATATTCCGTTCCAATCCCTTGAACCAGATAGAATTGAAAGGTAAATAAACGATGTATCAAGAGCAATACAAATAAATATTAAGCTGGCACATAGACAGTTAATTATACATGCTACTTCTTGTGCATTTGTACGAAAATTTCTTCACGGTTACGCGGAGCAATATCATTAATAAGAATGAGAGTACCAAACCCCCGCATGCATTACCCGGACGCAGTTTAACCAAGATTGAGCGGAGGTATAAATGTCTAGGTGTGTAGCGTGATTGGCTAATATCAAGAGTGAAATTATTTGGAATTGAAAGAAATATTATAGAGGTTCAAATTAATTGTCAGGATGAAGAATTATCGCACAAAATCGAGATATGACTGAAGAAATTACCATGGTAGGGGTGTGATTAAAATGAATGGTGTAATTTATTGCAGATTGCTATGTGTTGTAAAAAAGTACAAATATGGCCTATAAAAGGCACGGGACCCTATATAATTTTTGTCGTTTTTTATCAACACTTGAAATGAACTTTGAAATGTTTGCGGTCATTTGTTTAAAATTATTATAGTTAATTAGTGAGAGGGCCAAAGGTTAGTATTGAGGTCTATGGGAAATGAATTGGTACTCTTTTCTCTTAAAGGAGGATTCTGCAGAATCTGCATCATGGTATACATGTACTTATCTCTCATAAGGTGTAGAGAAACAGATGGACATTCTATATCATATTAATTGGTTTATGAATGCCGCGGTTAACCGTTACAATCGAAATAATCGTACTCATCTAAACAGACTGCTGTAGATTTTCATGCTTCAAGTATAACAGAAATTTGATTGAATTGAGAAACTCTTTCCTTGAATGATAAATAAATCACAAGGGAAGTCACAACAGAAAACAGATCTTGCTGATTCATTTTTAAAAGAAATGTTGAGCTCAATACAAAACTAAGTATGCATGTAGGACCACATATCAGAATGGAAAAAAAATATTTTGTATTTATCTTATTATCACATACAATCTAAACCACTTTAAAATATTGTGTCAGTGCAAAGCATTAATAACATTCAATTTGATATGACATCATTTGAATATTTCACAATCGCATAATTATACTGGACATTCATTATATAGAATTCAAGGTTTTATACTTTTATACATACATGTACATGTCTGTATGAATAAGTATATTTTTTCTAGTTTCATTAAAAATGTTTGAAAATTAGAAATTGCTACAATTAATTTTAGCTATTACCTAAGAACTGATTATGTAAACATGTTTAGTACTCGAGAATGAACTTAATCTAAAGCGCACATGTACATGTAAGTGCAATTACGTCACAAGAATGACTGGTGATAGCTTTATCTGATCAAATGATCTCTACATTCATCACGTAATTACACTTACATGTATAGGTGTGCTTTATCTGATCTAATGATCTCTACCTTCATCACGTCTGTCACAGAGTCGCACTTTTTCTCAGAACTGTCAAGGATAGGCCACATGTATATGCGCACTGCTTATTGATCAACCAATCGTATCAATGCATTGTTTTTATCGTTGACTATACATTTCAGTCGCATTCTTTCTGCCTTTGTGATTAGATACTATTAGAGTTATGAGATTGATCACTGTTCGTTATTACTAATTATATGATCATATATACGGGATAAAAATTCACGCATCACTTCAATGATTTAATCCATTGATATGTTGCATTTCAGCTGCTCCATTTAAAGCAAGCAATGTATAGATATGCATGTGCAGTACGAAAAAGTGCGTTTCTGGGTTTCCTTATGATTTTTGTTTTGGTGCATGTACGTTTGGTATTTTTATCTACGAAGCTGGGGCCCGTTTGCATGCAAAGTTTTCGAGAAATCCCAGCCAGGATCAGCCTATGTTAGCCCCCTTCCTCATATATTTTGTTTGAAGAGGCATTGTCTTTCAACAAGGACATAAAAATTATATGTAGAAAAATAAATCTGAGTGACAAATGGGACAAAATTACCGTGTGTAAAATTTCTCCCCAGTGAATTATTTACTTCCATACAATTATGGCTCGACCATTGTTTCTGAAAAGACAAAATAGATTCAAAATTCAAAATTACAACAAAGATGTATGAATTCTGATGTGCTAGTGGTGAAGTTTATGTACTGTAAAACAAAAAAGCTGTTTTAGTAATTTTGGTAACAATCGGCAATCATGGCTTTGGTACATACATTGTATAACTGTGGTATGGTCTCCTTTAAAATTTTGAGAATCAAAATGTTAAAATGAATATACTATTACAGTGCATAAGGAGACCATATTCATGCCTTTTGTACATCAGCGATAATCAAAGATTTACATGTTTCTTTTATACCGACTTGAACAGAAAATACAGTTTTGAATATATTTTTTTATATCGTGCTATTGCAAAGACAATGCATGTAGATTTCTCACTTTGTATTCTTGCCGTTTCCACATGCTAATGATGTACGCAGTTGATTGCAAATTTACTTTGATATGAAGAGATTCTAAATGAGACGAAAATGTTTATAAAATATTATTTTACTCTTTTACAGTAACATTTTTACTAGTTACCATGGCTTTCGCGAAGTCCATTCAGCAGGATACGGGTGAGTTCATTATAAGCATATTTACATTCTAATGTTTTTGCCTTCAGTGTCTTTACCGGCTATACTGATAATCATGGATGTGGTGAGGATGTGAACAGTGGGCGTATGAATCTTGATAAATATTGTAAGTCTACTTCAACGACTGGAAATTCCCAATCTAGAGATTGGGAAACTGACAGAAATGAAAGTAGAAGGTAATTTTAAAATATAGATAATATATGAGGGCTTTATGAAGGACTAAGGCGATTCATGAAGTATGCTGGCGTAAAGTGTCGAAATTCATGCCTTCGTGTTATTTCAAAAAACGAAATTTATTTCAAAAATTAATGCACCATTTGCATATATACGGTAGTTTATTCATGCATTAAAGGTTTTGATTCAGAATACTAACAATAAATTAATAGTGTTTTTGGAACAATATTTATAACCGAATGCACATATTGTATTGTATTTATTGATTTAAAAAAAACCTCAATCGTATAAACACATATAAGAAAGTTATCGTTTTTAAATTGCATGACAAATTATATAATACTGTAGGTTAAAATGTTGGCATATAAGTTAGTTTTTTAAAAGATAGATTTTGATTAATGAACAAATATTGTATCAGGTTTATCTACTTGTGAAAGGTGATAAAAATATCCTATTGGAATAGGTATGACGATGTGACAAATGTAGCATACCTTTAAATACTGTACATGTACAGAATATTGCTTTTGCTTTCGATATCTTTACCAATTGTAATGATAGCCATTTCCCCATGAATGCGATGCAATTGTGAACAATGTGCGTATGAATTTTGAGTACACTGTACATGTAGGTCTGTTTGAGTACACTGTACATGTAGGTCTGTGTGAGTACACTGTACATGTAGGTCTGTTTGAGTACACTGTACATGTAGGTCTGTTTGAGTACACTGTACATGTAGGTCTGTTTGAGTACACTGTACATGTAGGTCTGTTTAACGGCTGGCAATACCCACAGAAATGAATGTAGATTGTAAACTAAAAAAAAATTAATTTAGATCTTTTGTTTTCAAATACATGAGAGCATGAACTGTGGTGCGTCGCACTTTATACCCGCAAGTATTTTTAAAAAATGAAATTTCTGAAATATACATGTATCTTACTATTTTGGTTCGGTTAACGAAAACAGATGGGGAAATGACCCTTTTCAATCATTTTTCTCCAGTTCTGTTATCAACTTATATTAAACGGAAGAAATCATTTAAAATCTTTTTCAAATGACCGATATATTGATCTAAACATATTTTATTGAACATTGGATGAACAATTGGGAATAGATACAACGTCTGTTATTTAGGACGCCCTCTTCTATATGCAATTATAATTGCAATTAGTGTTATCAGACAAGGTCGATCAAAAGAATTTCTGCAATAGATTTTCTCGATAATCTGTTTTATCAGCAAGACATGACCCAGAAGATGAAAGTTGGACAGTAAAGGTTAAAAATCCGTCCCCAGTTTAGATAGATATGACAAGCTAGTAAACCCATAACGATCTGACAATGTGGTATCGTAAAAACCGGGTATTAACTGGGAATCGACAAAAACGTCATATACAGGTGATTTGATAGTTTAAAAAAATCAAATGCCTATTGTAAAGCATCATTTAAAATATGTCAGTAAATCGAAAGGATAGACAAGTACCACCGTTGGTGTTTTATGTACATGTATTAAAAAACCAGAGAGAGAGAGAGAGAGATTTATACGTATAATGTGTTCTTCTGTGTATCTGCGGGTGTTTTATCTTGAGGTACAAAATGACAATTCAATTGCAAATCATGCGATTTTGTAGTTGATGGTGGGTGGACCTCATGGTCTAACGCTTCTTGTTCAGTAACTTGTGGTACAGGCTCAATAATACGGCTCCGATTCTGTACAAACCCAGAGCCAAAAAATGGAGGAAAGACTTGTGATGGACTACCTTTTGAACGAACAGAGTGCACGAAAGGCCCATGTCCAAGTAAAAACTTCATTACAAAACAAGACGATAACTGATTTTATAATGAATATATCTATGGGAAAATCACGCCAAATAATCAAAAGACGTGTACTTTGATAAATTATGTAATCCACATTAAATCAATTTTAAACTTTTATAAAGTTTGAAAATATATCAAACTTGCGGACCATACAGTTTTAATTGATTTCCGAAAACAAGTGTATTCAAATCTTTTTTATTTCCTTATATTGTTTTACAGTAAATGGCGGATGGTCGCCATGGACACCATATTCAAACTGTACCGCGACGTGTGGACAGGCTTTCCACACCTCCACCAGGAAATGTAACAATCCGCCTCCACAATATGGCGGCAGGCCTTGTGAGGGGAACGACACAGATACAGAACTTTGTAGGGAACTTCCGCTTTGTGCAGGTCAATATGTATTTCATTTCATCTTGTAGCTTTTCTTTTCAATAATGGTATGATCAGTACATATTAGAGTTCTTTTCTTTTTTAAAGTCAGGAGAATTATTTGCAATACAATTCATAATGTATTCCTTAACTGGTGAATTGTCAAGAATGGGTTGCTTGTCTTATTGACATATTGAATGTGCCTGTATAATACATAAACACTCATACCATTAAATTATTGCTTTATCTTTTTAGGTTGTGTATAATATTGTACGTTAACTGTGGTCCGTTTTTTCTCATCAAACTTTGTCTGTTGTTATCGTTTTCTCTCATATTCTATATTTCTTCTCGAGATCCACTCGGTCAATTTCAACCAAACTCCTCACCAAGCCTTCGAATCTGTTTCCTGTCCATGAAAGATAAAAATCGGGTACAATGTTTTTAAAATACGTCTTCTCGAAATTCCCGCAACCAGAGATTAGAAACTTCCACAGAAGTTTCCATATCTATCGTATAAAGATTTTAATTTGTCAATAAGTGACCCCAGGGGCTTTTTTCTCTCGAGAAAACGAACGTGCAATGTGTCAAAATCTAACACTCTGTATGCAAGCAAGATTAAAGTGTGATCAAAGCTAGCGTGACTCCCGAAATCTAAGCGGACCGAGCATGGGGGTTTAAAGCTTTACATGTCTACACAACTTTTAAAGCTCTCTCTTTCTCTCTCTCAAGACCCACAGATACAGATAGTCAATTGGAAAATTATTCGCATGTATCAGTTTCAAGTTCGTTGAATTTTCATATGTCATGGTATTTGTTGTTTTAATAACCAAGTATGGCGAAAATAGTTTTACACGAGAACATACAGGAACAAGTGGTTTATAAACGTCCTCTCAAGAAGCACAAGGGAACCTTTGTCAAATCAATATACGAACGTCTCCTTGTGGGGTATATTTAAATTGACCCTTGGGTTCCGAATAGGACAGCAAGGGGGGTTCAAAATATGTAGGAAAAGATCTATAAATTCTATAAAATTCTTCTGAAGAAAAAATGGCTATGATTTGGGTAAATACTAATAATATCACGTATAGATGCATAACCATGAAATGGAAAATAGGTTCAACTCTTAGTTGAATTATTTGAACGAAAATTTTGAAAAAATAGCTCCCCTCCATCAAACAAATAAAGGGGGTTATAAAAGGGGGAAATAAACAACAAGGCTACAAAATTTAGCAAATTCAGTTTTGTTTGTATGCGTTTGTTGATTTTACCCAAAGCTACTGCATCATTTTCAGTCAAACGTGCTTCATTTTATCTTTGGGTAAAGGCACATTCCCTCAATACGTCATGGGTCTCCTTCGTATGTACAATAGAGAAAGGCCTGTGACTCCAATTACAAGGGTACCCAATTTTGGAGATTGAAAAAATATTAAATAAAGGTATTTTATAATGTGTTCTGTAGTTTTCGATTTGGATATAGCAGTTTATCGCTAAATAGCGTCCAAATCGAGTATTTCTTGACATATTCAAGAATCAATAAAACATTTATCTATTGATATCACCCCTTTTGTAAAGATTTAAAACATTTCCAAAAGCATTCTATATGTCTCAGTTTGGATCATTCTAGCCTCGGAGAATTTTCACATGCTTAATCATATATTGTCTACAGATGTGAATAATTGTACAGTATTATACTTTTAACGTATTACAAGAACAGATGTTAACCAAGAAAGCTCATTTTAGCTAAATCAGCTAAAGAGAGCAGAAAATGAATTAGTTTCACAAAAGATATGCATGGCTCTGGTTGGCAAATGACAAATTTTGACATACTAGTATTGTTGGGTCATGATTAATACTCAAATTTTATGATTTTATCTCCGTAATAGCAAAGTGACGATGGTAAGCATTGAAAATCGTCAACACCTTTGTTTATACCATCACCAAATATTTAAGCGTTGTACCGATATTTAGAAGAAAAGCATTAACTAGTTAATAAGTCTCCTACTCTACAATATTCATTTGAATGTTTATTTCTAACAGTCGACGGACAGTGGGGTAGTTGGTCAGCATACGGTGAATGTTCAGTGAAATGTGGTAATGGAACAAAGACCAGAATGCGCACATGCAATAACCCCTCTCCGCAATACGGGGGTTTGAATTGCGCGGGAAACTCGAACCAATCTATAACCTGTACAGCGAATAAGTGTCCAGGTATAAATTGATTCAAAGTTGCGCTTGTTGGTCAGTTTCTGCAACCGCTTGCTTTTGCACTATTTTTATGCTTGCGCTATCACGAACGCGAAGTCGTATTGAACTAAATATGAATGCAGAATCACAAATGTTTACATTTCCTATGAGGCGAAGTTAAAGATTGTATCACTTCCACATGTAAGTCGCCATGGCGCTGCACTTTCCGTTCACTTTTGAAATCACTTAATTGCTTTTTGATTTTTATCTTCAGTCTATTTTGGTCATGCATGTGTTAATGGAAATGGAAATGCTTACAAGTTTCGAGTTATCAACCAATCAGCATTCAGTTCATATATCGGGTGTTGACCAAGCGGTCAAACAACGATATTAGGTTTAGTGGTATTCTTATTATGTAATTTTGGTGTTGAAGGAAGAGTGCCAATGTATGGTTGTGTTAAATCATGTCATTGTTTATCAATTACTAATTACAATAATTATAATGATATACGGCAGAATCAAAGCCCCTATTCCTAATTGCATCATTAGGACAGCAGCCCGGATTGCATACATATAAAAATGTACGCTACAATACGTACCTGTACGGTATGTCGAACATTTTAAAAAGTAACGAACATTTATACTTGATATATATTGCATAGGCTTTGGATCACATATATAGTTTATTTACTTCTTCGTAAATTTGCAATCAGTTAGAACCCGCACAGCATATTTTCAGCACTTAAAATGGTATCATTTAGTTTATGATACTATAATTCTTAATAATACTCATTTTAATTTCATACGTATAACGTTCAAAAATGTACCAGAGTAGATACAGCTTCTGAAATTGCAAAATGGCGCCGCGGATACTTTAGGAACCACGTACTTCATTGACGAACAAGTAGAACACCAAACCCGATAAAAGCTATTCGGTTTTTAAACAATGTAAAATCTATTGCTTTGAATAGGCTTTTTGTTTGTTTTGGGAGTGGCTTTTTTGTATGATTTTGTTGTTGTTGTTTTTATAAATACTTTATTCCTCAATGATTATTCCTCTAATAGTTGATGGAGGTTGGAGCGCTTGGATGTCAGCCGGAAGTAAATGCTCCGTACCATGTGGGCACGGATCAAAAATAAGAATCCGCTCATGCAACAATCCTGCTCCAGAAAATGGCGGTCGTGACTGCCCAGGACAAACTTTTGAATCTACTTTCTGTATGCTGAAAGAATGTCCTGGTAAGAATTGAAATCCCAAATCGGTCTGGATTTGAAACCAAAAATTATGGCTTATAAGATGACATTTATGAAACTTTCATTCATTCTGCTACAGTAAATGGTGGGTGGACGCCTTGGACACCATATTCAATATGCACGGCAACATGTGGCGTTGGGTACCAGACGTCTACAAGAACATGCACAAATCCGGTACCAAAGGCTGGCGGTTTACCATGCCCTGGGGAGAGCAAGGACACTCGAAAATGTCGTGATCTTCCTTTATGTCCGGGTATGATGTCACTTTTAACAGTGTTATATCTAATGATTAATGCGAATTGGTCCAGCGTTTGGAAAAATCTAAACATACTTACTTTAGAAAAGTATATACATGGGCTGCCTGTCGAGTCTTACACTTATAAATTTATAATATGCTATGATTGGAACTAACACGATCAGTAAAAACAATCGAGGACAGTAGGAAATATTGAAAACAAATCTGCTGATTTATATCTTATATTCAGTGGCGGATTTAAGGAGGGGCACAGTGCCCCCCCCCCCCCCCCTCTAAAATTTTCAAATTTAAGGTAAAACGTGGTCTCTTGTTTAGAAAAATGTAAACGATAAGAGGAGCAATAATTTCTTTCACTCTCAAAGCAATAAATGACAAAGTGTTTTGATTTATTGAATTACTTTTATTGGGAGAACTTACATTTTTTCCAAAAATTCTCAAAATTTGCGTCATTTTATTGATTTTCCTCCATCAAAAATGACAGAAAATAGTAAAAAAAAAAAAAAAAATAAATAAAAAAAATTACTACATAGGAGACATATTTGAAGCCCTATAAGATCTGTAACCCCCCCCCCCCCCCCCCACTCCTAACCACAGTTCCTGGATCCGCCCCTGATATTGTAATATTAATCGCAGTAAGGCGGAGAAGTGCTCAAATATTCAAACATTAAAATGTTCATGGCACTTGGGAACCATTCGTAAATTTTAAAATATCAAAAAATGTTCATGAAAGAGTAATCATATGAAAGGACACATTCACAAATGTACATGCATTTGAACAAATTTTGTAGTTTAAAACGATATAGATAATTATTTTATAGAACTTTATAAGAAATGGACCGAATTTAATAATTGCAGAGAAGTTGAAGCTTATTCTTTAGTAATGATTTCTTGTAAATCATTGTACTTTAATTCACACCTATGGACAATTTATATTGAAATCATATAACTAGTTCAGTATTGCATGAGAAAGATTGACCATGAATGATATGCTGTTCACTTATAGAAATTCATTACGAAATTTCAAAGAAGGAACGAAATGTTGTTTGGCAGTTACATTTACCTCGGGATATTACCTGTAATCATGTGTTGAAAACTGGATTCACACGTAAACGTTACAATGTAAGAAAAACGATTGTGCATTTAGTAAAGTAAACTTTCATAAAAACTAATCGTTAAATGTCTCCGTATTTAGATAATCTAGTGAATGATTTACTAAATACATATAAAATATTAACACTAATTTTCAATTAGATAGGTCACTTTGTTGGAGATGTATGATGTCAGGATTTCTCGAAAAAATCTCAACTTAAGTTGGAGTTTTCTCTTTTATTTGAGCAGTCAAAATTTGAGTAAAATTTCAGACTTAAGTCCAAGTTTCGACTTAAGTTTATTCTGAGAAATCCATGCCAAACCATCAACTTTACGAATAATCCTCGTAATGAGCAAGACTCTATCATGACGGTGCGAAGGTGAAGCATAAGGTTTTCATAATCGGAAGTGAAGTTTTAGATATTTACCAAGCATATCTCGATGACACTTCACCATACAGTACACATGATATCAGCAAATGTTTGTAAACTGTAGATTATAGACATTATTTATTCTGTTAGTTAATGGACATTGGAGCACATGGTCGCCATTTTCTGAATGTTCGGTCACATGTGGTAACGGTATAAGAAATCGAACACGTTCCTGTACCAACCCCGCCCCTCAGAATGGAGGTTCTGAATGCAATGGTTCAAACACGGACACTGCAAGCTGTAAAGCAGGCATCTGTTTAGGTAGAGTTGTGCAACAGATACGTTTCCCACCAATGTTTGTAGAAGTCTTTGTTTGAACATTCACCACCTTGCCAGCTAACCCATTTTTTCAAATACTACCTGTAGTAGTTTTTCCTGTTCACCAATTTGTATGCGTGATGCCTTCCGCTAAATTCCCTTACAGTTGTCTATCCTGCTTGCCTTTTAATCTTCATTAACAGTGGCGTAAGACTATACTATCCCTTCAATTCAATCCTTCTGAATCAGATACGATTTCCCTAAATTGTAATGCGCAGCTGCAGTGTCAAAAATATGTGCGAAAAATCATCACTCCTTCTCGTGCACGCCTATGTTTCAATTTGTTTTACTTATAAATGTTTACATTTCGAATGTTTTTGCCGTTGATATTTCTACAAATTCTTATGTTATCCTTTTCCTTATAAAGGTTTTGTGGTTGTAAACAACGCGCGTATAAATACAGATAAATATAGTGCGTCAATTTTAACGACTAGGAATTGTGACGTCATCAACATGCAACAATTTGAGCAACGTTATGAAAAATCAATGAAAATGAGCATTTTCATTTTATTTGTTTACTCGGTGAAAGTTTTGCCCCAGCTTTCGCCCACGTTAGATAATAATGGGCAATTTCACACTTTTCAGGTTCCATACTGTCAATAGCACCATGTTTTCCTTTTCAATGAACTTTTTGAAAATACAGTGATGTGTCTGATTCTCTGACATTTTTAAATGAATTATGAGATACTATTCGTTGTCTTCACCTTGCATATTGTTAAAGATATCTTTTAATAATGGATTACATTTATGATAATACACATGTATCTTATTTATTTTAAACAGAAACAACTACGCTTTCGCCCACAACACGACCACTTCTAACAGACCTACCTAGTGAGTGTAAAGTTTTCTCCTTTTTTTCGTCAGGGTTTGATGCACTAGGATTTTTACACTAGTCTTTATGAACATTGGATATTTTCCAGAATACCTAATATTCATTTTGTTTCAGCTACATCAAACAGCGAGAAGGTTGATGGTGGATGGACCTCATGGTCTAGCGCTTCTTGTTCAGTAACTTGTGGTACAGGCTCAATAATACGGCTCCGATTCTGTAAAAACCCAAAGCCAAAAAATGGAGGAAAGACTTGTGAAGGACTACCTTTTGAACGAACAGAGTGCACGAAAGGCCTATGTCCAAGTAAGTACAACACATAATGTATATCATAGCGACAGGTCACGTGGATCGTAAAAGTAGAGTGACTTTCACTTAAAGAACTATGCAATAAAACTTTCAAATACAGTTTCTTCTGATCGTTGTCGGTTCAGAAAAGCTATCATAACTTCAATACTTTTTCGTGGTTATCAATTCCGTGTTTGGACCAAAATTCCGTTGATGCATAAATGAATACATATTGTTCATGTGCGTCGTTGATCACGTGATTTAATTGTCAATAATGATGACGCTAAAGTGACCTATTTTCTCTATTGATGACAGTAAATGGCGGATGGTCGCCATGGACACCATATTCAGTCTGCACCGCCACGTGTGGAGAGGCTTCCCACACCTCCACTAGGAAATGTAACAATCCGCCTCCACAATATGGCGGCAAGCCTTGTGAGGGCAACGACACAGATATACAACCTTGTAGGGAACTCCCTCTCTGTATAAGTAAGTATCAAATATGATTAATCAATCGCATTACAAAAGTCTTGTCCATTTCCAGCTAACCTTACTGTCGCAGATCGAATACTTTACGAGTTCTTCTATTGATTATTATGTGAAAACAAAATTTTAATAAGTATTCAAAAATGTTAAAAGAATTTGTTCAATCATTCATTTACATGTATGTACATATTAGAGTAAGTTATTATGCATGGTAGGTTTTTTTCGGGGGGGGGGGGGGGCAATTTTTCACTCACATTGAGACGTCACCAGCTGTATGTGATGTGGCACGAATTTATACCTTTTATTCGCGTAGAAGTAAGATTTCCTAACATAAAGTGTCTTCTATTCTAAAAATGAAACCTACCAATTTTCATGATGATAGATGAATGAAAAACACATAATCAGATCTCAATTCAACCTACAAATGTAACATTCTTTGAACAGGTCGTTAATTTCATGTCGTTTCATATTTTCAGGTAAAACAACGGAGAGCACGGACGCCAGATCAACCTCAGACCATCAAACGATTGTTACATTGACTCCGCCCGTATCAACCACCAAGCAATCAACAACGGCGTTTGAAACAACCACTGCATCCAACCCAGATACCACCCTAAAGAACACCCACTCACAAGTGACCACAGAAATCCTAACCTCAGAACTCAATCATGAACCAACAACCGTTCAACGAGTTACGACAGAAAATATAATTCCCAAATCTACTTATGAAACCACAAAGCAACATGTGTCAGAGTCCCGGACCACATTGCCGACAATAGTTCAAACTTCCCCAGATGCACACATAAGGCCCCAGATAGGTTTGTGATATTCGTGATTTTCGGGCACTTTTATTACGTTCTTATTAAAGGTACACATGGTCCAACTTTTATATTAAATTTTGATAAAGATATATATACCATAGCATTCTATGACTAAAATAAAACAAAAACCTCTATTTTAAAAATACGAATACAAAAAATTACGGTTAAGTGAAAAAAGCGTTTCAAAATACAGCCTGCCATTCTACTCGATTTCTTTCCGAAACGAGCTAAGTGCTGACCACGTGACTGATTTTTTTTTTTACAATATTAGCTGCTATTTCCCTGTCATTTTTTAATCTGTGTATATGTAACTACACTTCCGGTGATTTGGTGTTTTTACACATCGTCTAATTCATTGACTTTAGTCTGATCTGTCCTTACTCCTATATCTACATGTACAGTCCCTAAACTAGATGTCAAGACTTACCAACGCTATTGTTTTCTTTCCGAACTAATGTGAAGGCGCGCGCAATGCAAACATGAAAGGTAAAGATAACGAACAGTGATCAATATCATAACTCCTATAAGCAATACAAAATAGATAGTTAGGCAAACACGGACCCCTGGATATACCAGAGGTGGGATCAGGTGCCTAGGAGGAGTAAGCATCCCCTGTCGACCTGTCACACCCACCGTGAGCCCTATATCTTGATCAGATAAACGGAGTTATCCGTAGTCAAAATCGGTGTGCCAAGAACGGTCTAACAATCTAACAAACATAATATATACGCGTACGTTATACAAATAAGGCCATGAGAATTGTCCGAGAGTTCAAGTAGTCAAGAATGTAATTAAAACTTTCGACGTATTCTTTTCATTTGGGATGAAATCAAATAGTTTACGTTGCATAAATTATAATACATTTATATCATCATTTATATAGATTATATACTGTGTTAGTTTGGGAATCAAAAATTTATTATCAGTACATATGTGCCTTTAAAATTGTTGATCTGCCTATTGAGAAGAAGTCAAGTCTTAATTTGCAGTTTAAGTATCATCTTTATATACGCACATTGTAGGTGTCGTCGTCGTTTCGTTTGCTGTCTACATTGATAAAAGTTTCGATGACAAATTACTGGATCAGACAACAACATTGTACAAAGAGACGGAGAAAACTGTCCAAGAAGTGGTATGTCATTGGCGTAGTATCTAATAGATTAAATTAATCAAAATGATCTGTATCCGGAATAGTTATTGCATAAGTGCTAAACAGACCTATGAATACCTTCTATGGGATCCTCGGGGTGGCTATAAACAGATCTATGAATACCTTCTATGGGATCCTCGGGGTGGCTATAAACAGATCTATGAATACCTTCTATGGGATCCTCGGGGTGGCTATAAACAGACCTATGAATACCTTCTATGGGATCCTCGGGGTGGCTATAAACAGACCTATGAATACCTTCTATGGGATCCTCGGGGTGGCTATAAACAGATCTATGAATACCTTCTATGGGATCCTCGGGGTGGCTATAAACAGACCTATGAATACCTTCTATGGGATCCTCGGGGTGGCTATAAACAGATCTATGAATACCTTTTCATTGTTGTTTATAATATACATGTGCATTAACGTAATTAACCCGCAATACCTTCGTCTCGTGAAGGCCTGCTTAGACCTCTTTTCATGTTAGCTGTTTTGTTGAAGAAATTACTTTATACATTGTTTATTTGACACAGTGCAATATACCAGTATCTGTAATATTTCTTTGTTTTATTCATAGCTTATTCAACGGTTCAAAAACACCCCTGGCTTCCTGATGGTTACAATAAATAGTTTCAGGTAAGAATACAATTATGACAACCTTTCAAAGAATGTATTAAAGATACTGAATTCATGTTGCATCAACTGGTGTATCAAAAGTATACATGTATACATTCTATTTATTCAGCTATGGAAGCATTCGTGTGAACTATTATATATGCATGTATACATTCTATTTATTCAGTCATGGAAGCATTTGCGTGAACTATTATATGCATGTATACATTCTATTTATTCAGCTATGGAAGCATTCGAGTGAACTATTCTGTGAATCTGGACGGGACAGTTTTGTCAACGAAAGAATCCGTTGATCATGTTGAAGATCAGTTACTGTCGAAAGCCACCAAATGGGATCCCAACGAGCCCGTCATTCTTGGTTCCCCTGTCAATGTCAAAAAAACCACTAAAGATGTTAAGAAACGAGAAATTTCAGGTAATTTGTTTCAACATATAACAAGAGATGTTCACTCCTTCTAGGCATCTGATCCCACCTCTGGTGTTTTCAGGGGTCCGTGTTTGCCCTATTCTTAATTCTGTATTCTTTATAGGATCTACAAGATTGATTACTGTTCTTTATCTTCACCTTTCCATGATTTATTGATAATGCAGTTGAGTGTGTTCCTATCCCAGTATCAATGCTTTTTAAACAAAAGTTCATATTTGGAGAGTATAATAAAAAGATTCTTTACTGATTTGTTTACAGATGTGTTGGTAAACGAGCGGAGTAAAGTTTGTACTTGTCCTAGCTCTGACTATAAATGTGACTTTAGTCAGGGACTAGCTCAGTGTAAAAACCTGTGTATGGAGCTCAAATGTGGTAAACATGGAACCTGCTTTGTCGATTCAAAGACAAAACTACCCAAGTGCTTGTGAGTGTTAATAAACCTTTGGTATTCTTATTCATTACAAAACATTGATAATTGTTCTCAGTGAATTGTTTGGTGATATAATTTTGAAATACTGCGCAAAAACGAAAGAGATTCTTGCACAATTCTTTTGTGATTTTAGCTGTCAGCAATCCAAAGACTCAAAAACTGTATATCTGGGAACAAATTGTGAAAAAACGAAGAAGATAGCAGACAAAGAACTTGTATCAGATGAACCAAACAACATGACGGTCATTGGAATCACCGCGGGAGTCGGCGGGGGACTGGTTATTTTTTTTCTCAGTGCCATAATCTGTGTCTGTAGAAAAGTCCAACAACAAAAGAGTCTTATTGAAAGGTCAGTGAGTTCATTGTCAACCAATGATTTTATAAAGAGCCATATTTCTACTTTGGATATTTTTAATCATGTTCATCCACCATTGACCTCTAATTCCTATTAAAGACAAAAGTCCAGATTGATTTTAATATTTTGAATGTGTTGAATGACACGTTACTAATCATGCTTTCTTCACAGTTCTGTATCTTATAGCAACCGGAGTTCTCTCGATCATCTTGATAATCTAGAGGGCAATACAATTTCCAAACAAAACGTGTATGTCGATTCGAACACTACACATAATCCTCTTTATAAAGAAGATGAAGATGGCAAATTAAAGACCAACTCGGAACAAATAGTGAGAATATTTCTGCACGTGGGACCGGAAAAAGACAGAAGTATGAGTCTGCGCAGCTTAGCATCTGTCCATACCAATGGTGAAGAACAGCATGTTTACATGGAGGGTGATCATGTTGCGCAAAGAGATAGCATTGTGAGTCTTGAAGCAGTTATAGCAGTACATTCTCTTTTTAATGTGTGACATGGGTGGGGGTGTCATACATCTGTTGTACACAAGCGCTTTCACATCATTGTTTTTCTTTTAAAGAAGCTCAACTAAAATAAATGGTGATAACTTAAAAGAATGAAATTTAGAAATAAAACTAATATATACAGGTTTTTATCGTAAAATATATCACTACCAGAGCTTTGCCCTGGACTCATTGGTGAAATCCCTAAATCTCCTGCCTTAACTTGCGTGCATATTTATTAGGCCATAGTTACACCCTTGGGTTATCATTGATTTTAAGTCGTAGTCATGTAATACTATTTTCCATCATAGGTCCAAGGCTCACCAGAGAGACAGTCAACAACTTACACTGAAAACGTGGTTGACTTGTGTACATCTTACACGGAGTCTTCAAAGCACCCCGAACAAGAGGATCGTTCGTGAAATCACGTGGTCAAGGATACAAATAAACTTCGTCCAATTTATTTTATGTCAATAAGGCTTTTAAATCGTCTATGAATTGTTTAAAACTGTGCACTGAAATAAGCTTAGTGTTGTGGTGTGTCTTGTTCTATCCAGTAATGAATCACACGCTTATATTACGATGCTTTCACCCTTTTTTACACGTGCTGGTCGCATTGTTGGTGCTAATATATTTATATTTTTATATGAATTTTACAACTATATAGTGCATTTCACCTTACAAATCAAAGGGTGAGATAGAGTAACTAGTTTATACTGACTGTGTGTGTGTGAGAGAGAGAGAGAGAGAGAGAGAGAGAGAGAGAGAGAGAGAGAGAGAGTAACTACTTTATACTGACTGTGAGATTGTACACCCCTCTTATATTTTTATTTATATTAATGTTGCTTGATACAGTGTAACTTGCGTATCAGTGGAATATGTTTGTGTTATGATATAACGCCTTGATTCTTAAGTTATGATATAGTAAGAATGTGAAAAGAAGTTTTATCAAAATACTTGTCCTGTATGTTATGTCAATGGATATGAGGGCCTATCTATGACTTGTGATTCCTAGGGCTGTTTTATAGTCTCCATCACAACCCCCACAAACGAGGGTTTAGGGAAGGTATATTGGAATCGGCATGTCCGTCCGTTTGTATGTCTGTTTTCCTGCAAACAAGACTGTCTGGACATGTTATCAGAAGCTAGCGCATGGATTTTTCTGAAAATTTGTCCATTCTTTATTCATTTTATCAAAGTGTGTGTGTGAAATTTTCATTATGATTGGGCAATTTTTCTTCATTTTACAGGTGTTTGTATGATTTAATGGACTTGGTCATTTTGCTGTAGATCTTGTAACGACTGTTCTTTCGTAGAGTTATTTTTTTTAAATTTCCTTTGTTGATGTCAGCATTATGAACCCTATAGATTTATATAATAGATGACCATTCCAATTACATTTTGTCTGTCAAAGACGACATTGTAAACAAACTCCTGAGCTATAAAGTACTGCTAGTGACTAATAACATTCTTTTCTTTAAAAAACAACCCAGCAGGGGCACAATGTTTAGTCCATCTCTGGATAGTTCTAGTTCATGATCAAATTATTAATAATGGAGAAAAACACTGCACTGCTTATATGTGTGTACATGCTGTAGCTAGATGTTTTGTGCAATTTTCACATTTCTTATATAAAAACAAACCAAAAATCCAAAGCGTGCAATCTTTTTATTAAAAACTTCTTCATGTTAAAACCAAATCATTGCAGCATAACACACACACACACACACACACACACACAGAGAGAGATATCCAAACTCTTTTGAAAAACAAAATCTTTATACGCACCAGATTTTACAATATCTTGATTGCATACACAAATTTTATCGGTACATTGTTCGCAACTTGTATAAACTGATATAGGTACATGTAACTACATTTTCTGAAGCAATTTCTAATGACTTGCTCATATTTCACAACTTGAGTGCATTATTTTGTATTTTTGTTAACCTTTTTAATAAATAAATTAAAAATATCTTTCTGTCTTCCTGTCATTTTTTTTTTTCGTATTTATATCTCGAGAGGATATCTAATAGATTATATCAACGTGATTTTCTCTCTTCTTCATCCAACCCTTTTAAAATTGTGTATATATTTGTAAGACTTTGCGTATCGAATCAGTTGAGAGACACCACCATATACAGGTGATAATGGAATATTGCTGTATGAATAAGGGAAGTTGATGATGGAGAGACTGAAGTAATTCCGTTTGTCATCAAGTTGAGTTGTTTGTTAGCAGTTAACATCCATGTTTATAAAAAAAAAATCCAAGTAAGAAGCAGATGTTGAAGACTGGTGTCTTTTATTTCGAGATCACTGGGATATATCGAATCGCCATATGATTGATTTCGCTGTTTTCCGCCACACTCCACAATTTTTCAGTTATCTGGTCGCGCCCAGTTTTTTATTGGTGGAAGAGAGAACCCAGATACAATATACCTGGGAAGAGACCACCGACCTTCCGAAAGTAAACTAAAGGATCCTGTAGATATATCTAAATGTCGAGTTGACAGCCACAGCAGGAGATTTTTACTTCTTGTGTAAAAGCTTTGAATCAATATAAAGACAATATAATGAAGCTATTAAAGGAGCAAAATTGTGGCCATGGGAATTCCAACAGACTGTTGGAAGACCTGGTCATCAAAGACTATGTATATATTGTCAATGAGAATTTCCTGCATCGTATGCGTAGAATCAGAGTGGTGTTTAACAGTAAATGTTGGATGACTGATCACAAGATAAGAATATTTCCGGGTTCCATATTTATTGAAGAAGCAGATGGCTATGACGACAAAAAGCGTTGTCTTTAATTCATCGTGAGGAATGGTCGTATAAAGTGTCGAAAAGTCATTTGTTTATTAAAAGTTGTTGATTTCTCAAAAGTTTTGCGATTTCAAATTTACCAAAAGTTTTTAGAAATTTTTTAGAATCCACATTTGCTTTCACCATTTCTCGCACATGTTACAAAATGTTGAAGTTTCACCTTAATAAGGCATTTCCATATGGATGCAATGATAATGTATATGATGTGGGAAATTTGACTAGTCCACAAGGAAATAACGTTAATGTGATGGGACTCTTTCCCAATACCCAAAGACGAAAACGCAGTCACGGACATCGTTCATATAAAAGACCAAGTATAAATGATGTCACGTTTGATTCACTTTTGCCTAACGTCAACAGACAATTGGGTCCACATCATATTCGTACAAAACTTTACTCTATTCCATTGAGGGTTTTACACATGTTATTTGAAGAAGCTATGGCTAGTCTATACTTGGATTTTTCAACACCTGAATATAGACTGAATTCTATGATTATGGATGTTGCCTACCACAGGCTCTATAAACCAGCACGGACCATGGATGATATTCCTTCCAAATCATGCCGTCAGTTCCTTAAGCTCAAATTTACAAACAAAGGAATAGATGCCGTCAACATAAGCAACATTCTTCGTCATAAAAGGGTTCAGTCGTGTATTCCAACTTATTTCAAGTTCAAGTCTACACCCTGTATTTCCTACAGCTATACTTCTACTATTGCATCCAAACTTTTTAATTATAAACAAACTTTGTAGTGCTTAGATATAGACCATCTTATACGTAATCCACCAACATGTTCTTGTTCTTCATCTTCTTTCAACTACAGTCCAGCTGGACATGTCATTACTGGTGATGTTGATATAGTTGAAAATGAGGACCTCAAATCACTTATTCTTAAAGGTCCTAAATACAGAGAACCTCGGTCTTTTAATTGGCGACAGAACTTCATCTCTATTATGAGTTCTGTCGAAGATTATGCCAGACGATGGGCTAAATATGAAAAAGAAGAACTTGATACATTGTCAGAATGGGTTAAAAGCATAAGAGGGATATTAAAATCCCGCATTAGACACATGAAAACAAAAGTACGTACCATCTATCCTTCTGTGTTTAGTAAACCAGAAGTGATAAAAGAATTAGATAGATTACATAAGGAATATGTTTTGGTTCCAGCTGACAAAGCTAGTAACAACATTGTCTTTGTTTGTAAGGCTCATTATTACAACTGTATTTCAAACGAACTTGGCATTAATTCCACTTTTGGTAATCATACTTATACTCCAACTGCCCTTTCAAAAGACGAAATTCTTCAAAACCATGCTTCAGTTTTAGACATATTTAATATTCCAGTCAATGGGTCGAATGAATATGAGTTACCGTACCTATACTGGATTCCTAAACTACATAAAACCCCTTACAAACAAAGATACATTGCTGGATCCAGTAAGTGCTCTACCAAGCCCCTATCTTTGCTCCTCACGAAAATGTTAACAGCTGTGAAGGAGAAACTTCAAACTTACTGTGCGACTACATATGCCAGAAGTGGTGTTAATCAAATGTGGATTCTAAAAAATTCTAAAGAACTTTTAGTAAACTTGAAATCACAGAATTTTTCCCAAATCAATAGCATTAAAACCTATGACTTTTCAACACTATACACGACCATTCCTCACGATAAATTAAAGACTAGACTTTTTGACATCATAGACAGTTGCTTCTTCAACAAAAACGGAAAACGGAAATATTCATATCTAGTGACCAGTCATTCAAAAACTTACTTTGTTAAACACCACTCTGATTCCACGCACAAGTACTCTGAAGTTGATATAAAAAATATGCTAGAGTTCCTCATTGACAATATCTTCGTGGTCTTTGGTGATCAGGTCTTCCAACAGTCTGTTGGAATTCCCATGGGCACGAATTGTGCTCCTTTGTTAGCTGACCTGTTTTTATATTCATATGAAGCAGAATTTATTCAAAAACTTCTACGTGAGAAGAAAAAATCTCTCGCTGTGACCTTCAATTCGACTTTTAGATATATCGATGACGTTTTGTCTATTAACAATGATAGCTTTCATTCATATGTCGATTTGATATATCCCTGTGAGCTCGAAATAAAGGACACCACAGAGTCGTCCACTTCTGCTTCATACTTAGATATTTTATTGAAAGTAGACATTAACGGCAAACTGACAACTCAACTGTATGACAAACGGGATGATTTCAGCTTCTCCATCGTCAACTTCCCACATTTATGTAGCAATATTCCATTATCACCTGCATATGGTGTTTATATATCTCAACTGATTCGATAAGCAAGAGCTTGTTCTGGGTATAGTCAGTTTTTAAATCGAGGTAAGCTACTGACAAACAAATTGATGGTACAGGGATTTCAACAGTCTCGATTGAAGTCAGCATTTCGCAAATTCTATGGTCGTTATAACGATCTAGTTCGTCAATACAACCTCGCATTGGGTCAAATGCTGTCTGACGTTTCATACCGATTGTTAAGCCGTTCTTATTTTGACTGCGGATAACTCCCTTTACCTGATCAGGATATGGGGCTCACGGCGGGTGTGACCGGTCAACAGGAGATGCTTACTCCTCCTAGGCACCTGATCCCACCTCTGGTGTGTCCAGGGGTCCGTGTTTGCCCAACTATCTATTTTGTATTGCTTGTAGGAGTTATGAGATTGATCACTGTTCGTTATCTTCACCTTGCATGAAGAACAAGGATAGGGGCTTGGTAGAACATTTACTGGATTCAGCAAAGTATCTCTGCTTATAAAAGATTTTGTGAAGTTTTGGAATCCAGTAGAGAGTAGAGTAACGTATATTCATTCGTCTCGTTGAGTGGAATATTAAATGTGTTTCAAACTGAAGCGTGGTTTTGAATAATTTCATCGTTTGAAAACGAACTTTTGGTACATGTAGGATTTCCAAATGTGGAATTGAAGTCAAGTACAGTTGTAATGATAAGTCTTTCATGTACAATGTTGTTACAAGCTTTGTCAGCTGAAACCAAAACATATTCCTCAAGTAACCTATCTAATTCTTTTATCACTTCTGGTTTACTAAACACAGAAGGATGGAACCGCCGCGGTGGTCTAGAGGTAGAACATTCACTACACAAGCGGAAGACTGGGGTTCGAATCCCGGCCGCGACAAACCCAAATCGTTAAAACAGGTAGTGGCAGTTCCATCGCCTAACGCTCGACATCAGGTGTGAATTTCACGGGTCCTCGGAGATCACCTTAAAACGGATGTCCCGTGTCACAGTAGGTGTGGCACGCTAAAGAACCCCCATTGCTCCATGGCCGTAAGCGACGAGCATAGGCATAAATTTGAAGCCCTTCACTGGTCTTGGTGACTTCTCCATATGACTGAGTAACAAATTCTCAAGAGGGACATTAAACAAGATACAATCAACAGAAGAATAAATGTTACGCAATTTCATTTACATGCAAAGAAAGCATTAATATCCTTATGTTTAGCAGTGTATCCAAATTATCCCTTGTTTAGTTGCTTGGTTACCGTCGATGACGTCACTAGCTGCATGTAAAACCGTCGTAGTGAGTGTTATTTAACGTGCCAATGCCTTTCGCGAAATGGGACCTTTGTTTCAAGGTCATACCCGAAAGATCCGTAAATATTGAGCGTTTGACGAAGGAGCAATCACTACCTCCTATCTAATATATTTACATCTTAGGTGTGAAACATGGCACGAGCGTGGCTAGAACTCACGACCTTCTGGTTACGAATCGAACGCTCTACCACTGAGCTACCACGATCGGTCCTCTCCCTTTTTTAAATCTTCAAAGCATATACCAGTGTCACATTTGAGCTGTGTTAGTAAAAAAAAAATTAAAAATTATGTTTAAACATGTTTGTAATCATTTTTATGCTACATAATTTATCAATTGATATCAAACACGATTTCTTCCTGGACATTTTACTGTGTATCAACTAGAAATATACCATAGTATTGTAAAAAGTATTGATGAGGGGAAACACTGCTGCATATTATTTTGAAATTGATCAAACACCTTTGACATAATATAACACAAATTTCTGCTTTACAAACTGAAAATGTATGGAATCTCAGGAAATCTATTGGAATGGTTTGAAGCTATATAAGTCACAGATCACAACACGTAGTGTATAGAAACTTATTCACATGTCTGTCAGCCTGCCCCGAAATAAGCCGAACTCATATAAAAGGTAAAAATGGTCATTTATTAAATAAATAAATGACAAACGTATATACAAACACATATATAGAAAAATCCAACCCCTGAAAGGGCATTCCGTCCGATTTGAGCTGAAAATTAAAACAAATTATTATTCCATTTTCAAAGGTTCAGAATGCATATGCTTAGTTAAGATATTTCTAATCGTCAGCAAAAATTTGAATGTCAGTTGAGTTACAAGTGAGATAAAGAACTCACAATTTTGTGTAAAGTAAACAAGGCTCATGCCATGTTTTTGTTTATATATAGATTGCTCAATAGAAAACAGCATGTTTAAAACAAAATAAGATGTGCTAATCACTAGAAACTATTTAATTGTGTTCAGAATTAACTTGCAAATTGAAAAATATCTGCTTTAAATGAAACTTTTATTAGTATATTTAACCTATGTACACAAAAATATGGCACAGTTCGTGTTGTTGTTTACATAACAAGGAAATGTGAGCTCTGTATCTCCCATATACCTCGACAACTGACATTAAAATTTTTGTTGACCATTAGAAATACGCTAGTTAAGCATTGTAAACATTAAAAGTGGAAAAATAATTTTTTTAAATTTTCAGCTCAAATCGTGTCCATGCCCCGTGCTACACCCAATATAATCACTATATACCTCGTAAGAGGAGTGAACTATGTATGTATATTAAAAAACGGGTGCTTCAGAAAGTAAAAATATCAATTACACATTTTCATAGTAAAGGGACTAGACATATTTCATATTTTTCATTGTAAAAGAACTAGACATACATGTATCTGCATGCAAACTTACAAATATGGGACGTTCATTCCACCGTAAGCTATGTTCGATTAAGCCTTACATAATACATTCTAAAAATAGGCTATCTTGTTAACGCCCCTAAAAGAGCTCCCATACATATAGAAAATAAATATATATGAAAAATATTAAATTTACACATGACAATTTTTTACCCCAAAAACCAGCAGCCCCTGACTGGTAAATTGGATGCCATGTAAGTATTTTCTGGCAAACATATGAAACCAAGTAACACATAAAAACTATCCTTTTATGTAATTTAACTAAAAGTCTCTGATATTTTGATCTGAGATCCCTGTCTTCAAGATCTTGAAGACAGGGATCTCAGATCAAAATATGTAGGGATTCTGACATACTTCCTAAAGGCGTTAAAATTCCAACGATCCATAGTTTGAATCTGCCATTCGGTGAAACCTTGAGAAGCTGTTGAAGCAGTGCCAATGCGGAAACTGTGTGTAACGTAATTCTGTACTGGAGGCTTCCAAAAAGCTAAGGCTGTCTGTAATTGTTGGGTAAAATATTGACGGCAGATAGGAGAACCGTCAAAAATGACAAATATTCTTGTGGAGAGCCATGTTTCCTCAGAGCGAGGTAGTGCACGACTGCCTGATAGGGACAAAGAAGCTATTTTCGGTATTATCTTGCAAGCGTAAAGTGGTATGGTTGGTTTTAGAGTGCTTGAAGTGTGGGGTATTGACTTCAATGTATTTTATACCGTTGGTGTCTTGACTTCCTTGTATACTTTTGGGTTGCGGATAGTGTTGATTAGTACTTTTGTAATTTCCCCCACTCTTAAAAAGCGCAGAATGCAAGAATGGGCATAGCGCGCAGAGGAGTGCTTATGAAAGTGGATCAAGTTGTGTGTTCAACAGCATTTACTAATTCGTGTAGATATATAGGGTTATTGGGAGTCTAGCATCAACTGATGGTTTGCTTTTTTGATAACCTTGAAGCATTTTCTTCACAATAAAGTGTTGTGTAATGTCGCTGAAGTCCCCTAACTTGAAAATGAAGCTAAGTGGTGGAACTAGAGTGCGGGTCGTTGAAGCAGCTAAATTGCTTAGGAAACAATGACCAATGAAAGCAGTCATGTGTTGAAAGGAAGGTGGTGGTGGTTTTACTTAACGCCAAAGGTGTGCACCAGAAAACTGGTATGTTTTGAAAGCTGCTTCTTATTTTCTTCTGTAAAGCATTCTGATGCTGGTGTACCTCGAGGCTTAACTTGACCCAACTTTTATTTTTGATTTAGGTTAATGACATTTCTGAAAATATGTGATCTGTTTGTAGAATATATGCTGTCTTATTAATGTTCATTTGTTTTTGTACCGTGTACATATATATGAAATGAATCTCTTCCTGGAAGAAAATGAAGCATTCTGTTCTTTTGTTTAGAAGCACATGCATTGATACTGATCGTTTTAATGTTGTTGTTTTTTTTATATGCAAACATAAAATTGTAACAAAGTAAGCGATAAACGTTATGATACGATCATTAGTATCATGTTGTCTCGCTCTTTTTTTTTCACATTTATGAATTTATACAATGTATGACATTTGTGATTGTATATAATTTAAAGGAGAGGATTGTCTATGTTTTGGAACTTTTATCACATTCTAACGGTCAAATACTATTTTATTCATGGATATCCTTGTCAAGTTTGACTAGGAATTTCAATGCATTGAATAAAAACGATATTTTTACAGTGTGAAAATAACAACTGATTATTAATATACATCCTTTAAATGAAATAAACATGCTATAAAGCTTATGAAGAAAATGTAATAAACGGAAAATGCAATGTTTTGTAGTTGGATATGGAATTTATTTCACTTGTGAGACAGGGTTTTTTAAATTATTGATTTAGCTCGCGCTTCGCACGAGTGATATTTTCCTTTCTTATACTCATGAAATAAATTTCATATCCAACAACAAAGCATTGAATATCCTCTGTGTGTACAATCCTTTTGTATGATTAGCAATAAGAGATGTTCAAATTAAATCAATCAATATTTAACATGCAAGAATCATGGTGAAAAAACTTCCTTCACATTATCAGTATATATCAATCTAGATACAACCAAAATAAAACAAACGTACTCCCAATGTTGATTTCACTCGTGGAACTATCTCAAATATATAGGGGAACTACCGGTTGCTCGTTGGGTAATGAAATACGCTGTCTACAGCTATATATATTACCTTATTACCTCGTAGTACATCCATCGGACTGTCATGACACAATTACCTTGCACCGCCAAAGGCCGTTAGATGAACTTACTTAGATTTAAGTATCTCACTTTTCCAGCCTTCGCTGTCCACTTCAATAACAACTGGACGGGACAGGTCGCATTAGCGAAGTCGCACTAACACGACGCAATAAAGAGTAACACGACGCAATAAAGAGTAATACGACGCAATAAAGAGTAACAAGACGTAATAAAGGTGACTTGACTTGGTGTGGTTTATGATAGGGCATTGAACAGCCACATTTTCCAGATTTTCATGTCCAAAAGCAAGCAAAGATGTGAGGACTATTTTCCTTATCAATTGAGAATTTTAACTGAATTCTGATTAAAAGTAATTGATTTCTGGTAAGTGCATTTGTATAGTTTAATACTTTGCTGTAATACGTTTTAAAAAAAGAAACTACATGTAACGTTTTCTATGAAAATTTCAAAGTGTATGTCCAAATGAACTGTTGTTAAATTGATACAAAATTTAGACGTTCAACACCATCTTGAGTTTACTCATGCAATGTCATTAGTGGTCAAGGTCATATTTATTTGGTTTTTAGTTTGTATCAGTAGTGGGCTTAGATTTTGAGAATTAAGGATATAAATCTGGAATTTTATCTTTTTATGAATGGTAGGGTAGTTCGTTATTGACAGAAAGTCAATATATCCGTTAAAAATATGTATACTTTCTTCCTTTAAAGGTAAATAACACCAAAACAACAGAGAAAATGTATTTATTATATTTTGTTAATTTACTGTACACACATTAATTTATCTGCCATGTAAGGGGTTAAGATTTACTTATGATTTATTTGCATCAACTCAATTTGTCTGTTGGTGTCAACACAATATAAAGGAACACAAACCAATGTATACATACTAATGTCTTCTAACAATACAGATATAAAAAAGAAAGTTTAGTCCTAGTAAATTAGAAATAGATAATGACCTTTCTGCACTTAATATATGGAAAAATTCATCACATAGATGGTTGGTTGTATATTGTTTATAACGTCCCGCTCGAGAATTTTTCACTGATATGGAGATGTCACCATTGCCGGTAAAGGACCGCAAAATTTTGGCCCTATGCTCGGCGCTTAAGACCTTTGCTTAGGAAGGTATCTTTTTCGTGACACATGTGTCTATCCACAACAATGTCACCACGTGTCTAACTATAAAAATGTCACCACGTGTCTAACTATAACAATGTCACCACGTGTTTAACAACAGCACGTGTCTATCCACAACAATGTCACCACGTGTCTAACTATAATAATGTCACCATGTGTTTAACTACAGCATGTGTCTATCTACAACAATGTCACCACGTGTCTAACTATAACAGTGTCACCACGTGTTTAACAACAGCATGTGTCTATCTACAACAATGTTACCACGTGTCTAACTATAACAGTGTCACCACGTGTTTAACAACAGCATGTGTCTATCTACAACAATGTCACCTCGTGTCTAACTACAACAGTGTCACCACGTGTTTAACTACAGCATGTGTCTATCTACAACAATGTCACCACGTGTCTAACTATAATAATGTCACCACGTGTTTAACTACAGCATGTGTCTATCCACAACAATGTCACCACGTGTTTAACTATAAAAATGTCACCACGTGTCTAACTATAACAATGTCACCTCGTGTCTAACTACACAGCATGTGTCTATCCACAACAATGTCACCACGTGTTTAACTACAACAATGTCAGACAATGAGTATTTTATATCTATTTTAATGAGAGTCACTGGTATTTCGTATGACTACCTATAAACCTCGGACCCATGTCACAGCAGGCGTTGACACGATAACGAACTTTCACCGTTACTCCCCAAGAGTCATCCATAGGTCAACATGTGTGACTCTTCACCTACAGGTGGTGAAGTCTTCATTAGAGTGAAACATATTCTCGAGCGTAGTAAAACAACAATTAAACATAGGAATTGCAATGCAACAACCTTTTGGTTAATGTTTGTATGTAGGCAACTTTTGATAGTTATGCTGAATATGAAATGGGATTAATGCAAGAATTATTTTAGTGTACAATATGCATTACAAATATAGTACACTGTTCACAGAAGTATCCTGTAAGGATTTATGTGACAGTTCATACTTAGGTCTTACATGTAATACATCTTCTTCCCTTGCAGGTGCTTTTCGTTCAATGAAATTCTACCCCTTAAGTTATATTCTGCTAATCATTTCCATCATTACGCAGACGACACATTCCCAAGATGAATTTCTTGTTAATCAAATGATCGGAGCAGGGTACCAGTTAACGGATGCTGAGATCGCCTATCTTCTCAGGTTGTCGTGTAAGGCTTGATATAATCTCTTTATTGCTTAAGACAAACATCTTATCACATTCTAATGTTACATGCATAAATAAATACATAAAAATAGCATTGTATGGCAGTGTACATTAAATATACATATTTACACATACATACATATCCATGTATATTTACATATTCATACAGATATGTACATATATGTAAATATACATATTTACATATACTATATCTAAGTATTGCTATGGAGAATAGCTTTTGAACAAGAGTGTTTTCTAGCAACTTTAGTGCAAGACATAAATATTTCCCTTAATTACAAAGTTCAAGTATATTATGGACACTTAACAATTAATTTGGAAACAGGTCGTTTTTGCAAATATTACCTTTTGAATATATATATATATAAATGACCAAGTTCCTCATAATGAGGACAAATTAATACAGAATTCATACACTCTATTTTCGTCAAGTATAGTATAAACTTTGAACAAATACATCGGTCAACCTCTGTTTTATAATTGGAATATTTTCTAATGTAGCATTCTCTTGTTCACATCAAATATATCCCAGCCCTACCTCATGCAATGTTTCCTTTATACAATTACAGTTTTTGCTGCAATTTTTCATTCTATCACAGTTGTACATGAAATATAACTCATCATAACAATTTCTAGTAATAGGTAGCTTCCCCGTTTCAAAATACATCGAGGCAGAATTTATGTTTTTTCGCACACCTAAAAGCGATTTTATAAACTCTAACTGTATCTTTTTTACATCTCTGGCATTGTGACTACCCCCATACATCACAATCATAATTCAGAATACTTGCTATATACATATGTGTATCAAAAACGTCAATAATGTTTCTGTGTTAAGGCACACATTTTTCACTTTTGATTTTAATGAGAAAATAGCTTTTCTACCTTGGCAGGCTAATTGTTTTTACAATCATAGTTATCATTGAAGTTACATAAAACATCAAGGTATAAAAAATTGTCAACAACTTCAATTGGCTGCCAATTATGAAATATAACGTTTGGAAAATACCTTTCTTCCTCATACACGAAAGTTAGTTTTCATCTTACAAGCATGTCATGCAAGATTATATCAGCATGCAACACATTGATGTTACACAAACGACATAACACTTACTTGTAATATTCGACTCACTTATGCAATGTGGATATGTGTACATGAAAGAGAAATGTGCATTTTATGTCAACATAAATAAGTCGACAAACAAGCTCTTTGAAGGTGTGAATTATATGTTGATATGCAACTTACATGTATATACATGTATATGTCAATGCGAAACTTTTTTGTTGTTGCTTTAACACAAATTTGGCCAAATTGGATACATACGATGTAATTCTCGAGTTCCACGTTACACTCTGCAATTGAAAAAAAAAATGCTTGTTACATTCTTGCAAATCCAATATGCTAAAGACGTGCGGTTGTAATGCTTGTTTTCACCGATAAAAGTATCACAATGATATATTGATGATTTAAATAAAATGTTTTCATTACTCTTTATTGATAAATAATGTACGCAAAAGAAATGCAACACTGTGTTTTGAGGACAAACCATTCAATTCAAATTCAATTTTAAATATGAATGGTTCCATGACTTCATTCATAAAACAGACAATAGTTTCACGGTTGATAGCTTCTCTTCCCGTTAGTCTTTTGATGTATACAGAAAATTGTATGTGCGAGAAGATTTTTTTTGTCTTATCCATAAATTGCTATTATGGATTGGCATTGATAATATCTCCATGATCTTCGTAGTCTTTGGTGATCAGGTCTACCAACAATCTGTTGGAATTTTCATGGGCACAAACTGTGCTTCTTTGTTAGATGACCTGTTTTTATATTCTTATAAAGCAGAATTTATTCAAAGGCTTCTACATGAGAAGAAAAATCTCTTGTTGTGGCCTTCAATTTGACATTTAAAGATATCGATGACGTTTTATTGATTAACAATAATCATTTTCTTTCATATGCTGATTCGATATATCCCAGTGAACTCGAAATAAAATGCTGTCTGACATGTTTCATACCGATTGTTAAGCCGTTCTTGGCACACTGATTCTGACTACGGATTACTCCGTTTACATGCTCAAGATATAGGTCTTATGGTGGGTGTTTACTCCTCCTAACTACCTGATCCCACCTCCGATATATCCAGAAGTCCGTGTATGCCCAACTCTCTATTTTGTATTCCTTATAGGACTTATGAGATTGATCACTGTTCGCTACCTTCACCTTTCCATTCACATGACACGACCAAAATATGTCTTCCAAATAGTGTTACCAGAAGTTGTAATCGACGACTAAACAGGAAACTACGACACACGGGCTACAAGGACGATCACCCCAAAGCAGAAGTTACTACGCCGAGCAAGAATTGAGTAATTTAACTACATGACCTGAGACTTGTGAGAGATCGTTTTAAAAGTGCACAGAAACCTGCTGATGAGACTCCTCGCATTAAAAATCCAAGAATCGGTCGAATTACATTACCCGTGGGGATCCGGGCTAGAATAAGTCACTTGCTTGTCGTAAGAGGCGACTAAATGGAGCGGTACTTTGGATGAGACCGCAAAAACCGAGGTCCCGTGTCACAGGAGGTCTGGCACGATAAAGATCCCTCCCTGCTTAAAGGCCGTAAGCGCCGAGCATAGGCCTAAATTTTGCAACCCTTCACCAGTAATGGTGACATCTCCATATGAGTGAAACATTCTCGAGTGGGACGTTAAACAATATACAATCAACCAACCGATTTACATTGATCGTTCATCTGCGTGTGTATGGAGTTAAAAACCTCGCCGAGGTGCAGCCATCCTATATCAAACTAATGATCGACGTGATGCGTGGCTTTAATAACCTGCCAAAATCATGTTTACTTTTACTGCTCGGATGACCGTCAGGAAAAAGTTGTCTGGTGTCGAGGATAACACTACAGACCAGTGGGTCGTTGAATGTGATCCGTTCGGTAGTGGCGGCGATGTGGTGTGGGATGGAATCTACTATGGATGAAAGATTCCTCCTGTGGTCATCGAGGGAAGTTAAACCGATGAAGGCTATGCTGAAACCATTATACAGTCTGCATTAAGTGTGGTGGTCATTTGTGCAGCAGCATTTCTGAAGTATTTCAGCAAGAAAATGTCAAGTGTCATGTTACTCGATGCAATATGAATTTCCTTTGTAAAGCCAGTATTGAAAGATGATGTGTCATATATTCCAAATCTTTTATGCATCCAAAGTCCCTGGAAACGTCAAAGACACTCAGCAGAGCGCTTCTGAAAGAGTGGCAAAAATTGTTCTAGACCACATCAAAAGGCTGGTAAAATCCCCGCACCAGAGAGTCCGTGCTTCGACAAATGCAAGCGGATCGAGAACACACCCTTTATTAGATGTAGGAAAAAACTTTACAAATGTTCTTAACATTTTAAGAAAGTTAATAAAGCCCTCGACGCCGTTTCATCAATAAGTGTATATTTTCAACTAAGTCTTACGCCGACTACGTAAATCTAGTTACGTATAATCTTAGTTTAGGACAAACCGCGTTTCACGAAACGACGTAAATTTATACATGCTTACGTTACTACTCGACAAAGTTTTCAACTAAGCTTACGTGCTTAGTTACCGCGTCCTGAACATGCGTACATCTTACTTTCGCTTTTTTCACTTGTCGTCTGGACCAAAATAATGAATGAAAAGAACGCAAAGAAAATGCACAAGCGGAATTGGGAGGAGACAGAGATGGCCGTGTTGGCAGAGGCAGTAAAAATTTTCCTATACCATACTATTTGGGCACTGCATTCTAAATCAAACATATCACTCCATAAACAAAATTTGTTTTTATCTATATAGGCCTATGCATACATTTTACATCTCTTCTTCTACAGAAAGTAGTTGTTTTATGATTTCAAAGGTTATTATATTTTAAGTGCATGTAGGTCGACACGATACATCTACATTGTATATAGATATTAACTATATATTTATACTTTAATTGGATAATTAATGTAGACTCATAGGCCTAAATGTGTTTGAACAAATTGAGTATGTGTGCATATTTTACAGTTTGGGAATATATACAGGCACGTACCATCGTTTTGCAAAGTTACGGGGGGGGGTGCAGCTGGTACATAAATTAGATGTTGGTTTTTCAAATAATCTTTTTATCTTGCATTATAACGCCAAAAAAATGTTTTGTCCTATCTGCAAAATTCTAATTCGGATGTGGGGTGGAGTGGGTGGTGTTGGAATCTTTTGAAGTGATTTCCACATTTTTTTCTCTCCCAGGGTTTCATTTTCTTCAATCGTGGGGGTACTATCTAGAGTCTTCTATTATGAGTGCCTCAAAACATTTTCCTACAAACATCATGTGTGTGGGGGTGGGGGTAGACTTTTTCTATTAATGCTCATGATCATACCTCACTAAATAGTTTTTATTCATAAATACCTCTCTTTCACTTACAGTACAAAATTGAAAAAAAAAATCGTATTGTTAAAAAAAAGTGGAGTAGCAACGCAGGGTGACCCCCCCCCCCCCCCTCCCATTCACTCCGGTTCGTGCCTGATATACATGCACATGTAGATGTTTTTCTTTATTTGATAACATAAAATATATATTTGTACGGATTATCCTGCACATCATTTATCACCGAAATTCGTCAAGCATCAGACTGTTACGAAGAGCCTTTTTTTATTTGGAAGAACTTTATTATCATAATATAGTTATATGATGTATCTCTTAAGACGGGATATTTTTCAAGATTTAAGATATACAATGGAAAATAGTAGATCTTAAAGTAACTGTTCATGAAATATACATTACACTCCCGTAAATCCACCCACCATACGACAGAGATCGAATTGAATCGGGCTCGCTAATCATTGTTCCAAGTTAGTCAGAGCGGAAGTTTTGAAGAGATTTATAAATAGCCTACAACAAAGTGAATGTTCCCTTTACGGTGGACTACTTTATTCATCATTCATGTACAGATAGACACTTGTGAAAAATAATCATACAGTAACGGCAAGCCATAAATTTACTAGTTTTCAAATGGAACTAACCCTTATGGTCTTACATATTTATCGTTGTAAACGTCTAAAAGCATCCTGTCTTGAAAAAATCGATCACGACGCAAAGCTCGTCGGTATAAATTCCAAACATATTTTCAAACAGCTAACAGTCGGCCATGATTTTTGCTTACGTAGGTACTTACGTAAGGGTTCGACCTGACGTAGTGTTTCTACTAGTTGGTAGAAAACTTGCGTAAATTCTAATCTTACGCCATTTGATGAAACGGACTTACGTAAAATATTTAGTCTAGTCAGAAAGTTACGCCAAACTAAGCTTGCGCAACTAGTTACGATGTTTGATGAAACGGCGTGCTCTAATCTTGTACTATGTTTAACAGTGCACATTTACCAAATTTTCGTGACATTTTAAATTATTTTGTGTGGGGAGGGGTGCGTGTTGCGTTTCTTTTGCACGTTAGTTTATATTCACAACTGTATTGCATCAATAGATAAGTGACATTCTATCATTTTTTAAAACAACAAAATTTTATCTTAAATAACAGGTGATAATGGGAGGAGGAAGTCATGTCGGGAGGCGGATGATTGGCTTTTGCTTTTACCGTTCTTGGCCATTTTCGCCGCACCCATCGCAGCCACAACTTCCCAGCTGATGTCCAACGTCATTGATAACATCGTTGCACCTGTCATTAATCCTATAATTAACCCACCACCGATTATCTCCTGAGAAAGAGGATTGAATTGATATAAATAAAATAAACGAATCATCAAAGTAGTGAGATTTTTAAAAAAATTAAATTGCAGTTTCTATCATCGCATGCTAGAGTTTCCATCCATTTTTGAAATTTCAATTCATGCTCAGTAGTTATTTGTTTTGATCTTTGAACCAGGGACCGCTTGACTTTGTAGGGAGCAATCTGGACCAAATACCCTTTTTAACAGTTTCACGATTCATGGTAATGTTACCTCTATATACATTTGATTCAGATCATTATTGAAATCGTTCGTTCTCGTTTTATACTTTCACAGTGAAAATATCATGAACAAACCCTTTGCTTATAAAATAAATCGTGAATTCATTGAATGCTGATGACATTCGGAAAATAACCTAGAGCGAATTGGACGATTTTATGGTCAAATAAAGAATAAACAGACGGAACATTGGTGATCTCTGGGATAAATCGCTAGATATATATATGACCACGTATGATGTGTTACTTAAACGTTAGTTACACTGGGGATTCAAAGTGCAAAACGAAGTTCATCTCAATTTTTTAACGTTGTCAATCTATTTCCATAGTAAATTTGGTTTCTAGCAACAAATTTTCTATATACGGCGCGGATCTAAAAAGTCTGATTTTAATTAGATTGGACTTAACGTGTGCATATATTTTTCTGGGC
This sequence comes from Ostrea edulis, assembly GCF_947568905.1. Lineage (NCBI taxonomy): Eukaryota > Metazoa > Mollusca > Bivalvia > Ostreida > Ostreidae > Ostrea > Ostrea edulis. Next base: position 42,723,575 of record NC_079165.1, read on the forward strand.
GTACGTTATTAGGCAGATTTTTGCATTAGAAATAGATCTCACAAGAACATGTGTACGTTATTGGTCTCTGGGATATCAAATGCATGTTGAACACTTGTAATATTTACACGTGCTATTCACATCCACAAATTCTTTGATGACACTTGCTACAAAGAAAGTTTTTTTTAAAGGATGGAAATGAAAACTTGTTTTTATTTAAGAAATAATGAAAAACATGCTGGCGTGAAGAGTTGTTGTTCATAATAACATGTATTTTCAAAACTGGAATTATTTTTTTATATTTATATTTTACTTCTGTCGTAATATTCCCAGCCGTTAAAATAGTTGTCCTATAATTATCAACATTCATATGCACATTGTTCACATTCATGAGGAAATGGCTATTACTTCAATTGGTAAACCACTGAAGGCAAAAATATTGAAAATGTAAAGATATGTGAAATGGATATACTAGTAATTTACTTTATGGAATGTAATTTACTCCCATGATTTCCAGGTGGCTCCATTCTCATGTGAATTATCATTATTAATGGTTTGAAAGTGGAAAACTTTGTCAATTTCCACTTAATATAGTTTAATTTAATCCAAAACCAAAGAAAATGTGTGTTGCGAACTTTTTAAAGATGTCAAGAGATACATGTTTACATCAGAAACCGCACAATTTCATTTTAAAAAGAATAATAAAAGTGCATAAAAACTAGTTGAAATGACCAATTTTAATGTCAACAGATTAAAAAAAACCTGTTACTACATAAATATGTATGGATACCAGGGAAACCATTGTATAATAGACATACAGTACAGAAAATACCAGCATAGGAGTTATTGCCTTTAACAACATTTTTTAGATATCAAATAATTGATTATTTACGGGAAAATAAGTTTTTCAGTATTCAAAGTTTACCCGATTTATTATTGTATTCAGTGAATAAAATTCCTCCACATAAGGATGGAGCTACCTTATTTAAGTCCTAAACGTGACCACAACTGCAGCACCGTATACAATAACGTTTTTAGGGTCTTGGAACCGCCATGTAATGTTGATATGTAGCACAATAAATTGCGCAAATATATGATAAGCTATAACAATCAATTAAAGGAGCTAATCACATAAATTTCTAGGATTAATAAGCTACATCTTTCGAAGATAAAAAAAAAAAAAAAAAAGGAACCGTACCAAGTATGGCGGATGATGTTTATCATTAACTGGAGGATCTACATGTAGTTGTGATTGTATTAGCAAGTTTGTATTGGGAAATGACAATTTATTTTCTATGGTTTCGGTTGAATTTCTTATTACTAACATGTATAGAGGTTCTGAATAAAATATTATCATTATTATAAATAAATATGTGTGTACGCATGCGTGTGTGTGCGCGCGTGTATGTGAGGGCGTTTGTGTGTTATTATGATGTGTTCAGTGTCGTGCATCACCACATGACACAGATCCGTGGTGTCAGCACGATACAGGTCACATGGTTATGTTTGCTTTCTTCCATTCCATTCTATTCATAAAATATATGACACATTAACCATATTTGCGAATCATGTTTGGTTTCTATAATGAAACTCAGAATCTTCTGCTATTCCATATTTGCTTCATTTGCATACATGTACCATAACACTTCAACATTAGCTTCTTATAAAAATGCAAATTACTTTATAAACACCACAAATAGATCTGAAACTTGAATAAAAACATATGAAAAGTACATACAGAATATCATGATAATGTATTTTTATATGTTAAAAAAATTTACTTTTGCTTTTGGTTAATTGGCAGATATATTTTTTAAACAACTGCATCTATACGTGTCACTTTAATATTTCTCTCTCTCTAGATAATGTGTTTATTATTACGCGCTTAAAAAACATCATTATTGTATTTACATATATTATTATATATATTTATAATTTTTGAAAATCACACAAGTGTTCTGACAGAAGTGATGGTATTAATGTTTTTTTTATAAAGTAAGTACTTGAAATTGCTTCTTCTGTTTCCAATTTTGAATAAAAGATTGCTGTGTTTCTTTGGGAATAGTTTTAGAATGCTTAAAATTTGAGGCCGATTTGATATTTTGCATCAAAAATATATTTTATCTTTTCACAGATGTACTTCAACCTTATAGGTTTTCATTACATTTTCTACAACCTGTTTTTATATACCGGTACTCTATTTAGTCAGAAGACAATGACCTCTTTTGAAAACATGTTCATTCTTGTTAATGCAAAATGCAAGTACATACTGTATGGAAGAGGGGCTACTTGTACATTAACCACGATGTGAAGAGAAGCAGTTCCAACCGAGGAAGGAAATGGAGTTATCTTTCTTAGCATATCATGTTTGTAAATAATTTTCTAGCGTTCGTTCTTCGTAGAATATTCCAATGAACTTTTTTCTTGAAATTAATTGTACTCTAAAAAAAAAATCAAGTTTTAAAATTATACCCTCTGATCACCATAGTGTCTAGATGCGGTTTTATATACATAATATACACATGAGTGACACTTGTCAGTTTCATCAATGTAGAATATACAGCTACGTCGTGGAACTGTATTTGGCGCCAAAAACATTCGATAAAACATTGTAACTCTCAACGTCTGAAACACGTTTGATTGCAGTGATTCTTTCACTTTTCAGTCATGTAATTTTTAAGAACCACTGGACCTTGAAGCTGCACATCCAGCAAATATAGGTCAAAACTGCATCATCAGTGATATATATATGTATGTATGTATTCTTACTGGGATATTATTTTTACATGGTCGCAAATACACTCATTCGATAAAACACAGGTCAATTGCATGATTTTAAGCCGCGTATATTTCTTGCAAATTTCATTGCTCTGCACATATAGTTATTAGAGACCTGTCTTCAAAAATATAGTTTGGGTAAGATACATGTATATAACAACATTCTAAGGGTTATTGTTTATGTGTTCATCTTCACCTCATAATAAATTCTTTTATTTAGACTGGATAGCACAATTAGTACAAATGACTAGTTTACATTGTGGTCCTGTATAAAACATATTCACAGACAAATAAATGAGAGAATAGAAAAATAGATAACATAATATAAAATATATACATAAAATATACACACGATATATATCACTGGGGGAAAAATGAACATATACATCATATCTATATATCACTTATTTGAGTAATAATGCTGCAAATATGCTGCTTTAAAAGATGTAATAGAACTACAGCTTCTGACAGACTCGGGCAACTGATTCCATAATATTGTGGAGGATACCTTAAAAGACCGTTTATAATATTCAGTTCGAACTTTTGGTAAATATAAAATGCCACTATCGCTACTTCTTGTAGTTCTGGAACTAACTTGGCTGACAAAACTAATCAAAGTACTTAAAGTACTCGTGGGAGTTGAACATTGTGGAAATTCAGTTAGAAAAGATAGTACTGGAAGAGAAGGGAGATAAATGACTGAATATTATCATGATTTTAGATACAAATCAACTGTTGTTGTTTTTCAAAGCGTTACAACAGCAAACATGGATAATGGAAGGCCCATGGGCCACAACGCTCCTCGAGTAACTGAAGTTGTGTTGTTGTTTTCTAGAATTTCACCCCTTTATATTCTCATGAAAAATGTGACCACATATTATGGCCCAAACATTCAAATCAATATGGTTATCAATGCCTTGCAGTTATGACGAAGTTTTCCCCCTGTATATATACATTCAAGTTTAATCCTAGTTATAGCTAATTCTAAGGATTCATTACTTGAAAAGGTAGTCCAATATGCTAAACTATCACCTGAGTATACTACAGTCCTGTAGAGGATCAATGGAATGGTAAATAATTGTAAAATAACTCAAAACAAATGAAATGCAAAAAAATTGTCGGGCATCGGAAATGCACAAGCCGAGTTGCGCAAGGAATGGGCATACAGGGAACCGGCAGAAAAGTTTTCAAGAATTATCAAGCAGGGAGCAAAATTTTGCGTACATAAATTTCAGCCGACTTAAATCCTTTGTGACCTTGACCTTTAACCCTTGACCAACATCAATAGGCTTCTTTGTCTCATCAAGGGCGATAATCCATCTAAGTTTAATTGAGATCCTATAATTTGTTAAAAAATTATAATGCAGAAAACAAAATTTTCTCCAAATTTCAGTCTATTTATAGCCACTGTGACTTTGACCTTGTGACCCCGGAATCGATAGGCTTCTTGTTCTTACTTAATCGATCTAAGTTTGATTGAGATCCTATAATTCGTTCAAGAGCTATGGTACGGAAAACAAAATTTTCTCCAAATTTCAGTCCATTTATAGCCAGTGACCTTGACCTTTGACCTAGTGACCCCAGAATCGATAGGCTTCCTCATCTTACTGAGGGTGACAATCCAGCTAAGTTTGAATGAGATCCTATAATTTGCTCAAGAGCTATGGTGCGGAAATGAAATGTTGATGCGTGCCCGCCTGCCCGCCCAAAGGCACTTCATCAGATCATAAGCCGAGTTCGACTTCATCGCAACTCCGCTAAAAATGAAACACTAGTCAAATAATGTTATTTATTGCCAAGGTATTTGGGATATTATACTGTGGCTCAAACAGGGGGTGAATGAACCTGACAGTATGGAAAGCATATAGTGGAATCAGACTTGTGATGCTGGAAATCTATAGTGATTAATAAACTATACATGTACAAGATCCATAACTATTTTTTTTCTTCAGTTTGTGAGGGAGAATCCTCATGTCTCTTTCATCTGTAGACAAATAAACAATGTGTTTTGACCAGAGCAATTTCCAATCCTTTTTGCAGCATAAATTCAACATTGTGGCAACTGGGTTAAACTTTGATAGTGAAGTAATACATGGCAGCACCTTATTCCATGCTCTTAAAATTTCTGTTTGACACACACTCATGACATCCACTCAAACATTACAGAGTGCAGCAAATACCCATTGTAATAGGGGATTCAAAATGGATAACTGGTACAAAATATGGTACATACTATTCAAAAAGGATAATGAATTTGACATATTGATGTCTTGGAAAAGGAAATTCTGACATCGGGGCTCTAAGCGTTTTCAAACATTGTCATTTGATAAAAGTGTTCTACATTTTTAAAAATAGAGATTAATATGTCTTTACATACATAGGTGAGAAAGTTTCCATTATTCCTAGCCGAGACATACCATGTATGCGCAAAAAATTCATAAACAAATATCACACTACTCACGTAGAAAATGTGGACCTTACCGTCATCAAGTGCAGCGAAACACGCCATTTCGAGATTATAGTCGACGAAAGCTCGGTAACAGTAATGAATAAGGTACACTCATTTTGTATCTATTTTATGACTTTCTTTATTAAAAGGAACAGTTCTCTAATGTGTAACGTGCAATTACTACGTAATTCAATAACTTGAAGCATGAAGCAGTTTCACTTTGCCACCGGATATAAGAAATTTTATTTCGTATTCCGATCCCAATCGAAAGTGTTTTAATTCAATCTACATGTAACATCAAGCATTTTTTATATCACATTTAAAAAAAACCCCAAATATATACACATACACAATGTTGTAGAGTTATTTCTTGTAAATTTTCTGAGGTTTCGCACCATATTCGATATTTCGCGCCACGGTGTCAATAGGGCTTGTGTGCAGTTGTCGTTCGTTTCCCTATCAATGTTTATAGGTGACGCTGCGCTACAAACGACAACTTTTATTTTTCTATGTCTATCAGTATCAATTTGATCGAAATCTTGTATTCAAATTAATTTGAATACAATATCATTGCATTTATTTACATGTCAATTATCAAAATTAGATTAATTCAGAAAAGTTACATGGATTATTTAATGGCGGATGTTTATAAAAGTTTATGTTGATTTACCTAGGAGTAAATCAGCTGACACAGAACCCCCGCTGACGACCACTATACAAATCAATACAAATTACTGCGCAGAAAAGTGCGTGATGACCCAGGGAGATTGAACATAGTTCAACTCCCAAAAACGTTCATATATTCTGGTGTCATGTTTTTAAGAACCTTAAAAGCAAGCACTAGTTTTCTATATACAAAATAATCATGAACAGGCATCCATTTAAGAACACTAAAAATATCAGCTGTAGAAGTCTGAGTTACTTTCACCTTCAATATAATTCTGGCTGCCCTTTTCTGTAATTTAAAAAGTCTGTCAATAAAAACCCTGTTTTTGGCTGAGCACCAAACTGTGCAACAATAATTAAAATGAGGAGATATAACAGTGTTATAAATTTTCAATAACACTGCATTTGACATAAAGTTTGCAGACGACGTAAAATGCCTTTTTTTCTGTGAGAATTTCTTGCATCATAAAGAATCAATGTGTACAGACCAGGTTAGACATCCATCTATTTGTACACCAAGAAGTTTGGCCGTTTTAATAGTATCTAAAACAATATCTCCTACTTTGATACACATTTTCTACACTACTACTACCTCATATATAAATCGTGCACATCAAGCAGATAACAAATAAAACACACATTATAGACTTATGAGACACCAATACATATGGAACATTGATTGTATTTCCAGACAAATTACATGTAATTCATACAACGGATATGATAATAAATTAATATTTAAACTTTATATTGTGTAATTTAAATATCAATCATTTTAAGCATGACACTCCATTATCATGCGTTATTTACACAACATTCAAGACAATTTCAAAGTCATAAAACACACAAAAACATCACCACACGCATAGCTTACCAAAATAACGGTACATGGTATAAGAACTTTTACAGTCCATGTCGATATTTCGCAGACTTCAAAGATGTTGTTATAATAAGCATAATAAAAGTCAGCCTGACAACAAAATTAAAAACTTACTATCACTCTTACAAACATTTTTCCTTCTTTCACTCCTTTTCATTAATGGTAAAATATATTAGTAGTAGTAGTAGTAGACATCTTTCCGTCGCGTAAGATGGTGGTAAGTAACAGCAGTTACCATTCGTTCATAAACATGCATCACTGGGACTAAAACAGTTTCACTCAATAGTGTATTATTTTTCGTGATATATTACCATGTCTGTTTTAGAGTTAGCATATCTTGATAGTTCTTGGTTGTGGCTAATAAAAAATGTAAAACCACCCCTTATGCATGTACATTGCAGAACGTTGTATATACATTACTACGTTATCTTAGTTTTTATACCTTATCAGCAAACTTCAACAAGTCTTTCAAATGATAGATACGATAATCACTATAATAATTCTGGAGCCAAAGTCTTAACGCCGAGCATCATGTAATTTACAATTTTGGTAAAGGACTAAGTACTCTTTCTAAATATCTATTTAGTTTCAATTCAATAGCATTAAAGAAAATATTTAAAAGTTTTACAAACATACACTGTACCAAGTTTGGCCTCACCCTGGAGTCAGAACCTGTACCTGAGGTATCATGAAATTTACAATTTTGGCAGAGGTCTTCCTGTTCTACATTACAGTGCATTTAGTTATTTTTACCGTCACTGACGAATGACCATAAGCGCCGAGCAAAAGCCTAAATTTGAAACCCTTCACCGGTCTTGGTGACGTCTCCATATGAGTGAAAAATTCTCTCTCTCTCTCTCTCTCTCTCTCTCTCTCTCTCTCTCTCGAGAGAGAGAGAGAGAGAGAGAGAGAGAGAGAGAGAGAGAGACGTTAAACAAGATACAATCAATCAATCAATCAAAAACGCTTTAGACGTTTAGGCATCATCCAATCAAAATTAAGAGGACGTGCATGCGTGCTCATATTTAGTGGAAGTGATTTTGACCACAACAATCAAAATGTACATAGTTGCCAAGCTGTTTAGTGTTTGTATGGGGTAACTGGTCGCAGGGATTAGAGGCTACCAATGAAGACCCGTCAATAGCCTCATTGTGCAATGGGTAAGCGCAAATGCTCAAGCGTCACAAAACGTCAAATTTGTACCAAGTATAAAAGCAAATGGTTGGACATCCAACTCAACATGTCAAACTTTCGTGTAACGAGTATGCGGGAATGCACTGACATCGCAAAACACCATTTTAAACTCATTATAATAACAATGCACACGGTGCACATCAGTTATGTACATTCATGATTGACATAGCTGTGTGATATAGAGAAACAGATATAATAAACAGTTCAAAAGTCAATGCAAAATTATTCCAGAATAGTTGCACTCTTTCATTGTAGTTAGGGTGCGACGAAAGCGCAACTTCTAAGGGCCATAAACATGGCACTGAAACTGCAACTAATAGTACCCAACGTTGGTAACGGTGGCGGAACCTCAATTCCAATGGTCACCGCAAACCAGTGGTAGTGTTGTAACGAGATTAAGCTGGAAAGCCAATGCCATCACAATCAATTGGATTGCACCTGAAAGCTGTTCAAAAGTAAATCGTTACCTAGTAGTAATGATCAATTATGATCATCGTGATCAATTAGCTGTGGTGGTTTGGGGCTGAATTGTGGGTGTTTTATGTAATGGCCGCCCCTAATTGACAAGATTTCTTCCATATCCATTCGACTTCGTATCATTTCCATAGCCCTGATATTACCGGAGAAACGCCAAGAGAATCTCAGTAACGAGGAAGACCAAACTAATGAGACGGCAGGGAACATGCGCAAACTTCCGACAGTGTAGTAATAAGAATCAACAGCAAACGTTCGGTACTTGCCCTCCCCCCTCCCCTCCCCTCCCCTCCCCCGAGTCTTGAAATTGCAAATCTGGCTGCTCCTTTGACGATGGAGGATCCAACGATTGAAATATGTAATGCCTGGTTTACGTTAGCGATATAGATATTGTGGGAGTTATGAGATTGATCACTGTTCGTTATCTTCACCTTTATATAGGAGTTGTGAGATTAATCACTGTTCGTTATCTTCACCTTTATATAGGAGTTATGAGATTGATCACTGTTCGTTATCTTCACCTTTATATAGGAGTTGTGAGATTGATCACTGTTCGTTATCTTCACCTTTATATAGGAGTTATGAGATTGATCACTGTTCGTTATCTTCACCTTTATATAGGAGTTGTGAGATTGATCACTGTTCGTTATCTTCACCTTTATATAGGAGTTGTGAGATTAATCACTGTTCGTTATCTTCACCTTTATATAGGAGTTATGAGATTGATCACTGTTCGTTATCTTCACCTTTATATAGGAGTTGTGAGATTGATCACTGTTCGTTATCTTCACCTTTATATAGGAGTTGTGAGATTGATCACTGTTCATTATCTTCACCTTTCCTATTGTACAATTCCACTTGCATACACGCGCAAGAATTGGTAGCAGGTAAATTAAACAAATATATGTCTGAAATGTGTGAACGCCTTCGCCCTGATGCTTGAATGACATCAATATCATGCACGAACGCCTTGAGTAGCATGGTTAGTGGCTGGCTTGCTGCCCTTATTCTAAATGAGTAGGAGTTATAATTGGTGCTGTAAATTCCCAAAGCACCACATTGATATTGTAATAAAATGATAGGGAATCGGGGGTCATCCCCCAAAATAAGTAAACAAAGGGGCTATTTTGGAAGGATGTAAGGCAAAATTGAGGCCTATGCTTTTCGCTGACAATCTTTGAGCAGAGATGGATCTTTATCGTGCCACACCTGCTGAGAACGAGACCTCGGTTTTGAGGTCTCACCCAAAAGACTGTCCCATTTAGTCGCCTCTTACGACAAGCGAGGGGTACTGAGGACCTAATCTAGCTTGGATCCTTGCGGGAATGGTGTATTTCCATGTTATTCTGCCTAGGTGCAAAGGGACACGTTGCGTTGTTAAATGACAGAATGAGAAGTGTTGTTTCAACGCTCATTGAATGGGTCTGTCTTGGAACGTTTGATTGCGAGTTGGATTTTCGCCTGATGTAACAAAATGTCAAGGAACTTTGAGCAGTGTTGACCTTGGACGGTGTGAATTCACCTAAACGTAAGAAAGCATGAAACGCTAGTATAAAGGCAACTGTAATCAAAGTACTGAAAGTACTGAAAAGCGCTAAGCTGACTTCATGAAATCTGTATGTAATGTTAATGAGCAGGAACAACAGTAAAAAAAAAACAACCAAAAAAAAACTTTATTTTCACACAACTAAATAATACATTTTCTGTAAGGAAATAACAAATATGGATTTGAAACAATGTCCTAAAACTTTTCAACATGTTGAAATATATACTTTATATGATGCTGTTAAAAACAATGGTCACTATGATAATTTTGGTCCCACCCGGAACTAAAACCCTATCCTTGGATCATGAAATTTACAATTTTGGCAAAGGACACCTGCTCTTTTTAAATATCTATAACCAGAATTTAGTATCAATCGCATTACCACCGCTGCGGTGGTCTAGAGGTAAAGTGTTCGCCCTGTATGCGGACGGTCGGGTTCGAATCCCGGGGTTTAGGGTTAACCCAAAAGCATAAGATTCGCAGCTTGTGTAGGAGTTCTAATATGAAGAAAAAAAAAAAAACGTAACAAAAGTGACTCGCAATAAATATATAATATTTACAACATATAAATGTATAAGCTCAATGAGAATCCAAAGCTAGGCACTTAAAAGTTATAAAACTAATTTTCAAACGGTAATGTTCAAACCGCTGTAGAAATAATGAAGAGGCATCTCGCCGAAAAACTAAATGCGTTTTTTATATGAAAAGATCGTTCAGCGAAAACTAAATGTGGGGACAGGGAACACGACAGTACATCCATGCTCCCTTCCCCTCCTTCATCGTTTTTACGTTCGGAAATACATGAAGCATATACCTGTCATTGTCAATTGTTTGTTTGAAGTACAAACAAATTGAAAACACGATTACTTTTCATTGTGTGTAGCGTGCTGTGGACTGCAAACCATTTTACATCCATGCTTGACACAATGGCAATGTTTATCTAACACTTGTAACCATATGTATTTCAGTAAACAGCCCTCGTAAAATTCCAGGCGGTGTTTTGAAGACTTGAAACTGGGGCATTGTCTTCCGTAAACACAGACCTATAATGTGTACGTTTTATCTTTTCCCTCCCCCAAGATCGTTATTTCCAGTCTCATTTTCGAAACTAAATATCGAAATCAAATTTGATTGTGTTGACGATGATTCTGAAGAATATCTTGGTCGTTTAGAAATAGTAAGGTAAGCCTAAGTTACAACGTTGCATCCTCTAAATTCCTGCATGACCTACTTACATATATGATCGGGGGAGGTGTAAGCAGTTACGCAATATCGTTCCTCTGAGACACCGATCTCTGTCCTTCGCTGTCAAAATATAATCGTTCACCAGTTCTTTCTCGTTCACGATCGACACGGATCAGTTAATTTTTTTCACTGTTTTGCACACATTTTTGCTGTGTTGGACAATATTTTTACCGAGTCGGAACAGCAGTGAAACACAAGTGGAAAACCCTCATGACTCGTATATAGCTTAATGACGTGGATTCTAATTATAGATTGCACCATGCAAAAGTATTGATTTTCTTGACCTCTAAGCGCTATGCGAAGGTAACAATGCAAAGACACCGTAAGAGCCAAAACGGTTTCATGTACAGATTCTTATTCATTTTTAGATTTTGAATTACTTAATAATCACTTTGATTATTACAGACGCAGATTCAAACGGGAATTTTAACTTAAGAATGACCTGCATCTGTGTCTCACTTTCCCCCAGAATGAGGACAAAAATGTCACCTTTTTATACATATTGTATCCACTGTTCAACGAACTGTATTTACGGGGGGGCATCGGATATGAATGTTATCCCCGTACTAGATCGGTTGCAAAAATACGACTACTTTAACACGACTTGTTTACTACAGCGATGCATAAACTTGCCTAAAGGTGGCGATAAACCGGAAGCGTGATGACGAAAGCAAAATCCAACTGGAGACAATAAAGCGGAGCTACGCTAAACGCTTTAAAAATGGTACATGTTAAGTATATGTTGGTACCAATAGAGTTGGTGCCGAGCGAAGCGAGGGACCAAATCGAGTGGCGACAGAAAAGTTTAACAAGATACTTAGAACTTGTTTCATACGAGAAATGAAAACTCTTTGTGGTCTCTATTTAATTTAGTAAAACCTTCTGTTGATGATGATAGAGTGATATAAAACTGTCCCTGTGTCTTGATTTTGTTTCAAATGATAGATTGCTGGATGTATCGCTTTATTACCGAAGCCCGAACACAAGATGGTGAGCACACATCCTATACTAGTTATTTTCATGAAGTGTTAGTGATGGGACATAACAGGTATCTCAGAAAGAGAGAGAGAAAGAAAGAAAGAGAGTAAATATATCTCAATTAGAGCTTGCCTGATCTCTTATTTCTGTTGGTCGTCCAAGCCACCCAAATTTTTGTGTTTTTGTTATAATATTCAATGCTCCATACCAAGTCTGGTAATTGGTGACGCCCTCCTTAATTGTTACCAATCATTAATAAACGTTGTTTAATTGTTTAACGTGATTGCATGCCAACATATTTGGTGAATCAATAAATTGAACTGAATTGATAATTATTGGTGTATTAAATATAAATACAATGGTACGGTTACCCAACCATAAAGCTTGGACTTGGGGTGTACCAAGTTATTTGGTACACGCAAAAATCTTTCGTTCGAGGTGTGAAACATGTACAAATCAAATGAGGTGTAAAGCTATGGGCACTGGCAGCCTTGGATCTTGATGATTGAAGGTTCTTGGATAATCCACAGGATACCCTGATTTGCGTTGTTTAATTAACGTCCCGTTGAGAATTATTCACTATTGAGACGCCACCTGTTTATTACGAATCCCATTTTGAGCATTCAGAGCCGTACCAACGAGAGACCCTGGATGTAACATCGCAAGCCCCGACACGGGACCTCCGTTTTCAAGGTCATATCCGAGAGACCCATTATTCTCACTTCTAAATGCCGAGCGTTTGGCGAAGGGTCTGAGCGAGCGGGTATTGAACTTACGACCTCCTGGTTACGAAGCGAACGCTTTACCACTTAGCTAGCTCTACCGCGACTGTCTTGAGAGAAATAGAAGGCGGGTTATCAAACTGGGGGGTGGGGTGGGGGGTCATGTACTCTGTGAATGTTGCTAAAACGCGGAACAAAATTTAGAATTGAAATGATTGATAAGATAGCACCAAAAAATCGGGGGGGGGGGGGATTATTCATTTTGATGGAAATTGTTTACTAGAGGTAAAACAATTTTATCTTAGAATTTTGCATCATAAATTGATTTAGCGAATTAAGTTAAACTTTTGTATAAGAATTTACAAAGCCTTTTACAAGAATTTTGAAATTTTGGCAGAGGTGTTAGCGAGCAGCGACACCTATGGTAGAGAATGAAAAGAACACTCGTGGTTGTTATCCCCCCACCCCCCTGGCAAAACGTCATTAACGCACGTGTACATGTATTTACACATAATACCGTGTATGTGTGTACTTACAACAGGGAGTGTGGTATGTATGAAACAACAATTATTCATGATCTTATGAAGTCAACAATTTAAACATCTTGTGTTTGATTTATCACTATTTAAAACATTTAGATTAATGATGAGATGACTTTTAATTCCATTCATTGTTAACCTTTGAGCTATTTCATATACATATATTATGAAATAATCTGTTGATTCCTCTTACTATGGATCGTAAACTTCACCTTAGTTTTCATTGGTTTCTGTTTCAATATTGCTGTATCTCTTCGGGTTCAACACTAATCTACAGGATGTCGGTAAATGTATACCAACTTTCACATAAATTCATCCCAAACGAGGCAAACCTTTTATACACACCGGACTCGATCGTTCGCTTTAGAATTTGATGTGATACATGTATGTACAATATATATTGTATCAGGTGTAGAACTACAGTCAAATTAAAATATCTTAAACACATCTAGTTCGATTAAAAGCTCGTTCGATATAAAAAGACTATGTTTGTTTAAAAAACATTATTTTATCTTTTACAATGTTGTTTTCGGGGGGAGGGGTTATTTATTCATTGGGTAGGCTCATGAAATCTTTTCGTAAGGTAGCAGCCAGATTTAAATGATAGAATTCGAAAGGGGTTAAATTATAATTCAAGCCTTTTCAGTATGTTTATTTATTTATTTTGTTGATTTGTGGAAAAAAAACATACTACTGTCACGAGAGAGAGAGAGAGAGAGAGAGAGAGAGAGAGAGAGAGAGAGAGAGAATGACAAATCCGGGGAAAAGGATGGTACCAACAGGTGCTTGCTTAATATTTCTATCAAAACTTACTATGCAAAATCCACCGTTTTAAAATACATATGCATTAGTATGAGGTATTGATATGAAACAGTGGATTCTGAGGATGACTTCCTGTTCTAGATGTAATGTCTGTTTCCCTTGATCATAATAAGCCTTTTGATTTTACAAAATGCTGGCCTCTTCATAACATTGTTGCATAGATTATTTTCCGTTCCGTTCCGTCTTCCTTTCCGTTCCGTGTTTTAGCAAGGTTGTATATAACAAAAGCTAATTACCTACTGTTCCCCAATCGTGAGAAAGGATGCGCGCTCTTCTCAGACGAAACTGTTCATCATAAGTGGCCATCCAGTGCCAGAACAGGGCCAAGTTGACACCCAATATGATTTGTTTGCTTTGTTGATTGACCAACAAGGTATCCTATGGAAATGCAATAGAACTAGAGGAGGATCTGATGAACATGATATCCTTGTGAGAACAAATGACGCAGGTAACATGGATGATAAGCCAGTTAAAAAGAGTCTAGTGAGTAAAATATATCTTCGAATATGTTGAGCAGAATTAAGGGGGTGGTAAATGAGCTATACCCATACCCTGGAGGATTTAAGATGCTCGATGTGATTGGCGCCACTGATGGTGTCTGTGTTTTGTCCTTGTGATCCCCACGGGTTGGATTTGCTGCCGGCTCTATCCTGTGTCCCACGAGACTCTGGCAAGGGTTTAGTTTTGGCAACCCGGCCGGTCGAACACTTTTAATTAGACTTTGGCATAGCAACCCGATGGGGATCCGGCTTAAAATAGGTCCTCAGTATCCCTTGCTTGTCGTAAGAGGCGACTAAATGGGGCGGTTCTTCGGATAAGACAGCAAATACTGAGGCCCCTTGTCACAGCAGGTGTGGCACGATAAAGATCCCTACCTGCTCAAAGGCCGTAAGCGCTGAGTATAGGCCTAAATTTTGCAGCCCTTCACCGGCAATGGTGACGTCTCCATATGAATGCAATTCTCGAGAGGGACGTTTAACAATATAAAATCAATCAATCAATGTACCCCGATGCGACAAAGTAAGAAAAAGAAATATTCCGATACAAATTTAAGTGGCCAAAAAGGTACAGATCAAGATTGTCGCCATACTTGAAATGGCATAATGAGATGAAAATCTGACTCAAATCGAATAAATTTCGTGACATCTCCATCGTCAACTTCCCATAGTTATGTAGCAATATTCCATTATCACCTGCATATGGTGTTTAAATATTTCAACTGATTCGATACGCAAGAGCTTGATCTGCGTATGATAATCTTTTTTAAAAATCGAGGCAGGCTTTTGACAAACAAGTTGATGTTACAGGGGTTTCAACAGTCTCGTTTAAAGTCAGCTAGCATTTTTCAAATTCTATGATCTTATAATGATCTAGTTTGCCAATATAACTATCATTGGTCAAATGCTGTCTGACGTGTTTTATACCGATTTGTGATGGAATTGTAATTCCGGAATTTTCTTATTTGCTCGTTTTGCAGTTGTTAGTTTTTTATTTAGAATCACTGCTTTTCCCGCAAACACGCTGTGTGAAGTTTTTTAGTTTTTCGAGCTATCAAGAGCCAAAGAGTAAGTGTTTATCAAGTGCATAATGTTAATCACATTGTTCGTAATGTATATTGATGCTTTCATGCAATTTTTGAGTGAGATTTTGTGCATTTATACTTATTACTCAATACACATGTTGATCATTGGCTCAGGCTAGGTATAAAACATGGACCAGTCCAATGTATTTTGTGTATCAAATCTTTGATTAATATTACTGTTACTTACCGCCTTGCATATTTGTGTGTGTGTACATTGATTTTTTGGTAGGTAAGTTTGTAGAGTTTAAAATTAAGAATCGTTTCTGTGAAGAACTATTTTCGTTTATTTTCCAATTTTGGCATTGTATAAAATTCGGATTGGTCACTAGGATTGGAAATGGTTCGTAATTGTCATATAGTCAGTTATTTTCTATGTGAATTCTTACTTATGTACCTTTGTTGTTATCTTTCAGTATCTCACCCTCTCAGGAGGAGGCAGAATAAATTTGGAACATTAAAACCAGATCTTATTATTGCACACGATTGTTAGGCCGTTCTTGACACACTGATTTAGACTACGGATTACTCTGTTACAATATATACCTGGTCAATATATAGAGCTCTCGGCGGGTGTGACCGGTCGACAGGGGGTGCTTACTTCTAGGCACCTAATCCCACCTCTGATATACACTGTATCCAGGGATCCGTGTTTGCCCGACTCTCTATTTTATACAAATTTACGTATAAGACAGGTAGTGAAACTAATCTAAACTGAAAGAAAAAGATCCGGGGGGGGGGGGGGGTGGTAGGAACCCCCCACCCCCCTCGTTCACTTTTGGGTACCTATTTTATTTTGATGTTATTTCTTTTTATGTCGCATTGATTTGGAATTCATAGAACCTGGATAGTTTAGGCTGTTGTTAGATAGAGCTCCAATACTCTCGACATCCTTTGGGGTTTACATAGCCTTTCAGAACTCGAAATTATTCGGATATCCCTTATTCTGTTTCGAGTTTTGTACTGTTTACGCACTTCTGTGATGAGATTTAAATGAGATAACTCTGGACAGAAAAAAATTATTAAAAATATACAAAGGATAGACAACTATTATTAGAGGATTTTAATTATTAAAGAAGAATTACTGGGAGTGAATGGGGCCCTGAAACTAGCTGGTAAGCAGTGTAAATAACTTTTAATCGACAAATATCTCTCATGGGGTACGGAAAGTGGTAGATTGAGTTGCAAGCCTTGTTATATACATGTATTATGAATCTGTGGGATAAGAAATTTTTTAAAACGTGGATAAATTAGTGTTCTGTGATAATGACACGTGTATTTAAGCTTCCTGGAACATGAAAAAATGTATAAAGAGAAACGATAGATCAGAGAGAAATATCTATTCGTGGTTCGAATTTCCTCCATTTATAGTGCAATATCCTTGACCCAGGCGCATATGCTTGGAGCAACCCTTCAAGGTATCCCACCGGTAATAATTTTCACTATATATTACTATAGAGGAAAAAAAATCATTAAAAATCAGTTTACAGAATTGATGCCGAATAACGCAGTCAGAAATGTTCTATGTTACCTATCTCGTCTGCCGACACCAGTAAAACACCACCCTACGCGGCATTTTCGAAAATAAATTACCCGCAAACAAGACTACCCTCAAATCCACGTGTTTTTCACATGTGTGTAAACAGCCGGAGTACACCTCAGGAAGTAGCCTCAGCTACCAACAGCAAATAGTTCCTTTGTATACACTTGGTTATTTCTACAAATTACACAAAATTTCCTAATCAGGGGTGCAAAAATTAAGAGAAAAAAGAAGAGGAAATGAGAAAAATCGCGCAAGGAAAAAAATATTTCTTTAAATATATGGAACTACAATTGACTAAGTTCATTTTGATTGGACAATTACCGGTGGGATACCTATATTATTCGCTGCACTGGTGATACCTTTATAATTCATGTCTGGAAATTTACGTTCTGTTTCGGTCGGTTCTAGCAATTAATGTGCACTTAGGTGATACGTCTGTTCGCTTCAAATCAGTTAGTTGACTATTAAACCAACTCTGTATCACTATTGTAGTATATAAAGGAGAGAGGAGAAAATCAGTCAGGTGCTCTAACCACTGAGCTATCCAGGCCGATATCCACAGTCCGTATAACCCTAATTACTACACTATTAATGCTGCATTGCTAACTGTCTAAGTGTGCAAATAAATTCCGTAAAATAAATTGTCACTAAATTTTCCATTCAAACGATGACTTCCATGGCACAATATTTTATCTCCCAAAATTGAAGAGTTCCTATAGTTTGTTTTTTAAAGTAGCGATATACATTTAGGTATGTGGAGATACTACATTGTATGTATCAGTAATTTAAAAAATTAAAAACAGACTACGGGAACTTTTCAATTTCAGGAGATAAAATATTGTGCAATGGAAGTCATCACTTGAACGTATTTAGTGATTGATTTCATTTGGGAATTTTCATACCTACACGGTAAGCAATGCAAAATTAATAGTGATAGAGAGTTAGCTTAATGGTAAATCACTTATTTGAAGCGAACAGCAGTACAGCACATTAATTGCTATAACAGGCCAAAGCTGAAAGTGAATTTCCAGACATGAATTATGAAGGACTGCTCCGAGATTCGATGACTACGTCAGTTCAAATATTCAGCCGAGTCGAATCTCAGCCGAGATTAGCTCACAGACAGTTAGGCATGGATCATGATCATTCCAACCCCACCCACCCAGCCCCACCCCACCCCCACCCCCTTATTTTTCTGATTTGCGATAGACACATTTTTTCTACTTACTATTTAAATATGCATTAAAGATCATCCAAAAATGTTATTTTTCGTCTCTTACATAGTAGTAAAATTCACGTTATTGTAAGAAGAAAAGACCCGGAAGTGCAGGAACGGGCTGACTGATGCACAGCAAAGAAATTAACTCCAATTGTGGGTTATTTGATTGATGTTATTAGATATTTGCAGATTTTAAAAAAATAACGGAAAGTCGAAGATAAAGAAGAATGTCTAACCATTTTATTGATACATGCATATCCAGTGTTTTGACTTGCTGTGAGTAAAAGATCAAGCAAAGTTTGAGCCAGATGAAAAGAGTTTCACGCCTTCTCTTCGTTTTACTGAGACAATGTATAAGAAATTACGAAAATTTCTATTATTTTTTTTTAAAGTGATTTTTTTAACCGGTACAGAAAAATGAAACCATAGGTGTACATGAACCAAAAACAGATTTCCACAAATACCTGAGCTTAATAGTAAGGAGATATTAAATTCTTTTTTCTACAGTTTCTGCAGTCTTGTACAGTTTTTCAAGCTTTAATGTACCTCTGTCAAGCAGACCATCCTTCACAGTGCTGAATCTAAGATATTTGGGAGGACAAAAACGCCTTTCACCAAAAAAATTTCCTAATCAGAACATCCGATATTCTGTCTGCAGTTGCTTAAGTTTCTGCTTTTTCTTTTCATAATTGCTATAATCATGGCGGGACTTTTTGAGGGCAAAAAAGTCTCGCAATTCTTGTATGTTCTACATCTTTTCAAAATAATGCAATTAAGCTTTAAATCACATAAGCTCCGTACATAATTGAATAATATCGCTTCAACAGATGTCTAAACGGCGCATCGCATTCTCCATTTTATCTTATCAATGGACAGGCAAAATATCAGAAGCCGGAAAAGAAATTTATTGTGCAGAGAATGGCATTATTCGTTTTAAGAATGCGATGTAATTTTTTATTGTTTTCTATTCTTTACCTTTTACAAAACAGGTCAGTCCTACAGAGTGTTTTTATGTCTCGCATGAAATTTCCTCTTTTATAATGTTGTCATTAATTATAGGATATCGGTTTCCTTATAATGATCCTCCCTTTAACTTTTTCTCGTTCATCGGAATGAACATAATTGGAATTTAAGGATGAACAAAACTTTTTTCATACAAATTATAGAAAGTTGTTTAATTGAGCGGTGTAAATAATAATATCTCCATTCCACCTTATATGTCGTACGAAGTTTTCATTATTTGTTAATTTTTGATCAACAAGAATTGGGTGTGGATATTTGGACATTTATTATAAATTGACATGCACACTACTAATAGCTGTACATGGGGTTAATCTTTAAAGTGAAAATGTGAATAGAATTTTTAAAAAGCAAGTGAAAGGAATTGCACGTTCTTTCATCCTCCAATTCATCCATTTTAAATGGCCTAAATATTCTAGAGTCTATGAGAAAGAGCTGACGGTACACGCAAATGACAGGACGGTTTCTTTTCTTTATGATAGCTGATTTCACCTCTTGTACCATAGTTTGGCATGCTTTCTTTTGTTAAAAGTGTGGGTTATCTGTACATAACCAATAATATTGGGGTAACTACTACCTGCATTTCGGGCACCTGTCCTGAGTACGAGACTTGATGTACATCCGCAAAGTATTCACAGTAAGTTCTGTTCTAGGCTTGCAGTGTGAGACTGCATTTTATTTTTATTTAACTAGAAAACTTATTTGTGATTATATTGGTGCAATAGAGAAGGATTTGCCCCCATAGCTACATTACCTCATCAGATTTCCTGCTCAAGAGAAGGATATATACTAAACTTTTTTATGATTTATTATATTTTTCTTCACAAATATTGACACAAGACAGAAAAACAGATATAATTTTTCTAATACCTCTCACACACTTTCATACTCGCACTCATACATGTGTTGGTAAGTACTTGCATTTGAAATATAATTGTAGAAGGAAAAAATAATAAGTTCAATGATAAACAAAAGTAGAAAAAGGTATTGCTTAAAATATCAAAATTATGATTTTTATTATGTTGTCAAAAAATATTTTCCATACGTGCCAGGTATTTTAAAACTTTTTATTTCCAAGTTCTGATAAGCAAAATATTTTCAACCTTGTATTTGTTGTACAGATAGAACAATAATTCCATTAGTCTTGGCTATTTGTATTTTTTCAAATAAGAAAAAATATATTGTTTTGTATATAGGTTAAGGAAGTTTACAATTGGATAATGTAACTTAGTCTAAATATAAGAGGGCATTTCATTTGAAATAAAAAATCAAGCTAATTGTTTGTTTTATATTAGACTTATCTGTAGTAACGGTTTGTAACAGATGTCTACAGGATGAGGTGCCCTTGGGTATCTACCTTATAATAAGTAAAAGAGTATCTGTTGTAATTTACAGGTTGTCATTCAATACAAATAATCTCAGAAGATACTGTTGTGAAGTAGTACTTATGTTTTATTAGGCTTAATTTCTGTACGTTTATAGTTCTGAATAATGGTTACTTTAATCAGAGATAAAACTATGTTCGTCTGGAGTTTTATACTAGATTTGTGGTGTGCCAACGTTTGTTAACATACTGACACAATTCCACTCTATCTATATACATGTAATTGTAAACTAGAACAAAATTTCGAGGTAGGAGTTTTAGGGGGGGGGGGTCTACTCCAGAGCCGTGCTCACCGTAGGGATGATGTTCTTCTCTATAGCCAATTTCCATGCTTGGGGTTCAACCCTATAAATTCGGTAATTTGTTGAACCTTCCAGACCTATATGTACACGTACAATTCGGGATTGATATTTTATGAACGTCCTTCAAAATTAGCCGACTTCTGAGAAGTACATCTAGTTCAACTTAATGACTCTCAAACATGGAGGCATGACTATTGATATGACAAAACTAGTCCATAGTACACGTTTTGACTAAGCTTTCGTATATGCAGACCAAAGTATACGAACTTATCTATAATAAATCAGTGTTCCTGTGTCCGCGTGATAGTTTCCATCTGGCTTACAGACGGTCGTGACCAGTTATCTAGGACGAAAAGGAAAATGCAGTATTCATCAGATATTATCTGTTTATTAGGGAATAAATGTTAAGATAATCAGCATTGATTTTATAATAGAATTATATCCATGATTTGCAGTTTAATCTGATATACTAATGTTGAACTACATTTATTGTCTTGTAATCATATGCTTTTGTACAAAAGGAATAATGAGGGGACTTCAGATTGAAATAACATCTCACGTTAATATAACATTTACATATTCAACTAAAGGCAATGTCCCATGAATATGTAGCCTGACCTAACTAATTAAATATTGTATATATAGCCTGACCTAACTAATTAAATATTGTATATATAGCCTGACCTAACTAATTAAATATTGTATAGATGACCTTTGTCAAGTGAAATTTATAATGATTGATTAGTTACAAATGTATAGCTCTGTGTGCCACAGTTTTCACTGTACAATGATTTTCTTCATATAAAGTTTTGATCGTGCAAATGGTTATCTTTGCAATTTTGTCGGCAGAGATATTTGCTAGTATAGTAGAACAAACTTGCCCCGCTCCCTCTACATGACCGGTTGTAGTAGCATTCTGTTTAAGGCGTTCACTTCGTAACCCGGAGATCCCGAGTTCACGATCCCAGCGCCGCGTTGTGGCTATTCCTTTACCAAGCATCTGACAATAAACTTGGAACTACAGGGTTTTCGGACATAGCCTTTGAAAAGGAGGTCCTGTGTTACTGTTGCGGCCTTGAGTTCCATGCATATGTCAAAGGATATTAACATGAAGGGTCATTGACGTGGAAGAAAACCGGAGTACTCGTAGGAGACCCACGTGCTCGAGTGGACGACCACAATACCCGCTCACATAGAACATAAAAAAATCATGCATATACACGTAACACCGGCAGTGACATCATATACGCGCTAAAAACATAAATATGAAATACAAATACATTATATTCGAAAAGTACTCAGATTATCATTATTATTTTAACAAAGTTGATGTAATAGTTTTTGCATGACAGGGGCGGATACAGGAATTTTTGAAAGGAGGTCTACCATTAATTTTGGTTTTCATAAGGGGGGTTTACCCTCACATTGCGGGGTGGGTGGGGTTTTTTTTTTGGGGGGGGTACCCTTTTAAGTAAATTTTCTGACGTTAGGAGGGGTGGGTTAAAACCCAGGAAGAAGGTCCCCCCCCCCCCAGGATCCGCCACTGCATGACTGTATTTTGGCAGTCTTTATAGACTGCAGACTGTTGGGGTCGTACGTATCTAGGTTCCACTATTAAACAATATAGATATCAATAACAACTGTCTAGTTTAAATTGAATCACGAGGACGGTGCAGCACATGAAACATGAGATAATTCCACAATGTTGCAACATGTCAATATATTGCTATTTACCGCAAAACTGTAAGAATCCTGTGGTGCTTATGTCTTGTAATATGCAGCGGTCAGCATTAGGATGCACTGGTATTTACTTGGTACATGTAGATATACTAGTATATATATACATGTACACACTATGTATATATTCATTGTTTCTTGACACAAGTTGCTACGAATTGGTGTAGGAGACAGTTTTTCCTCTCTTTTTTTTTGATGATTTACAATGTTATTTGTGTCTCAGGACTGGGATGTTCCCCATTACTACTTGTCTATTTTCCCTTCATTTTCCCTACTATTAATTTGTTTATTTTGCATACTTTTATGTGTCCAATACAAATGTTGCTTTTAACTTAGTGTAATCTGATTAGTGTAGTATTTGCCTTCACTTGGTGTAATCTGATTAGTGTAGTATTTGCCTTTACTTAGTGTAATCTGATTAGTGTAGTATTTGCCTTCACTTAGTGTAATCTGATTAGTGTAGTATTTGCCTTCACTTAGTGTAATCTGATTAGTGTAGTATTTGCCTTCACTTAGTGTAATCTGATTAGTGTAGTATTTGCCTTTACTTAGTGTAATCTGATTAGTGTAGTATTTGCCTTTACTTAATGTAATCTGATTAGTGTAGTATTTGCCTTCACTTAGTGTAATCTGATTAGTGTAGTATTTGCCTTCAATTCGGAAACAAACTGGTTTTCTGTTGTTTGGGCAAAACAAATTGATTCATTGAAGGCAACGTCTGTAGCTTTGGCTTAAAGAAGGTTTACTTACAGAAAAAATTATGGTAGTAAATTATTTTAAGTAAAGTTCTGTTCGATTAATTACACTTATTTGATTAACCTTCTTGATCCCCTCGTGTTTTCGATGTCAAATAGGATATTAGTAATTATCCCAGCGGGGGCCTCTAGTGTGTTACAAATGACCAATCAATGTATAGCATCTTCTTTGTTTTATGTTGATAGTGGCTGCTATTTTTCTGCGCTACCCACCTCCACACCAGCTATACCACCTAGTGTTATTTATCCTTTGTTGAGTATAACACTTTGTTAGTGGCATACATTTGACCAACTTGTTTTGCCGTTATAAAATTCATCTTTGCATTTTACTTACTTATAAATGGCTTCGTAATACTACTTGCCATCATCTGTTCAAAGGCCAATTTCGAATACTAGGCTTACCCGTGATTTCGATTGCAGGAATGCGGTAAATTGAGTATTACCCACTGATCCGACTTTGCTCACCGGCAAAGAAAAAATACTTGTGTGATTGATATATTTGATTTATATTTTCATTGATATGTTCCTTTTGCTATTAATGAACTTGAAATGTTGATGAACTACTTTTACAGGCCTTCCATCGGAACACGATCCCGATGTTTCAGTTCTTAACAAATCAGAAATTCTTTACGATAAAAAGACTCAATCTTGTTTAACTATGTAATATTGGTGATCTGGCTAGGCTAATGCAGTTATATATACAAATATTTGGTGAAAAACTTGTCATTATTGAATGACAATGAATAGTCATTAAAACAATGATAAAGGGGAGATCATCTTCATGACAAGAGTTCTCTGAGATCCCTCAATTTGATGAGTGGTCTCCCCAGACACAGTCAATAAAAAAGTTTGCATACATGTGTTGTTGTTTGCTAAAATAATAGAACAATTTTCCTTTTGCACCAAAAATAATGTGTAATAATAAAAGAATATGACACCAAAATCAAACATATATCATTGCACATAAGTACCTTTGATAACTGTTAAACAAAGCAACTAATATATGGGTCAACGGAAAGTATCGTGCAGAGATAAGTCCATTCATGATTTTTTTTTTATCTAGGGGAAGCGTGGATGACCTTGACTGAATTCATGGCCGTCCAAAGACGTTACACTGTCTAGAGCAAACGTTATATTACCAACTACTTCCTCATAATTTCATTTTCTGAAAATCGAACTAAATAATTTCATTTCCAATTATTAAAGAAAAATAAAAGTCAAAACAAAAAGAACCAAATACTATATTTTCTTAAGAGTACTTTTACATACAACGTCTGCACATTTGAGAAAAAGTTCAATATGGCTGTACAATAGATCTTCATTTTTGTAAAGCAAACATTGTCTGGTAATGGAACTGCTCGTAATACGCAAGATCGTAAATAAAGAGTTAGCGGAACTCTCTTGTAAAGAAGTCCGGAAAAGCGTGTCGATCTTGGACATTTTTTGTTTATTCAAAACCACAGGTGCTTGGGTTCAGGACCCCCCCCCCCCCCCCTTCCGAATAAGCCACATGAGTTGATTTAATTATTTTTTTTGTTGAAAATATTTCTAATACATGTCAACAACGTCGTACATATCCCTAAAGTCCAAAATAATTCTAAATAAGCCCTTTTAGAAAAATACTCTCACTGGTTATTACATATGTATAACAGTGAGGGTATTTTTCTAAAAGGGCTTATTTTGGACTTTAGGGGTATGTACGACGTTGTTGACATGTATTAGAAATATTTTCAACAAAAAAAAATAATTAAATCAACTCATGTGGCTTATTCGGAAGGGGTGTCCTGAACTCAAGCACCTGTGTTCAAAACATGGCATCGGAAGACGATTTAACCTCCATGTGCTTTCCACAATTAAATCATTTTTAAATGAAAGGTGTGTAAAAATGTCTGGATACAGGAAAAATGAACTTCTGAATTTAGCTCGCGAAGCTATATATTTTGACGCAAGCTCTTCTCAGCTTTGGGAATTTCCTGGCTGACTGCAGTGAGAAAAAATCCACCACATTTCCATTAAAATCTATCAGTTGTGGGTATTTCTGCGTATTATGTTTCTTTCTTAAATCATTACTACAGTCTACTGCAATGCAATGATAGTACACCATTGTTAAAATCTGGTGAATCGATCACGACAAAAGTTGCAGAACTGGTATTATTTACCAACATGCCCAAATTCTCGCATACTCTGGGTCTCGCGAGACTTTGAAAGGGGAAAGTAAAATTTAAAACCAAGACGAAAAATGTAGTCGCGATCTTGCGTAATGCAACGATAGCTCAACTGCAGCAAAACATACTTCGACAGAAAGGTGTAAGGTTCAATTGCAGCAAAACATACTTCGACAGAAAGGTGTAAGGTTTCACAAATGGGCATACTTTGCTATAGTTATAGGAATTTCATTTTATGATTTTTGATGTGGCATGGTAACATATTCGTAGGCATCTGTCACAAGATACTTTTACACTTCAAGAAGTAACCAAACAGAGAGGGAAAACCTTATATCAATACTGCTGTTCCACAAACCAGTCGTGGTAGCTCAGTGGTACAGTGTTCGCTTCGTAACGAGTTGGAGCCACTCTCGTGCCATGGGCGCATCAAACCTTAAACGTACTCGTAAATATAGGTTGTAATTTCTCCTTGAGAATCACGGTTCTCTCGTATGTGACTTTAAAAACAGATCGAGGTCCCATGTCAACGGCAAGCGTAGGTCTGAATTTATAGTTCTTCACCTACGGCTGGTCACGTCTCAATGTGAGTGAACAAATCTGGACGGAATGTTAAACAAACAAACTATCTGGCATCAAACCACAAAAGATACGGGTTAGAATAGGTCCTCAGTACTCCTTGCTTGTCGGAAGAGGCAACTAAATGGGTGGTCCATCGGGTGAGACAGCAAAAACCGAGGTCCCGTATCACAGCAGGTGTGGCACAATAAAGAACCCTCCCTGCTCAAAGTCCGCAAGCGTCGAACATAGGCCTAAATTTTGCAGCCCTTCTCCGGCAATGGCGACGTCTCCATGTGAGTGAAAAATTCTTGTTAAACAATCAATCAATCTTGGAGTACATTCTATGTGATTTCGAGATGGGCGTAGTAATTTGTGAATTCGCAACTGGAAAATGTCAACTAAATCCTTTAATAGCGACCTTACGAACTGTTATTGTTGAGCAAACGGGTTTCTTGTGATCTGCAAAGTGTAGGCTTTAAGAAGGATGAGTTAAAGATAAGTCCTGTTTAGAGAAAATTGTTGGAATTTTGTTGAGTGGAACTGAAATTGGGTCCAAGATTCAATGTGGGTACTAACGTCAAGCATGGGACAAGTGCATGATCATGATGTGTGATGCGATTAAAGACCAAACAGCTATGGTTCTCTCGGGGGTTGTCACGGTTTTCCAGTGGACAAGTGAGTGTTACAAAGAGTTTTTCGTGTTTTACCAGTGAATTGCTAAGGTGTGGTCACTGCTGTTGTAACGTCGTACGGAAGTCTCGTTTCGGTGCCCACTCATAAACATATTACATTATGCCGGAGTTCGAAACCATCGTTGTTAAGGGCTTCAGTATGTCAGTCTCTTTCATGCGGTGTGCGGTGTATTTGGCATTTGGGTTTGTGACATGAAGAACTTCCTACAACTGTACTATTGTCGTCCCCTGTTGCATACACTTGACTACTCAGAATTTCATAAGCAGACGTGTGTTGTTTGGGTTTTTCTTTCTTTCTAAAATTGGTAAGTTTTTCTTTTCAGGATTACCAATCTATAATAGGTCTAAACATACGAAGCATCCAGAGGAATCCCCAACGTTCCAATAGAAAGTAGTTCCGGTTTTATTTATTTTTTCTCGTTGGATACGATATACCATGCTCTGCTTTTTCAACAAATGTAAAATCGTGTAACATTTAATTTTAAATGATTTTAGGATATAGCGATGTTGACTTCAGGAGTTTCAAAACCGTATTAGACAGAAATTCCATGTGTTAGGTTTATCAATATTGTAAGTGCAAAGAAGTCGCAACTGATACAAAAATATGCTATGATAATTTTTGTCATTGTATTGACATGTATATTAATTGCTTTATTTTTATAGTACATATATTATGCATATTTAATCATACTAAATATAACAAGTAATAATTTGAAACGTTGAATTTTAAGTGTAAATAGGTCACATTCAATGCCAGCTACATGTACCTCAGTTTTAGGTGTATATGATCCCCACTTTTTCTCAGATTCTGACATTCGTTATATATGATGGTAATGAAAAATATATTTGTAATTAATTTCCACACCCAGTAGTGAACATCCTTTAGGCATTACTGAAGATCATGACTTTTTGCACGATAAGATGACCAGTGCCCTTGTCAGAAGGTAGCTCACTGGTTGGTAACAAATGTCCTTCTCCGGGATTTATCTTAAATACATTTATGATAGAGATTAGCAACTAAACATTGCTAGATGAGTATCTTACTGGATTTCACAAAACAACTAATATTGATATAAACAAAAATACTTACACATAAATTCACAGAGGTCTTGAAAAATGTTCAGAAATTTTGATAGTAGATTCTGAAATATACATTTTCTTTTCAATACATAAATCATACACATTACGTAAAATGAAACCTTGATCAATTATGAATTTGATACAACAACGTGGCGTTATTTCCTACAGCTTATCTACAATATTGTAATGGCTACAAATAAAAGAGCAAGAGAACTAACCAATAAGCCATGCCAGAGTAGCCCTAGACTGGACACTCGAAGGGCGAAGGAAGTCCGGTTCCAACGGAAACACGGAGAAGAATGGCGGAGAGATAGGAAACAACGGGATACGGGTCGTGGGATGAAGCCACCTGCATTTCAGAACAGAATGGAGGAATTATTCATAGCCCAATTCTCTACATGATGGGGCGATGCAATTGATAATATCTTTGAAATTGTATTACAAACTTTAAATATATTGTCTTATTTTATCAATATGAAAAGTAATTCAACATTATTCAAGACCCATATTTGAATATAGTTACTATCTTATATTTGCTCTAACATGAACTTTTTGTAGCAGTGGCGGATTTAGAGGGGGGCGCAGCCTGCCCCCCCCCCCCCCTAAAATTGTCAAATCTAAGGTAAATCGCGGTATCTTGTTTCGGAAAATGTACTAAACGATTAAAGAAACAATAATTTCTTCCACTCCCAGAGAGATAAATGACAAAATCTTTTGATTTCTTGAATTACTTTATTGGGAGAACTTAATTTTTTCCAAAACAAAAACCCTTAAAATTTGGGTCATTTTATTAATTTCACCTCATTAAAATGATAGAAAAAGGTACAAATGACTAAATAGAAATATTTCAAGCCCCATAAAATCTGTAAAATCCAGAAGCTTCGCCCCCTGGATCCCAACCAGGGCTTCGCCCTGGACTCACTGCCTCATGAAGTGGCACCCCCCGTAACTGCAATTCCTGGATCCGCCCCTGTGTAGGGTGTCTTTATGATATACTAGTATGTCTTTTTAATCATATCTGTCAAGAAAATGGTATGGTGCAAATCTAGTAATTTTAAATGTTCGAAAAATCTTCTTCTCTACTCCTAAATATACAGAAAACAAAAAATTCCTGTACTCCAAAACGTACTGGAAAAATCCCTGTACTTTAAAGCATACAGAAAACAAAACCTCTACTAAACATATAGAAACATACGTAGGTCATTGTTGGATGGAGCAAAGAGGCGTCTTCCTTTGTGAAATTTATAGGCCATGAGTCAGAGGGTCGGGCTCAAGAAAGGGATTATGCGAGTCATATAGTGGGAACTAATCTCGGCTGAGATTCGGCTTGGCTGAATATTTGGACTGACACCTTCACCGAATCTCGGAGCAGTCCATAATTCCTGTTTGGAAATTTACTTTCAGCTTCAGCCAGTTCTAGCAATTAATGTGCACTTAGGTGACACTGCTGTTCACTTCAATTAAGTGATTTGACTGTTAAACTAACTCCATCACTATTAATGCTGTACTGCTTACCGTCTAAATATGTAAATTCCAAAATTGAAGAGTTCCTATAGTTTGCTTTTTGAATTAGCGAAATGCAAGTAGGTATGCAAAGATACGATGTATCAGTAACTAGATAAAGCAGACTATAGGAACTCTTCAATTCCAGGAAATAAAATATTGTGCCATGGAAATCTTCATTTGAACTACGCCTGTTTTCATTTTGGGATTTTTATACCTAAATGGTAAGTAATACAGCATTAATAGTGATAGAAAGTTAGTTTAACAGTCAAATCACTTATTTGAAGCGAATAGCAGTGTTACCTAACTGCATTTTAATTGCTAGAAGTGGCCGAAGCTGAAAGTAAATTTCCAGACATAAATTATGAAGGACTGCTCCGAGATTCGGTGAAGGCGTTAGTCAAAATATTCAGCCGAGCCAAATCTCAACCGAGATTAAGTGGGAACGTAATAAATGGGTTTTTTTTCTCTATCCCTGAAAAAAAAAAAACTTAGTAAATATGTATATGTAACATGAGGGCCTTTATAAGAATTGTAAAATTCAAGACACTTCTATCATGGGTTCATACTTTAGAGGAAAAAAGAAGGGGTGAGGTTACATAATCACGTGATTATAATTCATAAACGCACTTTCTAAACAAAGTTCGGGTATATTGTTGTTACCCTGGTCCGTCTGTCACACTTTCTTCTTCCTCAAACTCCTCTTTTATCTTAAGCAGTGACAAAATAATCTTTTGGAATATCATAGGTGGTGTCCTGTAGATGTGCAATAAGGTTTCGGAATTTTCAATTTAACCCGGGGGGGGGGGGGGGGGGATTGGGGTAAATAACGACGTTCCTGGTTCTCAGAACTCCTGTTAGATTTTACTCAGTAGCCACATCATCTTTTGGAAGATGATTGGTGGTGTCCTGTAGATATGCAACAAGGAATTTTCAAACTGCTTTCTAGAACTCTTCTTACAATTCACGCAGTCGCCAAATCATCTTTTGGAAGGTAAGTTGGTGGTGTCCTGTAACTGTATAAGTTTTCGGAATTTTCATTTTCTTCCTCGGGGCCAAAAAGGTGTCAAAAACGATTTTTTCCCCCGACAGAATACCTTGGTTCCCAGAACTCCTCTTACATTTTATGCAGTAGCAAAATCATCTTTTGGAAGGTGATTGGTGAGGTCCTATAGATGTGCAATAAGGTTTCAGAATTTTCATTTTCTCCTCTGGGGTCCAATTGGGGGTTAAAAATGACGTTTTTTTAATAGAAAAACTTGGTTCCCAGAACTCCTCTTACTTTTTATGCAGTGACCAAATAATCTTTTTGGAGATGATTGATGGTGTCCTTTAGATGTGCTGTAAGTGTTTTTCATTTTCACCTTGAGGGACAAAACACCTGGAGCCCAATGCATTGTGTCATGTGCAACAAGGATATGATTGCATGAAGGGTTGGAATTTCAACCATTTAAAGATATTTGAACAGTCAAACAATGACCCCAGGGCTCTTTCCCATCCTGATATCCAATGTAACTTGATAAGTGCAGCAGGAATATACATCGTGTAGGGGTCCTCAGTTGTTTTAAATCTATTTCAACAATTATGAAATAGGGTTTGGAATGACCCCAGGGCACATGCCCAACAGAATACTCAATGCATCTTGACATATGCAGCAAGATTATACATGATATAGGGTATGTTATAGTATAACTATTGTGGTTTCTTTGCTAGTTACACTTTAAATATTGTCTCCGTCGTACTTGTACATGTGTAATTGATTGATTGAATATTGAGAGGGACGTTAAACAATATTCAATCAATCAATTACACATGTACAGGTACGACGGAGACAATATTTAAAGGCCAATACTTGCGTGTGGGTATTAGTCTTATGGCAGCATCTGGTTTCATCTTTGAAATTCTTCTTTACTTCTGGACACCCAGTATACAAACAGTGGAAGCCTCTACCAGCATTTTTTAACATATAATCCTTAGTTTGAGTGATCCGGTTCCGGGTTGTATTGCTTTTAATCTTAACATTACCGCTGTATAAGAATACATTATACACCTTACCCTTGAACATTTACTCGTAGTTCAGATAATGTTTTCTGACCTTAAACCAAAGTTATCAAACCAGAGTCAATGTCATTTGCAAAACAAAAATTCTAAATATTTACCTAAAAGGAGACATTGTAATAGAGAGACATTAAAAGTTCATACATGGCACAAAATTCATTAAGCAGAAAGTTTTTGCTGGTCCAAAAGGTTACTGAAGGACATATAGTCAAGGCTAAATTCAAAAGGTTACTGAAGGACATATAGTCAAGGTTAAATTCAAAAGGTTACTGAAGGACATATAGTCAAGGCTAAATTCAAAAGGTTACTGAAGGACATATAGTCAAGGCTAAATTCAAAAGGTTACTGAAGGACATATAGTCAAGGCTAAATTCAATAGACTACGGCAATAAAATTGAAATTACTGAGACATTTGACACAAAGATGCTTAAAACCAGGATGTCTTGACGACAAACAAGATCAAGGTCACTATTAGAAATACTTTTCTGATTATTGCTTTTGTAATATACAAATATTAAAAGTTCAGACTTGACAAGGGTTTGGATGGTATCTCTGTCAAACTTCTAAAACTTTCATCAAACAGTGTATGTGATATTCTTGCATATATTTTCAACTATTCTATATCTTCATGTACTTGTGCAGATGGTTGGAAAAAGACACGTGTTGTACCACTTTTTAAATCAGGGGATGAATGTTTAGTTAATAATTATCGGCCTGTATCCATTTTACCCTGTGTTAGCAAAATTTTAGAAAGGCATGTTTTTAATTCATTTTATGAGTAAGTGTCAGTAAATTCTCTAATTACAGATTGTCAATCTGGTTTTAGGCCAAAACACTCATGTGAAAGTACTCTTATTTCTCTAGTAGATAGATGGCTTAAAGATATTGATGAAGGTAAACTTACTCGTGTGCTTTTTATAGACTTACGGAAAGCATTTGACACTGTCAATCACAAGGTTTTATTACACAAACTCAAGTCATTTGGCATATGCAATGATACTTTTGAATGGTTTAAATCATATCTAACAAATCGTACACATAGAGTTATTTGGAAAGGCAATTTATCGGATGAAAAAAAATTAACGATTGGAGTTCCACAAAGCTCTATTTTAGGCCCATTGTTTTTTATCCTGTATATTAATGACTATCCACAAGCACTGAAACATTCTCATGTAAATATGTATGCAAATGATACTTCACAAGATGTAACAGATAAGTCAGTGGAAAACATTGAGTCAAAGATGTGTGAAGATCTTCAGCGCAGTATAATGTAGATTAAGGAAAATAAATTAAGCTTAAACCTGTCTAAAACTCAATGTGTGCTTATTGGATCGGCACAAAAATTATCAAAGTATCGAAAATTGAATTTAGTGATAAATAACCATGTCATAGAATGTGTTGAGGAGTCAAAATTACTTGGTATTATTATTGATGAAACTTTGTCCTATAGAATCACTTATGAACAAGATTTCCAAGAGAATTGGTATTTTAAAAAGAATAAGATATTTTATGAATATGAAATATCACTATAATCAAGTGAATGGTTCTCAAGATATTGAGCGGACAACTCATGGTCTACCACATGGGGTTAAGACCAGCAGTTTGACCTTGACCTTTGACAACGTGACCTGAAAATCCATAGGGATCATCTACTCTCTAAGGAAAGCCTCTGTATCAATTTTGGCTATTATCAAGCAAAGGGGTCAAAAGATATTGAGCGGACAACACATGGGCTTAAGACTTGCTTGACAGACTTCAAACTTGGTACACTGGTACATCATCAGGAGAAGATGACTACTAATGAATTTGAGGTCACATGGTCAAAGGTCAAGGGTCAAACTGGACATAGGAATATACTGTCCCTTCAATATCTTGAGAACCCTTTGTTTGACAGACATCAAACTTGGTACACTGGTACATCTTCAGGAGTTGATGACCCCTATTGATTTTTAGGTCACATGGTCAATCCACTCTTGACATAGGAAGATATTGTCTGCTCAATATTTTGAATTGATGATACTACTCTCAATTAAATGATGTGTGTGTGTATAACCCTTTTCAAGTTTGCACCATGGGGGGCATATGTGTTTTACAAACATCTCTTGTTTTACATAGATCACAAAAATGTTACAAAGCTCGTACCCCTTTTCATGTTCTGGGATTTATTTTACTTCATTGTAAAAAGCAATCCCGTATTTAACCATAGTAAAGAGTAAAAAAAAATCATAAGTTGTTATCGGTTGATACATATTAAACATGTGACCTATTGTACTTCAGATTGTCATACTATAGAATAAGATAATAACTTCACGAATGTAAATTTCTGATAGACATATTCTGGAATGCATTCGTTTCGGTGGTATGTATTCCAGTGATATGGATACCTATCGGTCTATTTGGCAAGGTAAGGAACAACTTTTAATTTTGTTGTCTAGACGCTTACCCTGCATTGGTGTGTGTGTGTGTGTGTGTGAGGTATTTTTTTCCTTCCGGTATTGAATTTTTTAGAAACTTTGAAATACAACAAGAGACCCGTAGGTTTTAGCAATTGTTCTGTTATAATTTCCAGTGAGAGTATTTTTTTTAAAACGGGGTTTCTGTTGAATTATTTTGGGGTATGCAAGACATTGTTGACATGCATTAGAGATTTTCAACCAAACTCGGGGGGGGGGGGGGGGGGGGGGGGGGGGGGGGGGGGGGGGGGGGGGGGGCTCTTATGCTGTATATATACATGTATAGTATAGGCTTTAACAATGCAGTTATTTATTATCGAGGGGGAACTTTTCATACTCTGACTTACTTGACTTTAAAAATGTTTCTATAGTCTGAATAATCGTGGTGATACGTGTATTTTCATCTCTTATCTTAGTAAAGTATCTCTTAACTGAATGCATATTAAAACCGTTTTAAACAACATATCCAAAACTTTAAGAATTTGATTTGTTATGGTAAAAACTTTAGTTTAGTTGTTCGATGTTTCGACAAATTATGTCCGTTTGATAAAAGTCGCATTATTTGATTTACTTCGTGAATTTTACAATCACACTGAGACGACACCAGCTGTAGGTGACGATCTGCGCGTGGGTGTTTAGCCTATGTCGTGGTGAATTCGTCAACTAACTGTGACGATATTGTTTTCTCTCCTCTGACTCCATGCTTCGCTAGTACATCCAAATGAATCTCATACGCAGGATTTATCAACAAGAGTTTTTATTGATATTAAAACACTAAATTCTAAATTTACTTTATAGATATTCTTTCCACCATTTTCTTATCATGCAAAAAAAATTTAGGCATGTAATTTAGGAAGAGTTTAATATATATTTTTTTATTTTAGTTATTTATTTTATCATTATTTATATCTTATTATTATAATCATTTTTTTTTATTCATTATTATTATTATTATTACTGAGGAAGAACAAAAATTAATTGAAGAAATTTACTTCTGATATTAGTATAGTATATAGTAGTAGTAATACTATTTCGGTAATATTGATAAACTATAGTTCGGTTACTATGGCGTTTTGTTAGGTCTCTACCTATTTGTCAACCAAAGGGACAGATTATTCTTCTGGTATATCTTTAATAAACGATTTAATTAGATAGAATAATTCTTTTATTGGAGACTTAGATCTTGAAAAATGAAAATGATTAAAAGTTATGACACACCGTCTGGTTATAAGAAAACTTTGTGTCGAATAGCCTCGCCCTTGGGTTTGAAGCCAGGCTTGATCCAGGGACGATGAACTTTGCAATATTGGTATATAAATATGCATCCAGTTTTTATGCTTGATGTCCACAATTAATGAAGGTTTTAGAATTTTTCAGAAGTTGTAGCTCAAGGGACCACTGAATTCATGGTTTTTGTTTCCCTGTCCCATGAGATGCTACACAACAAATTTGATGAAAATTTCTAATGCAGTTTCTGAGGCGTTAAAATATTTGAAAGTTTATGAAGGACTGGCGCGGATAGCAATAGGTCAATGACCTAAAATCGATACGACTTACAAAATTAAAAACAGATGATCGTCTTATATACGTTGTTGGATGTGTTCTGAAAATGTTCGCATGATTTAATATGTTGTTTCCAAGATTTTTCAAATGCTAGTTTTTCCCCCTACGAAATAATCTGTAGAGATCCTTCTATACAACGTATCATAAAAGGGTTACATTACTGGCTCTAGGGCATTTTCCCGTAACAGCACAACCGGCTTTGTTTCAAGTGATATCTTTTAATCAGGCTTAAATGATGACACAATGACAAGCCTGAAAATTAATTTTTATATTGTTCAATATGGGAAATATCGACTTCCGTTTGTCAGCAAAACCACAGGGTAGCTTCCTCTTATCGTGAAATTAATTATACATTACTCCAAGTATAAATAGAAAAAACTCTGTTGTAAAATGGTACAAAAGGTTAAGCAACACCTTTAACATCCTGACTCTAAAAGATAAAATCTGTGTGATATATTCGAAAGTCATAGTCGTGCACAAATTCAGCATTTTTACAGCGCGCCATATTTAGAACAACAAACGCTATGTCTTCGGAATGGTACATTTCTTATTTGTGATAAACCAATTTCATTGCAAAAATAACCCTTCCGTTTTGATTTTGCGATCTTGTATTTCTGTAAATGCATGTGTACTTTGACGTACAATACCGTATCTGAAGAATGTGTAATTTTATTTTAATAATTAAAGATGCCATAGTATAAAGCCAAAAGAAAAGTGATTTAATCTATGTGTAAAATATATTTTATGAAATCAATCGATTTTTTTAAAGAAATTTTGAAATAAAAAAAATTTGAAATTAGCGTATGGTCTGTCTTCCTTCAAAGGATTAAAAATGATGAAGATGCATATTTTCATACCGGTTTCCTTTCCGCGTACATACACTGTCCTAGCATAGAGTGGCTTCGCAAGCATGATTCATGTCTTATTAAATATGTATCTTTCAAGGATACGTTCTTGAAAGAAATATTAAACTAACTCACCAAGTTGCATCAGCTTTTTTAAAATTAAAATAAGATCACCTAGAATTACGTTTACGAACGGTCAAACACGACAATATTTCTTTCGTAAAAATTACAAGAAATGGTGTGAAATTTATTATAAATATTATGATGTTGTCACATAAGAATTGAATATTTGAGGTCTCAGGGATATCACTGGAGCTTTATGGTTTTGAGGAGTGAAACTGTGTCCTTATGTGTATTTTTATTACTGCATTTGAGATACATTATACATGTGACAAAAAATACTGATTTATTATTATTATTTTTACTTAATTGCATAGACAAAATATGGCTATTCCATCTATTATTGCACATTAATTAAATGACATGAGGGGGGAAATTCTGAAATTTTGTACATCAAAGTTATGAAATGTCATAAGTACAAGTTATTACCTTTCTAGTTGAATTCTTAAAACTCTCAATTTACGTAAAAATTACAAGAAATTGTGTGAAATTTATTATAAATATTATGATGTTGTCACATAAGAATTGAAAATTTGAGGTCTCAGGAATATCACTTGAGCTTTATGGTTTTGAGGAGTGAAACTGTGTCCTTATGCGAAGGCGAGTTGCTTGTCGGCGCGAAGGCAACTTGTGTTAGCGTGATGGCGCTTTGCTTGTTGGTGCGAAGGCGAGTTGTGTATAGTTGTGTTAGCGTGACGGCGCTTTGCTTGTCGGCGCGAAGGCGCGTTGCTTGTTGCCGCGAAAGCGCGTTGTTTGTTGGAGTGGGTGCGCGAAGGTGCGTTGCTTGTTGGCGTGACGGCGTATTGTGACTAACGCGCAGTCACGCTTTTGCAATTGGCCCTATCCGGACACCATACGGAACACGAAAGGAAACACCAAAGAAGTTTGTTTCTTTTGGGTTGATGTCATAATTCACTGGAAAATAAAGCTTTTATTTTTACATCTTCTGTTTGAAACAAGAAAATATTTTAGATCAAGGAAAATTTATACATGTCGTTTTTAATGTTTCGGCAATCAACACGTGATCCACCCGGATCTTGCTTTGGCATCTTACCAAGTACTGCCAACTGATTTCTGCTGCATTGAAATCGAAATTATGAGGGGAAATGATTGATTGCAAATATTTCAATATGAACGTACACTGCACCTGTTTTATTTCCTGATCGGAACCGTTCGCTGAAAATTGCTACATGACAAAGTTTTAATTAATATTTAAGGACCATGGTCACTGCTCAAATTTTCAACAACAAAAATCAAAGTTTGTTCTGGCTCTCCGAAAGAGTAATAATTCATAATTTGAAATATTAGTATCTTGTGTGTCCATGTCTATGTGTTCCAATCAATCCATTGCAAGCTGAAGTTGAATGTCATCATACCATGAAAGAAAATATGCATGTATTAGACATTGCATTCGTTAACCCTTACAACATGAAATTGAAAATAAATGCGGTGTTGAATATAACAAGGAGAAATACTGTGATGATCATGTGTTTTCTCTCACATGACCTTCAGCAAGTAAAATTTGCTAGAGTTATACTTCTTGAAAATTTTATTATCGGTCACAGGTTGTGTTAGAAACTGCGCATGGAGAAATGAGAGATCATTATACCCGCACTTTCTAAAGAAAGTTCGGGTATATTGTTTTTATCCCGGTCCGTCCGTCCGTCCGTCCGTCCCGGTTGTTGTCACTAAAACTGTGTCCACATTTACAGTGCAATCCAAATGATATTCTAGGAGCTGAATAGCAAAGTCCTGTAGATGTGCAATAAGGTTTCAGAATTTTCATATTGGCCCCAGGGGGCAAATAGGGCCTGAAAAATGACGTTTTCTAACATAAAGCTTGTCACTTAAACTCCATCTACATCTGTAGGAGCAGTCACATGATATTCTAGGAGCTGAATAGTAATGTCCTGTAGATGTGCAATAAGGTTTTGGAATTTTCATATTGGCCCCAGGGGGCAAATAGGGGACGAAAAATGACGTTTTCTATCACAAAGCTTGTCACTTAAACTCCATCTACATCTTTAGGAATAGTCACATGATATTCAAGGAGCTGAATAGTAATGTCCTGTAGATGTGCAATAAGGTTTTGGAATTTTCATATTGGCCCCAGGGGGCAAATAGGGGCCGAAAAATGACGTTTTCTATCATGAAGCTCCATCTACATCTTTAGGAGTAGTCACATGATATTCTAGGATTGTTGACCTTGAAAGTGGGTCACGGTCAAAGGTCAAGATCACTTTCTCCTCCACAAGGTCTTAGGTGGTTGACCTTTAAAAAAATGGGGTCAAGGTCAAAAGTCAAGGCCACTCTTCAAGATGTGGGTCTCCACAAGCGACACAACATTGAGTATGTACGTCATTCCAAAGGAAGTCTATATCCCCTTCCTTCACGGGATTCAGCATGATAGCTGTCTACACCAAGTACTTGCGAGACACAGATAGATGACCGATACTCTACGCATAACTTGGAGAAACAGTCTCCATGGGAAACCTCTGTCAATGTCAAGGAGGATTGCATGAACCAACCAAGTGCAAATTTACATATCTGCCCAATGTTCAACATTAGGACACTGGTACTGATCTTTAAGCAATACACAAAATTGACACTCTACACAAACTGAACCCCCCTCTCTCCCCCCCCCCCAAAAAAAAATTAAAACAAATACACATACACAGAAAGAGTTCAACATGTACATTTCACCTTCTGCAATATTGTAAAGCAATAAATGAATAAAAAAAATAATTCAAAAAAAAAAAAAAAATGATAAATAAAATAAATGAACAAGCTAGACTTGCCTGATCAGGAATGATGCAATATCCTCTGTTCAGACTCTATACTCAGGAAACATTTTCTTTGTGCTTTTGCTCAGCCTCTTAAATCCAAGTGAACTCGCTGAAATGACATCCACGTCCACACATGTACACAAATCATCCAACGAGGAAATGCGCAGCTTCACCTCCTGTCGTCCGTTTACTGCATCCTCAAAAGTGAAAGTAGAAATCCCCGCCAACCAACTCTCTCACATGTCACTGTTTCGGATCCTATAAAAAGCCACTTTATCAATGTACAATGATCACCATCATGCATTCAAACACAAATAAACAACATTGATATCATTTAAACTCCATTATTTCTTCTCTTTGAATCATCTAGTATTTTAACCCTGGTCACATTACCTTTTCGTAAATATTTTTCTCACTGCAGGTTGCACCATGCACCACTCTATTAATTTTGCCTATATGTTCTTTCCAAAATTACTCACCTTTGACCTGACCCTGCTTCCTTAAAGTAAACCTTTCAGAAGTTTTACTGTCACATCATGTAGTACAGTTCTTAATGAGCATTTTCATACCAAAAAAATACATACCCATCCAGCAAGGCGTGAGAGTTTGTTTACATCGAAGTCAAGCACGTGCAAAATCAGCTGGTCAAAAGCCAAATCACCCACCTCTACAACAAAAATTCAAAAAAATATTTGAATCCTTCTTTCATGGTTTTTACTCACAAAATTTCAAACACAATACTTGAATTTACATCTCACAAAAAATTGGAGAGCCTACCTCATAAGGAAAGTCCCATAAAACATGCAAAGTTCCAAGAATTATTTTCTTTCGGCCATGATTCGAACCTCCACATAAATAGAGTGATGCAACCTGCAACGGCATATGACGATGGCTGATCATCAACTTTTATCACATTTGTTTGAGCATGTAATTCACTAAAAATTAAACTTGTAAAAAAAAACCCACTGAAGTAACTACGACGAGTTGCAGAAAACCTGGATACCAATAGCTACATTTTCGAGTTATTGCAGGATTCTATCTCTGTAATTTGAGCTTGTGAAGTAGATCTTGTACAGAAGCAGATGCAGGAATTTTTGAAGGGGGGGGGGTTAAGCACTTGATCTTTTAGATACTTTTCACAACGTCTATCCGCTATCTTTTTCTGATCTCGCAAAGGAGAGAGAGAGAGAGAGAGAGAGAGAGAGAGAGAGAGAGAGAGAGAGAGAGCTCCCAGTAGGCTGGGGGTGGCCTAGGCCCCCAGAAGCTGTAGGGTAAATGGTGCAACTCCTGCATTCTGAACATTTCCTGGCATGCACTTCCTTTTTCACTTTCAAATTGTCTACTTCTTAAACAAAATTTTTTATGTTACATATACAAATGTACTTTTTAAGAATTCTTTTTAAAAGCGATACTTGCATCTGACGAAAATATCGTAAATATATTATCAGTGTGTCGTCTTATTTATCCTAGAATTAAATGATAATTATACTAGTGTTGATAAATTTGAATGAAGCAATTAGTAGTACATATACATGTAAGTATCTACCGTTCATATCATTTGGACTCAAAGTCTCGTTAAAATTGAATAATTCTTACGCCCTGGACCCCCCTTCTGGATCCGCCCATGTCTTATGTGTTGTTTCTGCTAGGAACTTTCATTTGCGATTACAGTCACTAGGCCTTTAAAACCATCCCAATGCGAAGTAATATGAGCCCCGTCGGTTTTATTGACAATGCAATTTTTTTCTTTTGAAATGGTGAAGAAGTTCTCTCTCTCTCTCTCTCTCTCTCTCTCTCTCTCTCTCTCTCTCTCTCTCTCTCTCTTATGGTAGGCAGTCGAAACTACGGAAGCCCATTAGTGCAAACCAAAACTAAATAAAAAACGAAATTATTATATAAAAAACGAAATTATTATATAAAAAACGAAATTATTAAATAAAAAACGAAATTATTATATAAAAAACGAAAACTAAATAAAAAACGAAATTATTAAATAAAAAACGAAATTATTATATAAAAAACGAAAACTAAATAAAAAAACGAAATTATTATATAAAAAACGAAATTATTATATATAAAACGAAATTATTAAATAAAAAAACGAAATTATTATATAAAAAACGAAAACTAAATAAAAAACGAAATTATTATATAAAAAACGAAATTATTATATAAAAAACGAAATTATTATATAAAAAACGAAAACTAAATAAAAAACGAAATTATTATATGAAAAACGAAATTATTATATAAAATACGAAATTATTTTATAAAATACGAAATTATTAAATAAGAAAAGGAACGTACTGTACTGATGTGAACTGATACATGTAAGTCATTAATTCTACATGACACGGCAAAGTATTCAGTACTTGGCATAAACGAAGGCCACCTGGCACCAGTTTTAGCAGCCACATTGGTACACACCGTATCACACCACCGCTCCCCATCTGTATGCGATATCCGACTACATCAGATAACCAAGGATTTCCAGGTAAACATTGCATAACGTACCAAGTGCGTTATCATGACGATGGCTTTATTTTATTATGTTCATGGTGAAGAAAAAGAAATCCGGCCATGATTTATTCGCTATAGCAAATTCTGCTCATCAACTGCTTAAGTTCACGTGTGAAATATCTGTAAATAAAATGCATTTCTTGGGCAGTACGGTGTATAAAGGAAAGTGATTTGAGGCAACTTGCATTCTAGATTTGAAAACGTACATCAAACCTACAAATTGGAACGAAAAAGTGCACATAATCCTTCAGTTTATAAGGGATTTATAAAAGGTGAAACTATTTGCCATATTTACTGGTAAATTAGCCGACGAATATACCACTTTATCTTAGAATGTAAATTACTATCCGCTCTACGGAAAGAATTTTGGGTTCCTGATATTGTCATGTACCAAATACACTGAAATGTAGAGAGTTAATGACAACATGAAACCTAAAACAGTTTTTAAA
Organism: Ostrea edulis; assembly: GCF_947568905.1. Classification (NCBI taxonomy): domain Eukaryota; kingdom Metazoa; phylum Mollusca; class Bivalvia; order Ostreida; family Ostreidae; genus Ostrea; species Ostrea edulis. The sequence continues at coordinate 42,766,178 of NC_079165.1, forward strand.
AAAACAGCTATGTATATCCATAAGTTAGTCTGCTGTCCTTCCTAAGATGTATATATATTAAATTATATGCATTATGTCCTCCACCTTTATTTTGTGCTAATGCACATACATGTGTATATATTAGTTATATACTTGTACCCTTGGCAATGTTGTTTAAATACTAACTTATATATTTATATACCTCGTGTACCATTGTATGAATGATTTGAGTGAATAAATTAATTGAATTGATTGAAGAAATTCTTAAAGATTTCAAAACAAACCCTCTAAAGAGGGGCTATAGTGATAATTAAATCAATAAAAAAAAAGTACAAATGGTACTTGATAACTACGATCGAGCCATCTCTGTTATCGGGTGTAAATAAAAGCAAAAAACCGGGTATACCCCTTGTTTTTATCACCAAATACAACCCATAAAGCAAAAGCTTTTAAATTAATGGCACATCCTCCAGAGAGACAAAGACGTTTTCTCTGTTCTACATTGTACCTATAGTGTGGTTCATAGTATGACTCATACCAACGCAATAAAAATTTAAGGGATATGCTCACACCTTCATTTCAGAATAATCAACCTGCATGATAATTGTGAAGTGCAAATAGACTTCTGATGAGGCGGATCTGCATGCAACTAAACTTCAATCTATCGATCAATCCAATCAATTTGCTCAATTTTCACACCGCCGAAACACTTAATTAGTGTAGAGTCAAGTGATTGTTGAGGTGTGTGGCTGATGGGAGCCATATATATTCTTACTAGATTTATGGGGGCTAGTGTTGAAGTAATTTTGGAGAAATCCTGTAATCCGATACACGAGGTTTGTGACCTTTCAGCGAACATAGTAGATAAACGTGTAGTGAATGGATAAGTTGGCTAATTTGTAATGTCATTAGATTTCTGTAAAACTTCATTGGCAATGATGAAATCGCAGTAAATCAAAGAATTAGGAGCCATGTTTCCTTCCTTGTTAAGCTCCACTGACACACACACACATTATATTCTCAAAAACTGTTCTTCATTTCGTTTTTTATTTAATAATTTCGTTTTTTATTTAGTTTTCATTTTTTATTTAATAATTTCGTTTTTTATTTAGTTTTCATTTTTAATTTAATAACTTCGTTTTTTATTTAATTTTGGGTTTTTTATATATTAATTACGTTTTTTATTTAATATTTTCGTTTTTATTTATTAATTTCGTTTTTTATTTAATAATTTCGTTTTTTATATAATAATTTCGTTTTTTATATAATAATTTCGTTTTTTATTTAGTTTTCGTTTTTTATATAATAATTTCGTTTTTTATATAATAATTTCGTTTTTTTTATAATAATTTCGTTTTTTATTTAGTTTTGGTTTGCACTAATGGGCTTCCGTACGAAACGGTATGTAGTGAGATGTAAGTTTAAACGATGAATTCTTCAGTCATGTTTTGAAGATTTGGTATATCGAGGTTTGACTTTAAGTACGTACTTTGTTTTAATAGCGTTAGGCCTAGTTGTCAAATTACTGAGTCAACTTCTTCATCACCTCTTGGAACTGAGGATGCAATAACGTAGCCAAATCACACTGTGGCTTCTTTGCTAGTTAAACATTATAGGATTCAGCAATATAAAAAGGGGGGTGTTCCAGAAATCAAAAAAAAAAAAATTAATCGCTAAAAATTAATATACGTGTATCATCCAGTGCTAGTTAATCTTTTATTTAACTTGTACATTAAAAATAATTGCCTACAAATGTTAGCAGTATCATATTTAAAAAGAAACAACTACAAAGATGTCCCACAGAAAGGGGGGGGGGGTGCCTATTCCCGGATTCCCCTCTGGATCCGCCATTTGGACGGAGAGTATATTTAAAGGCAAACACTTACGTGCGGGTATTACTGTCTCATGACAGCATCTAGTTTTTGTTGTTTCGATAGAATAATTTAATGTCAATAAAATGTATAAAGGTTCTAAATAAAAGACTTTAGATATATGATTATATAGATTAAGTGTTGATAACTGTAATCAATACGTTTCATTTTTATTCTTTATTAAACAAATACGGTATTATGAATTTACGATTTTGTACAAAGTTTTTACAAATACTCCCCGGGAGGGCAGTGTGTAAAGTATAGAAGCAACTCATTATGGGTTTCCAGATATTAATTGAATAAATGAATTGATAAAAACAAAATCTATTTTGGTTTGAATATGCTACCGCTGCAGATATTCATGTATGTGTGTATGTTTTGGTTATCACTTTGTCCAATCAAAATGAACTTAGTTCAATTGTAGTTCCATATATTTAAAGAAATATTTTTTTCCTTGTGCGATTTTTCTCATTTCCTCTTCTTTTTTTCTCTTAATTTTTGTACCCCTGATTAGGAAATTTTGTGTAATTTGTAGATATAACCAAGTGTATACAAAGGAACTATTTGCTGTTGGTAGCTGAGGCTACTTCCTGAGGTGCACTCCGGCTGTTTACACACATGTGAAAAACACGTGGATTTGAGGGTAGTCTTGTTTGCAGGTAATTTATTTTCGAAAATGCCGCGTAGGGTGTTGTTTTTCTGGTGTTGGCAGACGAGATAGGTATATAACATAGAACGTGTCCGACTGCGTTATTCGGCATCAATTTTGTAAACTGATTTTTAATGATTTTTTTTCCTCTATAGTAATATAAAGTGAAAATAATTACCGGTGTGATACCTTGAAGGAAGTCGTGAATTTCACAATTTCCCGTTTTTCTCAGTCCTTTCCCTTTTCATCGGCTCAAAATCAGTACTGGATATCAAAACAAGAGGTTTGAAAAAACAAAACGGTGTTTTAATAGGTCATTCAAGAAACATGACGCAATACACAATGCGAAATTTCAATTACATCTAAATACGTATCAACAGCGTATTTTTAGCCTTATACGGCTAGAAAATCGTAAATATTTGTATAAATACCCATCTACATAGCATACACCGGCGGTTTTAACACTTAACACATCCAAAAGACGTATCAAAATTTCACATCGATTTTACAATACGCATATTGCACAATAACCCCCCCCCCCTTCCTCCTCCTGCCTTACGCAACTGTTAGATGGACTTTCCTTGACATTCATAAGCATCATACATAACTCTATGACTTCTTAATTCAATGTCCTTATTGTAAATTAACCGTATTTTTGCGTAGAGTTTAGAAATTTTATTTTATTTTTAATTTTATGTCCTAAAGAGAAATTCAGATAATTCATGGTAAATGCCCGTCAAGGTCACTCATATGAACATCAAAATGTCTCCTTAACACAGAAGATTTCAAATTATTCGTTTTAAGGGCCCAACACGCGAAGTAATATTTTTGGCACGATTTACGACAGTCCCCTCCGTAGCAGGATATCAAAGCTCTGACGGCGTAGGCCATAATTCTATTGCCGGCTTCTAAAGCGTTGACCAAAAATTTGTGTTCTGTCCTGCATATTAAGTTTGTCACTAGATATTCTTACCGTTTAGAGCATTTTGAACACTTGCAATTCGACGTCACTATACCTAGCGCCCTTGATATTTGACCTACATCTTCTTTAGGATTAAAATTTAAGAAATGTTTTAGCTTAAATTTTTTGTAATGAACAGTTACATGGATGATTTCTGTATGATTTGTGTACACGTTTAAAAACGTCATATCATTCAGTCAAACTTTAGTCTTATTTAATTGTTTTAACCAGTATTTAGTCTTCTTAATGTGTTACCCCTGCTTTGAAGAAAGGCTAAATACGCACAACCCCTGACATATTAGGGGGCCATTATCTGAAACACTAATCACCCGTGAGTATCAACTTGGTTTAATCTGTTAAGCGTAATTAATGGGCTCTTCTAGGATACCAAATTGACCAGATGCAGATTCCATTATAGTACCGAAAATTGAATATTTTTACAAAACCAAAGATCTCACTCATATGAAATTTGAAATAATTAGCAATTTAAAAAAATTATAAATAAATTTAGGATTAATAAGTGATTGAAATAGCAAATTTCATCATTCTTCTTTCTAATGAAACCATTTTTGCGGAAATATCTTGATTTTATACAAAGTTATTTCAATTTAAAAAGTACCACAGGCGCCTCATATTTCACTGATGAAACAGGCAGAAATCACCATAGTCCCAAGGGAAAGTAAATCACCAGTTACGTCAGTTATCTTGCTCCGATCGCTATGTGCATGGGGTATACTATTGGAATGAAACGGGCACCTGCTGTGCAAATTTGACATTTTTTGATGGAGATTTAGTTGTCTATAACCATCACAACGTGACTTTCCGGATACGCCTTGCCATAGCATTCTGTTTGGTTTCTGCAATCTGTTGAAACTCAAAATCTAATAATATCTTAATTATTTTTCTCAACAAATACAAAGTGCATATCCCTCACTCAACTTCAATTACAACATTATAAGTATTATGTACAGTCAGTACTCTGTTTGCTTTAGTGTTTTTTTCTTGAACCTTTAATTTACTTTTTATCACCGTCTAAACATACTCATCTCCATATTTCCGTGCATGTTTACATCAACAAATTACAGTTTATCAATCTTTATTTCAGAATAGTACCAATGAAATCTACTTAAGAGATACCCAAACGGATACACAAAATGATATTATATTTCTCTTGAGGGGCGATGCTTTTTTTCTTGAATTCATCTCATTACGTAGAGAACATTGATTTTATTCTCGCAACCAAAACTAAAACATGCTGGTATCAATTCAAACTAATCCAAATTCTGAAACGCTTTCAGTGTCGTTTTTTAGATATCTATTTGATACCCTACAAAATATATTCCTTAACAAACCCTCTTTGAATGATGCGAATATATAGGGGGAAATCTTTTAAGAAGAGTAGATATTTACATATAACAGCTTCCTAAAATAGAATAGATTCAAGTTTGTTCTGAAAACCAGGGTCCCTGACGGTAGGGTGGGGCCACAGTAGGGATTAAAGTTTGATATGCTGATATATAGGGAAAATATTTTAAAATCTTGTTCTCACGACCCATGCAATCAACAAGTTGAATTACATGAAAGCTTCCTGACATAAAATAGATTAACGTTTGTGCAAATCATGATTCCCGAGGGTTGTTTTAATATCTCTTGAACTATATAAAAGCTAGAACTTTCATATAATTATTACATATGCATTCTATACATTAAGACCTTTCATGTGATGCAAAGGTATATGGCCTTGTGACCTTGACCTGGAAGTTAAACCTACTTTTAATTTTAAGACCTATTCAATATTTCCTGAACTATTTCAGGTAGATCTTTCATATTTTGTATAAACAGGTATACTTGGTCGTTATAACGATCTAGTTTGACAATACACCCATCATTGGGTCAAATGCTGTCTGGCGTGTTTCATACCGATTGTACACCGTTCTTGGCACACTGCTTTTGACTACGGATAACGCTGTTTACCTGATCAGGATATAGGGTTCACGGCGGGTTGACCGGTCGACAGAGGATGCTTACTCCTCCTAGGCACCTGATCCCACCTCTGGTGTGTCCAGGGGTCCGTGTTATCCAAACTCTCTATTTTGTATTGCTTATAGGAGTTATGAGATTGATCACTGTTCGTTTCTTCACCCTAAATATGCTTATACATTTCATGTCATGGCTTTTAACTTTGTGACATTGAACTCAAATTTTGATCAACTTTTAAGAAAACAAATCTATCAAATACACATGTATATCTGGAACTATTTTAGGTAGAGCCTTCGTGTTTTATATATAGATTCTTTGTGACAATACCTTGCAACACAATGGTATTTGTTTTTGGGGGGGCTTTGGAATTTGACTTACTTTAAAAAAAAAAAAAACCTAACCTATTCAATACATTCATAATTTGTATATACAAAACCATCTTATTCCGTGAAGTTTGAACTTGTGACCTTGACGTTGGACCTACATTTCAAAACCCTGACCAATTCAATATCTCCTGAGCTATTTAAGTAGATCTTTAATATTTTGTATATAGATTTCTTATGGCAAGTCCTTCCATTTCACACTGACCACACTGTGGGGATCCAGGTTAGAATAGGTCCTCAGTACCCCTTGCTTGTCGTAAGAGGCGACTAAATGGGGCGGTCCTTCGAATGAGACCGCAAAAACCGAGGTCCCGTGTCTCAGCAGGTGTGGCACGATAAAGATCCCTCCCTGCTTAATGGCCATAAGTGCCGAGCATAGGCCTAAATTTTGCAGTCCTTCACTGGCAGTGGTGACGTCTCCATATGAGTGAAATATTCTCGAGAGGGACGTAAAACAATATTCAATCAATCTATGACCTTTGACCTTGTGATCCTATAGTTTAACCTACTTGTAAGGAAACATAACCTCAGGACTTCCATATTTTATATACATGTATAGAGTTTGTATGACAAAACCTTTTGATATAACCGTCCTTGATCTTGTGACCTTGACCTACTGTTTAAAAACCTGACCTAATCAATATCTCCATAACTATTTAAGATAGAGTTCTGATGTTTTGTATATACCTGTAGATTTCTTCTGGTAAGATATTTTATTTCATATTATGAACTGTGACCTTTGAGAACAGCAAGGTAATTTAGTCATATAGGTGTTGGGGCATCCCCATGTTGTGGCCATTCATGCACGGTTCAGTTATGTTGTGATCCTTTGGGGCTAGGTCGGGGCCGCAATATGGAATCAAAATTTCTCATGGGAATAACGATTGATAAACATTCTTTTAAAAATCAGAACTGTTGAACAATGGCAAGGCCCAGGTAACTCAGGTGAGCGATGTGGCCCATTGGATTGATGATACTTGTACCTTGCATAAAATGCATATTATGCAAAAGAATCTCTTGAAAATGAACTAATTAAAAATGTGTTCATTTGTGTTGTTTATTTTCACACATTGTAACTAGATGTGCATTTTTTTAGTTTTGATTTTTTTTTATCATGTGTACGAGACTTGTTGAGTTCATCAGCCGGGTTGTTTATCGTCATAACGAGAATAATTCACCCTTATCGTGACGTCACCAGCATTTTAGTGTAGTACATAACCCAGTCAAGAGTTCTGCAGATCTATTCCATAAATTCAAGAGCTGATTGTGCGTGTACGGTCCCCTTTGAAAGATCTGCAACTTTTACTTTCAATTACAAGTACTTCTGAAAGGAACGATCGCCATTTATGTATTAATTTACCAATTGGTTCTAGATAAAACCCCACCTACTTTCTCAGGCACCTAGAATACAGGGATTCAAATTTCATTGTAGATTTTTTTTTTTTGGACATCAAAACACCCGATTGAGACATGCTGTACCGTATACTTTAATCATCTCAAGGAAAAGGCTTTCGTTATTTTTTAAACATTCAAATTACATATGTATATATTGAGAGAGAAAATCTTGATCATGAATACGCTTGACGAAAGGTGTAAATCCTTGTGGATAATATATCCTAGATAAGGAAAGAAAATTACCAATACCTTTAACAGATAGTCCAAAATATTGCTCAGCTATGTATAATAGCATCGGAAAATTAATATCAAATTTTCTAATCATTTGTATATGAAAGTTGGCATTTATTCGTTTTTTATTCATATAACATTTAGTATGATTTTTAATATTTTTCCAATTTTTCACTGATGACAAAGTGTGAAATATTTGTCATCCTCAAATTCCATTTTCTTAGTGATCACATTATAATCCCAAGGGTGATATTTTGATGATTGTTCCCACAAAATTTTTAAAGTTTTAGCAAACCGCATCAAATAAATATCTTCACTGTTAAGTTACTAAATGAGGAGATTATATGGTGTCCAGTTACTTGGAATACTAAATAAGCTGGTTTCATTTTGACAAAGCATGAGTTTTTAATGATCTGTTTTCTAAAAGCGATCAATTTTATCAGATGGATGAAGAAAATCGTTAAAACGATTCAAAGATTTCTTTTCTTAATCAAACAAAATATTAAATAACGTAATTTGAGAATGCTAAAGTGTTGGGTTTTTTTCCCCCTTGTTACAAAAGTCAGAGGATTGCATGTTGTGTTTGGGAGAGCTTTCATGAGAGAGATAAAGAGTTCCAAATGTGTCTAAAATTTGCTGTATGTAAGGGTTTTTTTCTCATTTATAAAATTGTCTTTAGAGTATGCTACATGGAATATTCCCGCAGAACTTACATGTCTAAGCATCATGAAATAGACTGAAGGTAAAGTAAGTTTAAAACGAATTTTTATCATAAAATTTTAAACCATAATCAATTATCAAATAGTACTTTTAGTATTAATTTCAATTATGAAAAAAAACAAAGAACGGAACGATAGAATTATCGGTTTTAAGACAGTCCCCGAAGTATTGCCTAACATATTAATCCATCAATGTAATACAAATGAAGGGTATTAGTTTGTTTATATACACCACATCCATCAAGGCGGGGAGACAGTAATAGATGAATTGAATTTCATCTGAAATACACACCGTTAAGTAACTGATCAACTTTATACCCACCTTTCCTCTAATCATACAGGCAGAACACTACAATCCTATCACTTTCTAAAACATCACGTGGTCATCTTTGTTGTTGTTGTTGTTTGTTTGTTTGTTTTTTCGAGAGGTCATTCAAAATGTCTGTGAATTCATCGCTTGTGATGTACAGTATATTTTGCAAAGGATATTACGCTTTGCAATATCATTTGCTCCCTTAATTATTTGATCACAAGGAATCATAAGGGTTAAATATGGTGTGGACCCTATCACCCCTAATCTGATGTGACAAAACAATGAATGTATGATGTAGATATTATAAATGAACCATTGTATTGCCTGATTGTCGTTTTTCGAACGAAAAAGTCTTGTAAAGAGTTTGCTTTTAATTCTAAAAATCAACAAGATTTATGAATACTCCTTCCAATGATATCGTATCCTATGATAATACAGTCTTCTTCACGACGTAGCTCTATACTTGTAAAAAAGAATATATGATACGGAGATGTATCCTTTTTCGTTAAAAAAAAATTCTGAGAAATTCTAAAATTTATGACGTTTTATAAATGTACATGCATCTTACGATTAGCAGAACTTTATCTTGAAATAGCATAAAAGACAATTGTATAGACATAATTCATCAAAATAAAGTTTTAACTTCGTTTTAGAGACTTTAAAGATATTTTAGGGGCAAAATCAGACCCAAATCATATCTAACCCTTTGTGTCTACAACGCATATGTTGTATATTATTACAGTAAGTTTGCACTGTTTATGCGTTTGTCCCATTTTATAGCCTAATACATCTTATCATGAAAAGGTGAAAATAACGAACATTAACCAATCTCATAACTCCTGTAAGGAATACCAAATAAAGAGTTGGGCAAACACGGACCCCCCCCCCACCCCCCCCAGGAGATACCAGAGGTGGTATCAGCTGCCTAGGAGTAGTAAACATCCCCAGTCGACCGGTCACACCCGCCACGAGTCCTATATCTTGATCAGGTAAACGGAGTAATCGGTAGTCAAAATCAGTGTGTAAAGAAGGCTTGGCATAAAACATTTAGTAATTCTTTATTGCGAAAGACATGCATCTTCTAGATTATAACAAAATTGAGCATGCATAATAGTTACAAAGCTGAAATTAGACGGCCAATTCTTACAAAGACATCTAGCAGATGTAAATATGATAGTATAATGGTAGTAAAAAAGGATAATGACGATACAAATTACATATCATAGATTGTTCTTAGTTCAAGAGCTTTACAAATAAATTTTCCTAAGGTACAAGTTGTTTAACATTGCTCACACTTAATAGTTGTATAAATTTGAACATGGAGGGTTTACTCCAGTAATACTTTTTCACTAATTTAGCTCTAATCTGACAATATACAGGACAGACTAACAAAAAGTGGTATTCATCCTCAGACAGTATTTGTTGTAAAAATGTTTCATAAAACTCTCAACATCCATACAATTATTAATCTCATTGCATCTAAATTCTAAACTATCACTTGTTTCCTGTTTCAGAAAAAAAATCTGATGAGAAGTTATACAATTGGGTTTTTTCCTTTGTGAGAATTGTTATCTACTAAAAGATAGTACATTGTATTATTCTTATTTATATTGTATGAGCAGTTTTACATCTCAACTGCAAAATCACTTTTGTATATAGAAATATCTCCAATCTAAACGATACCTTCCTGTAACATAGACCACGCCCGTGGTTATCTGCAAAGCAAAATATCTCAAATAATATAAAAAGAAATTAAATTTCAAAACTAAAATTTTCAATATGAGAGAATTGTTATGGTAAATTTATGTACTGAACAGCATCTGTTCCTGACCCCATGTCATTAGCACCCGATTGTTACAAACAGTCGGATTAAGTCCCTTTTCACCAGACGTATTAAAGTTGCTCTAACCCGCATCAAATTTAATTTTGTGTTAATATGAGTGTTTCATGCATCATAAAACTTGCATACGTCAAAAAGAAGATGCGGTGTTATAATGCGCCAGGGAAGGATATGTCATTTAAAGTTCAGCTCAGTCTTAAAACCCATCGCTAAGCTGTCGCGTGCCACTGCTGACTTTTACGCCGCCATAAAAGTTTAATCATTACGATTTTCTCATAAAAATGATGAATATTTTTTACGAGGGGCATCTTTTTGCATTTTTAAATAAACGGAAAGCTTCCTCTGCCTCATATCTTTCCATATTTATGGGCCTTTATGTGTTTTAAAATTTTGAAATTATGATGCAATGTATACAAATGACATAACGACATTTGTTACTCATTTGCAATACAACATTTACATTAGAATGGCATATTCATTACATTGAAAAAAAAAGATGAGGAAAGTTTAAAAATTGAGAAGCATTTCAAATGCATAGAATAGATACATGTTTATCAGAATCTCGAGGTAAGTTGTAATTCAATTTTTTAAAAATTAGATATAGCACTCTTGCTAATAATATGGACAATTCTTGATCAAAATCATCTCAGATCAATATCTAAGCGGTTGGGGGATTATTTATGGTGATGAAAGATTCTAAAGCATTAACTATAATCGGTAATGACACCGTGTGTAATCCAAGAGATACGAGTCGTGAAAGTTGAATTTTTTTGTTTTATTAATGAAGGATTGGTGTATACTTTGAATTTTTTGTCTTTGAACTCTTTTACGAAAACAGCATTGACAGCCTGTGAAATATTATGTATTTTCAAAAATGACAAAGACCTACTTAATATTATTAAAGGGTAAAATGATATTCTCAAAAGCAAATGCATTGTTTTTAGGAAATTTAAAAGAGGTTGTTATTTTAAAGAAGAGAATCGTGAGAAGGTAATTTGCCATATGTTTTAGATTTTCTTTGTAAAGTGGCTTCAACATTTCTGGCTAATTGAAATATAGGATCTATCAAGATTTTTGTTTCTCTACAATCCATTTATGTAACCAAGCGATTGCAGAAGTTAGCTTCATTAAAAAAGCGAAGACGAGTATCAGTTTAGAAATATAATGAAAGTATATGTATATAGTACTACATGTATAGATGATTTTAACTCATTATGCTTTAAATTTAAGAGTAAATTGAATGTGTATGATCATTGCGATAAATGTTATGTAAATGTGACTTCTCGAATTTTTGCGCATGGATATATGTGGGCAAAACAGTTCGCAAAATCGCAATTCAGAAACCATGTTATACTAGAATACAATGTATTTGCCTTTGATTTTTCCACAAATTGTAATGATAATCATTTCGTTATGAATACGTTTCAGTCGTGAACAATGCGAGTATGAATCTTGATAAATATAGTACATCTATTTTAACGGCTGGGAATTCCGACAGAAACGAAAGTAGAGTAGAAATGCATGCATGTGGTGTGCTTGGTTCACGCGTTTCAATGAGATCCGGGTTCAATACATGAATTGAGAACAATTTACTTCTATAGGGTCAAATTGCTAAATAGCAGATGATGCCTTCCGTGAGCAAAAGAATTCATGGGAAAGTTTGTTGCCATATGACTTAGATGCACTCATTGCACTATATATGTAATCAATCATATGGTAAATAATCTTCCTGGTCATTGACGTACATAGTAATTGAAAAGAAAACGTGCCTGCATTTCATAGTTGATATCTAACATATTTTATTGGTCAACCTGATGACAGATTTGTGTAATTTTACCTTCGTAGGCCCTTTAGTGGGTATCGCTGATTTCAATGGCCGATGTGTATGTGCCATTATAAATTACCAACTCAATCAAAGCTGTCAAATGGGATGAAATTATAATTATACAAATCCGCTAATCAGAATTCGTAATCTACGCGAGTGTTTGGGTGTTTGTCAATTCACAACATGTACTGACGTATATTTAAGGAGCGAGAGCACAGATCATATTGAGGCTAACGATTTTTGAGAAAGATATCGTTATCGGACTTTATCCTTAACGTAATTATACCTTTGGTTTGCCAATGATGTATTTTGGCTAACGGAACAATATGCAACGTCTCTGGTCAACACAGAGGAAAACAAACTTTCTGACAAAACTTCTGTATCATTCGAAACAATCTTTCGAGGCGATTTATTTTACCTTTATAAATTTAGTATGTGACACTTTTAATATCGGAAGGTCTTAGGGGTGGTCGTGAATATCCACATTTATATGCTAATCAGTCTTCATTTGAAGGGATTAAGATATTCGGTTGCACTCGGGCATTATCGCTTTCGAGATCTTCATGATATTGACCATTTGGAAATGGTATCAGCTTAAAACATTTTCATGTCAGGTGTCCTGTGAAATACAATGTGTCCGTATAGAACTCGCAAAGCATGACGTAGTATTGAAAACGCAGTTGCAAGTGTTTCAGAAGTCCTCAAAGTCATTTTTGTTAATTCTCTTGCTTTTTAGATAAATCTTTAAAGGATTTGTCCTATCAACTTCGTTTAAACTTAAAGATTTTCAGGTTTTATCCCATACAATTTAAGCGTGATCACTGAAAATTCTTCTGTGATTGACAAAAGGTCTTCTAACGGTTCATTCTTATTTTCTTGATCTTTCTACAGTGCAAACAGCCAGATTGAGTTCAATCGGGAAAAATCATATGCCAGCGTTAAATTATTGAACAAAACTTTGATCTATATCTATTTCATTTATAATTGAATATAACATTTAATTTCCTGAGGGAGGAATCATGGACAAATGGAAGAAGTGTTACTTAAAGTTTGAGTAAATATCGACAACTTTATGCTTTAAACCACTTCATTTAAAAGGCTGAAGCCGTTTTGAAAAAGGACTTTCAACAACTGCAATTTACTACCGTGTGTAATTATGTGAGAATGTAAATTATTGTTTAAAAATCGTCGTAAGTGAGAAAAACTGAAAACAGAATCTGTTTTTGAAATCTGAAACTTATATTGTAATTAATGTTATCTGTACATGTCTAACAGACGAAAGTTCGCCTCGTAACGTCTCCAAGATTACACAAGAACAATGATGGAACATTCCGTGGAGAACTGCGTATTAATGCTCTTTTTTGTATAAGGTAAAACTCGGGGGACTTTGTTTCGTAGACGACATATGATCTTTATGGTTCTCTGAATGACTCACGGGTCCCTTTTAAACATTTTGTAAGATCCTTCCCCAAAGAATGAAAATGGGGGAAAAGTCGCCTTTATAATCCGGTCATCGTTTCATTATTTCGGGTGATGGCAACTAGCAAACTACATTCTATACGATATATTTAGCAAACCGGGAGAAAAGATCAACTTGAAGCCTTAATTGCAATTAAGTAGCGACAGGATACTAACAATTAATTTTACATGCAAACTACGATTTAACGCCATTTTACCTGTTTCAGACCCACTTTACAACCCACCTTAAGCCATATTAATGAATTAATATTTTTACTTTCATCTCATTTAGAAAATTGAAGACAAATTGCGGAAAATTACCACGAGTCTTAAAGGTGAAAGAAGATCATACCACCGCACAGGAAGTGCAACGTTCTCATTTCAAACATTGTACACTTCCTTCCATTAAATAGACTGGCGTGTTCCTAAGGCACCTTTGGAATATTTCATATCAATTATATATTTCCTAATAATTCGGTTAACTTCACACAAACTGAAAGCTCATAAAACATATCTGTGGGCCTACAGTTCAACAATCAATTCGATTGCATGGATATACATTGTATGCCTTATAGATTATTATTTTGACATTTTAATTTTCGCTCATTCAATTAACGCCTGTTAGAAACGTATTCAAACCTAAGGATTAACATTTGTTCTTCTGAAACTAGAATGCACTTAATAACCCAATAATAGAGTATCTTTCTTTACCTGCCGAGGGGAGGGGGAGCCGTTTGCCTGCATAGAAAAAGAACAAGTTATCAGACCCACTACCTTATGCCTCCCTCACAGTGAAAGAAACCAACTCAGTCCATTTAGCCCTTTGATGTACTCTAGATTAAGATTCAACTCCATATGAATGAGTTAACAAGTGTTGTCATGATAATAGACTTGGATGCCAGAGTTTCGTTTAGTTCTATTTTTGACCGTCAGAAAAGGTATCAAGTATTTAATTTGGTATTTTATCAATTAAGAATACAGTGGCACGGCAGAGCAGCGCATGACACTCTCCACGACATCAAAGACGGCATAGACTTCGATAACATATATGCTAAAGTACAGGTCTGCAGGTGGGAGACCAAACGTAACGAGTAGTAAAGCATGAATCCAAGGTACACCGTACCCGACATTATTTGTTAGCGCGTCCACTTACAGGATTATTTGAGATAGATTTGAGATGAATTATATAATTCACGATAAAAGCCACTTGTTCAATGCATTGCTTGAAGAATGATACATTTTGCTATTGAATATTACACTTTAAGTTGGTTCAATTCCGGTTTCAGTCTAACGTTGAAAATTTACCTGGGGTATCTTTTTCTTACCTTAGAAAAGAAAGAGAATAACGGTGGAAGTTTCAGCAAATAACACGTGATTCATTCAAAATTTATAAGGAAAAAAATATTAAAAACTCTGTCTCTATAAGGACTGATAAAATCCTTAAAGTCTGAGTTGGTACAGGTTTGTACCTCACCAGGAAGCTAGCTCCAAATTTTCTATTTTAGAAAAAAAAAAATCTATTTGCATAATGAGCAACCACAACAGCAAAATAATTGTTTAATAAATCTATCTATATTCTTATTCATGTATGAATTTCAATAAAGGAGTAAAGTTGAGGGGGGAAAGTCTGCTTACAACAGCAAATATCTTAATGTTAACAAGTATGCCATTTCTGATTTTTGTAACTAACACATAACGAACAGTTGTGGCAATTTTGGCTGTATTTCTAATTAGCGTACAATTATGCTGTTCTTCTAATCACAAAGAGGATACAAATATGATAAATACATAAATGATTTGTATTAATAATGAAGGACATGAGTATACTTTCGAGATTTTTTTTCTCGAAAATGCTTTACATCAAATTCCACAAACATCAACTCTAACGATTGAGGGTGGGGTGGGTGTGAAAGTTTGTGTTTTGAATTTTTTTTTATTGAATAGCAGGGTTTAACAGATCAAGATCAATTACAGATCTTGATAGAATTAGTGGGTTTTTGAAATGCTTTAGTTATACACAAAATGAATAAACAAGCGAACATGCTTAATGGCATACATAGATCAAGAAAATCCATAGACGGTGTCTAGATTGTCCCAGTCCCAAAAAGGTCAAATATAGTATAGGCAGACTTTTGAATGCTAATTTCTGTCGTTGTATTTAACTAGATATAAATTGATAAATAATTCATAAATGTTACAAATACACAAGATTCTCAGACATGCAGCTCTGCATCATTTACAGTGCTACAAATTCATATATAATGTCAATTTTTTCGTTGAATTAGAATCTTTGCTAAGTATGTTAATTTTGTTAATGCATTATATGGTTTCTTTTGTGAAACAGAATATAAAAATTAAATCACTCATATGTGTACGATCAGAAGATTTAAAAAGCTCTGTATATTATCTACCTATGTATTTATCTAGATTTCTTTGATTATCCCGGGTATTATAAGGAAGTCTGTTCTTTTGTAGGCTCTCTTCTGATGTGTTGCAGGTTTTAATTATATGTAATATAAAGAGTAAAGCATTCATAAAATGTCAAGTAATGCCTGCATACCCACACCTCAGTTGACATTTCTAAATCACGTTCATGGCCGTGTTATTATATAGTCAAGCACCGTTTGTAGGATTCAACAGGTGTTAAAGAACCTACGCTGTAGAGCGAAAGAAATCGTTTTAGAAAGAGATTCGGTTATTATCATCACCTTAATTAATTACTGATTTAATTCTAAGTTTAAGAGAATTGCTTCATATATATATATATATATATATATATATATATATATATATATACTATTGCGTATATGAATACATATATACATACTAGTTTGTAGAATGTTACATGTCCGCATGGTGTAGTACACATATTTCTATAATTATTCCCTTCAGAAGGAGCTTCAGAAGTATGTGCCGTATGTTTTACTTTATTCGGTAACAAATCGGCACCTCCAGTCAAATGCCACTTCCAGTGGCACTTTCAATTCATTTACTATTTGAATTTGAATTTCATCTTGTTCAATGCCTGTAGAATTAAATACCCACTATATTCATTTAATTTGACAAGTAATTCATTATGAGAAGAACTTCATTTTTTGTTGACTTCCGTTTCTTGACATCTGTTGTTCTGTGTGGGCTCGTGGAAATTTTACAAAATAAATCGGAATCATTTTATGGAAACGTTATTATTGAGAATTTTATAACGGAAAGCTTGACTTTTGCCCTTATCAATGGCCATCTACCTGACGACAGAATTTGATAAGCATGGCACACGTTTGATTGGAGTTGATAACTTTCAGTTTCGACAACATGAAGATTTTTTTGAATAGCAAATTGATAAGTCAGTTGAATAAGTAACATAAACTTTTTGTCATATTCTTAGACACACTTCGCACCTTCGTAGGGTACGTTTCTTGTGAAAAAGAAATGACACGCTAATTGGTTGAATAGCGTCTTGTCATTTAAAATCCAATTTTTCATTGCCCTTCAAGATTAACAATATTGAGCCTAAAAAGAAATTAGAAGAAAAGAAAAGAAACGTCAAAAAAACTCTTATTTATAGCTGTCCAGCGTTCGAGTACTTTGTCGTAATCTTTCCTCACAGTTCTGCAGCACCGTTAAAATTTTAATCTGTTAAAATATCAGACTGTCCTAGCTGGGTTTTTTTTAGTCCAAATCCAACACTGACAAGCCTCTACCATATCTAATTACCACCCCCAGTGGTTTCGTAACTGCCTACCTATTTATCACCCCCTACGGTCCAGGCAGCGATTATAATATGTATGATTAAAACAGTTACCTTAAAGAGAAGCTTCTTTTTATCTGATTTCTGTTGAAATAGACCTCGGTACAAATAGCCAATTGTGGCAGATTTATGGATACATTTGAAAGATGTACCAACAAATAATTATTTATCTATTTCTACGGCCATAGTTACATGTAAATTATTCGTTGTCATCTACTGCAGTTAACATCAAATCGTTGAGCTATATATTTTCTTGGGGAAAAACAAACAAAAAATGTTATGGAAATATCATAAGACTAATGAACGTCAATTAGCAAGTAAAATGTTCCCGCTTATGTATATTCTCTATTTTTATTTCACCGTCGTGATGGCTTAGATTCATCTCATTTGATCTTGAAGTTGAATATTCAATCACATATATTACAATATTCAAGCGATATCACACGTCAAGTTATAGTGCAAACCTCCCAAGATGATTGGTCAAATTTATACGTAAGTGGTATCAAAATAGATATATCCAAGAATAGGCAGTCACCATTTCCATAAATGTCGGCGACCTGGCGCAGGGATTAGAACGGAATTCTTATGTTGATCTAGAAACGCTAGGTAGGGATGATATTAACGAGGCAGGTGGTACGAATCCCACTGCAAAAATGTAGAAAGGTCCTTCTGTTGGAGAAATTGTAGAGAGGTCCTTCTGTTGGAGAAAGTGTAGAGAGGTCTTTCTGTTGGAGAAAGTGTAGAGAGGTCCTTCTGGTGGAGAAAGTGTAGAGAGGTTCTTCTTTCGGAGAAAGTGTAGAGAGGTTCTTCTGTTGGAGAACGTGTAGAGAAGTTCTTCTGTTGGAGAAAATGTAGAGAGGTCCTTCTGTTGGAGAAAGTGTAGAGAGGTCCTTCTGTTGGAGAAAGTGTAGAGAGGTCCTTCTGTTGGAGAAAGTGTAGAGAGGTTCTTCTGTCAGAGAAAGTATAGAGATGTTCTTCTGGTGGAGAAAGTGTAGAGAGGTCCTTCTGTTGGAGAAAGTGTAGAGAGGTTCTTCTGGTGGAGAAAGTGTAGAGAGGTTCTTCTGGTGGAAAAGTGTAGAGAGGTCCTTCTGTTGGAGAAAATGTAGAGAGGTCATTCTGGTGGAGAAAGTGTAAAGAGGTTCTTCTGGTGGAAAAGTGTAGAGAAGTCCTTCTGTTGGAGAAAATGTAGAGATGTTCTTCTGTCAGAGAAAGTGTAGAGAGGTCTTTCTGTTGGAGAAAGTGTAGAGAGGTCCTTCTGGTGGAGAAAGTGTAGAGAAGTCCTTCTGTTGGAGAAAGTGTAGAGAGGTCTTTCTGTTGGGAAAGTGTAGAGAGGTTCTTCTGTCAGAGAAAGTGCAGATATGTCTTTCTATTAGGAAAAGTGTAACTCAGTTCCTTCTATATGATTCAGTTGGGATAAGTGTAGATAGGTCCCTCTGTTAGGAAACGTGTAGATACGTCCTTCAATAGGGTTAAGTGCAGAAAGGTCCTTCTATTGGAACTATCTAGACCGAATTCCCTTTTAATGAAACTAGTAGTATCTACAAGAGTCATTTCATGTTCTGGTGTTGGTCAGCTATATTGTAAAACTGCACAGTTACAATACGAATGAAATATTTAGAAGTGACATAAACAAACAAATAAATTTATTTCATGATCAAATGATGCTATAAAGTCATTGACAAAATTAAACGTTCAATGAATGAACGAAATAAAACTGACCAAAATTTAAAGAATGATAATATACAGTCAAGATGCTATACATATTTATGAACGTAAATTTCCGCATCATATGCAATAAATCTTAACGCATACTTTGTCTTTGATAGGCAGTCTTGAAATGACAAATGAAAATTTAATACTCATTTGATTTGCTATATTTATCAGAATTTTAATTCAGTTTGTGAGTGATTTAATGTTTATCATTTTGCACTAATAACCACTAAACAGTACAGATTAAAGCAAGATTTTATAAGTACATGTATAACCTTTTTCAACTCTTGGAGAATTCCCCCTCATATTGAAAAGTCACCTGCTGTAGGTGAAGTGCCACATTTAGACCTGTGTGTGACGTTTAGGACGCCTCCCGTAACACGGAACCTCCGTTCTTCAGGCACGGAACCTCCGCTCTTCACGGAACCTCCGCTCTTCAAGTCTCATCCGAAAGACCCGCGACTCTCACTTCTAAATACTGAACGCTTGGCGAAGGAGTACTCACTACTTACTTTTGACACTGTCAGGATACGAACAGGCCTTGAACCCACATACTCCCCGTCACGAAGCGAACGCTTTAACCACTAAGCCACGGCAAATTTCGAGATTAAAAACGTTAACAAAATCATAAAATTGACACCAAAATAATTGAGGAAACAGTACTGATAATGATTTTATCACGACTTCTAGAATTTTAAATAAGTCTCCCAAAAGAAGTTTGGAGATTTAGTGTTTTTGCTTGTTTCTTTTTTCGCGCCTAAAAATGTCTGCAGCCGGTCTCCGTAACCCTTTGATGAAATAATTAGATGATAAGCCAATGTATTTAATTGTGTGGAAATGTTTTTTAAATATTGAATTAAGGGTTTAGGGTACATTTGGGGGGATCAAATGGGAGTGGGGTCTAACATATAAAAGTGTATGGTAAAAACTTAATTCCAAAATTCAACAGATATAACTTGACAAATATGATCTGGAGCCCTGTGGTCTTCAGAAATGAGAGGAGAATTACAGGGTCTACATTAGTATCACGGTCAAGGGACTCCATTGACCTTAACCTCTGACCATCAACTTAAAACCTAGTATAACTTTAAAACCGGGACTAATAGCGACATGGGGTCTTCAGAAATGATAAGAAGATGATAGGATATATAAACTAGTTTAAAGGTCAAATAACTCCAGTGACTTTGACCTCTGACCTTGGAACATAAAATTGATACTGGTCTGATAGAGAAATGTGCTCTTCAGAAAGGATTATGGAATCTACAAATTATTATCAAGGTCCACTGACCTTGACCTCTAACCTTGATCATAAAACTGGTACAACTTTAGAACCGGAATTGATAGAAACTTTGTGTCTTCAGAAATGTTAAGAGTATACAAACTAGTATCAAGGTCAAATGACTCCAGTGACCATGATCATAAAAACGCGAATTACTTTAGAACCGAACGTCTCCATATGAGTGAAAAATTCTCGAGAGGGACGTTAAACAATATACAATCAACCAATCAATCTTCAGAACCGGAACCGATAAAGACATGAAATCATCAGACAAACAAGTATCAAAGTAAAGTTATTCCAATGACCTTGACCTTTCATTTTTTCTTAAAAACTTGTATAACTTTAGAAACGGGACTGATAGAGACATTGGATCTTGTAAAATGATGAGAGGATGTTGAGACCTACAAACTAGGATCAAGGGCAAGTGACGCCAGTTTTACTAAAGGAAACAAACGGATTTTTTGACAATTTTAGAAATCAATGTTTCTGTGATCTAGATTTTTTAAAATGAAATTAAAATTGGCATGGATTTTGTGCAAGGGAGTTTTAAATGTGGGGGAAAATAGTAGTACTCAGAAAAAGCCCACTTTTATATAGTCAGTACTTCGTTTGAGAGACTATAATCGCCAGATTATAATATCTTGTTGATTATGACATTCAAGACACCTCATTAGCATGCTCCTTGGTAAATATAAGTGAGTCGTCTCATATATTTTGCTCTACCGATATATAAAAGTAGTATGATAATTGCATGTTTTCCGACAAGTAGCTATAGATACGTGCACGCTCCGCACAAGGTCATTTCTGTTGTGTCTAGAATATCTACACTTGTGTGCTGAATCTCAAAGTATAGAGTTATACCAGAGCATTTTCGCATTTCTCCTAATATTTATTCCAGCTTTTGGTAAATTCCGTTAATTATTATTACTGGCAACTATTGAATCGAAAGAAACTTCTATGTATGTAGTAATAAAGAATTATGTACGGTCTGTATATTAATGTCTTCAATAAAGTTACATATCATTGATAGTTGTAATAATTTTAGGTAAGAACCTAGTAGGTTGTCATGACTTGTGTTCAGGCCTTTTTGCGAAGACTGTCCATATATTCTGTCCAACTGTTTGTCCATCTGCCATACCATTACATTTTTCCAGCTGTAAGAGTGAAGATTGCGATAGATAGCACGTATATTTTCCGCGTGATCGTCATGCAGTATATATACTGATTAAAGATATCATTGTAGGCGACACGTGTGTTCATTAGAACTCTCTACTTAAATTTGAGAACTGTTGAATTAAAGGTAATCTTTGTGTAGAAGAGATCTGCAGTCAATTTTTGTAATATATTGGCAGTAGGCAGAACATAAATAATATCAAACCTGATGTAAATTATAATACCCGCATTTCTACATTACTTACAAGCAATGATCGTGAAATAAAATATCCATATAGCAAGCCGCATGATTTAATTTTTTTCCCACAACCATTATGACAAACAAAAAATATTACTGAACAACGTTACATACATGTTAAACTGCAAAGCTATTTACGATAATTGTCTATCATTTTTTCTCATTCCTTACAAAGGACAATTATAATTTACAATTAAAATTTCAAAACTATGAGTAAAAACAAATTGGAAAGGAAATGATACAACTTCAAATAGATCACAACTTCTATATCTTACGAAATTACAGTGTCTTCGGCCAATTTGAAAAATATAAAGTTACAAATGATATTTTGCAGGTTAACTGTTTTAACTCGACCGCAGTGTTCCCAAATTATTACATGAAATTGAATATAGAGTATTTGAAGTTAATGAAACAATTTTGAAAACATTATTTTCAAAAGAGCAATTATCTCACGGTGAAATATGATTTAAATATGATCATGTGATCATCTGATATCATAATTAGCGCTGCTCATCATATCGTCTGCTATGGGATAAATGCACTTCGTCATCTAAACAAATACAGTTGTCGATGACATAGTTTGATATTTCTTTAACAGATCTACTGAAAATTTTCCATATCTCCCTCGCATTCATTAGTCCCTCCAATTATAGAAAGTCTTATTTTATAAAGGAGATCGTTTGCTTTCTTCTCTTTTCATACAGACTGGGAGAAAAAAGATAAAAATGGAACGTAACAAATTTGGAGGATTATTTTCTTATTTAATTGGTGTAAAGATTGTCTAAATTATACCTGGTCCTCTCACCCTTGAATTCCAGTCGTCACCCGAAGATTTTTCGCCCGACAATGAGCATTTCACCCGCGTGAATCACCCGTATTTTCCCTGTCTGTTAATTGACGCTCGGAGAAAGATAGGTACAACCAAGTCTGAAAAAGAACGTTTATCGACTATCAATAGGAAATCATCACCACGAAACATATCACGTTACAGTTTATTGTTGGTTTTACGCCTATTTTCAATATACGGAAGCCCCTAGTTCAAAAATGGTATTTGTTCATTTGTATCTTGTAGTTTCGTCATTTTTGATCTTTTTAAAAAATGTCTTTTACACTGTTTAACGACTGAGCTGTTTTAAATGATTTCTTTCTTTCTATAATCTTGTTTCATATTTTTTTTTAAATTTTGGGTTAGTACACCCATACATAATCCCAGCAGATATTATGATTACTACAAACAAGGAAAATCCGACTGTAGTATATATTATTTGCTCTTTTCGTTTTTGTGGTGGTGAATTTAAAAAAAAAACGTCATCACGCTTACATAAAGAGGTTTCCTCTTTCAAGAAAAATGATGCTATTGTAAAAAGAGCGCTGCAAATTCAAGGGTGTAGTGTAGGTCACCTACAATACAATAATACATGCATTACGGTTAATTATTATTAATATTCATATATTTTCACCCATTTTGATTTTTCAGATTGATAAATTATCTTACATTTTTTGACTCTGTGCGAAGATGGAAATGAGAAATTAATGCAGATGTTAAACTTGATTACGAAAAATCACCTCCTCAAAACTCACAGCTTATACGTTTTAAATGAAATGCAAACACCTATTTTAATGTAACTCATGCTTCGTTTATGCTCAAAAGTTGATTACGTCAAAATCTAAAAAATGAAAAGTGACTACACCTGCCAAAACAGGGAAATTTTTTAATTAAAAAAAAAATTGCTCCCTGCATAAAGTGATATTTTAATTCTCAGGAAAATTTTGTTTACGTAAAACTTAATATTAGATCCAATTTCTTCACACAACACATGTTTTGACATAGCAATGACTACTCTCTCTCTCTCTCTCTCTCTCTCTCTCTCTCTCTCTCTCTCTCTCTCTGGCTGTTGGCTACGTAGTTGATTTATGACGTCATAACGAAATAAAGTTCAAATGAAATAATTTTACTATCATATCCAAGCCGTGTGTTACATTATAAGTATGTTAGAAAACAGATTTAGTCTTGCATGAGACATACATTGGCATTTCTCCCATGGATATATGTGGAACAAGTTTTAATCTAAGGTGTCAGATGCGAATATCTCTTTGTGTTTTTCTTCAATACAATTTAATAATCTTAGTATTCCTCATCTGATTACGAATGTAAATGATAGTTTGAAAGATCATATTTTCGTGTTTATTTCGTGTGATTCATTTCATATTCCTTCAGTTTTGTATGATTCATCTAATCTTTCATTTAAACCAATAAATAGTATTATGGATAATGTCAAAATGCAACAACAAAAGAACTATTTATCAGATGTACATCCTTTTGCAAGTGCTGGTAATGTATGCACTCATCCTAGCTAGACGTGTGTGGATAAGGAAAAATCATATTTTAACCTGAATTGATAAGATAAAGTTTCTCATACCATTAAAATCAATGAAAAATTCCAGTCCGAGTTTATTACTTAGGGTTTCTACTATTTTTGATTGTCTATAACATTTTTAAAAATACTTTGTCCTTGAATAACGCTATTTGTTTATAATCATATAAACTTTTCACAAGATTTTATGATGTTCATGTAGAAAGTTTGTCTATTTTTCATGAATATTTTTAATTTTGACTAGGATGTACATTTAGGCTTATAAACTTTGTTCCACTTAAATACGGCCGACCATATCAATAGTTTCCCTTATACAATGGAACTGCTCTGTGGCAGCATTTTGATGTTTTCTGCAGGATTACCATATAATGTTTTATAGTTCTGCATCCTATTTATTGCGGTAAATGTTGACTATCCCATGACTGGTGAAAGCTCCCGTGAAGATTAATCAATGGTGTTCGTTTTGTCATTAAAAAAGAGGATTTCTTTGATGTATTCCAATATTCAAAGATAACAAAAATAGAGTCTTTAGAAGATCGTGTAAATATGAAATTCGTGTTTGTCGGCATAAATTAGGCGGATGATATCTATATCTATATTAATCCGTCTATCTACCTATTTTCTCTCTACTTATCTATTCAAAGGTCTAGATAAACCAGCACTGTACCACTAAAACCTGGTTAACGAAGAGCAGCGATAATATCATAGTTTTGGGTCGCTTTGCCTCTTCGTCAACACAGAGATGAAGAATTGCTCCTCAGCTGACCTGAACTTTAATGTACAAGTCATATGTGTCTCTATCCTGAAATAGAGACACATATGTATACTTTTAATTCTTGGTCGAGATGATCTTTAAGGACCTTGAACTTAGTATATAAAACGTGCTGGGGGAAAAGTATATTATGATTTAAAAATGATATTACAAGTTCTATTTGTAATATAAAATAGATTTTCTAAATACATGTACATGTATATATTTTATGAAAAAATGAATTACGTAATTTTAAGTCATCACTACTGTGTCGCAAGTTCTGTGAATGCATATAAGAATGTAACTGATAGTCAGTCTGTGTATAAATATTTCATAAATACAGTTCTTAAAATACTGTAGTTTTATTAATATTTGCTGAACGCTAATTTTTGTTGATTTCATGATTGAACAAGAGCACAAAATCAAAACGATCATTTAGTGTGGTTTTTATGTAAAAGAAAAGAATAAATCATTAAACGCCCACGAATGTACTATTTCAACCAAACTGTAATTTCTGAAACAACCACGAAATGTGATGCCTATGAATAGTATTAAAGTCCCTGTATATATTGGATACGATCCTGTCCCTTGGGGATAAAATACTTATAATGCTACTAGAATTACTTGATAAGTTTTACCTTTGGGATATTGTACTTTTTGCAACTATATTTACTAAATTATTTTTACCTTTGGGATGTTGTCGTCACATTTACTTCTATTTTAATTAAATAAATCAAATTATTTAGAACGACTCTAAATAGATAACGTGCATATTTTCTTGGAAATATGAATGCATTCAGGAATATATTTTTTTCTCTATTGCGAGAGAAGCAGCGTACAATGTACATGTAAATACATTTTTTATCATAGACATATATGCAATTTTCTTTTAAGAATGAATTTCTTAAAGGTCATATAATCTAAATTTATATAAAGATACACTGAAGTGTTGAGATTTTATTATTATTGTTTTTAAATGGTGTACATGTTTGATACACTTTATGAAAGATGTGAAATATGTATGAGAAATCAGTGACACTGTTGCATGTTATCGTTGTTGGTGTTGCTTTTCATCGAATAATTGGCTGATGCTGAAGTTTCTTTATCTTTGCATTTCATGTAATGGATGCTGTATTACATTGCTATTATCAACCAATACTTTGCCAGTGATACACTATCGTTGTTTTATGAAAATGTATTTTATTTCTCGGAAAAAAGAAAGATAGAAAACACTAATACGCATAATATTCATTTATTGTTTTATAGATGTGGAACTATAAACTATAAGAATGAACACAGAAATGAGGATTTCTGAAAATATTGGAAAATATCATAAAGCTAAACTACATGTATTATTCACAAGGCGTATATATTTGCAATATTTCTGGCATTTGTTTCCACATATATTGATAACATAATGATATATTTTAAAAAGAAAACAGCAAAAAATAACCTAATTATTCCCCATCTTTATTTGAGCTCGGTATTTTGTATAGTGTATCATTAGGCATGACATTGCTGTAAGATGGGGTACTTCAGTTTAAGGACCATTTTATGCCCGCGTCAAGTGACTTCAATCAAACGTGAGAAGATTTAATTACACAAGTAGTAAAAACATGGATATATCATGTATTTTTAATATTGATCAGTTTTATTAACAAAATTATCATTTAAACATAATCATATGTACGTTGTTTTAAAATATCTACAGGTCTGTTAATATATTTTTGTAGTATATTTGATAATGTCTGAATACTCATGTATGTTTAAATCAAAATAATTATCGTCATTACAAATATCTATTCAAATTGCAAGAACAACGAATTGTTAATTCAAAAATAGTCCATGAGGAAATTATATGTAAGTAAGTAAGTAATTTATGAAAGTGGCATGTGTACATACATTAATTAACAACATTTCCATATCTGTATATAAATGAAATAACACCCGGCCCAAGCGGACCTATATGTCACTTTGAATCAATATCTAACAATATGCATGCTAGTGAGATATGACATTATAATTTTTTCATTAATTTTTGCTGTCCGATTTTAAAGGAATTGGATATAATATATTTATGATTATGGAGCATAATTCATGAAATAAATTGCCGCACGAAAAAAAAAAGCATGTAAAGGGGTCTGCGACATCTTCGAATTCTTTAGATACATGTATGCCTATATTACAATATTTACAGCCTCTCTATGCTAAATACATGATACGTGTATGTATATCATTTATGCTTATCAAATTTGTAACTTTGTCTTTGTGTGATATGTTGTAAGAACATGGATGTGAGCGATCCCTTTAAACATGTTATATATCACAATAAAATATGTTCAAAGCCTGTATGTACCCATGCATCCTCAATACCGATACATCGCGAGTCTACGTGACTAGATCTGTCATATCGAGTTAGCTATTAAAGAGATCATTCAGTATGCCAGATTTGTATTCACTAAACCTTGCCATTGGGAAAATTGACATAAAAAAGTAAAGTCTCTATTTTAAAAAATCTAAATCTGATATACTTGTAAATGAATAAGACATTCATAGAGACCACAAAGATCTCGCATTTGTTATCTATTTATTCTTTTTTTTGTTTTTATCTTTTTAATATTATTATCATTTATTTTTCTTTATCATTTTATTTTATTTTGTTTAACTTTTTGCGGATTTTTAAGAGCAAGTATACATCTCGTAACCTTCACATGTTTGAAGAAACATATTACTTACATCCTTTTCATATTGTAGATTTCCAATATATTAAACTTGCACGTGGGTACTAAGCTTATTAGCTGTGTAGTGATTAGCTTTTGATCAACAGACACTGAATGATCTACGCATTTAAATGAAATTGTTCTAGGTTTAACTATTATTACAATACATGTATTTATGCCATACTAATTTGTGATTAATTTGAGTATTTTAGAAATGCAAATACTTTCTACAGGTAAATCATGTAATTCATCGCTCATTAATTAAATCAATATCGGAGCGTTATTAATTATGAATGTACATTTCATTGAATAAGCATGAAGTTCAATCACCGCCAAGACTGACTATATATAAATAGTCGTGAGCATTTCATTGATTTTTTATAACATATTTTAAAAGTTTCATGGGCATTTAAACTTGCAATTGACGGTCATAAATAAGGGGGAGGTGTCTAACTAGCTGTCTGTCAACATCTTCACGCTTTCGTTTAATAGTAAACCAGCGCTTAGATCATTGTCTATGTACCCTTATTTCGCTGTGACGTCACATGAAAATTGATAGGGTATTGGACAATTCACGCAGGGCTTTACTTTATTTACTTTGGCGCTGAAATCTGTTTTATTTATTTATAAATGACGCTGGATTCTAGATGAATCTCAGAGAAGTAAGTGTTCACTGTTGTTTTGTATTTCCATTTTATAAACTTATTAACATAAAGTTTGTCATTGAAAAACAGCAGTTTATTAATTTTTTCTTCTTTAAAAACCTGTCTTTCTGTGAAGTTAGTTTTAAATAATGTATACACATGATGTGTAGGACTTTGTGTTTGCCCTTTTCAAAACTGATTTACCTTATTACTTAATCGTATACGTAAACCTGTTAGCAAAGAGTGTTGCATGAATGAAAAGGTCATCGGTGCACACAGTAAAAGTACATTAAACTTTTACACCAATGTGAAACACTGCAATGACGATAAATTTCATCCTTAAGCGTTAACTGAAGTAGAGACACCAGTAATTTTTCTTCAAAAGACTTTGATATATACATTTACAGGATTTTCTTACAGGAACTAGTAATATGCCTGAATATATGACAAGTTACCCTATGACGTCATTGACGCTCGACGCCATCGCCTGCAAGGAAGAGGACGCGGTAGTCGTAGAATATATTCTTAAAGGTAAGTACAAATATTTTTGTCATGGAAATTTTCATGACGATTTTAATATTTTGGACATCTGCGACTTCCACAATTCATTATGTCAGCTTCGCCGTGATCTGGAGTACCTACCTTAATTTACCCAATCATCTAAGTCCTTACCTTAATTTACCTAGCCCATATAAGGTTGAATACCTCGCCTGTATCTCTCAATCATCTCGCAATATTTGTTACAAGTGCTAGAAAGACAGTAATCTCGCTGCAATTTGGTCCCTGCAACTGAATAATGTCTTATTTGAAAATGTAAAAATCATTCAATGTATTTTTAATGACTTCTCACAAATGGACAAATATACTGTTTTGACATCATTAGAAGGCTTTCTTGTTCTTGATACCTACATCTGAGTCATTTTTAGAATGAATTGCTGCATTGTTTACAACAGTTACGTAACAGACAACTAAATTATTGTTTTTATGATGATGGATGGTTAGAACTTATATTGATCCCTAAAATCCTTAAAACTCCAAAAATGGTTAGGGTGTGTCGTTGATTAGTTTAACGAACTTAAAACAATATGATATCTTTAATGTGTCATGTAGGACAATTTCTACCCTTCAGCATAAGAAAAGGAAATGTATTCAATTCTACTCAATCTGATTGATTTATATATCCTTTGGTTATGGTAAATTGTAGATTATCTATTTTGCATATCATTGCTTTATCTACTTTGCATCTCATTATCTTCATGCTGCTTGCAGGATGAATATTTAAAATGTCCTAAATACCTTATATTGGCAAGGTTAGTCCAGCTTCAGAGTCTGATATTTACCACTTACCTTAATCTAAACAGTTTGTATTACATATTTATGCAAATCGTGATATTATTCTCCAATTAGGCCTTTAACGTTCACGATGCCAGATCACCGTGGCTCTGGTTTGGAGACATTTTAGTGAAGCATACGTGCTATGATAGGAAATTCATACATAAACAGTCAGAGGGGTTTCAGCAATAGTTTCGTTCAACTTTGTACTTTAAATTCACAGAAGAAGAGAGATAATGAATTCATTCTTTGGTAATTCAAGAGATGTGTGTTTATGCACAAGACATCCCACATTTAGCTGCATCTAACTTCATACTTCGTAGAGAAAAAATACATTTCAACAGAATGATAAACTATAGTAAGTTTGGGGACCTCTAGAATCTATGTATACCCGTAAAGGCTAAAAGTATCCCACTCGTATTCCACTTGGTTAATAAGTAAAGAAAATATCCAGTGTCCATGTTTGTGTTTGGACAACATCCCTGAAATATTGAACCATCTTCTTTTTATCCTTTTTCTTTTTATTACTTGCTGTTAATCATATCCCTATCGTCCAATTTAAAACAGCTGATGATTTTTTTTTTCATTTACTCTACTTTTTTCACACATCTGTGTTTAATGTGTATAATGGTTTAATGATAGGATGTCTCTCTCAAAAGAAGCCTTTTGCACAACCAATTACCCCCAGCCTCTCAATAGTTTAGCCCCCAAACAAAACATTTCCTGGCCAGTCAGGCATCATCGTGAAGTATAGAAATTGCCGGACAATTTATCTTTTGTAGTTGGTAAACGTGAATCATAAATACCATTTTAAATTTCGATATTTGTTGAGAAATAGTGTGTAGTCAATAACGGAACGGAAAATTGGATATTACCTACAAAAAGCATGAAATGCCTTCACAGTCAATTGGCCGTCATGTGATTTATGATTGGTGTCTTCTCTGCTCCACAAAAGTGTAATACAATTTCTACTCGCTTTCATAATTACCATCTTTGATGATATGGCATATGGTCGAACATGTTTAGTTGAAGAGATTTTTATCAATTTCAATTTCTTCATGATTTAAAAACCTTCAAATAAAATATCTCATCAGTATATTATGGAGTGGTTTCAAAAACATGCAAGTTCTCAGTCTTTACCAAGTGAGATAAATTTTACATGATTCTGTTTTCTCAGATTTTCAAAGAGACAACTTTTTATCAATAAACCTTGTTCATAACCTTTTTTACTACTTTTACTTCAGACTTTTAATAAACCCTCCTTTTTGTGCATACTCTGTCATTTGTCTCATATTTCTGGCATAAGCAGCTGACATTAACAATATACTTTATCTCGTAATCTTAAATTTCTTTTAAGCCATTTTGCAAGATGTCTACTTTTATTTTGTTATATAACTTAGCAGTATAGCTTGCAAATGCCATGATATCCTTTAAATCATCGCTTATGACACGAATAAATATGTTTCCTTTGAATTACCTATTCTCCTACTGTCAAAACGGTATAGATATAAGATTTTTATGCCACCTAAGATTCCTATGTGATGCTCAAATGTAAAGCCAAAGGCGAGACGCCTATTCTATAGTAATATTCCTGTCTAAATGTCAACATAATACAATTTCGTAGTTTATGAAAACATTGGGGGTTTGTGCACCTCCAGTTTGAGTCTCATTAAGGACATGTGCTTTGAAATTGAGAAAATTGAAGGTTTTTTGGTATCGTTATATACATGTAATTCTTTTTTAAAAGGCAAAAAATCTCGAATGAGACATGTGAAACAACATACAAACAGTACAGTCTTTCATCAAGCTTTCCATTATATTTTTCTAGTGTACGTAATTTTCATTTATTCATACACTGTACATCAATAAAATCGTTATATTTAGCGTGTATCATATTTAGCACTTTTCATCATTTCGCGAATTTTCATCAAACAATACTATAAATTTGTTGATTATAAGTAAACACGCCTAATACACATCAATGACTAAATCAGCGTTAGACGCTGACAACTCGTCTAGAATGATGCTTTTACTAATAAGCGTTCGTTTGACAAGTTAATTTTTATTACATATTTATTTAACATGTGTCAAACTTCAGTGGTTCCTAGTTCCCATGAAAAGCCTCAGCTAGAAAAGGAGCTTTACAATACATGATGTTTGGAAAGAGTGGCAACACATATGGTTAATTCAATCAATATGTGTTTCAATCAATTCAAATTAATGATGATTACAAAGAAATGTTGTACAAAAATATTTTGATCTCATAAACTGAATTCTGATAACGAACAGTATTTTGCAAAAATTTTCCTTTCCTTTCTGGCACCAATTTCAAACATTCCCTCTGATTTCTCTCGCCTTTTCTTTGTTTAAAAAAAAAAAGGCTATATTTTAGGCCCTTGTGAATAGAGACAGGGGAATTCACATAGAAAATCAGTGGAAACATGTTCAAGAGTATGTTCGCCTTAAGTATTGGGGTTTATTCTTCAAATATTGAAAAATTGTGTTCAGATTTCCCCAATGATAGCACCAGTTCATTTTCCGGGCTTGCATTAGCTTAAATAACACGCTCAAATGATAGATACTATGTACTTATTGTGAGAGAAATGGATGGAATTCGAAATTGGAGATATACAATGAAACACCCTATTTTAAATGAAGTACAGGGTTGCAAAAGGTCCCAACTTGATGACCTGTCTGGCGATTTCCAGCTCACTTTAATAATGTTACCCTGTAAAATGTTCCAGACTAGTCGTTCCTCAAAACTTGTATTTCAAACAAAACAACATAATCCTTAATTTACTTACCCAGGTTCTATTAGGCGATCTTAATGTGTTTTATGAGCACTTTATGTCAAGTTGACAAATTCATTTCTCATAAAACGTCATTGAAGATAAAATATTGACAAAAGAACACAAGCTTCAATATGCATTTATTCAAATCTATGTTCGCAGAGGTGTCCTCTTTCGTCTTTTTTAGGCGAAGAAAGTTTTCATAATCAAATTTTATGGGGTAATATAAGCCATTGTGGATTTTTAAGATAATTGTTAGTCTTAATTCATTTCCACCTCATTAAGGAGACCACAGAGGGATAAAAATTGTAGAATTTTTGAAAAATCTTGTTTCGTCGATGAAATATGATAAAAATCATATTTGAAAGGAATTTCGATACGTTACTTCCAGAGAAAATATAGATCAAGACACAGATTGACCAGGAAAAAACATCTTTGTAAATTTTCATAAGCATACGATAATGAAACTTAAAGTATGAGACATGCTGTTTTAAATTTGAATATGTCGTACCATCGAACGTAAAACCATTTACCAATGAGTTTTAAAAATTTACATGGAATGTAAATACAATATAGTGAAAGGAAATAGGTTTTGTGAATACATGTACAAAATTAAAGGCATGCTTTTGCGTCTATTTAAGGGCTTGTGTTCTAAAGGGTTGAATTTAAAGTTCCCTCTCTTTTGAAAATGTGATTTTTAAAATGGGTATTACTATCTAATACATACATTTTTTTCTGCTAATCAACGAACAGGTTATGTTAAGGTCGATTGTTTTGGCATGCGATCCAGCATATCGTTATATGTCAAATAAACATTTTAGGAAACAAATCAAAATCACGTATGAATAACATGTAAAGAAAGTTATATAATGGCAAATCCTGACAGATGTGTAGTGCTAAAACCATTTTAATGAAAGTGTAAGTTTCACGGTCCTTAAGTTTCGCATGGTTCTGCAAACAGCAAAAGACACCCGAACTACACAATATTGGGGGAATATGTCTAGGATATCACCGTTGCTTGATCAATCTGAATTGTTCACTCGGGAAGATGGAGTATGGACAAAATATTTGAAATTGAATCCTTCCTGGTATTTTTCTAGCCTTCCCTATCAATAATCAAGCGTTTCAGAAGTCTGAAGACGAGGAATACAGTTACCAATTATTCTCTATCAAGCCCTTTTGCTCTTTCGCTGAAGATATATCACGGTGAACATTTAAATGTACCCGATTCAATTTGTTGTGTCATCCTATAAGGGCTTAATGACAAGGGTCTCTCTATGTCCAAGTATCAGAGTGATTTACTGTCATCAATTGGCTTCTTTTTGTACCTCCAATAAGTGGCCAATAGTACACCATGTGATTCTATGTTTTAATAGAGGAGAATAAGCAGTTCTTAACGAGTTAAGGCACGGGCCGTGGTAGTAAGTTTAACACCCGTTTATCTCAGTCTCATCTCTTTAATCTTTTTTATTTCATCTCTGGACAAAGTGTGCGCTTGTGAGCCCTGTTACCCTACACGGGCCAACATCAATAAAGGGGCGTGTTCGCGCACTACTTGTGCACCCTGTTTGGACGGTCCGATTCGACGGGAGACCACCTTGTGCGATGTGTTATCATATCTTGGCTGAGAGAAACACTGCGGTGTTTTTTTTCCAATGCTATTACATTTTCCATACGCACCAACTTTACCCAAGCTCGAGGACATGAAACCTAACCCGATCAAATATATATGTGTTAATGTGGTATATATCTCGTTAGATTAGAATTCGTTGAAAATTACGGCCCTATTCGCATGTCACACGATTTACAATATTCTAGTTAATGATCATAAGCATCTATAAAATGATACTGAGTCATTGAATTAGTAATATGCCGTTCTATAGGTCTACACAGGAAACGAAACGTGTTCAAATTTCCATACAGACCAGTTCCACTCACTGCGAATGGTAATTCACCATTGTACATAATTCTTAACTCATGGACGCGAGCTGTTCCTTACAAGTTTATAAATATCGTGACCCCAACCATTTTTTTTTTTACAATCCAGGAACACATTTTGTTTCAAGGGGGTAAAGACGAAAGAATGGTTTAAAAATACAGCACCGATTTACCTAACCCATATTATAGAAATCCTTTGATGTTATCAACATCCCTTGTAGTGAATGGAACAAACAATGGAAAGCCCAAGTGAAAATGACGACTTTGTGTTGTCTTCTGTTTGATTGTCAATGGAGACTGGTGAAACTTTAGCTCGTATTCTACCGATTTCTATCTTTTAAGATGAAAGCAACGTTACACCACTCGATCGGGTGCAAATTTCACCGTCTTGGGGGTGACTCAGTATTTTTAGTTTTAAGCTATTTTCGCATTTTGAAATCTGTTTGAATTTGTTTGACAGCACAATATAAGAATCCCCCACATAAGGTCGTATTAATTTTGACATTTCGTCTTCTTTTCAAAAGAACGAAATCTCCCCAATCTGCTAGCAGTTTGACCTTTTTCCCTTTGATCACATGCATTTTTTTTCAACTCTTTGAAATATGTTTTCCTGCATTTGCAGTTGTCGCAGTAGTTTGTATAAAATGGCCACTTTACACTGTGAGTAATTTCTTTTTTACACAAAAACATACAGTTTCCTGTTAGTCTTTGGAGATTTGGAATTCTAAAAGTTGATACAGACAATGAATTGTCGCATTCATGTAATTGATGATGAGAAACACATTGATTTGATAACAGCGATACGCATTAACAACAAGATAGCCTGCAAGCTGAGAATTGAATTAAATAGATAATTGCAGGTGCTTAAAGGCATTTCAACATTTATCGACATACAAACGATTTTCCGCATCAAAAAATGGCAAACGGTTTTGTTTCCTTTGTATTTTTTCTACACTTCCAATCGGACTAATATAGTAGTCTTTGTTTACACTGGTCCTTTAAAAATCTTTTTGTTAAAAAAACCCTTGCAGAGTATTACAATAAAACACTTTTGTTGTAATACATGTCGACATAGCCTCGTGGTGTTCAAAACATGGAGAGGATGAACAGCTATTTCAAACGTGTATGCAATAGTAAATTACTTCTATTGTGTGACCATCCAACATCAAAGAGTTTAAGAATGTATTTGTTTTTTCTAAAATTCCGACAATTTACGTTAAATGCCCAAAATAATCTTTAGAACAAATGGTTAAACCTTCAGCAATGCATGTACATTTTTTCCCCGTTGAGTCTGAGGTAAAGCTCTGAAGTCTAGGACACCATGAAAAACACTAATTAATTTATTTTATTTTTTATAATATACTAAAATACAAAATGGACGGGTATCTGGAATAAAGAATATCGGTTGTATATAACAACGAATACGTCCAAGATGCCCCAAATACCACGTATTCAATATACACACGGTTCACGTGGCGACAGATTTTTTTTTTTATAGTGTCGACAACTTTTCACCGACTTCTATTGAAATCTCGTATGACTCCACGTGTCCAGAAGGAGATAGAAATCAACATATTTTAAATATTGACAAGCCGTCACCAATGCCGTAGAAGGAGTCTGTTTTCTGGGTGTCGTGCATCGGTTATAAGTTTTATTACTCACAATCAAACATATTAATATGCATCTGAAGAGCAGCGGGAGTCACAAGAATGTGTTGATTAAAGTAATTCCACCCTCATGTGACGTCATAGGGTTTTGCAAAATCTTTATTTCATTAAAATCTGTACATGATAGAAATATATCTTTAGGAGGAAGTTTATTCACTGGGTGTTATAAAAAAAATCTGGTAAACAATTTGATTTTGAAAAGGTTTATATTTTCTATAAATAATCAATTATCTATAGTACAAAAATGTTGTCAAGGGCAATAACTCCTGTGCTGGTATTTTATTATTCCTTGATATCCACAACTAATCAATATATATATATATATATATATATATATATATATATATATATATATATAGCAGCAGATTTTTTAAACTGTTGAAATTAAAATTTTGTCATTCTAACCAATTTTTATATATTTTTATCATGCTATTTAATGAAAATAAGCGATTTTCTTATGTTGATATAAACTTTTTGTTTTTGTATGTCTGACATCTTTAAAAATCTGGCAACATATATAATTTCTTGGGTTATTGATTAAATTAACCTATATCAGATGGAAATCAATATAAATTTTCTACTTTGACCATTAATTTTGATAAGTCACATAAGGGTGGAGCTATATATTTAAGGTTTATTTTCAGTGTGTTTAAACAGTAATAGTAACAGCACCATCTAGATGTCGGTTTAACACGCATCGCGTTTTTGATGAAGAATTAAAACACTTGTAGAAAAGATAAAGTATTCGATTGAATTGTCAGAAATGTAATTCATTGAAATTTCAAATCATGCAATTTTTTGAAAGTTTGATTGTCTCTTTTATTGTATGTATGTAAGATTCAATCAACAGAAGGGAAAAGAGCCATGTACGAAAGAGTTATACACTCTCATATCTGTTGAAATCCATACTGTTATGTTAGGTTTCTGTGAAGAGGAAACATTCTGTTTCAAAGGGGAAACTTTCTTGTTCGCCTTTGTAACGCTACATTCTATCAAAACTGCGATCAGTCCTCAAAACAAGTCATTAGAAAGTGTTGATACTTCGATAAGGACTCCGCGCGCCATGTCAACCAGTCATTAAAGGGTTATTTCATAGGTACCTTTGTTTCGAGATTGCTTAACAGTTGGCGAGTTCTTTGTGAACGTACAAAAAATTTCTCATCACGTTAAAATGCAATATGTCAAAGATAGGAAGAATGCAATGTATATTCTGTTTCATTTTCCTTTGTTTGGCATGAAGCTGTACTGAAAGATAATAGATATTAATAAAATTTATATCCCAATAACATGGAATTAGTGGTATGAGTTTGGGTTTTTTTAATCGGAATTGGTTTTATTTTACTACGATAGTTTCTTATCAATGACATGGCCAACATCGATGGAGTTGCTGTTTGGAAAAATAGCTAAGAATCGGTGTATTATTTTAAAAACTTTAAAAGTGTTTCAATTCTTTTTGGATAATGTTTCTACCTTATCTTTTGATCGTACGGATGGCAATGAACAGTTGTCTTTATAAGATGTGAATCCATGAAGTCACCTTTTTAAATTACCCTTCCAGTAACCAAACTGAAAGTTAATGAAAGATAGATTCTTGTCAAAACTAATTAAAAGATACCCGACAAATTACAGAAAGTGGGCTAGAAAAACCAAGGTCCGCATAAAACGTATATAATGTACATCACGGTATCCATTTTCCCCCCTCTTTTTTATCGAAGTGTTGACGTTTGCACATTTAGAACTGCTGATAAAAATACTAGTATTACATCGTGTTGAAGTTGTCGAAGTGAAACCATATTTTATGTAAATGCCAGAATTCGCACCCTTTACGCTATTCAGTACTTTTATTTTTTTTTCCTTCTTCACAATTGTAATATTTAACACTAAAAGGAAGTTCTTGTACATATGGATCCGGAAGTACATATACATGGATCCGGAAGTACATATACATCGATCCGGAAGTACATATACATGGATCCAGAAGTACATATACATGGATCCGGAACTTGAATTATAGGGGACTACCGGTATGTCAAATGATTGTTTTTCTTTGATATCATATAAGTCTGCAATTAAGCGCTACGGTGATTGTATATTATGATATTGAAATCGTCCCTATGAGATTAAAGATTTGGAATGGTAGAATTTTAACGTGTGCAAACAACAACTTGTCGCCATTGGAAGATGAGGATTGTTTGCTGATATTTTGTGTGAAACTATGATCTTTAACATGTACAATGAGCTTACTGGGGGAAGGTAAGTTTTATTATGATGCTGTTATAATCTGTCATTGTTAGTGAAAAATACCCTTAAATTTCACGATGTTCGACACTTTTGGTCAAATATTAATGATGCTGGGATTATTTCTGACAACATTTTTTCAAGTAAATCTGACTGACTTTCCCATTTTGATTACATATACTTCATATTTCAATAGTATGACATCTTTCACCTGCGGCAAAACGATTTATTGCAGCAATATATATATATATATATATATATATATATATATATATCGGGTCACGCGATTCATACGATCATGTGACAAGTCATCCTTGATTAATCTCGACTGGATATTTGGACTGACGTCTTCTCAGATGAAGGTATCCTGCTGAGTCGAATCTCAGTCGAGACTAATCTCTGGTATATTAAATATTCATAATCTCGTTTAACTAATAATTAAGCATCTGCATAGCGATATGGATTTTTGGCGACATAATAACAGATTTGCTTAGCATTATTTTTACTAACTTTATAACCTTAACATAAAGCACTGCGATTTCTCCTACTTTTTATGTAAGTATACATACATGTACGTCACTGTGTGCCTTATTACATAAGAATGTATTGTTGTACATGTATATATGAAAAGAGACAAACACG
This sequence comes from Ostrea edulis, assembly GCF_947568905.1. NCBI lineage: Eukaryota > Metazoa > Mollusca > Bivalvia > Ostreida > Ostreidae > Ostrea > Ostrea edulis. The sequence goes on from NC_079165.1 coordinate 42,805,023, forward strand.
TTGAGTATGAAAGAAACAACGGTTCATGTGCACGGTGGGGTTTTTTTTCAATATCAGAAATATTCAGTCTACTTGATGTCTTATTGAATTTGCTAGCGATTGTTTATTCTGTTTTCTAAGGAAGATAGAGATGTGTTCTTATGTATCGTGTAGTATAAAGTCAGGACATGATTTGTAAGGTTGATTGATTGAATATTGTTTAACGTCCCTCTCGAGAATATTTCACTCATATGAAGACGTCACCATTGCCGGTGAAGGGTTGCAAAATTTAGGCCTATGCTCGGCGCTTATGGCCATTGAGCAGGGATGGATCTTTGTCGTGCCACACCTGCTGTAACACGGGACCTCGGTTTTTGCGGTCTCATCCGAGGTACCGCCCCATTTAGTCGCCTCTTACGACAAACAAGAGGGTACTGAGGACCCATTCTATCCCAACGGGAATGATTTGTAAGGAATCATTATTGAATTTAGAATGTCTGTTGAAGCGAATATGATTGTCTCCATTTTTTTTTTTATATATCAGTGAAAGGAATGTGTTATGTTTTCAAAACGAGGATCTGTATGTTCTCCATGATATGCATGCAAATTATCAGAATTTCCCTTTAATATATCCAGGATCTAATTTCAAATGTATGTAAGTTGAGGGAGGTAACTCTCGCAATAAATCCGTTGCAGACGTGGTATGCTTCTGATTCATCATCATTATCATTCAATTCTTAGCATAATTACCTTGTCAATTCTTCCTTCAATAAATATACTGTATCAGACAAAAGCGAGGAGAGAAAAATAAGATTCAGCTAATACGCAGCAGAAGTCATAAATCCAATGCCAACTTTTGAATGCACTATCGGGCTTCCAAGCATAAATTATACCCTAAAAAATTTAATTAATTGGATCTGTTCCTGCCGTCTGTGACCCGTTAACAAATTTAACACTTAGGTGTTCCTCCCTAAAAACGAGAAATATGGAGGGGAAATTTTATATCTTTACCAAATTACATTGTTCAGCGTCAGAAGACGTAACATTGCTATTATATTAAACAAAACCACGTTCCTCTAATCCGTCCACCTTTTTGACGCATTCTGGACTATTCCTTTTGTGAGTTAGTTGATTTATGTAATATGCAAATAACGGCATTATGTAACTTAATAACACGGACAGATTTTATTATAAATGATAAATGCCTGCATTGACATAGTTTAGATAGCATCTATCTAAATTTGCTTTATTTTTAGGGGCCTAGTCGATACGCTCACAGCACAATATCTGTGTTTCTTTGCATTTGAGTATTGTATTTGTTGACGTAAAAGGTAGATAGGCGACTGACAACAAATGCGTTTTTGACGCATTGTGAATTTTAATGGATTTGGGGTGTGAAATCAGTCATTGTCTATGTTGAAAATTTTGTTAATTTGAGAGAATTGAAATGTGTAATTGATCTTGTGATTCTATGCTTCATCTTTCAGATATTCACCTTGCAATTTGAAAGTGATTTATTCTGGTGTAAATCAGATGTGTTAGTTGACCTTCGGAATGTGTCTGTAAATTTTTGATAAGTTTTATCCATAGGAGTTTGTCATAAGAAAATTAAAAATGATCTTGAAAATACAGTGGCGGATTGTGGGGTGGGGTGGGGTTAGACCCCCCCCCCCCCGCTCTTTTTTTTTTTTTTATAGTGATAGCTATGCATCGAACCAGAATTTCAGTTTGAAATGCATTAAAATGAATCATTTTAAATCAATAAGTCAAGTTTACTCGTTTTGTTTAAATTCTATAAAGGATGTGGTGACTATAAATGAAAGGAAGAAGGAACAAGAATTTCAGTCGAAAATGCATTAATTAAAATGTACCATTTTGAATCAATCTTTCGAAAATTATACCCGGGAAGCCCTCCGGACACCCCCTCCCCCTTCGTCCCCCACACACCCCCACCCCCCACCACCACCCCGGCCGTAAAGTCTAGATCCACCACTGAAATATAAGTAAATAAGATGAAAAATAGTATATGTAAATATGTATGCGATCTGGAATTCACTGAATTTTGTCAAACGCTGTCTGGTAGAAATCGGGAAAGACCTCGATATTTACCTAGCGCTGATTTAAAAATGAGATGCATGAATCCTGATATCAATCAACAGTTAAGAAAATTAATATTAACAAATAGGCCTAAGTCATGTATAGATGTGTCAGACCCCCCCCCCCCCGCTTTTTTTTTTTTTTTATAGTGTCCAACTTATGACAACGTATAATATACCAACCAACCAAACTTTATTCTATCATAAAATGATTATATCCATCAATCATTCATCACCAGAAATCATTACCGTGGTAATCAAATCAATCAATACGTATAGTAGTATAAAAACATTTGGATCCACCACTTAATTCGAATTTGTGACTCAGAGTGAAAGAGAGATAACTCTAAATTATGTCAAGATTGCTGAGCAATCATTAGGGTCTAATACTATTTCGTTTAAAGCGTTAGATATTTAATAAAGCAATAGTACAACTACAAAAGGTGCACGAAAGCTTTCAATCTCGAAGTATTCATCAATCTCTAGTCTATACAATCCACCGATTCCCCTAAAGAGCACCATGTTTACAACAAAACAGAAAACTTCTGTCCTAGTTAGTGGGAGCGCATGCGTAGATGTGCCCTCGCGGATGAGACCGGGCACCTGTAAATTCGTAGGGAAATTGTGGTCTGTCGGAGTTCGCTCTCAGATAAATGCCCTGGATTTGACAGCCGGTCAGTTGATGTGAAAATATTGAATTCAATATGATCCAACACGCGGAGAAGTTGGATACGGATGACAGTTCTATAGTCAGCGCCAATCTGAACAACTCCGATCCGGGGTGCTCTTCGCCTCAAGATGAAGGTAGAAATTTCCTCTGCATGGAGGAATCTTTTGGAGTAAATTTTGTATTAAGAGGGATGTAATTTTAGGAATTCTGTGGTATTAATTTGGATGATTATTTGTCTTTTGTATTTAATTGCTGTCATGTCAGCAATTTTGTGCGTTTTGCTGCCTCGGACATGTTTGACCAATGCCGACCTACCAGAAAGCTTTTTGTTGACATGTGGTTTTCTAAGGCTGGGGGGCTCAAAGTGGGGACTGCAAAAGCACGTGCTCAATGTTCAAAATGCTTCAAAATGTAAGGACGGAAGAAAAATATGTATTATTGTGACTGAATAGGTCTTGCATCAATATGATAATGTCGTACTTGTCATTTCTCTTGTCAGAGCTGTACAGCAGACATATATTTAACAATCAGCTGATCATTGTTTACACAAGATAAACATTGTGCAGTCACAGAGAGGTCAATAGTTGTTCTTTAGCCTAGCCAGCAAAATATTCAATATAACCCTGGCCCATTTGATTATTTTCAACATGTATGTGAATGAACTTCAGAATGATTTAGAAGGTAAACTAAAAGCTGGAAGTGAGATGAAAAATTTGAAGCACATGTACAAATTATAGAAAAGAATATGCATCCAGTCCAGTGTTGATGAAAATTCATATCATTTTCAAATTTTGCTATTTTAATCATGATAATGTTCATACATGCACCAACAAAATCTAGAATTGAACTTTTTAATTGATTAAAAATGAATTCTTACATCAAGCCTCTTTTTATGAAACCAATGCGTATATATATATACAATCGGGAAAATAGTGTCAGTTGGATAAATGTATGGTATGACTATCTGTAGGAGGAAACATCTTGTTAAGTATGAGCCACATAAGCATGCATTGTGGTTAGCAGTTGAAACTTACAAACCCTGAAACAAGGGTCATCTATTTGATACGAATTTAGCACTTAAAATTAGAAGCATTCATCAATGTTGAGAAGTGATTGTTCAATTCATTGAATATTAATGTGTGCTTGAATACAATTCTGTTTTGAAAAATATAATGTATCTTAATGACTAGTTTGGGTTGATGCAGGATTGTGTATGACAATACTTCTTTGTATTGTCTGAATCAGTATATAAATCACTTTTCTGTAACATTTGCGGAGGGGGAAAAAGTGACAAATTCCATCACATTTAAAAAAAAAATTCAACATTATTTAGTTTTAATTCTAACACAGAATTCAATCAGAAGTGAAAAGCACTGATGTATCTCCCTTTTTTTCATTTCTGCATGTGATAAGATTTTGATTAAAATCTCTATATATAGCCTTTATACTTTTGTCAAGCTTTCAGGGGGAATATTAGCAATTATGTAATGACAGGACTATCTAATTTCACCCTAATTTAGTCCTCTCTATCAGGCATATCTTGCCATGTTTCAATGAACATATTTGATGTTTTCTTGTCTGCCTATGCAAAAAGACCCTTAGCCAAGATTGAATAACCAAATTTAAAATGTTACTGACATGCAAACTAATGTTAATTGGTTATTGCCGCAGTAGAGCTTTTATGAAAAAAATATATGAAAAACCAAATGAGTACCGCAGTACAATTAAAACAACCGTTTTTAAGCTTTTAGCCTTTAAGAGAATTTTACTTGTCCTGAATTGTAGACACTGTCAACAGTGGTATGAAATTTCTCAGATGTTTGCCCAAATCTTGATGACCACATGAGTATCTAGAGTTTAATGTTATTTTACTAGTATGGATTTTGTCTTAAGAGATATAATAAAACTTAAATATGTGACTAAGGACCCTCATAAGCAGGTAAAAATCCTAGGTGAAGCTGCTCTTATTCACAGCAAATACAATTGTTGTTTGAATGTTTTAAATTCTTATGAAATTGTGTGCAGGTGTTACTCCAAAACATTGAATAGAACACCACATGGAATCGGTCCTCTTGTTGTGTGAATGTAAGCAGCGGACTATACCTATAGTTACATTAGGTCTCTCAGAAAGACTTTTTTATTCCAAAATTTTATGAACTCTTACCAACGTGTTTGTCTATAGTGTTATATGTTTGTATCTTATTTGGTGTCACAAACACAGAAGTTACACTTTTCCCAGCATGCACGTTCCCAGCAGCAGAACCTGCATTCTCTTAGAAATTCTTTAGTAAACATTGGAAAATGACTGATTAAATGTATGTCACATATACAAAATATTTTATTGACTAAGCATGTGTCCCACAACATGCACAAGGCATATATGTATTTATACACAGCATGATTTCAAGAATTACAACAAGAAAAGCAAAATATTTAAGTTCTTTTAAAAAAAATAAGATATATATTAAGTCATTCTAGTAGTAAAAAGAATCAAATACTATTTGAAAGGAATATCAGCTGAATTATATCTTTAAGTGCTTGTTTAGTTTTAGGGAAGTAGTATGCCTGATTTTGGATTAATCATTGGAAATGTTAATTAATGGTGTATATGATATAATACGTACATGACTGCTATATAAAGCATGAATTCTGTAAAATTATGTAGTCATTACAGTAGATAAGTACCATTATGATGTACACTTTTAACTATAAATATATATGGCCAACACATGACAGTTTAAAGACATTGTATTTTATGAGTTGGTAAACCAAAACTGGACTTTGCATGTGCAGGCACATAATATAATATCCTTCATTTGGCAAAATAAGACAGTCCTAATTTATAATTATATACCTATATAAGTACTACTTTATATAATGTTCTCTGACCGTCCTAATTTATAATTATATACCTATATAAGTACTACTTTATATACTGTTCTCTGACAGTCCTAATTTATAATTATATACCTATATAAGTACTACTTTATATAATATTCTCTGGTCTTAGACTTGTATGTGTGCATGGTATTATGATGATATGCTGCTGTTTGACAGATATATGATGTGTGCATTATGGATGTGACATCTTAATGTGCATTAACAATGAATTCTCAGGTCAAGCAAGTGATTTAGTAGTGATTATTCCCCTTGTAAGAGCTCTCCTGTGTATGGAGTATGACCTAATTATGCACTAAAGTTTATTGAACCTCAGCCATGTTGTGTTTTCATTTTTGCTTGCCAATGAATTATGGGTGATTTAGATCATGAAGAACCCCCTACCAGTATGTATAGATGTCAGAATTCTTAGTACTATAAAGTTTTATGACCTAGATTTTGATCAGACAACTTTTCTTTTAGCACAGTCAGCATGAACATGCTACACACCACTGTATATGTTAAAGTTTTTAACTGCACAACTGCCGAGGGTATTTTGATGATCTGTTGTAAACAGACTAATTTGGCTTGACATTATGATGACATATTTTTAAATGTCAGTGCTGTTGTAAAGCTATATAGTATAAATTACAATTACAAATGTGAATCTATATATTTTTTGGCCATGGCAATTTTTATATGATAAGTTCATGCTATCGAATGACTGCTTTTGCATGTTCATTGAATACCTGTTGGTATAATCTATGTGCACTAAATGAATTTCAATTATTCATTAACTTCATCTGATTGTAGATGTATAGCTTTAACAAGTACATATATATTTCAGTCATAATACAAAGTTACATGTAATTTCACTTAATTATAATGAATTGTTGCATTGAAAGGGACCCACCTTCTTCCTCCCACCCCCTGCCCCTAATATCTCTCTCTTCTAGCCATGGGCTAACCTGTTATGAATTGAGAAGTCATTGCTTAGATTTGATCAAAATATTCCTGAAAAATCCAGATATCTCCAGGTTACTATGGTGATTAGTATTGTGTAGTATATAGATATTTGTAGCAGAAAACAAACACAAGTTGAATTAATGGCAAATTTTATGCTCATGGACAAATTCTGTAAATTAAATATGTGATAAGAGTTGAGTATAGTTCACTTGGGGTCAGAATCATTTTCTGCGTGTCCCTCAGTCCCTCACTCAGTGGGCTCACTTGGACCCTTTTCTGCCGTGAAATGACAGTGGAGAGTATTCACTATAAATCATTGTATTATTATAGGGAAATAAATTTCATTTTCGAAAATACATGAGAGCATTGCTTCATGAAAAGTATGAAAGAATGAAGCGATGCAGTTATACACCCTCAAGTGTTTTCAAAAATGAAATTTATCTTTTATATTTACATTCTACATTCACTTCTCTCAGAATTTCCAGTTGTTAAAATAGACATACTTTTATTTATTAAGATTCATATGCACATTATTCACAACTGCATTACATTCATGAGGAAATAAATAGCCATCATAAAGATATCAAAGGCAACAACAACACCCCCCCCCCCCCCAACCCCCATTAGAAATGTATTAGTATCAAGAATTCAACATTTTGGAATGGGTTAACTGCAGGTAATTGTTGGGGCTTTTTGTTCGTTTGTTTGTTTTTAATCAAGATAGTAATTTTAAAGAACTATATATTGAAATGTGTAGTGCTAGATTTTGTTTTAACATGTCTAGAGGTTTGTGTACCCACTACCTGGTAGCATTCTTTTGTAATAAATTATTCTCTCTTAAATGTGCCAATGATTACTTTTTAAAGAGGTTGACATATAGGGAAAAAATCGTTGAGGCATATCATGCATCAACTACAAAGTTGAATTGCATTTGTCCAGTTTGTTCTCGTTTGCTCTGTCCAGAATTGCCTAATTAAGAGTCGCCAAGCAGAGGTCATTTAATTGTTTGTAGAATGACCTTTTACATTCAGCATTCAGAAGTTTAGTATATGTACATGTAATAAGAAAATATTTATAAGAAAATCAGATTGCTATCCAAGTGATCAGACCATGCAATATCATAATTTTTTCAACATAAACGTCACAAGCAGAAATGTCGTAATCAGCGTATTGATGACATATGTCAATGTGATTGAGGCTTTCTATGGTGGTAGGCCTGTGTTAAGATGCTGGCACTGTTAGATTATTTCATCATACTTTTGTGTGTAATGTAATAATGGCTTGCACATTGGTCTTAATATTGGTCTGATTATTGATATTGTTGATATTGAGTTCAGAATGCATCATAATGTTACGAAATTTTTCTGGAAAATATCGGGGATGGTTGTCAAGACACCAGATTTCAACAAATCATGCCCTTAAAAGTATTATAATAATGCATGATAAATTTTTTACTCATTTATACTGTTCATTTGTAGCTGTTGGAAATTGAACATAGTCGGTCAACTGAAACAGCAATTTTATAAGTGAACCTTTAGGTATATAAAGTATGTAAAGATGCATGACTTTCTTTATGTTATTGGGTACAAAGTTCCTTAGTATAAACATTGTAAGGTCAAAGATATCATTCTCTATTTCAAAATGTTTTTTCTCTCATTCCATTGCACTGAGTTCACATGCATCATGAATATTAATGAACATTGTGTGGCATTCAATGTGCCTGAAGCATGCAATATACATGATAATTGTATTATTTTCAAACTCGTTAATATGTATACATGAAGAAATTGGGAATTATTTCATAGGCTAGTAATTCAAGGTATAAATCACATTGGAACAAATCAATATTAAATTCAGGCCCCCTCTTCACTTCTCATGGCTGTGTTTTCACTAGTATGGGAAATATTTGTATAATTAGGATATTTCAAGCCAGACTTTCTTGCTTATGGTAAAGTGACACAGACTGTTTTTCAGGATAATTGTCTAGTGTTTGGTTATTAACATGACGAAGGACAATAACCCCCCAGACAATTCATTATTCTCGTCATATAATTTTAGCTGATTAGAACTATTTAGATATTTTGTGAGATGTATGAAGATATATTATCATAGACCTGATTTATACTCCAAAAATTCTCAGAAATATGTTACCCAGAATTGAACAGTTTAGTCTTCCCTCTCAATGCACAATTTCTTTTTATTTTTGGTCAAATGATATTATATTCCGGTATGTACTTAGTAGGCCATAATAATGTAACCTTCGCAATTTCTCTTTATCAGTTAGATAAATGTTATCGTGAAGGATACTCATGCATGCACATATACTTCATATATTTACATGTTCATATCATACATTTGCACTTCTGAACTCTTGTTTGATTCATTCCTGCAACACCACACCTTGCACAAGTGAGAAAGATGTGGAGAGATATGTTGGTGTTTTTTCTCATTTGATATATTTTTAATTTTTGATATGCATATGGTGGTGGTATTGATTTGAAGGTTTGATATATTGGTTTTCCTGGAATTTTACTTCTGATTCACAGGTTGAGACATATGCATAAAAGCATTAAAAGATTTATTTTTATAAATATATTTTTAAAAACTCTTGAAAAATATAATGTTCTTACTTGGATTTCACTTTTACTTTCAGCCTCAGGAAGTGGGGGGGAGATGCAGTACCCCCCGGATGTGAAGTACGCATTCGAGGAACTTTGTCCTGTGTGTGGAGACAAGGTTTCAGGATACCACTACGGACTTCTTACCTGTGAAAGCTGCAAAGGTGTTTTTTTCTCAGTCAATGAAATAATCAGTAACCAAACATATATCGAACATCAATGAGGTCCACATTAATCTGGTTAATATGATGTATACATTGTTTCTATATTACGAAGTGACAATACAATACAGTTAAAATGCAAATGTGTATCTTAAATTACACAATATTTGGTGATAAATGATTTGCAATTTGACAGCTAAGTTTCTAGAGCATGGAAAGTGGATCGTCTTTAGTGTATCATTGTCATAATTATGAATGATAATGTCTTTAGGCTGACGTGCGTAATATGTCTGTACTATCTAGTGTCTGCAAATGAATTGTGTACTACACGGGACACATATATGTACATGTTTTAAATAAAAATGCATGTTTTATCCTCAACAACAGTAATGTGAAATAAATAGAATTCATGAAAGTGAAAACAGAATTTTTCATCAAAACGAAGTAGTCACATTATATTTATTTCATAAGATATGCATCTTAAAAGTATCGAAAACTTCTGAGTCGATGCAATTAAAATTTACACTGAAGGCATATATGTTTAATCTTTATTTGTGAATGTTGCAGGTTTCTTTAAGAGAACAGTACAGAACAAGAAGGTGTATTCCTGCGTTGATAACAGAAATTGTCACATTGACAAAAGTCAAAGGAAACGCTGTCCTTACTGTCGATTTCAGAAGTGTCTCAGTGTAGGAATGAAGTTAGAAGGTAACTGTTCAGACATGCCTCTTATATAGTCTCTAAACAAATGAATCTCAAAATTTTAAAGATATACGATATATTTTCTCTTTTGTGTTTTGAAATAATGAGGGTAAACCTATTTCTTGTTTAGTTGTGGTATATGCAACAAATTGAAATCTTGATGTAATTTGATTTATGGATTTAATCGCAAATTTCCCGTATTTTGTAGCGGTTAGACAAGATAGAATGCGCGGAGGGAGGAACAAATTTGGACCGATGTACAAACGAGACAGAGCGCTAAAACAACAGGCTATACGCCAACAGCAGCAGCTTTTGGCCACGTGTCATGCTCGGTTCTCTGGTGGAATGAACATGATGGGAGATCAGGACATCAAGCCTGATCCCAGCATGCTCCACCAACTGTCCTCTGAAGGAAATGTGGGATACGCAATGCATTCGCCCCCTTTGTCCAGTATGCCATCACCTGGAATGCCCGACTCCCCTCCTCAGGATCTCAGTCGGTTATCCAACTCTGTTTCATCCCAAGCTCTGCCCACTTCCACCAACTCACCATCTCAGGTTTACTCCATGCCACCAAACTACCATCACTCTGTTGTGTCAGCAATGCGCAATCAATATTCAGCAACACCTCACATGAATCACCATTATAATCATCACAGCCCAAACCAGATGTCACCACTCTCGCCTGTGGCGCCCCCTATCGTGCCAATTGTGCCTCAGTTGATTCTGGACGTGAAAGCTTCCATGGCTGATGAGAATGAAATAAAACAAAAACTTACTTCCTTTGTCCAAAATGAATTTGGCCATGAGGATATTTTACAACCTAGTGTTCTAATCAACATGCTGTGTAAACTTTCGGACCAGCTTCTATTTTTGATGGTGGAGTGGGCAAGGACCTCATTCTTCTTCAAAGATTTAAAGGTAAAATTATCTGTTGTTTAAATCTATGAGAGAAGTGTGAAAGTATGAACTTTTTGTTACAACAGTAATATGAATATTTTTTTTGGAGAGTGTACATCATGGAAATTTTCTAAAACGTACAGTAACCCTGTGATATTTATATTCGATAGAAATTTTACTTATCAACTTTAATCAGTCAGCAGTACTAGGCACAATGCTAAACCATGATCTGGGTGGGCCACATGTCAATTGTCAAAATATTCAAAAATTGAAAATGGCAGGTGTCAATTTTCCTTGATCTTATTAATTGTTTAAAGCAAAGAATTCAAACAAAAATAAAAGTAAATTGTAAAAAAAAATTCCATGTTTTTCCAGGATTTATCACACAAACCAAAAGGAAACAAACTTCAGTCTGACAATATGACCACTTGTGTTTGTTGTTCCATTTAGTATTCTCACTCTGTGTAACATGGTTGTAAATTTGTATATTATAGACCAAAATTTGTGCATCATTTAAATTACCTACGTCATTTAATTTTCCTACAGTGCTGGCATCAGTTATATCTCCAATGATGACAAGTAAACCACACTTCTTTGTTTAAATGATGCCACCCATTTTAACTCCAAGCATGCTCATAACACCATTCACTTTATCATCAGATCTGCTTACAACTCCCATCGAAACATATTGAATGGTTTCCCGACATCGATTCTGTACTAATTTTATTTCGGAGCTGTTCACGTTATAGACCTCGAGCGAAGATAAATCACCCTCACTTGATATTTTATATCTTGTATGTACTGATCTTAATGGATATCTCTACAGGTTGAGGATCAGATGAAGCTACTACAGAACTGTTGGAGTGAAATACTTATATTAGACCTGGTTCACAGACTGGTCAGGGATACTTGGTCAGGGGAGGTTACTCTGGTAAGCACAAATATAATTTGTAGAGGACAAAAAGAACTAGAATTACATTCTCAAGGAAAAGAAGACAGGAGTATATATGTGATTAATAATGGGATTTGTGATCAGATGAATATGTCAAACTTTTTGTTGCAGTTGAATGGGAAGAAGTTGACTTTGGATTGCCTAGACAAGTTAGGACTAGGAGCAGCCAAAGAGAGTATCTTTGATCTGGTGCGGAAAATGAAAGAGCTGAAAATAGACATCAACGAATATCTGTGCCTCAAATTTCTAATATTGTTAAATCCGGGTAAGTTTAAATTCACATCAACGAATATCTGTGCCTCAAATTTTTAATATTGTTAAATCCGGGTAAGTTTCAATTCACATCAACGAATATCTGTGCCTCAAATTTCTAATATTGTTAAATCCGGGTAAGTTTCAATTCACAACGAATATCTGTGCCTCAAATTTCTAAAATTGTTAAATCTTGGTAAGTTTAAACTGAAAATAGACATCAACGAATATCTGTGCCTCAAATTTCTAATATTGTTAAATCCGGGTAATTTTCAATTCACAACGAATATCTGTGCCTCAAATTTCTAATATTGTTAAATCCGGGTAATTTTCAATTCACAACGAATATCTGTGCCTCAAATTTCTAATATTGTTAAATCTGGGTAAGTTTAAATTCACATATCTTTTGTACAGCTACGTATATAAACTTTGATTATACAGGCTTACAATTTTCTTTATTTCCATTTTTCACAATTATATGTATTGTGAATAGATTAAATAAATGTTTGATAGGCATCTATTTTAAAATGTTTTGCTCTGGACCGATATCTGTATGAATTTCAATATTTAAAAGGAATTATTAGATAAGCTTGAATTGGAAAGTGAAAATAAAAATAGTACACAAATAGAATCCTGGTTGTTAAACAAATGAAATAAATGCTTTGCTTGCTGTGTTTCGAAGTAAGGATTCGAATTAAAGGCTGTGAAAATCAGTTGTGTGAAAGGACTGACATCTGGTGGAGGTTTTGGCAATTTTTTCTTTCATATGAAATTTTTTTTTGAAATGTACAACATTAAGCAAACCAACAATTTCAATTCCTATAGTTTTACTTGCCCATGTGATGTAAGGAGTATGAATTATACATTCATATCACAATACTACAATATGTTAATTTTTTTTTAAACCAAGATTGTGTGAGTAATACCTTGTGTATCAGAATTTACTACAAATCCTCACACTCTAATGGAGGACCAAAATATTTTCTTCTCTAAGAACAAGTTCTCAATATCATATCTATATGTGTGATTTGAACTCATTTTATTATTTCTTATGGAGAATGAAAGTTAATCGTTTTGAACCAAACTTGATATGAAATTCCAATTTCTGAGTTGCTCAATAGTTGTTATTATGAAGAGATGCAAAAAATACTTTTTATGTTCACACATAATGGGTACAAGCGACATCCATTTATTGACTAAAGTAAGATCTTAGCTGCTCTGTAACCATCTGAACTGCAAGGAAACACAAAAGTTTCGGTATTCAGGGATAAAATGTCTGGGACAAATATCTAATATCGTTGTCTTTATTTGTATGACAGTATCCATTGTGTTAGAAATAAATAATACTATCCCTGTAAATTAGATAATCTTATTGAAATAATTTACTCTTGTGATGGTCATTTTAATGTGTACCGCTGATCACTAATAATCTCTTTTTTTGGGGGGGGGGGGGGGGGGTATATTTTCTTCTTAATCACCAGTCTGTAACACTATGCATTCAATCACCAGTCTGTAACACTATGCATTCAGAACCCATACATGTATTTAAAGGACAAAATGGTTCTCCATCACAGAAGAGTTGATTATCTTAGAAATTGTGTATTGCTGCTAAGATGGTTCTCCAGTATTTGCTCAAATTGCATTAAATCAAAATGTATTTGCAATTAAAGTTATAAATGTATATTCCATTTTTTCCAGATGTACCAGGTATAGAAAATCGTCAAGCAGTAGAGAATTCCCAAGAGAAAGTTAATTCAGCTCTAATGGAATACTGTGTCAATTTCTACCCTCACCTCAAGGACAAGTTTGGGCAAGTTTTATTAAGACTTCCAGAAGTGAGGTTGATCAGTATGCATGCTGAGGAGTTCCTGTACTACAAACATTTAAATGGGGAAATTCCTGATCAGACTCTGTTAATAGAAATGTTGCATTCTAAAAAGAAATAGAAGAATAATGTTTCATCGTGTAGCTACAACCTATTTTCCTGAATTTATGAATGAATGGATTCCACATGAAATCAAGGTTGAAAATATTAGAGAAAATTAATGAATGAGAGATTCTATCAAAGGTTGTTGAGTTTGTATTTTTATCAGGGAGAAGAAATATATTTATCTAAAGGGAGATATGTACGAGTCAGCTGATAAAGAGTGCTCCAAGGTTTTCTCACTTTTTGTTCAAAATATTGAGTGCGATAATCATAAAAAAGACTGTGCCATGTTTTTTTACTGGTTTTGTTATTGTTGACTTTGTTTTAACTTTGTCCTAAATTTTCGGACAATAGTGGTCAGTTAACAGGACAATAATGGTCAGTTAACAGTATCTTACATAAGTGTAGTTATATAGTACACAGCTTTTCTGTTGTGGCATCATTTTTTAAAATTTGCTAATAAAACACTTAATTGTTCAAATTTTAATTATGAGGCCATATTTGTTCATGTTGTGTATAGGTATTAGTAATGCCAGAATTTTTTCGAGCCAGTTGACTTGAGAAATGAAAGTGCTGACTGTATGAGTTATGAAGACAGTTGTTACCTATATGCTGAGTGAACATGTTTTTATGATTCAATGTTTTAAGCCTTAGTTTACCTCTGATGAGACAGTTTTTGTTTCTGTGAAATAAGTTTCACTACAAATGCTTAAGTTTTCCTGCATTTGTGGAAAGTTGCATACATGTATAAAATGTTAATTTGTGTTATCATGATCATCATTTCATTATTATAGGGCATTTTGGTTCATAGCTGTAGTCACATGTAAATTACAGTTGTGAATGAGCAGTTTTTATTGCAATATACTTTTGCCTAGGAAGGCTGTGACTTGTTATAGTTTTTGTGTAACTTAAGAAATGATGTTTGACTTTACAATACATCGTGCTAAAGGAATGATATTGCCTTCTCTTTTATTCTAATTTTTTTTTAATACATTGTACATTTACGATGACTTTATTCGTGTTGGGGAAAAATGGAAATACTTTTAAATTTTCGTATTTTGTGAAGGAAACTGAAATTCTTCTTTTAATTTATATTTTACCAAATATTTTGATATTGAAATTGACTTACAATGCAATTTATAAATGATATTTTGGATTTAAATGAAATTTTCTATAACGTTATGGATGTGATTTATTGTTAAATTTCCCTGAAAGTTCATCCTGCATTGAAAATATCCAAGCAAATGCTGATCATTTTCTTTCAAAATTTCAATCTTGCTAGTCTGACATATTACTATTACGTCATTGTATGCTCTTTCAAATGGACAATCAAATTACAGAATTTTCTTGAAAGGACCGATCCTCATTGCTCAAAATAAACTTTTATCACCAATTTTGAAATCAGATCGTCGTCATAAAATATGAATGATTGAAAGGTCAGCTCATAATATTATTTTGTGTTTCTTTCATCATTATTTTGTTAATATTAACATAAATTGCATGTAGCCAGTATCACTATTATCAGAAATTAGACTGAATGCATGAAGACAACAAAGATCTCAAACGCAATTTTCATACTAAGGTTCCCATTTTTTAATATGGTAGACTTTTTTGACTGAAAATTTCTTAACATTAACACTAACTTTAAAGTTGTTAATGTGATTTGTATTATGCAGCTATTTTAGCACAATGGGAAATTGTAAATAATCTATGTGATATGACACTGTTGTTCTTGACGATTGATCGAGTGATCTGAAACATTGATTAAATCTAACCATTCCTTAAAATGCATGATGGTACTAAACTATTTTAGCATTCATGTTCATATCCTTGCAATGAGAATTAAATGGTTAGGAGAACATTCATTTTTTTTATTCTGAAAAACACTTTTATATAATATATATTGGATATTTAATATATTCTCATATTTAAGTCATATTAATTATATTGTTTTAGATTTTTCTATCAACTACACAAGCAGACATAGTGCTGAAATTTGTATATTTTGATGCTGAAGATTTTGTAAACCCAGCTTCAAATATGTAAATACAAAAGTATGTACGAGTGCTTCCGTGAGAGATGCTGTGTTTATTGGTGCATGATTGTGTGTTTATTGGTGCAAACACATCCCAATTTTGTTGTAACTCCATGCCTATTCAATAAATTGAGTGCTGTGTATGTTGAAAAAGAAAGTGCTGAATGGATGTGTATTTCTTTTGTTGACTGTATGTGCTTTCACTGCTAATAAATAATTGTGATTTCTGTTTCAAATTGGACTCTCTTAACCTAATATATAGATGAATGGGTATGTGCTTGTATAAAACCACAGGAAGCATGCCTTTGTTTGTCACAAGTGGTATGGGAGACATTGGGGGTTTGTGTAGAGGGCTTTTGACTTTAGCAAACATTTTTATCAAGTACTCCAAGCATTTTTGTCCAGTTTCCAATACTGTGTATTAAAAAAAAAAATTTTTAAAAACTGACAGGGTAACCTGTCTAAGAGTATATTCTTTGATGGCAGTTTTGTGGCAGTGAAGAAAATTTAATATTGCTGCAGAATGTCCTACTGCATATATGAAATAAAACAGGAACTGTATTTGCGTACTCGTTCTTTTTTTTCTTTCTTATTGGATGAAGATGCTGCTGAGTTTGGGAATGCTGCCTATGTAAGGTTTTGTTGAATTTACCATGTGGTGATGTAGTTTTGCTCCACATTCATGTGATATAGGTGATCCTTGGGAGGTAAGGGAATCCCACTGCAGAATGAGGAAACTGGTCTCCTGGAGGAGTCAACACAAGGTGTACGTGCTATGGCATATTGGTTTAAAAGTTTGTCACTCACTCGGGGTGACCTACTGCCATCGTGCATTAACAATTTAGCATTTTCAACATATCTTGATAACTACTATTATAATATGAAGCATGTTTGAGACATGGGGGGCATAAATTGTAAATTTCAGGACACGTAGGGATGGGGAAGAAAATGCCTGAAAAAATGAATTTTTCAAAAATCTCTGCAACCACACATCTGTATATAATAATAAAAAAAACCTAAATGCACAGTCATGTAGAGCAGAAAGGCCTCTACCAAATTGTGAATTTCATGATTGCTGTGGTAGAGGTTCTGACTGCAGGGCAGGGCCAAACTTTGTATTTAATTTTTATGTATAAAACATTTTTTAAAAGATCACATCTTTGATGCCATTAATACTAAATTGAAATGAATCGTGCTTGAAAGGAGCAGGTAGCCTTGACCAAGATAATTAATTTCATGATCCCAGGGGTAGGTTTTAGTTCCATGGTGGGACCAAAATTATTGTGATTATTGTCTTTAGCATTCGGAAGACTTATTTAATTTTGCCAATACTGTATAAAAACTAAATGCATATATTTAGGTAAAGCAGAAAGGACTGTATCAAAACTGAATTTTACAATCCAGGGGTTCTGACTCTAGAGTGGGTCCAAAAAAGTCATAGTGTTAATATAACAAGACTTTCATCAGTATGAACACTTGTGTGTTGAGAACACATCTTGTTTATATTGCTGCTGAATATTAGAATTTAGCATATAGTATGCAGAACATGAAAAGTACTATTATGATAGATTTCATAGCCCTTTTGGGCTAGCTGTACTTTTAATCAATACTCGGGTGACTAATAAGGCATATGTGCACAGGGTCTCTTTGTCCAAGTGAATAGGTAATTTAAGGCTAAACCACTCAAGTCCTGGAAATTGTAAGATATATTTCCTTTCCTGTTCATTATCCATTTATACTTTTTTAAAATGCACAAATTATGTCATTTTTAAACCAAGGCCCATGGGCCACATCACTTACCTGAGCACCAAGCGGTATGGAGCAAACCGACATGGTGTAGGCTTCAAAAGGTTGCTTTTACATCAATTTCACAATCATGTAATCTTGTATACATGTATATTGAAAATATTCTCTATTTCGAAATATGTAACCAATGATGAACTTTGAACCCATTCTGGCTCCAGCAATCATTGCATGATTACAAGTTTATTAACAATCGGCACCCTTGGAGTTTGTGTATAATCTGTACCCTTGAGGTTCTTGAGAAAAAGAATTTTAAAGATTGTTGCAGATATTTAACCAATGTTAAAACTTCGAACCCTTCTGTAGCTCTAGTCAAGGGTTGCAGGTCTGGTATCAACCAACCCTGCTGTAGGCTAGCAGTTAGGGTGCTCGCTTTGTAACTGGAAGGCCCAAGTTCGATTCTTCAATGATCCTAGCACCACATCAAACCCAAGACATTTAACATAGGCAGTGACTGTTCCTTTGCAAAATGCCCAGCATTATATGTAAAAGTTGCAGGACTTTAGGATATGACCTTAAAAATAGAGGCCCTGCGTCATGGTAGAATTTGGCACAATGAAGAATCCTCACTGCTATTGTTGGCACCATACAGAGGCCAGTATTTGTGGCACTTCACCAAAGCTGGGGATATCTCTATTCACGAGTGTAATATTCCCAGAAGTCGAATAATTTACCTATGTATTCATGTACTCCTATGGAAAACTGTAGCCCCATCTAGAAACCTGGGGTCATGGTGAGAAATATAAATCTACACTACATGAGGATGCTTGTATATCATTCTGATAAAATGTATCCTTGTGGTTCTTGTTGAGATTATTTACAAGTACTTTTTCAGTATATTTCTGTGGCGGTCAGTCGGATTCGATCGCCAGTGGCCAATAAGCACAGTTCATAGAGTACCTCATGACAAGAGATTCAGGAGGACCGGGTTTGAATCCTATAATCTGGTCCATTGCATTTTCTCCCCTTTATATCAAGTGTCATAGACCAGCCCCTGGAACTGGCAGGTGAAAATGCCTGCCAGGATATAAAGATCCTGGGTTGATGTCTAATAATAATTAAATTTGAATCCACACTATGTACATCAGGATGCTTGCAAATTAAATTGAACAAAAGATGTTTGTATAACATATGTGCCCCCATGGTGCAAAATTGAAAAGGGTTGTACACATGCATCATTTGATTGATAGTAGTATCTTGAGCAGACAGTATCTTCCTATGTCAAGAGTGGATTGATCATGTGACCTAAAAATTAATAGGGGTCATTGACTCCTTCTGCTGTACCAAGTTTGGTGTTGATGAAGCAAATAATTCTTAAAATATAGGAGAAAATGTATTATTATGTCCAGTTTGACCTTTGACCATGTGACCTCAAAATCAATAGGGCTCATCTTCTCCTGAAGATGTACCAGTGTACCAAGTTTTATGTCTGTCAAGCAAAGGGTTCTCAAAATATTTAGCGGACAGTATATTCCCAAGTTCAGTTTGACCCCTGACCTTTGACCATGTGACCTCAAAATCATTAGGGGTCATCTTCTCCTGAAGATGTACCAGTGTACCAAGTTTTATGTCTGTCAAGCAAAGGGTTCTCTAGACATTGAGTGGTCAGTATATTCCTATGTCCAGTTTGACCCCCTGACCTTTGACCATGTGATCTCAATATCAATAGGGGTCATCTACTCCTTAGGATGTACCAGTCTACCAAGTTTTATGTCTGTTTAGCAAAGGATTCTCAAGATATTGAGTGGACAGCGTCTTCCTATGTCTAGAGTAGATTGACCCTTGACCTGAAAAACGATAGGGGTCCTCTTCTACTCATAACCAACCCACATATGAAATATTATTACGATCAAGTGAATGGTTCTCAAGATATTGAGCAGACAACATGTGGTCTACTGACCAACAGGTGCAAAGCAATATATGCCCCTCTTCTTTGAAGAGGGGCATAAAAATTGCGCCCTTTCACTTCTCATTGAGATTCTATAACATATACCTATGTGAAACCTCACAATTTCATGGCCGCACCTTGACCCACTGGGTCATGGAAAGAACAAACTTGAACCTTCACTAAATGAGGATCTGTTTGTAAATAAAATGGACATATATTGTAGTGGTTTATGACTTTTTACAGCATTTTCCTATATAATCAGGACTGTGTAAAATGTGGCATCCTCTTGAGTCCCATTTCTGCCCTGAGAGTAATGATGTTCACAGACTTGAAACTACACTACATAAGGATCCATATTAATTTGACGTATCCTTGTGGTTCCTGAGAAGAAGACATTTTTTCCAGAAAGAGGCCCAGCAATACTGGCTATTCCAACCATGACCTTGAAAATCAATACCAACTTTTCTTTTTCTCAATGAATTCTATGTGTATAAAAAGTTTCAAGTTGACAACTTTTTCCTGGGAAGAGATATATATAGAAAAGAAACTGGAATACATAATGCACTCAAAATTACCACCCCTTCTCTCTGATCTCTTGCTGGATATAGTGTACTACTTTCATGCAAACTGAAGATAATTGAAAGTATAATTAACACTTCAGTATCCCTGTAGATAATTTGTAAAGACCATATTCACCATATACATACTGTATATCATGTTTTTTCCACAGGTCTAAATTTTAGCGATTTGCTGACTCAATGGTATGCTAATAATTTTAGTGGAATAAATTTTGGCGATCAAGAGTTATCTCTCTTGCAAATACTGAAGTCGCAATTGGGTGCATATTTGGCGGGTGAAATTTTGGCGGAAAACTATCTAACCTCTAAAATAAGCCAAATCTATCACCTCGCGGAAAAAAACCCCGCTATACAGTATTACATGTGGTGTATGATGCTAAGGACTATGTCCCAATATAACAACCATCTTCCTACCAAGGAAAACCAACGATATCAACAAAACATCTTCAACACGAGTGGCATTATACGTGTAGGAAGAATAATGTCGAGATAAAAGGAGAGTAGGAAGAAATCCCATTCAGGAAAAATACTCAAGACTACTACAATATGGCTTTGAGTGAGGGTGGTGATGTCAAGAGAAGATGTCACGAGAACCAGTTTATCTCATTATAGATATACACATAACTTGTCGTAAGAAGCTGTATGCTGCAGTTAAATCATACATGTATTGGTATTTAAAATCCTTAACATGGCATTATTTTCTTATATACAAGTACATGTATAGGAAACATTTGAATGTTACAATATCTTAAAAGCTTGAAATCATGATTCCACTATTGTTTACAAGAAATGTTCAAAGCAGACACTCAGAAAAATATTTTAGAAAACTACAAAAATTGCACCATGAATGTTTATTTTAAAAAACATTTATTGTGTGTACAGTGAGGCTGCAAAGACAATGTCTCTTTTTATCATCAATGAGGCCTCCTCCATTTTACGATACAAGACGGGGTCACCGATGATACGAGCTGCGTTCCGAACGTCTCTCAGCGTCTCGTGAAGTCTTTGTATACAACGCACAATGATCCCTTCCTGTACATCAGTTAAGTCGGTGATTTTATCAAAGGGCTGAAAATGTGAATTTCTTTTCTAAGTCATGAAATACATACACATGTACCAATAAATGTATTAAAATTCCTGTTTAGAAGTCATTCAAAAATTATTTTAAAAAGTGAAGAGATCTACAGTCACAATGAAAATATTTGCAATTTCACAAATTAATCTGACTATAACTGCCTATCATTCTAAATGTCCACTACTCAAAAAGAAAATACTCAGCTTATGAAAATATATGATTCTTAATCCATCATAAAATCCTTTCCACTCACCAAGCCTCTTGCCCATTCAAACACCACCTCCATTAGTCCAAACTTGAACTCATCTTCATAATCCCCGACCAAATTCATCCCACATTGCCTCTGAAGGCTGCTGATCTTTTGGGCGATGGATAGGATGGATTCTTTCCCCTTGAAAATACATACATGCAGTATTTCTCAAGATTTTGAAAGTACATGTACATACCTGATTTTTTTTTTTTAAATATAGACACGGTTACAGCAAACATGCTTATAAAGAATTCATGCTTACAGCAAAGTGATTTTCTTTCCTGTAGTTTTAGAACATATTATAAACTAATTGGATATACACAAAGTACGTTTCTAAGGAATCAAAATTGCTACTCCCTAGCACTTCACTATAAGCATGTTTTACTGTATAGGACTATGATTTAGCCCAGACATCAAAATATGATTCTTGGTTTATCGCAAGATAAAATAAACACTAAGCTCAGCATGCAAAGCTTCCACAAACACTTTCAGACACACACACTAACAACACAGTTCTATAAACATCTACCTTGACAAGTTCTGGGGACAATTTGGGTTTACTACAATTCTTTTGTTCAAACACCACACAGGAAAGAAGAGCAGCAATTTCTGTAGGATGCAAGTCTGTCAGGATATTCTCAAACACTAGCTCCGTAATCATGATCTCGTGGCTGCTTATCTCACAGGCAACTCTACCTTTTAATTGCACAGCACTGTTCTCATCTATGTAATTTAAGTGCTTCAATACCTGAAATGCACATGAAACGTTATTTTTGGTTGCACAATCAACAAAATTTTATAAATATTCTTTGTTTTAATTGGATAATGCTTTGAGGTTTAAGGCAGATAAACAGTACCTAACAAAGCTTTCAACTTCGACATCATAATAGAATGACATAACACATATAATGCCAGATACAACCACATTATGGCAGACTTTATAAAATACACTGTACAAACAAAAGGTAAACATCAAGCAAAACAGCAAGGGGTGCATTAGAATAAGAAAAAAAATAACCTCAGTCCATTAACATGTAATCTGTAAAACTTTATTAATGAACATTTATTAATAGTACAGCATTGAATTTCTCATATCTGAAGACAGAGGCTAGTTAATCCCTAAATTCTAAACATGCAAAAACTTTAAAAGAATTTGTAAATGTTTCGTATTTGTGGAAATTTTTTAATACATGTTTAATCAGAAGTCCATTTGTATATATACATACTGTACATACACACATATTATATATATATATATATATATATATATATATATATATATATATATATATATACACACACACACAATCAAATTAAACTGTCTACTCCAACACCAGTGAATTTCAACCTCAGTGATTATCTGTCCACGTTAACACTGCAATCTGAAAACCTCTCTAATCAGACACAAAATGTCTTCCAGTGTCTGTTGGATTAAACAAGAGTTCACTGAAATTCTAGACACCAATAATACCTGTAACAGATGATTTACAGGATAATATACATGTAATAGATGATTTACAGGATAATATACATGTATATGTAACAACAAATTTACAGAACAATATACATGTAATAGATGATTTACAGAACAATATACATGTACATGTAACAACAAATTTACAGAACAATATACATGTAATAGATGATTTACAGGATAATATACATGTACATGTAACAACAAATTTACAGAACAATATACATGTAATAGATGATTTACAGGATAATATACATGTACATGTAACAACAAATTTACAGAACAATATACATGTAATAGATGATTTACAGGATAATATACATGTACATGTAACAACAAATTTACAGAACAATATACATGTAATAGATGATTTACAGGATAATATACATGTACATGTAACAACAAATTTACAGAACAATATACCTGTAATAGATGATTTACAGGATAATATACATGTATATGTAACAACAAATTTACAGAACAATATACATGTAATAGATGATTTACAGGATAATATACATGTGTATGTAACAACAAATTTACAGAACAATATACATGTAATAGATGATTTACTCCCAATCTAATTATTACTATAGACTTCTTTAATATCATATGCTAGCTAGCAATTAATATTTGTGTTGAATCTCAAGGAGCCTCTCAGAAATGCATTTCTTTTTACTTTCTTTAATTATTACTTATTACTCATTTACTGTTTAACAATATTTTAAGTGGGTGTAAATTTTTACAATTTGAACCATAAAATATAGCAAATTATATTCTGCATTTCCAAATTCTGCAGTTGCATTATACCAACATATACTAATATGGATCTTTTCATATATTTTGCGATTGTAATTTTTGCAGATTTGTCCTACGCACAATGAACAACCACAGAAAATGCCCATTATATGGTATGTCCTTCGGATTATAGCAATAGCGTTTTATGTTTTAGCATATTGAGCAGAGATTTTTGTCTTGCTGAATCAGCACTTATGTAATATGTATGGAGATGATATCTATCTGCTGTTTGATGATTAACAGACTGTTCACCTGAACTCTTTGTTGATACTCTGGCAACAGTGTCAGACTTTCATCAGATAATAAAAACTTGAGTCTTTTGTACTCATCCTTCAGTTTAGTATTTTTTCTGTGTTCTTCAAACTGAAATGAGAAAAAGGATAACTTTATAAAACTTCAATGTCTTCATATCCATCAATCAAAATTAGCAGTCACTTTCAGATACCCCATGCCTTCATCACGATTGTCCAAATCTAATCAAATATCTGATATTACAAGTCAGATTCCGGTACCCTACATCTAGCCTCGGATGTATGACGATAAGTGATATGTAGCTACGCTTAACATTTGCGATGCGGTTGTCTATTTACTCTCACGTAAAAACTTCCACTTTCAGAAAACAGTGATCAATATATGTTTATTTTAATGAATTTATCGAGTTTTCCTTAGAAAACTACCCTCTACTTTGAGAAAAAAAACAACATAATTCTCAAAGAAAAATAGTTACAAACATTGAGAATGTCTTTAAAAAAATATGTTAAAATGGACTGTATTTCGCGGGAGCTGTCAGTAGTTCCAGTTAATCAGTGACGTTAAACACGTTGTTATACATCACTGTATACGTACTGAAATGAAAACATCATACATCCGAGGTTAGATGGAATTGATCCGAGTGATACAAACAATCATACTCATAAACACACTCACACACTTGCATACAATCACAAGTATATCTATACACAATAACAAATTGAACAAAAAAAACATGACCTTCTTGACTGTGATAAATGTGTACATGTAGCTACATTTTTTAGATAATACATAGATAATTACATGTTCAATAAAATGGGGACAGTTTATGCACTGGTAGATTTTAAAGCTGTCCTCTATGAGCTGCAGAGATCGGAACTTTTCCACAAGGTCAATGTCTCGAAGGTGAAGGTCCTTGACTGGGTCCAGCCCAGGTAGACCGTGAATGTTGGATTCAATCATGCGTAGTAATTCTTGAGAAGCTGTGGCAACTGATTTTCCAGGTGGATCATCTCTGTGGCAAAAAATTGTAGTACATAAATATAATATCCAATAACCAATCAAACTGGAAAAATTATAGTACATAAATATATGTATTATACCCCAATAACCAATCAAACTGGAAAACTTAACTCTTGGAGACTTTGACATTATCTAAACAATTTTATCCATGTACATGCATGCTTAATTCTGAAATAAACTGAGTGGTGCTGCTACAATATCTCGAGAGCTACTAAGATATCATACCTAAATCTCAGCATCTGTCTTTTCTTGATGTCATCAATAATTTTACTG